>NW_023416313.1:171872734-173072734 GCF_014108235.1 Myotis myotis | reverse complement strand
TTAAATGGTTCAATTTGCTATGATAGAAATGTATTATTTATATAATATGGTAAAATCTAAAGAAATTTCACTCACATATTTTATTAAAGTTTAAATTGACTTGTTAATACTTTCAATAAAATGTGTCAAACTGGTTTTTAGCCAACATCAATACTTATTTCTGAATTTTAAAAAACTGAACATACTAAAATATTCAGGAGAATGATGTACTTTGGTTAACTGAGATTCTTATTTACAAAATTATATCCATCTTTACCTTATGAAAAAATGTGATCAAGATAGTGAATGATGTTTAATAATAAACCCCCAAAAGTTGATAATTTTCCTATAAAGAACTTCTGTGGACAGTTTCAAAGACACCCACAAATATCTATGCTGGTGAGAAGAGCTCAGGGTAAAAATAAATGGTTTGAAACTGTAAATAAAACATAACTTCTTAACTAGCCCACTAAATCCTTTTTGGCTCAAAATCATGACTGGCATAGGAGAAAAGTTATTGGAAGAGTGGATTTTAATGGGAAAAAAACTTAAGAAGGGTTAGCATTAAATCACTTATTTAGCTGACCTTACAGTAGATAGGTAGGGGTGGATATATATATATATATATATATATATATACATACACACACACACACACACACACACATACACACACACACACATTTATATTTGTATGGCAGGCTGGGAATATCTAGAGATTAATCTTGTTTTTAAAATAGAAAACTAGTTCACTATAAAGTAAATTTAACTTCTCGCTGCACACAATATACACTCAAAAAAGTAAATGAAGAGTGAAAATGGCATTTCACATTTGACCTACATATCAAATGACAACAAGAAAAGCAAGATTTGCTTTGAAGTCCATCTCTAGAAGACTTTATTGCAGGATCATGAACATATACTACTAGTAAATGCTTAGATACAAGATCATGTTCTCCTCTCCCAAAATCCTACTTAATGCTCAACTAGAAAAATATTGAAAACTTAAAAAGAAAGTAAATATAAAGTACAATGGCATCGTTCAATGCATTTTAAGAAATGACATGTTATCACACAGTAACTCAAGCCTCTGAAAGAAAATAATCATACAATTGTACACTTGAAACCTATATAATTTTATTAACCAGTGTCACCCAATAAATTTCATTAAAAAGAAAAATATAATCCAATGTTAATGAACAGTATTATGTTCTCCACTATGTAAAATCCCTATTTCAAAATCTAAACAGGAAACCAGCCTTTCCTATTCACAGTATTATTCAAAGAATCAAAAAACCTTTAAACCTGGAAAGAAATTTAAATATCAACACATTGAACTATTCCCAAATTAAATAAGGTGTCCAAGACTAAATGTCAAGTGCACAGTAAAGTCAACAGTAAATCCAAGTCTTGTGATAGAGAGGACAGTGCTTTTTACACTACAACTCGGCTTTCTCATCACTGATTCCTGAAAAGGAAATACTAAAACTTTTAACAGTCATTCTCTATATCTTTCTGTATTACAAATGGCTATCCTAGTTCTTCCGAAAGTATTTAAAATAAACATAGGCTACAGTGATGTAATAGCAAAACCACATACTTTAGTAAGTATTTAAGTCAACATTTTTCAATGCCAAACAATATAACTCATATGGAGACTATGAACTCCAATAACATTGATTCAGTTTTCCTTTCACTTAAAGCCAATTTGCTTCTAGGGTTAAGTACCCTTAAATTTTATGTTTGTCTATCTTCTCTTGGTTAATTTTGAGAGAAATAAATGTTCATTAATCATTCAAAGTATGACCTTTTGGGAAAGGTATATCTTAACCTCACCAATTTATCAGGGAGACTGGGACTACAGCGTTTAATTTTTTTTGCCAACTCTTTGGTTCAATTTTCAATCTCTCAATTTAATATTTTAAAGTTTCACGGGATTTTATTTGTTGTTTGCTCATTGCTGGAAGAACCTCTAATCTACTGACCTTTCATTGTATAGAACATTAGCTTGGTCCTATTTTCTCTTAACTGCCAACCAAGAAATGTCATCTGTTATATGTGTTTTGATATGCTTCTAAGAGACAGGGCTATAGCATCCCTAATATAAACGGCTGATGACTACTGGAGCAAGTACGGGAGACAGGAGACTAGAAACTGGTACTTTGAAAGCTAGTACCATCTCTCAAAACAAATAAACAATACATGAAGAAAAATGGCTATGTATGAGGAATATTTAGTGAGGCATTCCAAGCTCTTACAATTTTAGCAGAATATTATAAGTAGTCTAGGTGTAGAAATTACACCAGGAATATTTTCTTCATTTTAGGAGATAGAATAAAGTCTCAATGTATGATAATAGAAAATTAAACCTTTTATGAAGGTACTGTGTATTCTATATTCCAATGAATGTAAGTTAACTTCATTTCTCTTAAGAAACAAAGTTCTGTATATGAATGTACTTAACTTATTTGGCAAATTATCTTTACAGTTTTAAATCAAGGGTTGATGAGCACACTTACTCTAGATGAGTCATAAGAGGGGCTTGGTTGACCACTTGTTCCCCAAGATGGTGTACTTCCTCGTTCATCCATACCTATGGAGAGAAGAAAGTGAAAGATATAAATCCAAAAGGATACCATGATGGATGTTTCTTTGGTATAACAGAAGAGTACAATTCAGTAAGTGGCGTATGTATTTGCCTGGAACTGGCTGTATATCAATCTTTGTCTCAGAATCCAGCAGAAAGTAAATTCTGTCAGAGCATCTTCATCACTGCTTCATAAAATGCTCTATATATACTGCAGAATTTCCATATCAAAATACATCTTTGGAGACTTTAGGCTAGGGCATAATTTGGGCCTCTCCATCTTTATCCCCATCCATTGCTACTTCTAAGAGTAGATGAACCCCCACAGGTTTCTACAGTTTAGTACTACCTCATGAAAATATAAAGAATTCAGTTCTTAAGGATAAAACTTAGAAAATGAAGCAAGTTAAATAACTGTTCAAGTTAATAAAACTGGTTTCTATCAGAGCATTGATTAGATATTCTTAAAGACAGCAAACTAAATCAACCCATATCAAATCAACATTAGTTACATCAAAGCTAATCAAAATGGCATGACAACTCATCCTAGTAAAATTTTTTCTAAATCTGAATCCAAATAAATATATGCACGCTTATGAAAATTGCACAGGAAAAGTCAAAGTGAGAAGGATTGGTAACCATTAACAACAAAAGAATTCACTGTATTCCTTAATGTACCTTCTGAAGCTTTGGTTCCAATATTTTCACCTTTTCATCAGTCCCCATAAAAATTTGAAAGAGATGGAGATCTCTCAATCCAGCCATCTCTCCCTTTTCTGTTTTGAAGATCAGTCTTTTTCATCCTTGACTGCTAACAGGGTATACTTTACCAACCCCTCTGAGCTTCTTTTTATGACAAAATAAAAATAGTTGAATTTTTTGGTTTCATTCTTGCATGAGAAAACTCTAGAATTTAAAAAGAAACATTCCACTAGTTTTAGAACCTCTTTTTCTTCAAAAAAATTCCTTTTAAGTCTTCTGTGATTTAAATGAGAATGTGATGTGTAGTAAGTTAAAATGTCCCAAATTCTCCAGTAACTAGCCAGCATTCCCAAAGCTCTTTCGGAGGGACTGAATTAACAATTGAAGGGTTAAGTGACAAAAAGCAGGGGAAAGAAGTCAATTTCCAAGTAAAATCTACTAATTACTAATTCAGTTAGTAGGAACCTAACTAATTCTTTTGAAGAATCTGTATTTCCTATATTAAATGACTAATATATATTTTTAAAGTTTTTAAACACCTTAGAGAAATGACGGGTACCTAACTAAAGACCACACTCTAGGCACAATCTCAAGTGAAACCAAAGTTTTGAAAACACAGAGATTATGCACAAAACTACGAAATGTTCATTCTCTGAGAATTATCAAAATTCTACATTTAAGATTCTATCTTATCAAAACATACTTTGTTACCGTCTCTCTATGGGCTATTTTCCAAGCATTTTCTTCACAATCAACACTAGAATAGTAGATAGAATTCCCATGAGACTCGATTCAAGACAAAGACTAGTATTAACCTACAAAATCCACTTATATAAAACTACTTAACTTTTAAATACCTTCCCTTTGCAATTATTTTTCTATATGAGGAAAAAAAATATTTTTTATACTAAACTAGAGGCCTGGTGCATGAAATTTGTGCACGGCGGCGGGGGAGAGGGGGTCCTCCCCTCAGCCCGGCCTGCATTCTCTCCAATCTGGGACCCCGCAGGGGATGTCCAACTGCCGGTTTAGCTCCTATCCCGTAAACTGGAAGTCAGACATCCCTCTCGAAATCTGGGACTCCTAACCGCTCACCTGACTGCTTACCTGCCTGCCTGCCTGGTCGCCCCTAATTGCACCCCTACTGGCCTGATCACCCCTAACTGCCCTACCCTGCTGGCCTGATCACCCCTAACTGCCCTACCCTGCTGGCCTGATCACCCCTAACTGCCCTCCCCTGCTGGCCTGATCACCCCCTAACTGCCCTCCCATGCCAGCCTGATCGCCCCTAACAACCTCTGCCTCAGCCCCAGACACCGTGGCTTTGTCCAGAAGGAGGTCCAGAAGATGTCCGGTTTAATTAGCATATTACTCTTTTATTAGTATAGATGACCAACACAAAATATAAAAGTAAATTGGCTACTGGGAAAGCAGGGTCTCAAATATTTATACACCCATGTTCAGGCAGCATTATTTACAATATTCAAGTGTCTATCAGAAGATGAATGGGTTAAACAAAATGTGGTATATACTTACAATGGAGTATTATTCAACCTTAAAAGGAAGAAAATTCTTACATATGCTAAAAATGGATGAACATGAACGCATTATGTTAAGTAAGCCAATCACAAAAGGACAAATACTGTATGATTCCACTTATATGAGGCCCTGAGAGTAGTCAAATTCATAGAGATAGAAAACAGAATGTTGGGACTGGAGGAAGTGGGAAAAATAACACTTTCATTAAATATTTATAACAATGGAAATTTATTTTGATGATCCCATCCTAATGAAAATAATCAGAGAAACTAAGATGGCAGCATAGGTAAACACCGGAAAATGCTGCCTCGCACAACCACTTCAAAAAATCAAATAAAAGATAAAACAGACATAATCCAGAACCACAGGAAGGCTAGCTGAGTGGAAATTCTACAACTAGAAGGAAAGAGAAAAGCATACCGAGACTCAGAGGAGGAGCAGTGCGGAAGTAAAATACTAAGGTGCAGAGGTGCATGTGGAGCGGGCTGGCGGCTGAGGGCGCGGTTGTCTTTTGCAATCGGGAGGGAGTCTCAGGCTCTGAGCTCCAGTTCCGGGTGAGTCTTTGGGGACTCAGACTCATACGGGAGAAGCGGGGCTGTCTGGCATCGGAAGAACTCGAGGGCAGCTTTCTCTCGGAGGTGCTTGCAGCGATTACCAGGACACTGAGAAGCAGAGCCTCTGAGGACAGGACTGAGAGCAGCCATAACTGCTTGCTCCGCCCTGTGGATCCTGTGGGACCCGCCCCGCCCCGCCCAAGCCCTGCACGGAGGCTTTTGCAGGGTAGCCTCAGGCAAAGGCTAGATTAGCACCTCCCAAGAGATCCAGGAGCGAGTGTCCCCAGTGGTCAGAGTGGGACCATCCAGTTTGCAGCTCCTCGGACCTTGAAAGGACACACTCAGGGGGCAGACCCAGTGAGCACTAAAGCCCCATTGAAGCAAGTCTTGCCCCAGAGGGGTGTCTCCAGCACAGAAGTTCTCCCACTACAGACACGGCTGATTCTCACAGCCAATTGGCCTGGAGGTCATTCCCTCCCAGTGTTAACTACAACAATCAAGGCTTAACTACACCAAGACTGTGCACAAAGACCACAAGGGGGTGCACCAAGAGTGTCCTCCTCATGTAATTGGGGAGGCTGAACCACTGGGCCCTAGAGGACACTTAGCACAGAAAACCACTTTATCAACAGGTAAGCATAAAAAATGCGGAGACAAAGAAACAGGACACAAATGACAGAGATGGAGGAAAGCAAACTACTGGATATAGAGTTCAAAACCACACTTTTAAGGTTTTTCAAGAACTTTCTAGAAGCCGCCGATACATTTAGTAAGACCCTCAAAAAGGATGGTGAGACCGCCGATAAATGTACTGAGATCCTCAAGAAATCTAGTCAGACCCTCAATGGTATGATAAAGGACCAACTGGAAATTAAGCATACACTGACTGAAATAGAGGATATTATACAGACTTCCAACAGCAGACTAGAGGATCGCAAGAATCAAGTCGACGATTTGAAATACGAAGAAGCAAAAAACACCCAACCAGAAAAGCAAAAAGAAAAAAGAATCCAAAAATACGAAGATAGTGTAAGGAGCCTCTGGGACAGCTTCAAGCGTACCAACATCCGAATTATATGGGTGCCAGAAGGAGAGAGAGAGCAAGATATTGAAAACCTATTTGAAGAAATGACAGAAAACTTCCCCTACCTGGTGAAAGAAATAGACTTACAAGTCCAGGAAGCACAGAGAACCCCAAACAAAAGGAATCCAAAGAGGACCACACCAAGACACATCATCATTAAAATGCCAAGAGCAAAAGACAAAGAGAGAATCTTAAAAGCAGCAAGAGAAAGACAGTCAGTTACCTACAAGGGAGTACCCATACGACTGTCAGCTGATTTCTCAACAGAAACTTTGCAGGCCAGAAGGGAGTGGCAAGAAATATTCAAAGTGATGAATGCGAAGAACCTACAACCAAGATTACTTTATCCAGCAAAGCTATCATTCAGAACTGAAGGCCAGATAAAGAGCTTCACAGATAAGAAAAAGCTAAAGGAGTTCATCACCACCAAACCAGTATTATATGAAATGCTGAAAGGTATCCTTTAAGAAGAGGAAGAAGAAAAAGGTAAAGATACAAATTATGAACAACAAATATGCATCTATCAACAAGTGAATCTAAAAATCAAGTGAATAAATAATCTGATGAACAGAATGAACTGGTGATTATAATAGAATCAGGGACATAGAAAGGAAATGGACTGACTATTCTTGGCGGGGGGGGGGGGAATGAGGGAAGAGACTGAACAAAAATCGTGCACCTATGGATGAGGACAGTGGGTGGGGAGTGAGGGCGGAGGGTGGGGTGGGAACTGGGTGGAGGGGAGTTATGGGGGGAAAAAAGAGGAACAAATGTAATAATCTGAACATAAAGATTTAATTAAAAAAAAGAAAACGAAAATAATCAGACCATAATTTATTCAGTTTAGGATTGAATTGTTTTACTAGTATAGTATATCAAGTAATTAATGAATATGAGGCCTTTGTATGATTTCAAATGCATTTCTAAAAGAAAATATAGAAAAGATGGGTGCCTGCTACAGAAAACATCTGAGAAATTTCAAAAGAGGTGCATGAAATTTTGTGAAAACACATACTCAATTTTCATCAAGTGACATTAATTACTTCCACAGCATGAAGGAATAGCAAAGATTAATTAAATAAAATGGTAATTAATTAAGCCACAGCTAAGGAGGGCTACATCCCCATCATACTGGATATTGCAGGGAGCTCAAAGGGTGCTGAAGAATAACAAGGGTCTGGCTAGGTTTTATACTCAAAGTTCTATAGTTTTATTGTTAACATATCCAGACTATGAATGGACGGTCGTGGCTGGCACTGACAAAGGCAAGAGTCATCTTTAGGCTTCAATGACTCCTTTCTGCTGAAGACAATGGCTGTACAAACTTAGAAATATGACAGGAATAATAATCTTTCCAAAGCTTCAGCCATAAGATCAAAGTAAGCATTAAAAAAAGAAATTACACACAGAAAATAAACTTAATACAGAAATTATACACATTGATCAAAACCTGAAAAACTATTTATCCCAAGAAAATACATCATAGTTAAAATACAGCGATTACAATGCCAGGCCAACGTGGCTCAATGGTTGAGCCTCTACCTAGAAACCATTCTCGGTAAGGGTACATGCCCAGGTTGTGGGTTCCATCCCCAGTGTGGGGTGTGCAGGAGGCAGCCAATCAATGATTCTCTTTCATTATTGATGTTTCTATCTTTCACTCCCTCTCCCTTCTTCTCTGAAGTCAATAAAAATATATTTAAAAAATACAGTGATTACTAGAGAAAACATTTCTATTAAGATGCATCTAAACCATCATTGCCAAATATTTTCTTTCCTTCCCATTTCTAGTCTATCTACACCAATTTAACAGTTTTAGAGAAGCTAGTTTCACAATTGACAAGATTAAAATGGTAGATATAAGAGAAAGTTTACCAATAATTAAGCGGTAGAAACACTTTAATTCTTGCATAATTTTCTAATATGTTAATCTGATATATTCCTATCAATAAGATTAAGAGTTAATGAATAATTTAATTAATATAGAGATTAAATCTTTCTTAATCTTTTTTTTTTCTTCGGTCGGCGGTAACGGGGAGGGGAGGGAAGCCCGGCACTGGGAGGAGGAAAGACCTATTTAATCTTTTATATATAGAATCTCTTAAGTGCCTGCTTTTCTGAATGGAACCAATTAAATAAAGTAACAATATGTATATATTTTGAGTCCATGTGTCCCATTTTAAAAGACATACTATTCTTATTTAATATTTTCCAGTAAAGAACACTAAATTTTAAACCTTATTATCTAAAAACTATGGTTGTAAATTCAACAAAGTAATATGCTTCCTTCTTTTGTAAAACATTTAATAGAGAAAGTTATGTAGGAAATGATAAATAACTACATATACCAGCAATTCCCTATGAGGCTGGAACCCTAGAGATGGAATTAAGATGGAAGCCAAGTTTTTGAGAGAGCAAGACTCTTGGAGGAGCAAGTAAATTTCTTGGCAAAGGTTAACATTTGGCATTACTCTCTTCTATGAAGAACTCAGTTATAGTCTACCTGCTTCTTTTCCACTGCCACCATCCTTTGTTTTTGACCAAAAGTGTTCTCTTTCTTGAGTCAATCATAAAATTCTTTCACAGCTTTTATACTAGCCCTTCTTTCATTCTTCAAGAAGAATCCTAGAGACTTCTAAAAGTTTTTAACGACTAGCGAAAACTGAAAACTGATTTTTTAGGAGGAGTGACTTTTATATACCATAAATATCTGCTCCCCCCCCCCCATATTGGGCCCCAACAGTACCGAGTTTGTGTCCATAAAGCATTGCTTAAGGTTTGGTGAGGTTCAGACTTAGTTTCACCTGCCTAGAGGTAAAAGGGGTCAATGAGGAGCAAAGCTGCACAGTTCCTTCCCTTCCCACTTGCCACTGCCGGAACTATAACCAAAAATTCTGCCACGCTAGATTGAGAAACTAGGGTAAAGTGAGAAACAGGACTGGAATTGGGAAAATATTTCAGGTAGTAGTAGGGAGTCTAGTGAGCTGAGAAGGGATGAAAGGAAGAAGGAAGATGGTACAAAGAATGGAAAGAAGAGTAGTTAGGATATCCCTACAACAAAGCTGGTAATAAGTCAATACAGCCACGCTGCTTGACATCATGCCCAAGTCTATCCCTGTGGAAAAGAAAGGAGGGAGTAAGAGCCCAGCCCAGGAGAGTGTATAACCACCTCTCTCTCCACCCCCCCCCCTCTCTCTCACACACACACACACACACACACACATACACACACTGCCTTTGGTAGCAGTACAAAAATACCACATCCCAATACTTATAAATAAGGAAAAGATAATATACTTTGCAGGACTGCCATCTACTTAGGGTGATTCAATAAATGATTTGATGAAAGAAATCTCATTGGAGATGGCTATATCAAATAACCAAAGCTATGAATGTGTCTCTTAATACCTTCTTTACTCAATTTTATTTATGGAATAATGATATCCCTTTAGATAAGATTTAAAGACTGCAATCAATTTTAAAATAATATACACCTAAAAACCTACAACCACCATTTTATTGTGTTTTTCAGATTTTTGATACTCATGAAATGAATCTACCAATGTGTTTTGCTAGAAATTCACTGTGAAATAGGGTCAATTAGAATATAATAGCAAATCTTTGGGGTTTTTTGCTATATATAATGAGAAACAAATAAAATAGAAAAGCTATGGAAATACTAAAATTGTAAAACAACTTGAGAAGTTAAGACATGTTGCTTCATATGAAGTAAATAAAATTGATTACTCAAAAAAAAATAATTCTGTACAAAAAAACTGTTAAATAAAGTCTGATTTATTTTTGGAGGATATATAAAAAAAAAAGACAAGTAAAAAAATAAGAAGGATTTGCCTTCTCAGGTCATCTTTTAAAATCCAATCACACAAGAGGCTCATCTCAGAACAAGGGACTCACACAGCCTGAAAGTGAAGGGATGGAAAAATATATTTCAGGCAAGTGGAAATGAAAAAAAAGCTGGGGTAGCAATACTTATATCGGACAAAATAGACCTCAAAGTGAAGGCCATAACAAGAGATAAGGAAGGCCACTTCATAATACTAAAGGGATCAATACAACAAGAGGATATAACCCTGATAAAATATATGCACCCAATGCAGGAGCACCCACATACATAAGAAAACCCCTGGAAGATATAAAGGAAGAGATTGACAACAATACAACCATAGTAAGGGACTTTAATACACCACTGACATCACTGGGCAAATCTCTAGACAAAACTTCAGCAAAGAAACAGCAATCCTAAATGATGCACTAGATCAGTTGACATCTTCAGAACATTTCACCCCAAAGCCACGGAATATATATTCTTCTCAAGTGCACATGGGACATTTTCAAAAATAGACCACATATTGGGTCACAAGCAAAGTCTCCCCAAATTCAAGAAGATTGAAATTATACCAAGCATCTTCTCAGACCACAATGGCATAATATTAGAAATAAACTACAATAAAAACAATCCAAAAAAATTAAACACTTGAAAGCTGAATAGCATGCTATTAAACAATGATAGGGTTACCAAAGAGATCAAAGAAAAAAATTAAAAACATCCTGGAAACTAATGACAATATAAACACAACAATCCAAAATCTATGGGACATAATGAAAACAGTCCCTAGAGTGAAGTTTATAGCTCTACAGGCCTACCTCAAAAAACAAGAAAAAATGGTAGAAAATCATCTAATTCTACAACTCAAAGAATCAGAGAGCAACAAGAAAAGCCCAGAGTGAGCAGAAAGAAGGAGGTAATAAAGATCAGAGCAGAAAGAAATGACATAGAGACAAAAAAAAAAAAAAATACAAAGGATCAATGAAACCAAGAGCTGGTTCTTAGAAAAGATAAACAAGATTGATGAACCTCTAGCCTGGCTCACCAAGAAGCAGAGAGAGAGGACCCAAATAAACAAAATCAGAAATGAAAGAGGAGAAATAACAACAGACCCCACAGAAATACAAAGGATTGTTAAAAAATACTATGAACAACTCTATTCCAACAAACTAGACAACCTGGAGGAAATGGACAAATGCCTAGAAAAATACAACCCTCCAAAACTCAATCAGGAAGATTCTAAAAATCTCAATAGGCCGATAAATATGGAAAAAATTGAAGCAGTCATCAAAAAGCTTCCAGCAAACAAAAGCCCAGGGTCGGTCGGCTTCACAGGGGAGTTTTACCAAACATTCAAGGAAGAACTAAAACCTATACTCCTCAGACTATCCCAAAAAATTCAAGAGGAAGGAACACTTCCAAGCTCATTCTATGAAGCCAGCATCACCCTATTACCAAAACCAGATAAAGACAACACAATGAAAGAGAATTACAGGCCAACATCCCTCATGAACACAGATGCCAAAATCCTCAACAAAATTCTAGCAAATTGGATCCAGCAGTACATCAGAAAGATCATACACCATGACCAAGCAGGATTTATCCCAGGGATGCAAGGATGGTACAATATCCGAAAATCAATCAACGTGATACATCACATAAATTGAGAGATAAAAATCACAGTCATATCAATTGACACAGAAAAAGCATTTGACAAAATCCAACACCCTTTCTTTTTTTTTTTAATATATTTTATTGATTTTTTACAGAGAGGAAGGGAGAGGGATAGAGAGTTAGAAACATCGATGAGAGAGAAACATTGATCAGCCGCCTCCTGCACATCTCCTACTGGGGATATGCCCGCAACCCAGGTACATGCCCTTGACCGGAATCGAACCTGGGACCTTTCAGTCCGCAGGCCGACGCTCTATCCACTGAACCAAACCGGTTTCGGCCCAACACCCTTTCTTGATAAAAACTCTCAACAAGGTGGGAATAGAAGGATCATACCTCAACATAATAAAAGCCATATATGACAAACCCACAGCCAACATCATAATCAATGGGCAAAAACTAAAACCATTTCCCCTAAGAATAGGGACAAGACAGGGATGCCCACTCTCACCACTCCTGTCAACATAGTGCTAGAAGTACTAGCCATTGCGATCAGACAAGAAGAAGAAATAAAAGGCATCCAAATTGGAAATGAAGAAGTAAAACTGTCCTTATTCACAGATGACATGATACTGTACATAGAAAACCCTAAAAACTCCATCAAAAAAAATTATTAGACTTAATAAAATTTGGCAATGTAACAGGATACAAAATTAACACCAAGAAATCTATGGCATTTCTATACACCAATAGTGAACTTACAGAAAGAGAGACTAAAAAGGCAAAACCATTTACCATTGCACCAAAAAAATTAAGATACCTAGGAATAAACTTAACTAAGGAGGTAAAAGACCTATACGTGGAAAACTACAGGACACTGGAAAAAGAGACAGAGGAAGACTTAAACAGATGGAAGAACATACCATATTCATGGATTGGTAGAATCAACGTCATTAAAATGTCCATTCTACCCAAAGCAATCTATAGATTCAATGCACTCCCCATTAAAATACCAACGGCATATTTCACAGACCTAGAACAAACTTTCCAAAAATTCATCGGGAATAAAAAAAAGACCCCTAATAGCTGCAGCAATCCTGAGAAAGAAGAACAAAGTAGGTGAGATCTCAGTACCAGATATCAAACTGTATTACAAAGCCACTGTTCTCAAAACAGCCTGGTACTGGCACAAGAACAGACATATAGATCAATGGAATAGAATAGAGAACCAAGAAATCGACCCAAATTACTATGCTCAATTATATCATTTGACAAAGGATGCATGATCATACAATGGAGTCAAGACAGTCTCTTCAATAAATGGTGTTGGGAAAATTGGACAGATACATGCAAAAAAATGAAACTAGACCACCAACTTACACCATACAGAAAAATAAACTCAAGATGGATAAAGGACTTAAACATAAGACGGGAAACCATAAAAATATTAGAGGAATCCACAGGCAGCAAAATCTCAGACATATGCCGAAGCAATTTCCTCACTTATAGAGCTCCGTAGTGGTCGGCAAACTCATTAGTCAACAGAGCCAAATATCAACAGTACAACGATTGAAATTTCTTTTGAGAGCCAAATTTTTTAAACTTAAACTATATAGGTAGGTACATTGTCATTAACTTAATTAGGGTACTCCTAAGGCTTAAGAAGAACCACACTCAAGGGGCCAAAGAGCCGCATGTGGCTCACGAGCCCCAGTTTGCCAACCACGGTCCTAGGGCAATGGAAACTCAAGAGAAAATAAACAAATGGGACTACATCAAAATAAAAAGTTTCTGCACAGCAAAAGAAACCATCAATGAAACAACAAGAAAGCCCACTGTATGGGCGAACATATTTGCCAATGTTATCTCTGATACGGGCTTAATTTCCAACATTTACAGGGAACTCATACAACTTAACAAAAGGAAGATAAAAACCCAATCAAAAAATGGGCAATGGACCTAGATAGACACTTTTCAAAAGAAGACAGAAGGAAGGCCAAGAGACATATGAAAACATGCTCAAAGTCACTAATCATCCGAGAGATGCAAATCAAAACAACAATGAGGTACCATCTCACATCTGTCAGAATGGCTATCATCAACAAATTAACAAACAACAAGTGTTGGCAAGGATGCGGAGAAAAAGGAACACTCGTGCACTGCTGGTGGGAATGCAGACTGGTGCAGCCACTGTGGAGAACAGTATGGAGTTTCCTCAAAAAACTAAAAAATGGAACTCCCATTTGACCCAGTGATCCCACCTCTAGGAATATATCCCAAGAAACCAAAAACACCAATCAGAAAGGATATATGCACCCCTATGTTCATAGCAGCACAATTTACCATAGCTAAGGTTTGGAAACAGCCTAAGTGGATTAAAAACTGTGGTACATCTACACAATGGAATACTACGCTGCAGTAAAAAAAGAAGGAATTCTTACCATTTGCAACAGCATGGATGGAACTGGAGAGCATTATGCTAAGCGAAATAAGCCAGTCAGGGAAAGATAAATATCACATGATCTCACTCATTTGTGGAATATAATGAACAACATAAACAGATGAACAAACACAGATCCAGAGACAGAGAAGCATTGATCAGACCGTCAAACCTCAGAGGGAAGGTAGGGGCGGGTTGGGATAAGGGGGAGAGATCAACCAAAGGACTTGTATGCATACATATAAGCCTAACCAATGGACACAGACAACAGGGGGGTGAGGGCATGAGGGGGGGATTAGGGAGGTAATGGGGGAATAAGGACATAAATGTAATACCTTAATAAATAAATTTTAAAAAAACAAAACATAAAAAAAGAAAAAAATTCTATCAAAATTTGTTTGGTATTGTTGAGAACAAATATTTACATGTAGGGACATTATAGTGCCAAAGTACCTAGAATAAAAATAGTGAACACGTGGCTAATTTCAAGAAAATAACTAATTTTGAAAATAACTTTCAAACACAGTAATTTTATGTTTTTAGCCACATCACTATATTAAAAAATGCCCTGTAAAGATACAATTAAACAGGATATTCCGGTGACTTAATTGAAAAATAGGAGAAGCTCAAAAGGAAATGACAGTCTACTTCTTCAAGAAAAATAGAAACTACATGATGGCCACAGGTTGAAACTAAGTTCCCAGAGGGCATGCAGATATTTTGTACTACGCTTGGAATTGTCTAGTGACCTAGTATCTTGAGAATCTGTTCTGACTGTCTGAAAAGACATTCTAACCCTGACAAAGCTCTTGTGCTGTCTTCAAACCTCCCCTAAAGTAGTTATCAAGTCTCAGGACAAGGAAATCCCTCCCACTGCACCTGAAAAAAAACTGCAATACTCCTCTTCAATCTAAATAGCAAAGCTCTCACCTAAAACACATTGCCAGTTACTTTCTTCCATAGAGCACTAAAGACAGTCAATTCTTTTTAAAACGGCTTGATGACTTTCTCTGACTCTGGATGAATCTCAGCAAAAAATCTCCCTACACAGACTTTCAGTGGTACAATCCCATTAGGTTTACCTTATAAACATTTCCTGAATATGACCTATGACTCATTATTTTTAACGTCATCATTTTAATCCAAGTCACCATCACCTCTGACCTGTATTACTACAAGGGTCTCCCTTCTTGCCCCTTACAGGCTATTATATACATGGAGACTAGAATGACCTTTTAAAAACAACTCAAATCATGACAATCCAATGCTCAAAATTTACCACTGGCTTCCTATCTCATTCAGAATTAAATCCATTAGTCTTTTACAGGTTCTGCTACAACTCCTCACTTTATCTCCTACTAGGCTAGGGGCTCAGTGCACGAATTCGTGCACCTTGAAAGGAACTGTGGGCCATGAGGCTGTCTGCTGGAAGCCCTGCTCCCATGCGCTGATGGCGCTGGCACTGCTTGCACCCGCTGATGGCACAGAGCGATTGGGGCCAGTGCCAGCAGCAGGTGCGAGCGGGGGCCAGCGCCGTCAGCGGGTGCTAGCAGTGGCTGCTGCCCCGATTGCCCCTCAGGGGCAGGGGGAGGTAGAGAACCCCTCAGGGGTGATCAGGGCCGGCAGCCACCACCCACACCCACTGATGGCGCTGAGTGATCGGACATGCAGCAGGTGTGAGCGGTGGCTCCGGCGCCGGGAACAGGTGCAAGTGGGGCCAATGCCAGTAGCAGGTGCAAGTGCCGGGCAGGACTGCGGTGTGCAGGAGCAAAGAATTTTCAGTAACCACCAGAGGCTCACCCCTATAACAGCAACTGGCCTTGGTCTGGTGCCCCAGCTAACCTACTCCACCATCCCGTTGAGGCCAATGCCCACCATGTTCCACACACACCCCCTGGTGGTCAGCACATGTCATAGCGACTGATTGTTTGGTTGTTCTGCCATTTGATCTATTTGCATATTAGCCTTTTATTATATAGGATTAGTATTTCTCTTGGGTCACTTTACCTCAAAAACATGGCTGGGCCCTGCTTTTACTCAAACACACCAAGCAAGCATGCTTCCTCCTTAGGGACTTTCCACTTGCTCTTTCCTTTCATAAAATGCTGTCCCCGCAGATACATGGTTTCTTTCCTTAGTTTCCTTCAGGTCTCTGTTTAAGTATCATCTTATGGGAGGAATTTTACTCTCTGTCTTTTCCCAATACATTGAAAGATCCATGAAAAAAAACAACAACCATCATCTGTTTGGTTCACTGTTACATTTTTGGTGCCTAAGACAGTGCCTGACACACAGTAGGTATTAATAAATATCTGTGGAAGAAATTAATGTATAAAATAAAAAATAATACAGTTTAATAAAAGTGGAGCTAAAACTAGTTCATTTGTTACCTTCTCATCAATAATCAAAACCAATATTCTAAATAACTGTAAAGTGTTCTGAAAATACCAGTGAGAAGCAGACTGTAAATGATTCTATGAAATAGACAAGTAACTACCTTCAAAAACAAAAATTATTTAAAAGTTTTAGAGAAACCTAAATCATCACTGGGCTTGGTGGCTAAATCACATACAGACCTTAAGTACCATTACTTTGAAGTGACCTTGATTGCATACGCCCTACGAAAAACCACTCTGTATTCACTCTGGCACAGCCTAAAGTACACTGCTATCAAAGGAATTTTAAATTAAAAATATTCCAAAAAGTTTTATATATTCAACATGATATTGGGATATTTACAAATGTGGTTAGAAATTTAATGATTCTCTTGAATTTGATAACACTCTTCTTTTATATTCCCTTAATCAGTCAGTTATTCATAGCATTAATTTCTACCTCAGTAATATTTCAAGTAAAACTATCCCAATTTGTTCTCTTTATATATACAGTGCTCTGGATCAGGTCCTGTGTATTGCTTATTCTTCTACTATGTTCCCATTCCAATCTGCAGTTAACATTGCCAGCAACACTTATCTTGCCATAAACACAAGTTGGATCACATCCATTCACTCCTCAAATGTGATCCTCTGCTGCTTCAGAAATAACATTCACACTCCTGAGCATAATATTCTGCAAGGTGGCCTCAATCTACATTTTCAGCTTCAGTACTTACCAAAAACTCAATGCTCCAGCCTCATCAAGACATTAATCACTCCCCAAACATGCCAAGACTTGTCACACATTTATATTCCACTCCTATTGTTTCCTATGCCTAGACTATCCCCCCCACCTATTGAATTTCTAATTTTGAATCACCCTAAGATCAAATGCCCTCTCCTTTAAGAAAGTGTTTTCCATCAACTAACTCTAAATTAATCACACTTTTTCAGAAATTACTTTGTACTTATTATATCTTGAGCACTATGGTTCTTTCCATGAATATCCTACCAATAAAACTTTATAATAGGCAACATACCTTGTTCATCTCTATGTTCTTCTGGTACCTAACAGAAGTTCAATATTCTGCATTAAAAGATTAACTAGTTAAGAACTTATAAAATTAGAGCATTCATATGAGTCTCCTATAAAAATTCAGTAACTATAAAGATGGGTTAAATGGTTAGAGCGTTGTCCCAATAAGCCAAGATTCAGGGTTTGATCCCCAGGCAGGGCACACACAAGAATCAACCAATGAATGCATAAATAAGTAGAACTGCAAATCTCTCCCTCCCCTCTTCCTCTCTCTCTTCTAAAATCAAATTTTTTAAATAAAGAAGAAATTCAAGAATTACTATTTTTTAAAGCAGCTTGTAAAAATGTTGAATGAAATCTCAAAACTAACCTAGTGAGCTCATCTTCCAATATAAAGCAGTAAGCTCCTTCTGATAGCTACTATAAATTTTGGGGAGAAAACATAAATATAAAACAACTACCTATAGGCTCGTAAGAGTGAACAAAACCAGGCTGATTTAGGTTGGAAATATAACCTTGGAAGAAGAGATCAGAATGAGTTTCAGTTTTCAATAGCTTTTAGAGATGAGCTTCCTGTTATTTTTATTTTTCCCTTGTTCTTCCCCACCCCCCCCTTGTTCTTTGGAAGAGAAAGAGAGAAACATCGGTTGCCTCCCATACATGTCCCGACCAGGGATCAAACCCACAACCTAGGTATGTGCCCTGACCAGAATCGAACCTACAACCTTTCAGTTTATAAGATTATACTTCAACCAACTGAGCCACACCAGCCACAGCATGAGTTTACCATTCTTAAAGCTTATCCTGCAGGCAAGTGGCAGCCATGGCATTTAGGAACTAAAATTCCAAAAAATGACCCACTGTCTTTCTGGCTTGAAGAAAAAGAGGACAGAGCCAGCACAACCATAGTCTCCAAAAAGTAAAGATCGAATCCTAAAAAAGAGAGGGAAAAAAAGCGAATTCCCAACTCTTGCGTAAATCTCTACCCAAGAGTTTTGGCTGAGCCCCAGAGCACACATTTACAGGACACAGCCCCAGGGCAGTTTGCAGCTGAGGTCAAAAGAATCAAACTGAGATTTGAACAGCTGCCAACCTCAGGTAAGAGAAAGTTTTCACTTTCAGTCCAATCCGATTAATGGCTTACTAAAATAAGGAAGTCAACTCTTTGGAGGAACAAGGAAGAAACCAAAATTCCCACAAATAACATTCACAATATCCATAATATAATCTGAAGTTCCAAGACAATGAAAATGTGACCAATGGCAAGGTTCACCAAGAGAGGCCAACCTCAAGATGACCCAGATAGTGAGGTTTCAGATAAGGACATTAAAGCAAATACAATAACTATGCTCAATGAAGTAAAGGACATATGATCATCTACACTAATAAAAGAGAAACATGCAAATTGGTGTCACTCCACTACGCCCACCAGCCGATCAGGATGAGTATGCAAATTAACCAAACAAAGATGGTGGTTAATTTGCATATGCAGGCACGGAGCAAAGACTGAAGACGACTGAAGACTGAAGAAGACTGAAGACGACTAAAGACTGAAGAGGCTTGGCTTCTCCGCTGCAGCGGAGCAGAGATGCCAACCCTTGCTGCGGCCGGAGCGGAAAAGCCAACCCTCGCTGCAGCCGGAGCGGAGAAGCCAACCCTCGTTGCTGCAGCCAGAGCAGCGAAGCCAAGCATCACTGCTGCGGCTGGAGCGGAGAAGCCAACCCTCGCTGCGGCCGGAGTGGAGAAGCTAAGCCTCGCTGCTGCGGCCCAAGCAGAAAAGCCAAGCCTCGCTGTGGCCGCAGCGGAGAAGCCAGGCACAAATTAGCTTGCTGTTTGGCTTCTCTGCTGCGGCCAGACCAAAGGCCTGAGTCTTGGGTGCCGGAGGAAAACTGGTGCTGGCAGCCAGGGGAAGTAAGGCCTATTGCGCGAATCTTCATGCAACGGGCCTCTAGTCCTATATAATAAAAAGCTAATATGGAAATGGTCATAATGCCCTCACACTGTCACGCCATAATGGCTCAGACACTCAAAACTGGGGAGAGAGGAATGGGGACAGGACAGGCACAAATGAGCTCGCGAGAGAGGATTGGGGACCAGCCAGGCACAAATGAGCTCATGAGAGAGGAATGGGGATCAGCCAGGCACAAATGAGCTTGCGAGAGAGGAATGGGGATCAGCCAGGCACAAATGAGCTCGCAAGAGAGGAATGGGGACCAGCAAGGCTATGGCAAGGGAGAGAGACAAGCTGTATACCCCGCGGTCCCGGGCGCCAGCGGCTGGGGCTGCGGCCTGGGAGAGGGACAAGCTGCCTGCCCGTGGTCCCAGGCACCAGCGGCTGGGGCTGCAGCCTGGGCACCTGTGGCTACAGACCGGGCAAAGCTGCCCACCCAAGGTTCCCTGCGGCTGCGGCCAGCCCAGGAGAAGCTGACCCAGGTCCTGGATGCCTGCAGCCTGCCATAGCGAGGGAAGCCCGGGTCCCGGGTGCCTGTGACCAGCTGGAGGGAATCCTGGGTCCCAGTTGCAGGGCGAGGCAGAGGTGGTTAGGGGCGATCAGGCCAGCAGGGGAGCAGTTAGGGGTGGTCAGGGTGATCAGAAATAGCCAAATCCAAAAGAAAGAACAGAAGTACAGTCTAACAGAATTCATATAGAAGAAAAAAAGAAAAATAAATTTGCAGACCTAAATCTAGCCATATGATAAAACATTCCATTTTTGTCTAGGGAGGAAGACAGAGAAGCAATCAAATAGATACTATTCCTTTCAATGAAAACATACCTCATTGCTCTGTGAGTTCGTAAAGTTCATGTATTTGCTCTTCTTGAATAAGACAGTTATTATATTTGGGTTTGGTGGGGGGGGAGATGGAAACATTGTGATTATACTTACACTTTAAACAAAAAACATATAGTACTGTACCACTGTAAAAACTGCATACAAAGGTTTTTAGTTTGTTTGTTTTTATAGTACCCATTAGGCTCATAAGTCAGTACCAATAAAGCAGCTTCTACATAACTATCAAGTAGGTTTTAGTGGATTTTTGCTGATTACCTAACACAATTTGCTATTTAAAAACAGCTGTGTGAGCAATTACTATTCTTAACTTAATTCCACAAACAATTCTATTCATTTCCTGTAATGAGGCCCGTGTACTCCCTGTGTTGAAGTTTTAGTCCATTAATTCCTGTAATGGCAACACACTCTGCCTCTCTCAGAGAAACTCCGTACAAAATGTTCCTTCATATTTCCCTATAACTAAAAATCTCTTCCTCATATACAATTCAAGCCATCACTCTTTTTCCCACAAAACAAAAATTTACATTGACCACCTTCACTCCTTACAATATACCGGTACTCATTCATTCATTGACGAATCTCTTGCTACTATCTAGCCTCTTCCCAGACCATACCAAGACATATAAAAAGCATTTGCTTACAGGATAAACATGAACTCTTTCAAGTTGTCAAACGTTATCATAAAATACAGAAGCCCTCTCTTGGTCTTCATTTCTTAAATCTCTATAGGCAGAGTTCAGCAAACTTCTCCTGTAAATGACCAGTCAGTAAATATTATAGGCTTTATGGGCCATGCACTCTCCTTACCAACTATTCAACTCTACTACTGTAGCACAAAAGCAGCCCTAGGCAATATGTAAACAAATAAAAGTAGCTATTTTCTAATAAAACTTTATTTACAAAAATAGATGATGAACCATGGGCCCTATTTTGCTCACCCCTTTGGTACTTATGGTATCGAATCTGATTAACCACCTTACCTCTCTAATATTTGCTGACATCAACCATTGGATCTCTAATTACTACTTCCTTTTGTGTGTGGAAAAAACTGAAAGTACCTGCTCTTCATCCCATGTTCTTCTCAGTTTATGGTCTACCCATTGGACTACTCATCTAATTTTATGATTTTGACTGTCCCCTCTGAATGATCAGTTTCCAAATGTACATTCCCAGCCTTAAGCTCAGTTCTGTATTTTGGTACTTAAATCACTAAATTTCTGCTGAAAGCTTTCAATTGGTTCTCCTGTTGTCACCTAAAACCCATCATATCTAAAACCAAACTCTTCATCTCTTCCTCACATGCCTTTGGGCCCTAATTATTAATATTTCTAATACTGCAGGTAGTATTATAAAATATAGGGGTGGGCAAAGGTAGGTTTATAGTTGTATGTGAAACAGTTTATTCTTGTATTGTTATTTATTAATTATTGTATTATTTATTTGCATTATTTCTTCTTATTATATTATTGTCATTATTTTATATCCTTACTTATGATTTATCTTTTAGGTAATGATGGCTGGTAATTTAACCTATTTTTGCCCACCCCTGTATAATATTTCAGGTGGACCAGACTTGCAAATTGGCATCATCTTTGATTATCCCTTCACTTCTCCTTCTACCCATTCTATACTGAGTGTTCCTTATGAATGTCTCCTGAAGCAGCGTTTCCATTCCTACTGGCACCTTTTATTCAGAGCTTTTGTGGTATCCTATTTAGACTCTTTTGCTAGAGTCTATCTGAGTCTTCCTAAAACACTATTTCATAATACTTCACCTGCTTGTAATATCCTGCCAATGTAATCTTCCTAAAACAATCCTTCAAAACACATTACCCATAGATTTAAAAAGTAAGCACATCCAATACCCACTGCCAATAGATTAATTCCCAAATTCTTCCATTTGAAATGGAATATTTACTCGCCTGTTTTACAAATGTTTATTGTAAATTATGCTAGGTTCTGTCCCTCCTATGTTTAAAGCTTCTGAAAACCCAGTTACAACTGCCTCTCCTCTTCCAACCCTAATAGTCAAAAACACTAATTGCCTATTGTGGCATACATACTGTCATAGACTAGAGAGAATTCTAGGCACTGATGATACAGCCGTGCACAAGGCACAATCTGCCTTCAAAATGTAACTCAGTGTCTTACCATTCAAACTTTCAACTGTAATGATGAGGCATAATCTTTACATATAGTATCATTCATGAAAATTTCATTGCTCTAAAGATTCCTCTTAGCACACTTCTATAGTTAATAAAGTCTTAATAGTTTAATGCTCACTTTAAATTCCACCTCTGCTATAAAACTTGCCAAACCTCCCTAATCCTTATTAGATTCTCTTTCATACTTGTATCATACTTATAAATCTATGTCAAATAGCATAAAGGTTATATTGTTCTAAGTAAACACTATTCAATATGTGGTCTCAAACTAGTTAAGAGCAAAGACCACATTCAGTTCTTATTCTGTATCATCTACAGTGCTGAACACATAGCTGATGGTTAATAAAAAACTTTTTTATACAAAATGACACTGCTAATTAAGGAAAGGTTTTTTTTAGTAGCAGCTATACCTTTACACTTATCTACTTATGTTCACTCTCCCAGTTCCATTGGTGAACAGTATGAGTATGTAAGAAGCCTTCATACAGGATATAAATGATAACCAAAGCACAAAACCCCGGGAAGACACTCCAGTGAAATACCTGACATTAGCATGCTCTAATGAAATGAACTAATACTCTCTGGTATATTTATTACAGTAACATATAAGCAAAAATTACTGCCATGTACAGATTTTTAAATTTTGAACTCTCATAACTGTCTAACTCTTAAAAAACAATTTAAGTCATTTTAAAACATCTACAATTTATGAAGATGGATAATTACATCCACAAACTACCACAGCATCCAATTTTTGTAGCTATTAAAACTAGTTGGATATTGCCTATGTAAATAAAGCATAACACTCTTGAAATCTCTAATTTGGAATACTTTTTAATACTTTTTGTTTGTTAGATAATAGAGGACTACTTATCAAAAATATACCTGAAATTAAAGACATACATTAAAAATGGCTTCTTATAACAGACTATAATTTTGACATAAAAATAAAATCTGCACCTAAAATCTTACATGTGGCCTGTGGACATGTAAAATGGTAAACTGAGCAATTGGCAGTTTCTTAAAAGACAAAAATACATATACCCTGACACAACAATACTATCACTAGCTATTTACCCAAGATAAAGTGATAAAAACAATGTCCTTTAATTAAGAACAGTATTCATAATAGTTAAAACTGGAAACAATCTAGGTGACTATCAATAATAAAAAAGAGGATGGATAAAAGAACTGTGGTTTACACATTCAATGCAATACTGTTCAACAAAATAAAAAACAGACCAGAGGTAAATGCAACAACATGCATAAATTTCAAAAACATTATGCTTAATGAAAGAAATCAGATATAAAAAATGAATTCCCATTTATATATTGATCTAAAATAGGAATAAAACCAAAATCATAGTGATAAAAATAAAGACTGGCAGTTTATTGGGTAGACAGTTGACTAGGAAGGAGTATGAGGGATCTTTATGGGGTGAGGAAAATGTTTTACAAGTATAAAGAAAACAACAAATGTTCAGTGACCATTTTCCTGGGGTTACTCAATTGAAAATAACAACTATAAACTAAACAAAAGATTTAAAAACAATTATTTAAAGGCAAGGAAGTAAAAACAAAAGCAGGCAGACAGTGGAGAGGATCTGACCAGTGAAAAACAAATCCAGACACACTGGCTAAGATCCAAATCTATAGGGTTTGTCCATTGAGGACACCGCCCAGTCAACATTGCATGTGGTAGACGAACAAACAGAAAGCCACTGTCTTCTTTGCTTAAAGAACCAGAAAATAGGATTTGGGAATTACAGTATGGCTGGAAAGTAAGGAGGGAATCATAGAAAGGAGAAAGCCTCAGTTTCCTCATCTCTGAAAATCAGATAACACTGGCTCTGCTTCCTTAATTGAGACTATATAAAGTGCCTGGAAAGCATCTTGCATGTAGTAAGTTCCAAGTGTTTTACAATTATCTACCCTCACAAAACCATTCCCCTGTAATGTTTTAGTGGTTATTTTAAAAGATTAAGGTAACACATGCCAGAAAATATAATTATGTCTCTGCTTTCAACAATTCTAATTATATGTTTCCACAATTTAACAATTTGTATTCAATACTTAATTAATGAAGATCTATAATGAGTAAGGAACCATACTTTGTCATTCACTTCGCACTTATTTGCTTTACACACCTTCTGTGTGGTAGGCGAACAGCATTACAAATGACCAGGCAAATTAAAGTCAATAAAACAGATGTTTCCCTGAGCCCCATATACTCCTTTACATTTTATATCCACTGACCTCATAGGCATAATTTGTGTGGAAAACATAACAAATTTGTGAACTTTTGAAAACACTAAATTTCCAAGCTGAAGATGTTGCCCTAAAAATAGTCCTATAAGAAACTAACCTAAAAATCCCATGTGACTGTAGTCAGAAAGAAAAGCTTTAATTCTTACAAAGTAAAATTAAAGATGTATTTAATTTAGGCTAGGAAATATGTAAAAGCAAGACTAATGCAAAATCAGAACAGATAGAAGAAAATTTAGTAAGGTGAATCAGTCACAAATCTGGAACCTTCTATGAGAATGACGATTCATTCAACAAACAGAAATATAGCCCTGGAAGAGTTTCTCTAATAAACAAAACATTGATTAAAATAAAAATAATTAAATGACAATGTAACAAATGTTAAACTGCACTTTATTTTTAAAATCCATAGGAAAATTCTTTTTTTTTTTTTGGAACATTCTTAAACAATAAAAAATTTTAAACTCAGCAGAATCATGTCCCTCATTATTGTATAGATCCTATCTAATAAAAGAGTAATATGCAAATTAACCATCACTTCGCAATAAAGATGGCGGCACCCACAGCCAATAAGGAGGGAATATGCAAATTGACGCGACAAAGATGGTGGCGCATGCCGGAGCCACAGAGCCAGCCAGAGAGCGGGCGGGAAGGCTTGGCGTCCTGGGTCGCCCCAGAGACCCAGGAATGGGGCTAGGGGCGATCAGGCCAGGAGGGGAAGGCAGTTGGGGGTGATCAGGCTGGTGGTGGGGGAAGTTGGGGGTGAGCAGGCTGGCAGGGGGGGCAGTTGGGGGTGAGCAGGCTGGTGGGGGGGGCAGTTGGGGGTGATTAGGCTGGCAGGGTGGGGGCAGTTGGGGACAATCAGGCCAGCAAGGTGGAGGGGGCAGTTGAGGGTGAGACGGCCAGTATGGGGTAGTTGGGGGCAAGCAGACTGGCAGGCAGTGATTAGGGGCGATCAGGCAGGCAGGCAGGTGAGTGGTTAGGAGCCAGCGATACTGGATTGCAAGAGGGATGTCCGATTGCTGGTTTAGGCCCGATCTGGCAGTCGGACATTCCCCCAAGGGGTCCCAGATTAGTGATGGTGCAGGCGGGGCTGAGGGACAACCCCCCCCCCCCACAAATTTTGTGCACCGGGCCACTAGTTTAATATAATGTGTTATGACTCGTGTCTGGATTTCTAAGATGCAATGATACTATTTCTCACTTTTCCCTCCTTGTTAAAGGATTTGCAGTAGCATTTAACATCTCTGCTTTTTCACTTTTCCAATTTAATTTAAAAGCTTTTTCTTTGTTTCCAATTTGAAGCCCATCTAATATGAATGTAAATCATTCTACCTTATTTCTTTTTATCTATTAAGCTTCTTTTTTTAATCCTCCACTGAGGATATGTTTTTATTGATTTGATAGAGGGAGCGGGAGAGGGAGCGGGAGCAGGAGCGGGAGAGGGAGAGGGGAGGGAGAGGGAGAGGGAGAGGGAAACATTGATGTGTGAGAGAAACATAGACTGGTTGCCTCTCATATGTGCCCCAACCAGGAATCTAAGCTGCAACCTTTTGGTATGCAGGAGGACACTCCAATAGACTGAGCCACCTGGCCAGGGTCTAAGCATTATTTTATTTAAATATGTTTTTTGTTATGTATAATTCAAATGCAATAACGAAGACTTCAAGAAACTCAGTATCTTTTATTTCACTGACATTAAATGTACTTAAAATTTCTCCAAAGAATATATATAAGTATCCAACGGGTCTATAAAGATTATCAACATAATAATCAAGAAAATGTAAATCAAAACCACAATTAGACATCACCTCATACCTATTAGGCTGGTCATAATAGAAAACAAACAAACAAACAAAAAATAAGTGTTAGAGAGGATGTGAAGAAATTAGAACACTTCACACTATTGATGAGAATGTAAAATGGTACAGCCACTACTGGAGGTTCCTAAAAATAATAAAAATCGAACTACCACAAGATCCAGCAATCCCACTTCTAGGTACTTATAAAAAAAAAAAAAAATGAAGCCGGGATCTCAAAGATCCGCCCCCCCCCCCCGCCTGACTTGTGCATTGCAGCATTTTCATAATAGCCAACATGTACAAACAGCATAAATATCCATTGATAATGAATAAAGAAAATGCAGTATGCTCATACAATGAAATACTATTCAGCCTTTAAAAAAAGAAATCCTGTCCTTATACTAAATGAAATAAGCCAGTCACAGAAGGATGATTACTGCATGATTCCACTTATAGGAGATACTAAAGTAGCCAAATTCAAAGAAGCAGAAAGGAGAATGGTGACTGCCCAGGGGCTAAGGGGAGGGGATGGGGGCTGTTCGATGTTAAGGGTCTCAGTCATGTAACATAAAAACATTCTAGAGATCTGCTGCACAACGCTATGCATACAGTTAACAACTCTGTACATCCACTTAAAATTTTGTTAGGGGGGTACATTTCATGATAATGTGTTTTTTACCACAATTAAGAAAAAGAAAACTGAATAATTCATAAGAAAGAACATTCATATGTAAATAATACCATCCAATGGAGGGGGGAGAGAAGTAACTTTGAAATACAGAAAAGTGATGCCCATTTTTTATACCTTTTTATTTCTGTAAGAATATTTCATTCCTTAACTTAATCTTTAAAATGGAAGCTTCCTACTTGTGTTTCCCTTCACCCATGGCCATCTGATAAGCCACAATGAAGCTAGATCCACAACTAGCTAAAGATCCATTTATTTTATTCCCTGTCAAAAAATAAGGTAAAAGGCATTTTTTGTAATTACATAAATGCCACACAGACAAGGACAGTAAAATGGCAATTACTAGCATATTCACAATATAAAATATGCTGCAAACATACCAAGAAATGAATTCTAACTATGGGCCCCAATCCAAAACCTTAAAAAAAAAACATGTGTTTAGTAAACTTTTGATTTAATGGTCACATCTTCTTCTGATGTCACCCAAAATAACTTTCATGAATATGAAGAAAGATAGTACACTAGTAATGGGATTAACTAAACAATACATGGATTTTAACAAAAGTGAAAGGTAGCATTGTTCATAGAAACTAAATGGCTACTGTAAATTTCGAAAGACCATTTTCTCTAAAAAAAAAAACTCAATTACTTTTACTTTTGTGTAAGATGTCTTTTGTATTTTAACTCCAAACAGTTGCCAAAATAAGCCCATTTACATGTGATGCCTGTCAACTAACAAATTTACATTTGGATTTTATTGGCTTTGTACCCTGCATTCTGTTCTCTTCTTTGTGCCATTGTTGTTTTTAGGTTTGGCAGTAGCTCTAGATCTTTGTTTAACTTAGTTCCTTTGTCTAACTTCTTCAGTATATACACATTATAAAATTTGCATGAAACAACATTCTGGTTCCACTGCCACAAATTCCCACCATGGCAAAGGCTTGAAAATTATTATTAAGTGGATCCAAAAGGAATAAACACAAACACAGCACCTAATTTCTCTACCTGAAGATGTAAAAAGCAAGAGAAAGAGCTGTTCGGTTCAACAATTCCTATATAATAAAAGAGAAACATGCAAATTAGCCATCCCTGTGCCACGCTCAAGCCACACCAAGCCACACCTACAAGCCACGCCCACAAGCCAATCAGAATGACTATGCAAATCAGCCCAACAAAGATGGCGGTTAATTTGCATATGCAGGTGTCAGGTGCCCCAGCAGGCAACAGTGATGGCGATGGCGCCTACGGCCGCGGGCTCCCAGGACCTTCGCCAGCCCCGGGAGGCAAGGCTGTAGCCACGCCGGCGGGCTTCTGGGACCTTGCCGGCAGAGAGCAGGAGGTTTGGAGGACTTGGCAGAGCAGGAGACAGCTGGACAGAGCAGAGCGAGAGAGAGGGCAGCTTGGAGGGCGCAGCTCCCTCTGTCACCCCAGCTTCCTCATCACAGCTGTGGAAACTGACAGCAGGAAGGAGGAAGTCCCACCCCCACAGAATCAGCCAGAATCAGCCTTTAGTCAGACAGCTCTCAGCAGCCTGATAGCCAGGACTCTCATTCACCTGCATCTCAGACCATGACAGTAGAGAGGTGGGACTATGTCTAAAGAACAACTGTTGATACAACGTAGCTCTGCAGCCGAAAGATGCCGGCGTTATCGACAGAAAATGTCTGCAGAGCAGCGTGCATCTGATTTTGAAAGAAGGCCGGCGCCTGCGACAGGATGTATCTCTGACCACCAGCTACTGGAAAAACGTCGCTCTGATGCCAAAAAACACCGGCGTTATCAACAGAAAATGTCTAAAGACCAACGTGCCTTTGAAGTTGAAAGAAGGCGGTGGCGACGACACAATATGTTTAGAGAACAGTCATCAACAAGTCCTACCAATACTGGTAGGAACTGCCTTCTCAGCGAAAATGGAGTACATGACGATGCAATTCTCGAACACAGTTGTGGTAGAATGACTGATGTGAATTTTGCCTATCACTAAATTTCTCTGATGAAAAACCATCTGTTGGGAAATTTACTTGATGTTGTAGCAAAGGGAAAGTCTGTCCAAATGATATACATTTTCCAGATTACCCAGCATATTTAAAAAGATTAATGACAAACGAAGATTCTAACAGTAAAAATTTCATTAAAAATATTTGTTCATAAATAGTTCTTTTGCTTTTGCTTCCATGGGTGCAAATATTGCATCGCCATCAGGATATCGGCCATACTGTTTTAGAATACACAGACAAGTTTATCACCATACTGGAACTTTACATCCTTCGCATGGTGTTTCTTGGAAGTTTGCTCAACTCTGTATTTTGGATACAGCCGAAGCTACAAGTAAAAGATTAGCAATGCCAGAAAACCAGGGCTGCTCAGAAAGACTCATGATCAACATCAACAACCTCATGCATGAAATCAATGAATTAACAAAATCATACAAGGTGCTACATGAGGTAGAAAAGGAAGCCCAATCTGAAGCAGCAGCAAAAGGTATTGCTCCCACAGAAGTAACAACGGCGATTAAATACGATCGTTAACAGTGATCCGGGTAGATATAATTCTCCCCGTGTAACTAAGGTTGCTGTCATATTCCGAAACAAAGATGAAGAACCTCCTTTTGAAAGGGACTTGCTCATTCATTGTAAACCAGATCCCAATAATCCAAATGCCACTAAAATGAAACAAATCAATATCCTGTTTCCTACATTAGATGCAATGACATATCCTATTCATTTTCCACATGGTGAAAAAGGCTGGGGAACAGATATTGCATTAAGACTCAGAGACAACAGTGTAATTGAGAATAATACTAGACAAAATGTAAGGACACGAGTCACACAAATGCAGTACTATGTATGGATTTCATCTCTCTGTGCGGGACACGTTCAATCCTATTTTAAATGCAGGAAAATTAACTCAACAGTTTATTGTGGATTCATGTTTAAAAATGGAAGCCAATCGGATTAATTTCATCAAAGCAAACCAATCTAAGTTGCGAGTTGAAAAATATAGTGGTTTGATGGATTATCTCAAATCTAGATCTGAAAATGACAATGTGCCGATTGGTAAGATGATAATACTTCTATCATCTTCTGAGGGTAGTCCCAGAAATATGCAGCAGCGATATCAGGATGCTATGGCAATTGTAACAAAGTATGGCAAGCCCGATTTATTCATAACCATGACATGCAACCCCAAATGGGCAGATATTGCAAACAATTTACAACACTGGCAAAAAGTTGAAAACAGAACTGACTTGGTAGCCAGAGTTTTTAATATTAAGCTGAATGCTCTTTTAAATGATATCTGTAAATTCCATTTATTTGGCAAAGTAATAGCTAAAATTCATGTCATTGAATTTCAGAAACACGGACTGCCTCACACTCACATATTATTGATATTAGATAGTGAGTCCAAATTACGTTCCTCTAATTAATTCCCTTTCAATGTGCACGAATTTTTTGCACTGAGCTACTAGTATATACAAAAGATTCATCATGAAGTTCATGTCTAATTTTAACATATTAAAAGCTGAGTAATCAAAGATGAGCTCCTGACCCTCTCCCCTGTGGCATTCAAAGCCATATTTGTTTGGCTGCCAAAATGTCCATCTTTCTCTTTAGCTCTGTTTTCTTCCAATGTATTTTTAGTCCTATCTAATACAGAAGTACTTACTGTCAGGTAAAGTCTCCTGCTTCAAACTCTTTATGTAACTCTGAAAATGATAATTTACTTTGTTAAACTCAATACTTAAGAATTTCATTATAGGTTCATATAAGTGGATCATGCAATGGATCAATATTTTACAAATGATTTATACAATATTATGAGTTTGAACTTCAGTACTCTATGGAAAAATGTTCAAATGTGGATGGATATCCTACATAAGCAGAGAATTTGACTGTAATAACCTTCACTAACCCCATCTATGTAATAATAAATAAACTCAATTGCTTTCATATTCATATTATGAGTAAATTAATTACCCTAAATGCAATTTTTCATCATAATCAAGGCAGCAAAACCATTAGGAATTTTCATAAGAATCTTACTGGCTCTGAACTGTGTTTTCTGTATTTACATCTGATCATGAGATATTCTCCATGTTCTCAGAACTCATAGCACTTCAAAAATAAATAAATCATAGGGTTAAGACCTTATGTGAAAGGGCTTTTATCTCCTACTGAATACCAGTTTAAAAACAGCTGTTCTTTCATTCGAAGGTTCAGCTCCTTTTAACATCATTTCTGCAGGAAAGGAAAGTCAGTAAAGTTATTTTATACAAAGTCAAACTCCTACTATTCTGCCAATTCTTATGGAACCCCTTTCCATCTGTTCCCTGACATTTCATTCAGGTTATGCACTTGCCAAAGAGCTTTCTTTGGATACTGAATCCACTGGTGAAGACAAATGGTGGAAAAAATCAATTTACTTAAATATTATTAATTTAAATTATGAAAAGTCACCATGCATTTTGTCAAGATAGGCTCTACAATCAAACACATAATCCATGTTATATACAAACAGGAGACTCTAGACCAGTGATTGCGAACCTTTTGAGCTCGGTGTGTCAGCATTTTGAAAAACCCTAACTCAACTCTGGTGCCATGTCACATATAGAAATTTTTTGATATTTGAAACCATAGTAAAACAAAGACTTATATTTTTTATATTTATTTTATATATTTAAATACCATTTAACAAAGAAAAATCAACCAAAAAAATGAGTTCGTGTGTCACCTCTGACATGCGTCATAGGTTCGCCATCACTGATCTAGACTGAGCAAAATTTAATGGTTCAGAATTTTTTGCTACTTGGTTGCTTTAAAATTTTATTCTATGATGAAAAGATAATAAATAAGAATCAATATAATTACGTTTTCATGGAGAGAAGATAACTTCTCAAAAGAAAATAATATCCTGAAGAGAAGTTTGGAAATCATTTTGCAATAGCTTATAAAGTATTTTAATAACAAAAGTTCTTATTTGGGGAATAAAGTGTAACAGAATACTTACTGATTCCATGTTCCATAGTTATTGAAGAAGCTTTTCAAAAAAAGATTTAAATAAGTTTTAAGCAAAAGTTAAAATATTAGATCAAAGAATAATAAAGTTAATCAATATAAAGAATTTCCTATGTCTGGATGAGAACCAACCATGACTTTTGACAAACTCAAATAATTGATTACTAATTGATTAGTAGCTACTGTGTCAGAGGACAGGCAGATTAGTAACTCTACTTGTCCTTCAGGAGGTCCAGGAGCAAGCAAGCCTGAACTGTGCAGATAAATTGGTCTCATGATCAGAAGAAAATGACAGTGTGAACTGTCTCTCTACCTGTCTCTCTACTCTACCCTATTTTCACACTGGAAACCTTGACCTTCTACTGCATACCCACCCCATCTAATAGGTAGCTTGTTCTATTCCTTAAAATCTGAAGAGAAAGACATTTTCAGAACTATCCTGGTTTTGAAAAGATGGTCTGAATCTTAGGATGTGTAAGTATAATGTCAAATGGAATCCTTAGGCATAATTTATTTTTTTCCTTTTTAAAGACTTTAAAAATTCTATGATAGTCTAAAAAACAAGAATCTAGATTATGATGAAATACAAGGTATTTTTTTTTGTCCTCGTTAAAGTTTTGACAGACAAATCAACCAAAAACAGGGAAAACATTTACTGAAACAGATGGAAAGGTGGGTTCCACAAATAATTAGTAAAGATAAATAACCTGGATGGGGAAGCTAAGTTAAATGGCTGGGTATGTAAATGGCAATGAAATTACTCTGGCCAACAAAATACTAAGACTGCTGATGGCTTCATAAAGGGGGTAAGATGAGTTTCAATATGGAAAATATGTAAGAAAAAACAACCCAAGCTCTGTTCCTAAAGTAGCAGCTTCCTATTAAAGATAACAAAAATGCTTTTTAAAAGAATAAAAATACTTTAGATAAACTCCAAGGCTTTGCCCTTTTCCTTTTATTGCCATACATGTTATATTTTAATTGTCCTTTTTTAATTGAGGGGAGGACATGCTTTGGAAGGAATGACGACATGAGAATACATTTCCATACAGGTGATTCACCTCTAGAAACCTGAATCAGCGGATTTCTCCAAACTAACCTCTGAGTAATACCCAGACACTTTTCTATTATTGACAGCTTTCCATAACCCAGGTTCCTAATCAGACATTGTGAGTTAACAACTATTAACCCCTTTCCAATACAATTAAAATATACATTTTTATCTTAACTTTGTTTTTGCTCACATGTACGAAAATAATTCATTTTAAAGACTGTTTTGTAATTAAAGCCCCCTTTCCCTAGAAATCCATCAAGTAGTTTTAAACATGGCTTATATCATAGTACAGGGTTGACTTTGATATGCCATATGATTTGGTTCAATAATACACACACGTTTAACTAGAGATTGAAGTTGTTCCTGAGTAAGGAATATGGAGTTTTCTGCCATGTCTAATTAAATCACGTGTATGCAAGCATGAGCATGTGTTGAAGATCAACTACATATTCATAAGAATGAAGGGTGGAAATCAGTACTAAAATGGATTCTACCTTTCAGTTATTTTGCCCATTAAAACCAGGGTTATTTCTTGCAGCATCAGAGAATCAAAGAAATGGAACACATGCACCTAAGAAATTGACCAATTTTCCAAAGTAGTCAAAATAGCTACCGAAAGTCAATATGATCAGAAGAAAATGACAGTGTGAACTGTCTCTCTACCTGTCTCTCTACTCTACCCTATTTTCACATTGGAAACCTTGACCTTCTACTGCATACCCAACCCATCTAATAGGTAGCTTGTACTATTCCTTAAAATCTGAAGAGAAAGACATTTTCAGAACTATTCTGGTTTTGTTACTTTAGATTTTATCACCTCACAACCATCAATTTAAGAAAATGAACACATTTTAAATTTTCACTTTTTTGTCCAGGGGAAAACAATTGACCTTTCTCTTTAATTAATTGACCTCCTCCCTTATGTGAACTAACACCATCCCAACATGCTAGTTATTGCAGCTGCCCAGATCCTATGACTCATTATGAAGAAAACCTCAAAAAGTTATTCTAGAGGAAAAAATAGACAGGGCTTGCTTCTTTCTCTCCTCTGCTCTATGTAAAAGTCTCTCTGACATATGACACCAAGAAGACAAAGAAAAAGTAGCTAAACTGGGCATCATAAAAATTAAAAGAAATTGAAAAGACTACAGAATTGCATATCTGATCATGTATCTAGAATATATAAAGAACTATGACAACTCAATAATAAAAAATAATTTTAAATAACCAAGTGATCTGAACAGACAGTTCTGCAAAGACACACAAATAGGCAATAAGCACATGAAAAGATGTTCACCATTATTAGCCATCAGGAAAATGCAAATTAAAACCAAAATGAATTTTACACCCATCAGGATGGCTATATTTTTTTAAAAACCGCAATTGTTGGCCAGGAGAGAGTGGAATCCTTACACACAGCTGTTACAGCCACTTTGAAAATGTCAGTTCCTCAAAAAATTAAATATATAATTACCATATAACCAGCAATTCTACACTCCTAGGTACAAACCAGGACTAGGTAATGTCAAAATACAGTCAACCTGCTCTTTAAAACAGCTCCTCTCCAATTTTTTTATTCCTTTCCTATTATTTCCCTAACCTAGACCTATTTTCATCAACATACCCTCATCACCCTCATCACTGGTGTTCTATTCAATCAATTCCCCAACACTCTTAGTGAAAATCTCCCCACACCTTCATAATCTTTTAAGAGTCCCTCAAAGCTCTAACTACTCAATTTGTCAGACAAGGCTCCTCACAATCTAAACCTAATCCACTTTTCTAATAATATTCCAATTAGGAGTCTCTAATCCTGTCAGGCCAGGGTCTTTAGTGTCTTTTCCTCCAAGAATATAAACAAGAATAAAATTAAGAAAAATTTACCCTATCTAAGCCACCCTTTGGAGTCCATCAAAAGCATCTATCTATCTATATAAAAGCCTAAGCAACCAAAAAACCGAATGACTAAACGACTGGTCGACCGGTTGCTATGACATGCACTGACCACCAGGGGCAGAGCCTCAATGCAGGAGCTTCCCGCTGGTGGTAAGTGCACTCCCACCACTCAGTTGACCGACCAGTCCCAGCAGCCCACCAGCCTGGCAGCAGCCACTCACTCCCTCAGTAGTCCTGCAGGTCCAATCTCGGGAGAATGGGCCAGGCACCAACAGACCAGCACCAACAGCAAGATCCCAAGGGCACCACGGCCACTTCCCCTCGACATTCCGCAAGGAAGAAACAATATAACAGCAGCCGCCAAGTGGTGGCTCCCGACAATCAATGTGATTATCATCAGGACAGATCCAGATCCCAGGCCGACAAGGGCGTCCCACCGCCTGCCTGGAGGGCTGATTGTGTCCCACCCACCTCAGGAAAGGGCGCCATACTCAGGGCTCACAGCTGGCGACTGCCAATTGGGACTGACGGGGCGCGAGCTCTCCACAGGCACAGCGGGGCTGGGATGAGCAAAGTGGATTAGAGCGTTGGATTGTAGACTGAAGGGTCCCAGGTTTGATTCCAGATAAAGGAACATGCCCGGGTTGCGGGCTGGATCCTCAGGGGGGGTGTGCAGAAGGCAGCCCATCAATGATTCTCTCTCATTGTTGATGTTCCTATCTCTCTCTCCCTCTCCCTTCCTCTCTAAAATCAATAAAAATCTATTTAAAAATAAAAGGAATAACCAATCACATGATCATCTTGAGGTTCAGTAGCTAATAGTTCAAGTCCACTAACCATCTGATAGCAGCCATCAACTAACAAGAAAAGCAGAAAACTAAAGAATCTCCCATTCAGTCTAATCAACAGCAAAAAACAACCTTGGATACTGAAATAAATGACATCAATTTCAATATATATCATTTAGTTACCCAAGTATCCCCCCAAAAAGAGTAGCCATTTGCTTAAAGAACTGTTAACTATATTCAAATCCAAATAGATACTACCGAAACTAACATGTTGATCAATAATGCAAAGTAGCTCACTGGTAAACTTAAATTGAAATATATATTATTCATGCCTGAATTTCATCGCCACCATATCACCAAATAACTTCAGTACAAATAGCATTGGTTAAGTATTCTTTTAGAGAGCCAATACCATTCACATGTGCCAATTCATGGATCTATTTCTGAACCATTTCCATTTATTTTCCTTTCTAATGGGTACTCCGGTGTTTACTTTCCTTTTGAACCTGTACAGGTCCTGCCAAATGTCTACAAAGCTGTGAAATTAGGGGAATTTAGTTAATGGCACATTTTCAGAATTAAATAAGCAAAGCTGCCAATTTTTACTAACGTTCATTAAATTCTGCAAGTAGAAAAGAACCTATTTTCTATCTTTATCAGGGTATTCACATCCTTGCAGTTCCGTGTAAGTAGAAAATTTCTATAGTTTAGAAAACAAAATCTAAGAAGCCAAACTATCATATACACCAAGAGTTCCTTTGTAAAAAAAGAAAGAGTACTAAACATCTTGCCAGCACTATTCACACCAAATTAGTAATTCACCTCAGGCAATAAGAAGGGGAAAAACTAAAACACTCCCTATCACCAACTATGAAACCAGTAATTCCCAAGGTCAAAGGAGTCCAGAATTTACCACTGCTAAATAAAAATTCTGCATTACCACCACAATATAATACTACCCCTTTCAAATTTTATTATATTTTTTTAAATTCTCATATAGTTAAATTGACCATTTTCCCTCTTTTGGTGTACAGTTCTATGAATTGTACACCAAAATACTGAATACTTAATACATAATACTGAATACATAATACTGAATACATAACATACTTATGTTGTTCAGCCAGTAATTTCTCAAACATTTTTTTTTGCATTGTACTATTTCTCCTCCTCCCCTTTTGGGATTCCAATGTTAGCCCATATGTTGCTGGCCCACGGTTTTCTGACGCTCTTTTTTTTTATTTTCCTATCATTTTCCTTTTTATTGTTCAGGTTAGAAAATTTCTATTGACCTATTAAGTTCAGTGACTCCTTCCTTCATCTTCATTCTGCTATTGAATCCATCTAATGAGTTTTTCATTATGATTATTGTACTTTTCAGTTTCAAATTTTATTTGGTTCCACTTTATCCCTTTTATTTGTTTGCTGATACTTTTGGCTCAACACTTGTTGCAGGGATATTTGCAATGCCTTTATCATCATGGCTGGTTTAAAGCCTTTGTCAAATCATTCCAACATCTATATTATCTTGTCAGTAATGCCTGTCATTGCCTTTTCCAATGTGTATTATCTGTTGTTCTTTGCATACTGAGTAATTTTGGATTATATTCTTAATATTTTGAATAATATGCTATGAAATACAGAATCTTCTTAAATCCTATGGAGTATATTAATATTTCTGTTTTCACAGGCAGTTATCTCATCAATTCTTGGCAGCTGTAAGTTCCAAAATACTTTCTGTAGGTTGTGGTACCAATGTCAGTTCAGTTTTCAAAGCCTTTGCAATGCTATTTGAATTTTTCCTATGGGTGTGCCACCCAGTGGTCAGTCTGCATGCAACCTGGATGAAGTTTTATCCCAAATCTGTTTTCAAAGGTTTTGAAATGCTAATTAGGATCACATTCTTGCATATGCATAGATGACAGGTAAGCCCAGGTGTTTGTACACAACTTCATGGGTTTCTTTCTCAAGCTCTTTTCATTTTCTCCCTGGCACTTTCCAATTTCCTGAGGATATTCTTTTCTCTCCTCCAGTAAGGCACAGTGGACTTCTACAACTATGCCTGTCTCTGGACAAACATTGGGAGGACAGACTAAAAAAAGCAATGAGTTTGCCTCTGCCGTCTTGGAACCAGTGATGCATCAGAGTGCTACGGGTTCTCCTTCCTCAGAGTTTTGGCTCCTAGAGACACTAAATGAAAACTGATGCCATTACTATCTGGGTTGTGAAAAATAGGGGGGGGGGGGGGGAGAAAAAACAATGGCCAGCCCCAACTCTGAGCTTTTCAGCTTTTCTCACATCTCAAGCCAGAACTAGAGGGCTTCTGAATCTTATTCTGTCTATACCACCACACTCAATTCCAGGTTTCTGGCTGCAATGAGGTAAGGTCAGAGGATCCTAGAGGTTTGGTGATATTTCAAAATCTGATGTTCTTTTGTAATGTGCCTGCTGATATTTACCATGCGTTTTGTGCAGGTTTTACAATTACAATCAGCTGTAAAGAAAGGATGTTTGTATTTACTCCGTGTTATCCAACCAAAAGATACTATCCTTTTTCAAATAAGTAAAGAACACTACATTTCCTGATTTTAAATTCTGAGTTATAGGGCTTAATAACTTAATTCTGAGTTATATTAGCTTAATGAAATTCTCTAACAGAAGCCAGGTCAGAAGGACTCAGAAGATTTATTTATTTAATCCCCTAAACCTCAAACCAAACAATTCTTTTAGCCAAGCTCTTGGCTACAAAGGTGACAGAAACATCACTGACTAGGCACTTCAGCCAAATGCAAAGAAGTGAGTGTTTATCTGAGTTTTATAAGACCACATCAAGGCCTTAGCCATCCTGACAAGTGTCAACATTCTGAAAACAGGAGTAGTCCACAGCAGTGTAAAAGTAAAGGTAAGAAGTAGAAAAATATGGAGCTAGCAGCATCTGGTTTCTAAGACTCCATAAAAACATTTCCACGTTGTTTACTTCATGAATACAAATAGCCCTATTTATTCTATTGAGGTTTAGATGAAAACTCTATTCCAGAAATAATCACTCACATTATAAACCATGGCAAATATTTAGCTGCCTTAAGGCTCTATTCAGTCCAAGAGGCAAAGCCAAGTGTCTGGCATCAACCACAGTATCCCCAAGATCAGGCAATTGGTTAGACTCCATAGTCACCCATATGACAGGATTAGATGAATAAAGAAAAGTTGATCAGTCCAAAAATATCTAACACCAACAGCTGCACTGTCTAAAATCCCACCATAGTTAGTTACTCAATTCTACAAATGTGTACTGTGATTATGTACATGCTAGATACTATGCCACAGTCTGATTAGAAAATTATTGTCTAGTAAGTTGAGTTTTACATGTAAATAATGCAATTAAGAAAAAGAAAATGAATTATTACATTATATTTTAGATATGATAACCACTACGTGAAAAAAAAAAAACAGGAAAGAGGAGGAAGAGAAAGGAAAAAGAGAGAAGAGGAGGAGGAAGAAGAGGAGAGACGGGGATAGAAGAAGAAAGGAAAGACAAAGAATAAAAGGAAACATTGAAATTTTTACAGTGTTTCAGCAGAGACAATGGGTAATATTTGTCTGATATTTTTTTCCTGTTCATGCTTTCTAAATTTACTTAATGAATGTAATCACTTCCAAAATAAGAAGCATTTATTAAAAATAAAAAGAAAAGAAAACTGTACACAATTTTCATGTAACCCAGGTGTCCCATTCCTGGGTGTTTACCATACAGAAATAAAACTTATGTTCACACAAAAATGTTCATAGACAGTCTAATAATATTCTCCAAAAACATAAATAGCATAAACACCCTTTAACACAGATAAAGAACCTGATACATCCACATAATGTGACACTACTCAGCAATAAAAAGGAACAAAATACTGATACATTTGACAACATAACTGAATCACAAAGATAATATGCTTAGTGAAAGAAGCCAGTCTCAAAATATTAGGTACAGTATTATTATATTAATGAAAAGTTCTCAAAAAGATAAAGCTATGGTAACAGAGAACAGATTAGTGGTTGCCAGGGATTAAGAAGTAAGGAAAGGGGAATGAAACAGCAAGTGTTACAGAAGACGGTAAGCAACTGAAACAATCATATGTTGCTTGTGGGAGTATAAAATGATACATCAGATAACTTTTACCAGTTAGAAAAGCATGGTGGGAAAAAGTTAGCAGAAGTTTTAGGAGTCATCTGGTTTTCCCTTCTAGTAGCGCGAAGTCCTACCAACAGCATGCTAGGTGGATGGTTAGAATAAATCAGGAAGGAAGCACTCACACCTCTTGAAAGAATCATTTTTACTGCTGAAACCACAATCTCTTGGAAAACTTTCTCTTAAATTGAGAAGAAAACTGCTCTTCTAGAGCAGGAGTTGGCCTATGGATGAAATCCATTCCATTGTCTGTTTTTACAAATAAAGTTTTGTTGGAATACAGCCATGTGCCGGGAGCCGGTCCATCCTTGCTGTTTCAAGGGACCTGGCATATATGGCATACTGTTCTTAATATGTTTGCTCACCTTCTTGGTACTATGTGTTTTAACCAAGGTCTCTGAGAAAGGTTGTTTCCCCAGGTAGGGATTTTCCCCTGAAGTTAGGGAGGGAATAAAACCTCTTAACTAAGTGCCAGGCGGGTAATTAATCACTTTAACTATGAACAATCATGCTTAAGCTACATAATCTTTACTCCCTGGAATGGAGATAAGAAACGCCCTAACCTTTGGAATAGAGATTGATAGGATTGGAATCAACTGGTATAAATACAGATGTAAGAAGACAGAACCAGGAGGCACAGAACCTACACAGAACATTCTCTAGAGACAGAAGAACTTCGCTGGAGAGAACATGGCAAAAGATCCTGGACAGAAACTGGCCTCAGAACCTAGAGACAGAACCTAGCGAGAGAACATGGCAAAAGATCCTGGACTGAACCTGACTACAGAAATTGGCAAGAGAACCTGACTAGAACCTGGTGACTGAACCTGGCTGGAGAACCTGGACAGAACCTGGCTGGAGAACCTAGCAAGGGAACATGGCTACAGAACCTGGCTGGAGAACCTGGAGAACCTAGCAAGAGAACATGGACACAGAACCTGGCTGGAGATCCTAACCAGAACTTCGCTGGAGATCCAGAGCAGAACCTCTCTGGAGATCCAGACCAGAACTTGGCTGGAGATCCTGGCTGGAGATCCTGGCTAGGCTGCTGATCAACTGAACGCTGTCTCCATGTCCTTCCTTCTTCGCCGACTCCGTCCACACCTTTGGGGACCCCTGGACCTGCTGGGGTTGGACCCCGGCAGCCATGCCCATTTGTTTACCACATACTGTCTATGGTTGCTTTCATGTAACAATAGGCAAATCAAATGGTTGCAACATAAACCCCAAAATATTTATCGGGCCCTTCACAAAAACAGTTCTCCTACCACCGTTCTAGAGGAACACCAGAAAAGTCTTTCCCTTCATCTATAAACCAGTTTTAGCCCTATTTGCTTGTCTTTCTATCCCATTTACTCTTACTCCTGTTGCCTTTGTTCAGTAGTTCCTATCCTAAACATTCTAGACACTACACTTGATGAGTGACCTCTTAAAGTATGAAAATTAATTCATTACCCATTTAAGATGACAGTGGAACCATTAGTACTTATGATTCTGACACATTTGATTTATACAGTTTAAGGTTTTATCGCTGACTCACATATTTTTTTTGCATGTATATATTACTTTTATAAATAAAAACACTGTATGAGGAGATATCCACAAATTATTTCCACATAATTTTTCTGGATCTGGAGACCAGGCATTATTTCAGGTATTTAAAGATCCTAGATGGTAATTTTCTCTTTTTCTTCACTTCCTGTAGGCTATAATTCTATTCTATTACATTGTTTGATACATTTGAACTTTTCAGTTTAAGGATTAGTCTCCTGAATGAAACAAAATTCCGGGAACTGGCTCAAGATTAAGAGAGCTATGAAAAAGGAAGCAGGAGGGTGCCCAGAAGAAACCTCAACAAGTGTAATGTCTTGAAAAGGGAAAAGGTTTATAAATCAGACAGAATGAGGCTTGATTTGGGCTCTGTTCCTTTTTAGCTACTTAACACATGATCCTAAGTTCAAAAGAAGATTAAAGATATACTGAATTAGCTAAGCATTACCTTAAATATTTGATTAACATAAAGCATAACTCAATATTCTGATGTAGGACTCACCCTTACTTAGTAGCCATAGGCCTCTACCTAGAAGAACTACTTCCCCTCCCTTACCTTTCCCAAGGGTGAGCTTCCTGACTAGTGTGCACATTTCTTGACTATGTGGAGCTAAAACAATAATAATCTGCCAACACTAGTGATTGGCACTATTCTTCCAATCAGGTCCTGGAACGGCGTAAGACAGAAATTCTGGGTATTTTCTTTGAAGTGTTGGAAAGCTCTTTTGGCAGCTGCAGTTCTAAAGCTATAAATTCTAATCATTGCATCATTAATAAAGGTGACATTTCAATCTTCATATGTCGCTCTCTTGTATCTTATTTTTCATTTGGTTCCAAATTCGGGATTAGGATCCTTTTATTGAGTGTTCCACATGCTCTTCTTCTTCTTTTTTATTTAAAAAATATATTTGTACTGATTTTTACAGAGAGGAAGTGAGATGGAGAGAGAGAAACAGCAATGTGAGAGACATCTACTGATATCTGTTGTCTCCCTTAAACACTCCAACTGGGGATCGAACCAACCATCTGGGTATGTGCCCCAACTGGAAATCAAACAGGCGACCTTTTGGTGCTCAACCAACTGAACCACACTAGCCAGGGTTCACGCATTGCCCTTCTTGCATAGGTCACATTGCCAATGCATCCTCCACAGTGTTCAGATTGTTTCTTTAAAGTATAATAAAAACTAATGCATTTTATTTGCAAAGAAATAAATTCAAAATCTTCCAGATTTGTGTTTTTCATCCAACTGACCTTTCAGTATGGCAACCAAAACAAATTTTTAAAATTCCCCAATAAACATAATATTTAACATCTCTATGCATCAAGAGAAAAAGGGAAAGCCTCAATATCTTAAAAGAGAAGAAAAACCACCTGGCATGACACTGTGCAAATTATTCCACTCCCACCTGTACAAGCTAAAATAGTAACCTGTTCTCTTTTCAATTCAGAAATTCCATAAAATCAGGATATTACCACATATTTCCTTCTACTAGTCCCATGACCCAACAAGAGAGGTCCCATCCAAGAAATATGATCATGAGAGTCTATTATTTAAAAAAAAAACCCACAAATTTCAAACTATTCAGAATCACAGTTCCTACAATTCTAGGCCAAACCTGAAAAATACAGTACTAGTATAATAAATATAAGAGTTTATATCTACTAGGTTTCAGTCACTGCAGTAAAGTCATATAAAGATCAAAGAAGTCACTTCTTTGTAAAGAACAAGACTTTTACCCTGGATGCTATCCTAAACAAATGCGTTTTCCTACTAGATCCTGAGGCATGAATCTTATTCTGAACAGCATTCCCAAATTGTTTCCTCATGATTGGTGAGAATTCTGACCTATACCTGGTATACTAAGCCACTGTTCATACCCATGTTTCCTGTCTCACCACTATTCTAACCTGCTACACTCAGGGGCTTACCCCTGTCTTTGAATTTAGTGTGACACTTTGACCTCATATAGACCTTTTAAGCTAAAACTACTTTAAAGGTTTTGCCCCAGCTCTTGGATCTAAGTCTGCTCTTTACTGACCCATATTGTGCCCAAGAGCTAACAAGATGCTTAAGCTTTCCATATTTGAAATCTTAAAGTTTTCTTTTTTAAAAAAGAAAAAAAAACCTGAATTTTTTGTTAGCATGAGTCTATAGTTTTGTTCTATGTGGGGCTCAAAAGAAGCAGAAATTCCCACCCTCGAAATGCTTAAGGAGAGGACACACGGTGAAAGAAGTAAACATGAATTAGTATAACATACTATATAAAATCTAAAAAATCTACAAGGTGATATGTGTTTTACTCTGGACAAATCCCATCCACTTCATTTAACACAAAAATTAAAGCTTATTATCCTTAATTTCAAAAATGATAGATTGCTCCAGGACAGCCATACCCTCAGGTTCCTATCCACACTTAGTCATCCTTTTCCATGAAGTCTTCCCTGATTAACAAGAAGAAAGATTAGCACTGTTCCACCTACACATAGTCCAAAATTCTTCCATGTCTGCCACCTGAAATAACATGCTTACCAAACTGCCCATATAGAAAAATGAACAATCTATTTATTTAGTTGTGCACATTTCCCAAGTGTTATTCAGCTTACCTGGCTGTATTGCTTTGAATAGGACATAATGGTTTTCTACATTGCTTGTCTACCTTTAGTTACTTGAACACTTGGAAATTTAATGTTCGAGGCAAAATATAACCTATGGAAATTAGGCAACAAGTTACAGAATAATAGGTCTCCCCCTCACTACTTCATTTTTTTTCAAAAGGAAAAAAAACACTTTTTAAAAATAGACATTGCTACTAATACCTCAGACTTTGTCAGGTCCAGTCCTGAAGAAATAAAAACACGAGGTTTACAACATATTGAACTCTACAAGAAATCCTCAATATGTGCTCAATACATTTGTCTCTACTCCTAACCCCCCCCCCAAAAAAAACAAAACAAAACAAAACGGCTCACCACTTATCTCCTCACTACAGTCTGTTAATAACATTGGATTACACACATATGGCACACTTTGCCTAGGATTTTTGGGAAATTCCTATTTTATCTACCCTCTTTCTATAAGGATGTCAATGTACAATTAAATATAATTAAATTTTTGTAAGTTTTTAAGACTGTGAAAAAAATGTTGTTCAATACACAGTCAACATATTTATAACTAAAAAGCAACCCCTCTAAAGACAGTAGGCAAAACACTTCTGAAACATCTTCAATACTGCCGACTAAAAAGCTGTATATTGACTGTGCTGGCCACCATAATATTAGAACTCTGCCTTCTTTTTTCTTAGATGGATTCCTAAAATTTAAGTTGCTACCAGGCTATCAGTTCCTCCCTTTCTTATCAATGTACCAAAGTCTAAAACAATTTGGTCTTGATTTTCTTACTAAAGACTCATTAAAATAAAATCAATTTAATTATCTCCTAAACTTCCATCAGTATATGCCTTCCAACTAATTTAAGAATTCTACCCTCACACTTGAGCATACAATCAAAAGGCCCCCCCCTTACCAGAAAAGAATCAACAGAGCAGGTCTCTATAAACCTTACCTTAAAAGGAACAGATAATTATTTTTTTCATTTTGTAGGCCATATGGTCTCTTCAGTAGAAAATACCGAATTCTGCCTTGGAGCACAAAAGTAGCCACAGACAATACAAATACAGAGAGTATGGCTATATTACAATAAAACTTTATTTACAAGAAACAGGCAGTAAGACAGATTTGGCCCCAAGGCCTGGGCAGTAATTGGTGACCCTATACTAGAGGTAATATACATTTAAATAACAGTGCCAGACTGAAAGTTATATGCATTTGACATTTGCATTGATAGTCAAACAGATCATTTTTATTATTTTTTTTCAAACAGATCATTTTCAAGTAGAGATATGGGGGCCCCTAAATGGATACTCCAGAGAGCAAGCACCAATAATCTCTCTAGAACTGTGAAGGGTCTGAGATTTTGCCCTACTTGTAAACTAACAACGTAGATTGTCAGTTTCATGAATGAAAGCAAAGGACATGAGACTCCTGAGTCAGCAACAAACTACTAGTCAAATCCCCTGATAGAAATATGAATGAGCCCAAATTGATGTCTGCACACACAGTGGGTTTACAGGAGAGGAGTTCTGAGTTTAGGGAACAAAGTCTTTTACAGTGAGCAGTGAGCATGCCCTACCTTTGCTCTGGAGAGAGATGTTATCTCTATTATACCGAACAGTAAACATCCCTGCCCTTTGCTCCAGAGAGATACACTATGTCTATTTTCCAAGGCTGTTTACTATACAAGCATCCTTAAAAGGATGGTCCAAAACTAAGGCAGTCAGTGCCTCTGCTTGCAAAACATGCAGAAATGTAAGAGGACTGTGGAAACTTACCTCCAAACTATGTGTTCCTTGTTTCTACACTATCTTGGGCTCCTGGCAAATTTTTCTAAAGCATTCCGCTCTATCAACCAAGCTGATTAATCTGACCAATGAAGGTAAGACCAAATCTATTTAATTTGTCTTAAGAATCAAAACTATAAACAACTCGAAGTAGCAAGATGAGGTCAACCTGCAGTACTGACCACCAGGTCTTCCAGGGTCCTGGGCCAAATCTGCTGGACAAATCCCATACAGAGGGTCTACTGTAGAAATCCAAGTGGCTTTATCCTTATGTGTCTGAACTGACTGACCTTTCCATTTAGACCAAATCATTAATCCAGCTATAGGAATATGTACCAGCGATTACACAGAATCTGCCTTATAATCCACCTGGCCCACAAGGAAATCCAAGGCAATCCTATCACCTTTAAGAACCCTGTCCGGTGACTTGAGGCTGACCTGAATACCTTCTAGAGACGAGGTAGTATCACTGATCACTTCAGCTAAAGTCAGGGATCGATTTCACAACACCTAACCTAATTCATCCTAGGGATAACTGCCTGCACAATACATGTAAATAATGAATGTCATCCCTCTAAGAAGGTCCCCCAAGTAATCAAGGTTAGCCTAATGTTGGAGAGATTTCTACAATCATTTGAAAACTACACTTTTCACTGAATACCTGAAGGTCTCTTACAACTCCCCAATGGTGCATGTCACTCTATTTTGGGTAAGAAGGCAAGTTAATGTCTGGCTTCTATACAGGAAGTACAATGCCAAGAGTGCTTAAGGTGCTCATGGAGAGAGGGCTATTTATAATTCTTGTAAGTCCACAAGTAGGATCTCAGGGGTACAGGCTGACAGTGCATCAAATGTGGCCCTCTGACAGGCTGGTGTGCCTTAGGGGTCTCAATTTAGTTTTAATCTAGTCATTATTTGGAGACTACCTATGAGCTAGGGCTACGGGAACAGGGGCAGGGAAAGCATCTGGAGGTTTTGGCAGGTGTTTTGTGTGGCAGGTATAGGAGTTGGGGCCATTCCCTGCTGTTTCCAATACAATAGGTCCTCGGGTTACATCGGAGATCGGTTCCTGCAGCAGGACATAATGCGATTTTCACCGTTAAGTCGGAACCCACTTACATAAGCACCTACATCACTCACATGGAGCACATACACAGCAGTAATGAAGTGAAACAGTAAAAAAAATTTAAAAGAAAGATAATTCCTGACCTTTACTTGTGGTAAACAAATAATAAAAAACATAAAACACACATGTACATATGTCAAAATGACGGAACTTTTTTTTTTTAATAAATAAATGGGAGATGGTGTCGTAACCACAAAATGACGTACGTCGAGTCCGACATAACCCGAATACTGTCTGTACACTTCTCTGTAAGGCTAAAATGAGTGACAATCAAATCATGGTCAGAACCATCTCGAGTGAAGAGCAGAACCAGTTAAATTTAAGGCACTTGCAACAGTTTGGGAGCACTGCAACAAGAAGTTTCCCTTCTTGAGGACGGCTCTAGGGCAGTTACGAAAGACAAAAATCACTAATGTCCTGTCCCATCGCATTCCTTTCCCTCTCCTCCCATCCCCCCTTTCTTCCCAGGGCCTAAGGTATTCCCACCCTAGGAGCCAGGGAGAAACCCATGTGATCCATTCCAGTAGCCATAAATTAAACATTTATCTAACTATTTCAGACCTATTCTCTTCATCTGGAAGAGTAAAGTACAAGAGAAACAAAGGCATGTTTTTAAAATTAAAAATTCCAGAGAACTATTATCCACCCCCTCCACTTTGACTCATATAAGCCATTTAGGGGGACTTTAGAAATACTTCATTTTGCTGAAAATACCTAGTTGTTAAGCCCATTTTCTTGCTGCAAAATTCTATTATCCCCAAAGTTTATAACAGTGCCTGGCACACAGTAGGTATTTAATATACATACTGAATATACATTAAAATTGGAAGCTAAATATTATTTCTTTATCCTCTCTGCCTTCCTAATATACTCCATTTCCACCCCACCTGAGACAAACTAAATGCCTCACAACAACCAGAGAAATCATGTATATAGAAATGCAAAAGAGAAAAACACATTATTTTTCTTTTTACGCATAATATTATACAGTTTGGAAAGAAATCTGAAGCATCTTATATATAATGATCTCAATGCATTTTTAAAGTATTTATTTTTAGAGACTCTCAATAATACTTTAAGGCAGTTAAAATAAGTCAAGACTCTTTCCTTGCTCAGAAGAGAAAGAAAAGTGTTACAACTTATCCCAGAAGCACATGGAAAACTATAAAGAAAAATAAGAAAGGAAGAGGAAAGGAAGAGGGGAGAGGGAAAGGAAGGAGAGGGGACACTTTTAGAGACAATAAAGTATTCCTGAGGAGGATACTGTGCTGAGTCTTAATTAAAGACTCGCTGCCCCAACTGCTGGAGTCCCTGAGCTACAGGGAGCAGCTTTTGCCCAAGAGACGCCCCTTCCTGGGCAGCCCATATGCAATGCAGATCCATGTGCAGCTAGCTATAAGAGCCTGGTAATCTTAACCCAACTCAGGACAGAGTTCACAGTAAAGGGTTGGTCAAGGATATCATTGGGCTTGAATCACAACTTAAATTTTCCCTCTGTCCAATCCTGTTTCCTTCCTTTCCTTTTCACAGATGTTGATCCCAAAAGCACTCAATTAATATCCTATAAGCTAAACTCTATCTCGGGCTTCCCATGGAAACCAATCTGCAACAATTCCCAAGAGCCATACTGTATCTATGTAGAGCACACAAGAATTAAAATACCTATAATAGTTTCCACTTACGCATTCTTATAGCTGAAGAAACAATATTGTAAAATAAAATAGCCACTACTATTTCTCTGGTAATACAAATTGAATCAAAATGTTTTCCTTAAAAAACGATCAATATACTGCAAGTTATAAAGATGTTAAATATCTCGGTGCAGCCCTAACCGGTTTGGCTCAGTGGATAGAGCATCAGCCTGCAGACTGAAGGGTCCCAGGTTCAATTCTGGTCAAGGGCATGTACCTTGGTTGCAGGCACATCCCCAGTAGGGAGTGTGTAGGAGGCAGCTGATCAATGTTTCTCTCTCATTGATGTTTCTAACTCTCTATTCCTCTCCCTTCCTCTCTGTAAAAAAATCAATAAAATATATATTTTTAAAAAAAGATCTCAGTGCATATACCTAATTGCTTTGTTTTACAGGCTGGGACAATATTTCCTTCTAAACCCAAGTAATAGTAAGTGAACATATTCATTTAGTATATTAAGTATTAGGTTATTCAAGGTCTTAAGTTTATGTACTAGTATTTGTATATTTTAATTTCTAATCATAATATAAATTCCCAAGTATTCCATTTTCTCTCTGTAAATTAAAATTCAGAAAGACATTCTTCCTGTTAAAATCCCTGCTTAAGAGGAAGACACTTTCCTAAAATGTAACAGAATACAAAAATTTTAAAAATGATTTAACTGGACATCATATCAATAAAAGCATCATTTCATATGAACTTCATTCCAAGCAGCAAAGTTAGAGCATGAATTAATTACATGGAGAAATGTAGAAAAACACGTCCTAGGTCTACTTTCATAGTTAGCTCTTAAAATGCAATAACTTCTCTAAGAAGTCCTTAAAGTCATAATATTCTTTAAAAATTCACAAAAAGCAGACTCTGTAAATACTTAAATGAAAATTAGTTTTTTCCAGCTCAAAAAATAAGGAAATTTGGATGATTAGACAAAGGGGAAGCATTCTTTGGTAAAACACAGCTGGTTTCTTTAACATTTAATCATTTCAAAAAATTAAAATGAATACTATAGTGAATAAAATTTTTATTAAGCATTTTATACAGTGTCTATACTGATGGTACTAAGCTAAGTCCAGTTTAGAAAGCCAGCACAAACTCAAAGGCAGTCCCTTTTTATATTAAAAAGAAAGCAATCCTAGGCATTTTCCACCTCCTAAAATCTTTAAAAAGCACCACTTTGTGGCTCTACCTGAACCACCTTTCAGACCCACAGCAATATGACTAAATAAATATGGGGTCACATGAACTGCCAGAAACTCTACTTTAAGAAATACAACATCAAGAAGAACATCTGAGAACTTTTCATCCAGAAGAATGAGTGTTCATCAGCCTCTAAAAGAGGGTCTCCAAACTTTTAGAAGTAGAATGACCATATCAGCACTATCCATGAATCCCAAGATCTAGGAGGTTCTTACTTTACCTAGGACTATATTTAAATAATTAGCAAAAGAGGCAACAACTATTTTCTTTACTTTTGACTTAGAGAGAAAAAGACTTCCCTTATAAAAGAGATCAATTTTGACCAACTATGAATTAAAAGCTTCTGCAAATGAAAGTGAATTGATTCTGTCTCTCCTTCCTCCAATTCTTTTGTCATGTCAGTATTAAGACAGACTTGCTTTAAAATTTTGCTTTTATAAAAATTTTTTAAAGAATTTTCAATTTTTTACTGAATTAGGTTGCATGTCTTGTATTTAAGCCTCAGAGTTTACCAACTATGTTGTCTCCCATTACCCTACTTCTGCTTTCCCACCAGCAAATAAAATGAATACTACTAATGTTCTCACTGGGTCCAAGTTTTACACTTTGTATATTTCCTGGCCTTCACTTGTTGTCAAGGAGTTTATAAGGATGGGAGGGAAGCAGGAGGAACAATCAAGTAAAATGAATACCGCATGCAAAAGAAAATAAAATCAGATATACAAAGTAAAGATTTAGAACTTGCTACTACCTCTATGTCAAATATAGTAAGTCCTCACTTAATGTTATCAATAGGTTCTTGGAACTACAACAAAATGACGAATAACAAAACCAAGTTTACCAAAGGCTAATTGATATAAACAAGAGTTAAGTTCCTATGGCATCTCAAAAACATTATTAGGCAATGATATTATTAGAGAATCTGCTGTATATGAGCCAGGCACAGATGAAAATGACATCTCCTTGGGGCCTTGAACTTCATGTAGCACAGAACAAATCTGAATTGAGAAATTTAGAGATGTCCTACAAGAGCTTGATTGATCTTTGATTGTCTATAACCCTGATTTATGTTTCTTTCTGTTTCTTCCCCTCTCTCTCTCTCTCTCTCTCTCTCTCTCTCTCTCTCTCTCTCTCTCTCTCTCTCTTATCCCTCAGCAAAGAAATCAATTTAATGCACTTATAACACCCAACAAAGGAAATATTCAATGAATTCTTTGTAACGTTGATATCAAAACTAGTGTTGCATACCAGAAACCCATCATCCTCATCTTTGGCTATGAATCTACAGAATTCTTACTAAACAAGGATAATTGGTTCTGGATTCAAAAAAAAAATCCACCAAATGAATCCATGTAAAAACAGGACCAAATTTTCATAATAACTAGTGAAAAAAGATTTGCTTAGGACTTTAATTTCAAAATAAAATTATTTTAAAAAAAGACCTTACGTCATTCTATATCACAAAATTTAGGTCATTATTATGGCCATGTGCTAATTCTGAGTAGAATGAACAAAATTGGAGAGAGTCATAATTTTAAATGATACTGTATAACAGCATCCTTCACTTCCTACCTGACTTTCAGAACATTATCTAAACAAAAGTAATTTTTCAACCAAGGTTTCTCTTAATTCTATGATATCCAAATCACTTTTTCCTAAAGTGTCAAGTCACTGAATCATTCTCTTGGTAAATTTCTCTTCTACAATTGTTAACTAATCTATCTCTGTCACAACCTCACCCACATATGGCTTTGCATATGACTAAAACTGTTCTCCAATGGCCCTTTCATGAACTTCATGACATACAGCACTTTTGCATTATCTAGAATTTTTTTTTATGCTCAGTCTGTACTCTGTCACTAGACAGCAAACAAGGTTTTGGCTCAACAGCCATGGCTAGACAGTCTAGCTGAGGGATATGTTTGAATGGAGATGATTTCATAGGTAAATAAATACTCTTGGTCAAGAAACCATTTGCTTCCTTATCCAACCTTCATCCATGGAGACCTAGGATTATGAGCACTTATATAACAAGGACTTAAATAAAAACTGATGCCCAAGGAATTTAAGAAAACTTAAAATTAAATTTTCATTAATCAAGATTATTTGAAAAGAAGTTGTTTGGTAAAAATAATGTGAGTTACCATACATACCATAAATATTTTTAAAAATTACAATATATTCAAAAATATTGTTTAGAGGACTATTATTTTAGTTATACCACTTTCCCTGATAATTCAGAAGCTATATCTCAATCTGTCAACACCTCAGATTTGTTTTTATGTTAGTTATTACACATAGAAAGCACAAAATTCTAGAACTGGAAAACACATTAGAGATGATGGAACACCACCTCCTCATTTTACAAAGGAAGAAACTTAGGTCCAGAAATGTAAACAGTCTTGTTCAATATTGACAGTTCATAGCAGAGCAAGGGAAGTTAATGACTTTATAGAACATAACTACCTAGAATAAGAATTGACTGTAGTTATCCACTACCCTACAGCACACAATCAAGTTACTTCAACCCATGGAAAGTGGGGATTTATTGAAAAGCTTAAATGTTGGTTAAATTTCTCATATAAAATGACCTTAGAAAATAGGTTCTTCTTGTATAAGTAGTGGTATACTCTAGAAGTAGAACACTATTTTTATTTTTATTTGTTTTTAATTGATTTTCACAGAGAAAGGACAGTAGAGGGAGAGAGGGGAACAACCATGTGAAAAAGAAACATTGATCAGTTGCCTCCCGCACGAACCCCGGGGATAGAACCCACAACCTGGACATGTGCCCTGACTGTGAAAAGAACTGGCAATCCTTCGGTGCATGGTACAACATTCAACCAACTGAGCCATACGGGCCAGGGCAAAGAAGTATACTATTTTTAAATGGTGATCTCTCAAGGTCACCATAAATCCAATTCACAATCTAGAATTAAGCCTCTTTTCTCAGATGCAGTGTTCATGTTACCTGTTGGTTTTTCAGTTGTGAACATAATAAAGGATTAATTTGAATCAATCATTACCCACAAACTGCTAAGTATTATGCATATGCAGTACAGTATAAGAGGATCCACAGACTATGCTTGCTTTATTTTACCTGGTTAAAGTTGAAGTTTTTATAGAGACACTGAATGGAAACTGAGTTTCCCTTTAGATTGACACCTTGTCAGTCCAAAAAAAACACCTCTTAGGAACTTCGTTGTTGTTTTTTTTTTTCATTTCTTAAAGTATTACAAAGAGTATTACACATGTATCCTTTTTTCTCCCCCTTGACATTCCCCCGGCTTCCCCCACCCCCCAGTGTCTTGTGTCCATTAGTTATTCTCATATGCATGCATATAAGACCTTCGGTTGATCTCCTACCCCCCCCCTCCAACCCTCTCCAGGGTTCCCACTGTAGTTTGACAGTCTGCTCAATGCTGCTCTGCCTCTGTATCCATTTTTGTTCATCAGTCCATAATAGTTATTATCCATAAATGAGTGAGTTCATGTGGTATTTTTCTCAGCTTCCCAGGGGCCATCCCAGCCTCACAGGGGCCGCCTCAACCTCACAGGGGCCATTTCAACCCCACCGGGGCCATTTCAACCCCACCGGGGCCGTTGCAAGCTCACCGGGGCCGCCTCAACCCCAGCGGGACCGCCGTAACCCCACTGGGCCCGCCGCAACCCCACCGGGCCTGTCTCAGCCTCACCAGGGCCGTCTCAGCCCCACCAGGGCCGATTCGACCTCACCAGGGCCGTCTCGACCTCACCAGTGCCGTCTCGACCTCACTGGGACTGATTCAACCTCACCGGGGCCATCTCAACCTCACCGGGGCCGTCCCAGCCTCACCGGGGCCGTCTCAGCCTCACAGGGGCCGTCTCACCCTCACATGGGCCGTCTCAGCCTCACCGGGGCCGATTCTACCTCACAAGGGCTGTCTCGACCTCACCGGTGCCGATTCAACCTCACCGGGGCCGTCTCAGCCTCACCGGGGCCGTCTCAGCATCACAGGGGCCGTCCCAACCCCACAGGGGCCGCTTCAACCTCACCAGGGCCACTACAACCTCACCGGGGCCGTTTCAACCTCACCGGGGCCATCTCAACCCCACTGGGGCCACCTCAGCCTCACTGGGGTTATCTCAACCTCACGGGGGCCATCTCAGCCTCTCGGGGGCTGTCCTAGCCCCATGGGGGCCGTCTCGGCCTCATGGGGGCCGTCTCAGCAACACGAAGTTTGGCATTCTGTCCTTTGTTGGGTGGCTCTTTGCTGGACAAAATCTCCAGGCGTTCCTGGTGGCTAAATATCTGGTATGCTTACTTGGATTTCGTTTTCTACCAAGTGCACAGACTGCCTGTCTGCCGTCTCCCAGCGTCCCATGTGAGACTGGATCTGGTGGACCTGCCTGTGCATTTACTAGTACAGCGGTTCCACGTCGGCGGCCCAGCCGGATCCGGCTCCGGCTTCCTCCGAACCTGATTCTGCTTCTTGAGTGTGTCCCTTATGTATGCGTGGAGTTGAAATCTGCATTCTCCTGGGCTGGGCTGCAAAAGCACCAGTGGTTCTCTTTGTGCCACTAGCACAGCTTGGGTGGGGATGTAAATTGAGTAGGGCGGGGTCCCTGGGAATCACCAGGGCGGAGCAAGGGGCAATGGCATCTCCGCAACTCCTCGCCTCTCCGCGACTCCGCATCTCGCATCCCCGAGTGCCAGCGAGAAGCTCCGCGAGACAGCCACTCTCGCTCTCCAGCCTGTTGCAAGGCCTTCCCGACTCTCCCCGTATGGGTCTGGGATCTCAGGATCCCGCCCCAAACAAGCTCAGTGGATTTGAGAGTCTGCATCCCCTTCTGATTGAAAAAAAACACGCATCCAGTTGCAGCCAGCCTGGCGCGCGACTCCACACCTCTGTTCTTGGCGAATCACCAGGGCAGGGCCAAGGGCAATGGAGTCTCCGCGACTTCTCACCTCTCCGGACTCCAGGTCCCTGTGTCCCCAAGCGCCGGCGGCGGGAAGCTCCACGAGACAGCCACTCTCACTCTCCGGCCCGTTGCAAGGCCGTCTCACCTCTCCTCATAGGGGTCTGGGACCTCAGCATCCCGCCCCAAACAAGCTCAGAGGACTTGAGAGTCTGCAGCCCCTTCCGATTAAAAATAACCGCGCATCCAGTTGCAGCCCACCTGGAGCACGACTCCGTACCTCCATTCTTGAAGCCTCTGCACAACCTACTCAGTCTCAATGCTCTTCTTTCTTTCCTTCAAATTGTAGCGCTTCCACTGGGCCAGCTTTCCCATGGTTCTGAATGATAACTGTTTTACAGTTGGTAGTCTCAATGTTGTTGTGGGAGGCAGCACGCACAGGTCTGTACCTTATGCCGCCATCTTGGTTCTCCTCCGAAACTTCTCTTACGTCAATTAGTTTTCTTTTCTGATTGGGATATATCTGTGTAGGGCTTTAAAAATGATGTGCTTGACTGGAAACTGTCTTTTGCTAATCAGAGTATTCTGTGCTGTGTCCAAAATATGCATGACGGGGTCAACTAACTGTAGGCAATCAACATGGATAGATGTCTACTCAGAAATTTCAGATTTATGAATACAAAATATGTGGTAAGTGCATTCTATTTCTGTGCCAACAGACTTGACATGTTAAATAAGTTAAACATTAATTGTGACTGAATATGATTTTAAGGGTGCTCTCTTAAAGAAGAAAAAAAGAATGTTATTTCTTTTAAGGCATATTCCCCTTTGTGCTGTTTTCAGGAGAGTGTAAAGTAGAAATGTCTGTTTTCTCATGGGGAATGTAGAACATTTCCCACACCATTCACATACACAACACTTTCATCACCATGTACTTGCCTGTAGAGCCAGCTCCCAGATTTTCTCTCTTGGATCAATTGTGTAAGTCATGTCATGCTCTAGGTATAACTTCTTAATGCAGACAAAGAAAACTCTGTACAAAAGGACTGGGGAAAGAGATATGCTCCTCAACCTCAAAATACCCATATTCCAAGTTCAAGGCTCACTGGTCCTTCTCTTTCTAGAAATGGTTTCATGTTTTCCTTCAATCCAGACAGTTAATGATAGGGTGGTTATAATATCTTTCATACCTTTACCTACTCTTTTACTCCTATGACTTTCCAGGGACAGCGGAAATCCTTCTCTTCTATCTTTTTCCTTGAACTCTTTAAAAAAAAAATATATATATATATACATATATATACATATATACATATATATATACATATATATACATATATATATATATATATATATATATATTTGGAAGCTTTTTTTAATTTTAATTTCTTTATTAAGGTATAACGGGGGGGGGTGGGGGAAGCAGTACAGGGGGGATAAGGACACAGGTAATCCCTGAACTCTTAAGAGAAAGAAAAGCCCCAGAACAAACCATGGAAGCAGGTTAAATTAAGAACAAGTCATTCAATATTATGTGCCTCTTAATGTTATACATATAGCATCAATTATAAAGTTTTACAGACAAAAAGTTTAATGTTTCAGAAAAAGTGGGAGATAGTGTAATACATTAAATGACACTTCAAGGAAAATCAGAAAAATCCAGAATGTGAGATATTTTACTGGAAAGAAAAAGGTTCTAAGGGAAAATTTTAAATCAAAAGAAACTGAAAATCAGAAAAAAATCAACTACAAATAATATATATTTTTTAATCCATGGAAAACATTTTTGGAACAATTCAGGAAACTGTAAATAGAAAATAGTGTTAGGGAAACTCCTTGCTTAGATTTTTTTGTGATGATAATGGTGATAATTATGTAGGAGAATGACCTTTTTTTGTGAAATGCTTACTGAAATATTGCAGGTTTATAGTCAAAATCATAAAACCCCAAAACCATTACAATTGTGTGATTCCTGGTCACTGTAGCATAAATAAAAGCGTTAAAAGAATTACAGAAAAGGTAAAATTTATGAGTAGAAAAAATAAGGCTATAGAGACATATTAAATGTACACCTACAAAAATAAAGCACTAAGGTAGAATTTTAATGTTGAAAAACTAAAATGAAGAAATAGAAGCTGAGCCTGGTCATGGTAAATATTACAGATATGATACTTCAGTGGAGAGAATAATGAGGCTAAATGTGCAGAACTAGAAGTCATTAATAAAGAGATATATAGACAACAAAAACAAAACTAGCCTCTGAAAAGTAGAGCTGAAAATAAGGTAAGTCATCCCTTATTTACTCAATGCAACAGCTTTGGTTTCACTGATTTTTTGTTTTCAATTTCATAGATTTCTGCTTTAATTTTTTTCTTTTGATTATTTACTTTGCTCTTCTTTTTCTAGTTCCCTATGGTCTTACATTACTGATTTAAGTATTTCTTTTAATATATGAATTCAATTATATAAATCTAAGCACTGTTTTTGCTGCATCCCACAAAATTTAAAACTGTGTTTTTCCTTTTCATTTAGTTCAAAAAAATTTTTTAATTACTCTTGAGATTTCTTCTTAGACACATGTAAAATTTTAATAGGAAAGGTAAGAGCACACACCATTACCTTGTGCTCATTCATGGGGAAAAGCATTCAGTCACACAACATAAAGTATGATGTCAGCTGATTTTTTTGTAGGTTTGTTAACCATGGTATATTATTTTTTTTATGGATAGTGGGATTCAATTTGCTAATATTTTGTTGAGGATTTCTGCAACTATGTTCATGAGATATACTAGTTCATAGATTTCTTTCTTCCTTTCATTTTTTCTTCTGTCTTTGTCTAGTTTTGATATCAATTTAATTCTGACTTCATAAAGAGAGTTGAATACTTCCCTCCTCTTCTTTGTTTAGAAGAAATGGTAGAGGCATAATGTTATACGTATTTGGTAGAATTCACCAGTAAATCATCTGTGTGTAGATATTTCTTTTTTGGTAGGTTTTTAACTATGAATTCAATTTCATTAATAGTTATAAGACTTAAAATCATAATCTTTTCCTTCTTGGGTGAGTTTAATCTTTTCCTTCTTAGGTAGCCGGCTAAGGAATTAATCCATTTCAATGAATTGGTCCATTTCACCTAATTTGTCAAATTTGTGCACATCAAGTTGTTTTTTATTATTCCTATTGTTCTTTCGATTCTTGGGGGAAAGAGGGGTCTGTTGCGATATCCTCTCTTCCATAACTGATACTGGTTCTATATGGCTTCTCTTTTCTTTCTTGTCAATTTAGCTAGACATCAATTTTATTTATCTATGCAAAAAAACTTTTCATTTTATTGATAATCACTATTTTTTTTTTGCTTTTTTAAAATTAATTTCTCATATTATCTGGTACTTATTTTGTTTTCTCTTGCACAAGGTAATGGTTTGTGCTCTTAACTCTCCTATTGAAATTTTATATGTGTACAAGAAGAAATCTAAAGAGTAATTTAAAAATTTTTTTGAACTAAAAACTTTTGAGATGGAAACATAGATTACTGATTTGGAATCTTTTTTCCTAACGTAATTAATGCAATCAGTTTTCTTATAAACACTGCCTGGGCTGCATAAATTTTGAGGTTATATTTTCATTTTGTTTAGTTCAAAATATATTTTAATTTTCCCTGAGGCTTCTTCTTTTGCCCAATAGATTATTTAGAAGTCTGCTATTTAATTTCCAAAAAGCTTGGATTATCCTTTTATCCTCTCTGTTATTGATTTCTACTTCATTTTTATTATATTCTGAGAACATGATTTGAGTTCAATTTATTTATATATATACTAGAGGCCCGATGCACAAAAATTTGTGCACTCGGGGGCGGGGGGGGGGGGGGTCCCTCAGCCTGGCCTGTGCCCTCTCGCAGTCTGGGACCCCTTGGGAGATAACGACCTGCTGTCTTAGGCCTGCTCCTGGGTGGCAGAGGACAGGCCCAATCCCTAGGTGCAGCCCCTGGTCAGGCTCAGAGCAGGGCCGATTGGGGAGTTGGGGCGCCGCCCCCTGTAATGCACAGAGCAGGGCTGATCAGGGGGTTGGGGAGCTCCCCCCTGTCACGCACAGAGCAGGGCCCATCAGGGGGTTGGGGAGCTCCGCCCTGTCACTCACAGAGCAGGGCCCATCAGGGGGTTGAGGAGCTCCCGTCACTCACAGAGTAGGGCCGATAGGGGAGTTGGCGCACCGCCCCCTGTCACACACAGAGCAGGGACGATCAGGGGGTTGGGGCACCGCCCTCTATCCCCCACAGAGCAGGGCCGATCAGGGGGTTGGGGCGCAGCCACTCTCACACTCAGGGCAGGGCTGATGGGGAGGTTATGGCTCTACCCCGTCACACACAGAGCAGGGCCCGTGGGGTGGGGGGGTTGGGGCGCTGCACCCTGTCACACACAGAGCCGCACGGTGATCAGGGGGTTGGGGAGCTCCCCCCATCAGGCACAGAGCAGGGCCGATAAGGGGGTTGGGGCGCCTTCAACTGTCACTAACAGAGCAGGGCAGATAGGGAGGTTGTGGCCCGCCCCCTGTCACACACAGAGCTGCAGGGCGATCAGGGGGTTTGGGTGCTGCCCCCTGTCACACTGATCCCGGTGCCGGGAGGCCTCTCAGCTCCGCTGATCCCAGTGCTGGGAGGCATATTACCCTTTTACTATATAGAATAGAGGCCTGGTGCATGGGTGGGGGCTGGCTGGTTTGCCCTGAAGGGTGTCCTGGATCAGGGTGGGGGTCCCCACTGGGGTGCCTGGCCAGCCTGGATGAGGGGCTGATGGCTGTTTGCAGCTGGTCACACACCCTTCAGGGTGGGGGTCCCCACTGGGGTGCCTGGTCAGTCTGGGTGAGGGGCTGAGGGCTGTTTTCAAGCTGGGATTGAAGCTCCCAACTGCTCCTTTTTTCCTTTTTCTTTTTTTTTTATTCTGGGCCAGCTTTAGCTCTGAGGCTTGGCTCCAGCTCTGAGGCCTCAGCTGCTGAAAACAGGTATCTGGTTTGTTTAGGTTCTATAATCGAAACTCTGTATCAACTCCAGCTCTGAGCTACCGGCCTGCTGAAAGCTGGTTTCTGGGGGGTTTTTTAGCTTCTATATTTGTTACAATGTTTGAAACTGCAGGCTCAGAGGCCAGCAAGGCAGGCGGGGAACGTTGCAGTCCTCCGTCACTGAAGCAAGCAAGCCTCATGTTAGTTTCAAGCTGCCTGGCTGCCGGCCGCCATCTTGGCTGGCAGTTAATTTGAATATCGCCCTGATTAGCCAATGGGAAGGGTAGCGGTCGTACGCCAATTACCATGTTTCTCTTTTATTAGATAGGATTTTCTTGATTTTCCACAGAGAGGAAGGGAGAGGGATAGAGAGTTAGAAACATCAACAAGATAGAAACATCGATCAGCTGCCTCCTGCACACCTCCTACTGGGGATGTGCCCACAACCAAGGTACATGCCCTTGACCGGAATCGAACCTGGGACCATTCAGTCTGCAGGCCAATGTTCTATCCACTGAGCCAAACTGGTCAGGGCTGAGTTCAATTTTTTTAACTTAAGGTTTATATAATGACTAAGATATGTTATGTTTGGGTAACATGTACTTGAAAAGAATGTATATTCTGTTGTTGCTGAGTAAAGTATTCTATAAATATAAATTAAATCTAAGTGGTAGATAGTATTCAGGCACTCTGTACCCTTGGTGATTTCTGTCTGGTAGAGTTCTATCTATTACTGAAAAAGGACTATTGGAGTTCTGTCAAATTTTGCTTCATGTATTTTTAATTTCTGTTGTTAGGTATGCACACATTTAGAATCTTTTTAGCAATATGTAACGGTCTTCTAGATAATTATCTTTGCAATGGAGTCTACTTTGTTTGATATTAATATAGCCACTACAGTTTTCTTTTTATTGGTGTTGCACAATATCTTATCCCATTCCTTCACATTTAACCTATGTTATTAAATTTCTAACAGACAGTATACAATGGGGTCATTTGCCTATGCACTCTGACAATCTCTTTTAATTGACATGTTTACATCATTTAAAAGTTTAATGTAAATATTGGTGGGTAAGAATTTACATCTATCATTTTATTCGTTTTCTGCTTCTTCCATTTGTTTTCCCTTTTCTGCCTTCTTTGGGATTGAGTATTTTTTAATGGTCCACTTTAATTATCTGACATATCATTGTGATTCTAACTTATCTCTTTATTTTATAAGTAGTGATTCTAGGGAATATTACATTCATACTTAACTTTTAGGTCTAGTTAGCATTAGTGTTTTATGACTTCAAGTGGACCATAGATGTCATATATTGTATCTCATCCACTGAAAACCACATCAGACAATGTTATGATTTTTGCTTTCAACTGTCAAATATATTTTGAAGAACTCAATAGTCTATAATATTTATGCAAATATTTACCATCTCTGTTAATCTTCTTTCCATTCCTGATAACCAAGTTTCCTTCTGGTATCATTTCTCCTTCTGTCTTAAGAACATTCTTAAGCAAATGCTTAGATCTTTTGGCAATGAATACCCCCGTTTTCCTTTATCTGGATATGTCCTTATATTACTCTCATCACTAAAAAATATTTTTCCTGGTTATATACAATTCTTTTCTTTCAGCACTTTAAGAATGTTTTGCCTTTTCTTCCCACCTCAATGGTTTCTGATGAGAAATTCTCTATCGTTCAAGTCATTGTTCCTGTATAGGTAATGTCATATTTCTCTGGGTCTTTTCAATATTTTTTTGTTTTTATTTTTCCAAATTATTATGGCATGCCTGGGTATCAATTTCTTTCGGTTTACCCTGTTTCAGGTTCTCTGACTCTGTATGTATACATCTTTCACTAAATTTGTGAGTTTTGAGCCATTATTTCTTCAAACAGTTTTTAGCACCACAGTCTTTTCCAAAATATCTCTAAATGTCCAACATTTTGTTATTTTTCCCACAGTTCCTGAGGCTCTGTACAATTTTTAAAAATTTGTCTCCTCTTTGTTATTGAGTTATCCAGAGTGTTTTTTCCCCCACTTATTGTATTTTTCAGTTCTAATAATACCATACCTTTCTATCTTCTCTTTTTCTGCTGAGACTTTCTACTTTTCCATCTATTTCACAAGCATTCACAACTACTTGCTGGAACATTTATACTGCAACTATTATAAAGTTTCTATAATATCCCAACATCTGCATCATGATGATATGGTATGTTTGATCGTCTCTTTTCATGTGAATTCAAATTTTCCTGGTTCTTCATATGCTGAATACTTTTTTATTATAATCTAGACATTTTAAATATTATGTATGAAACTCTGGCTCTTGTTTAAATCCTGTGGATGATGTTATATTATTTTTTTGCTTTAATAGGTGATACATGGTTAGGTTAGGTTAGGTTAGGGCAGTGGTTCTCAACTTTCTGGCCCTTTAAATACAGTTCCTCATTTTGTGACCCAACCACAAAATTATTTTTGTTGCTACTTCGTAACTGTAATGTTGCTACTGTTATGAATCGTAATGTAAATATCTGATATGCAGGATGGTTTTAGGTGACCCCTGTGAAAGGGTCGTTCGACCGCCAAAGGGGTTGCGACCCACAGGTTGAGAAGCGGTGGGTTAGGGTCACAGGTATCAACATAGCTTCTGTGGGCACAGTTCCATTACCAATTGAATTTTCAAAGCCTCCGCGATTTTATCTCACTCTGCCCCACCTTACATCATCCAATAATCAGTCTAGGACTTGGGCAATAATTTGTTATTTCCATATATGTATAGCTCAGAGGCAATCCCATGAATTCATAACCAACTTTAAAGTACTGTTTTACCAAATCTCTCCTGCTACAGACCTCAGTATTTTTCAATTCCCTATAGGATCCCTTTTCCTTTCTTCAGTCAGAATGCTGGGGGCTTTAGGTTATCTGCTTGATCACAAACCTCTACTGTTATACCTGCTCTGGGTTCACACAAGGAAAGGACAGGGGATGGGGTTGAAATGGGAGTTTGTCAGTTGGAAAGGAAAGTTCCCATCCCTAATTTTGGCTACAGGCTACTGCTGCAGTCCCTGCTGCCATTACCAAAGAATTACTTGGGACTATGGCATGAGAGAACAGAGAAAAGAAAACCAGAAGAATTTCCACATTCACACAGTGTTAGGAGTTATCTTTCCCACTCCTTAAGCCAGAACTAGAGGGCTTCTTTTGGAGCTCTATTTGTCCATAACCAAGTACTCACTTGTAGCCATCAGGCTGTTAGTTCAGGTTCAGGGATCCTGGAAGGAAAAAAACTGGTAATCTCATAGTCAATGTGATGATACTTTAGACTCTAGTATTTTTTCCAATCCACCTATTATTAATTATTCTTTTGAGTCCTCAAATAGCTGTCCCATCCATTTTGTCCAGGTTGTATACATGCATTTAGTGGACGAAATAGAGTGTGTGTGCTTAATCTATCTGAAATGAAACCATATACAAAATTCTATTCTCCATTAATTCTCATTAACACATGGATGCTTCAAATATAATTATCAGAATATATTATTCATCTAAAATAAGAAAATAGTCATATGAGTTCTCCTTCATTCACAAAAAAAAGTGCTATTCACATAGTAAATAACTCATAGAAAGACAGCCATGATACTAAGAAAAGCTGATCATGTTTTGACTAAAGAGCTTTTATGATTATACTAGAGGCCCGGTACACGAAATTCATGCACAGGGAGAGGGGAGGGTCCCTCAGGCTGGCCTGCACCCTCTCCAATCCAGGACCCCTCAGGGGATGTCCGACTGTCTCTCGCAATCTGGGACTGCTGGCTCCTAACCACTTCCCTGCCTGCCTGCCTGATCGTCCCTAACCCCTCTGCCTACCAGCCTGATCGCCCCTAATCACCTCTGCATGCCTGCCTGGTTGCCCCTAACTGCTCCCCTGCCAGCCTGATCACCCCTAAATGCTCCCCTGCTGGCCTGATCGCCCCTAACCGCCTCTGCCTCGCCCCACAACCGGGACCCAGGATTCCCTCCTCCGGCTGGACCCGGGTTTCCCTCTCTCTGGCCGGCCGCAGGCACCCAGGACCCAGGACAGCTTCTCCTGGGCCGGCTGCATCCGCAGGGGACCATGGGTGGGCGGCTTCGCCCAGCCACAGCTGCAGATGCCCAGGACCGCGGGGTGGGCGGCTTGTCCCTCTCCCAGGCCACAAGTGCAGACACAGCCACTGGCGCTCGGGACCGCAGGGTGGGCAGCTTGTCCCTCTCCTAGGCTGCAGGCGCGGGCACCCAAGACCACGGGGCAGGTGGCTTGTCCCTCTTCCAGGCCACAGCCCCAGCTGCTGGTGCCCGGGACGGTGGGGTGGGCAGCTTGTCCCTCTCTCAAGCCGCAGCCCCAGCAGCTGGTACCCGGGACCGCAAGGTAGGCAGCTTGTCCCTCTGGTGGGCCACAGCCTGGCTGGTCCCCATTCCTCTCTCATGAGCTCATTTGTGCCTGACTGATCCCCATTCCTCTCTTGCAAGCTCATTTGTGCCTGGCTAGTCCCCATTCCTCTCTCCCCAGTGTTGAGTGTCTGAGTTGTTACTGTGTGATGGCATGATGTCCATTTGCATATTAGCTCTTTATTATATAGGATGCTATCACTGCAAAGCCCTCAAAATTTTATAGTGCACTATCAGAAAAAAAGGGACTCTGCTTAAGACACAGATAAATGGAAAGATATCCAGTGTTCATGGATTAGAATTAATATTATTAAAATATCCATACTACCCAAATCATCTACAGATTCAATGAAATACCTATCAAGATTCCAAAGGGCATTTTTTTTACAGAAGTAGAAAAAAACTCTAAAATTGATATGGAACCACAGAAGTCCAAAATAGTTACAAATCTTTATCTGATATTCAGATATATTCAAAATATATGAACAATTCCTACAAGTCAACAGTAGACCAACAAATAATCCAATTAAAAATTGTATAAAGGACCTGGACAGACAAATGGTCCACAGTATGTAAAGAGGTACTTAGCATCATTAATCATTAGGGAAATAAAAAACAAAACCACAATAACTCATTCCAGCTACATTGGTTATCTTCCAAAAGACAAAAGATAAATGCTGGTGAATATATGAAAGGAACCCTTGTGCACTCTTGGTGGGACTGTAAATTCATATAGCCACTGTGGAAAACAGTATGGAAGTGCTCAAAATATTAAAAAGAGAACTACCATGTGATTCAATAATTTCATTTCTGGATATATCCAAAGGAAACAAAGTCACTATGTAAAGAGACATCTGTATCCCCCATGTTCACTGCAGTCTTATTTACAATAGCCAACATATGTAAAAACCTAAGTGTTCACCGACAAATAAATGGATAAAGAAAATGTGGTGTATATACACAACAGAATACTATTTGGCAATAAAAAAAAGAAAGAAGGAAATCCTGCCATTTGTGACAACATGGATGGACGCTAAGGGCCTTTTGCTAAGTAAAATTAAGTCAGAGAACAACAAATACTATTGGGTCTCACTTATATGTGGAGTCTAAAAACAAAACAAAACTCACAGAAAAAAATATCAAATTTGTTTTTACCAGAAATGGGATGGAAAGAGGAGAAATATGATGGTGGTCAAAACACACAAACTTACAAAACTTACAGTTAAAGATAAGTAAGTCCTGGGGATGTAACATATAGCATGATAACTGTAGTTAACACTGCTATAAGGTACATTTGAAAGTTGCTAAAAGAGAAGTTCTCATTATAAGGAAAAAGACATTTTTAATTTTTTTACCTATAGGAGATAATGGATGTTAACTTATTATGGTAATCATTTCATAATATATGTAAGTTATTATACCATGTATCTTATACAGTGCTGTATATCAACTCTACCTCAATAAAGCTGAAAGAAAAAAATTTTAAATGATATATCTGGTATGTTATTACAAATAAACTACATTTAATTATAAAATTATTAAAATGATAAAAATATAATATGGTATTTGTAATTAGATCTAAATGATACAGCTCATCCAACTTTTTGTCTGAAAATGAAACCTTTACTATTTTGAGGGAAAGTAATCAAAATAACATTTTAAGACAAATAAAAAAAGGACTTGCTTTCTCACTCTTTATGAAATCACAATGACACAATGGCCACATTACAAGGTATTATTTGGGTGATCTATTTATAGGTAACTAGTTAAGAATCACCATCCAAGGAAATGTTAAGTGACTTTCAGTAGTAGATTCAAATTAAAATCATTAACAACATTTTCTTTCAAAAGGGTGATTTTTAAACTCTTTCAAACTCTGGGACTAAGAAATACAAGTTTTAAAATTTAGGTTTAAAACAAGAACAAAAAAGAAAGATCAAAAGAATATGACAGCAAAATTTAAGGGTGATGGGATTTGAGAAAGTCTTACAGTTTAAGGAGATCAATTTTTAAGAAAATCTAAGGAATCATACAACAAGGTGTTTGTCTCCAAAATAAACTAAAAACTTCTTCATTAACTTGTTTAAATCAACTTTTTCTGTACTCTGAATGTTATAAGACAACCCTTATACAATGTCAGTCAATAATGATAAATAAAAAGGGCACTATAATACAATTACTTATTTATATGAGTCAACTTTGTAGTTCTAACAAGAGCATATAAAAAATAAGGTACAAAAATTAGTTATTTTCATTTCCTTAAAAAATATCAAATGTTTTGCCATGAAAAACTATTACCCCTAAATGTCTTAAATTTTCAGGCCATCATCATTCAAGCAGTAGGCTAAAAGACATTTTTCATAATGCATACTAATGAGAACTTACTTCCTCCAAACTTTATTTAAATAGACCCACACTTTACTTTTATAATTTTACCAATTATAAAAGTTAGAATTACATAAGTTAAGACATTATAATGTAGTAATTAGAATTACATGGAAGATAACATAAGGTCACAAGTTTAATCCCTTTCTATGCAAGTTCAATATTCAGCTTTTTCCTATGCCCCTAGATTTGGTCAACCATTATATCTTGTAGGACAGCAGCCACTGGATGGGAAGGGAGAGTTCATGAGGAAAGAGGAGAGAAAAAAGGCAAAGGAATCAGAGAAGAATGGGCCCATGCAAATCCTTTACTATTAGGGAAAAACAACTTAGTGAGATAATGTGTCAGGAATATTATCTTTCATTCCATGTACTAGTCCCATATAAGGGGACTGGGAAATTAAAGCAAAAACCTGAGAATTTAGTTAACTTATCTGAAGTGTGACATGGAGATTTTATTTTAAGAGTTCTGGTCAAATTTGTTAAGAAATTCTTAAAAGTTCAGCAATATTCCAAAACATACCCCAAGAACAGATGGGCCCATTAAAAACACATACTATCTCTGTTCTTAATTCTGCAGGAAGGATGCTACAGGTCAACAGACATGTAGAGCAGTATTAATAACAACAAGTATGTCCATGTTGAAAACTAATTATCACCCCTCCCCTTATTAAAATAAGTACTTCCAGTAGTATAGGCAACACAAGCTATGAAATGCAATCTAGAATTTTACCACTCAAATGCATGTTTCCAATATTTTTAAACTGCTGATTAGGAGGGCAATGAAAAATACAAGTACCATGTCCCTCTAAATCAGCAGTTCTCAACCTGTGGGTCGCGAACAATGAAAATACATCCTGCATATCAGATATTTACATTATGATTCATAACAGTAGCAAAATTACAGTTATGAAGTAGCAACGAAAATAATTTTATGGTTGGGGGTCACCACAACATGAGGAACTGTGTTAAAGGGTCGCGGCATTAGGAAGGTTGAGAACCACTGCAATGTTCCTGTGAAGTACAAGCACCATAAAGGAAACTCATCTTAAGACAGAACTTCGTGCTATTTTTTGTGACATCTCAGAGGTGGTCAGCTGCTTCAGGATGAAGCTGAACATCTCTTTCCTAGCCACTGGCTGCCAGAAACTCACTGAAGTGGAGGATGAGCATAAACTTCGTACCTAGTATGAGAAGCTTATGACCACAGTGTGCTGCTGATGCTCTGGCTGAAGAATTGAATCAGTGGTCCAGAATGATGAACAACGTTTCCCCATTAAGCAGGGTGTCTTGACCCCGACCATGTCTGCCTGCTGTTGAGTAAGGAGCATTCCTGTTATAGACCAAGGAAGACTGGAGAGAGAAAGCGCAGATCTGTTTGAGGTAGTACTGTAGAAGTCAATCTTAGTGTTCCCAACTTGGTCATTGTAAAAAAGGGGGAGAAAGAGATTCCTGGTCTCACTGATACTACTACGCCTCATCGCTTGGGTCCCAAAAGAGCTAGTAGAATCCACAAACTTTTCACTATCTCTAAAGAAGATGTCTGCCAATATGTTGTGAGTAAGCCCCTAAACAAAGAAGGTAAGAAACCTAGGATTAAAGCACCCAAGATTCAGCAACTTGTTTCTCCATGTGTTCTGCAACACAAACGTCAGCACATTGCTCTGAAGAAACAAAGTGCTATGAAAAATAAGGAAGAGGCTACAGAATATGCTAAAATTTTGGCTAAGAGAATGAAGGAGGCCAAAGAAAAACACCAGGAACAGATTGCCAAGAGATGTAGGCTGCCCTCTCTAGAACTTCTACCTCTAAGTCTGAGTATAGTAAAAAGTGAGATTCATTAAGAGTAACAATAAATAATAACAAACATTTTTTTAAAAGACAGAATCTAGACACACCATCAACAAAATGAAAAGGGAGTCCACTGCATGAGAGAACATATTAAGCTATGATAAATCTAATAAGGGGTTAATTTCCAAAATATTTAAGGAACTCATACAGCTTACAAAAGGAAGACAAACAATCCAATTAAAAAATGGACAAAGGACTTAAACAGATACTTCTCCAAAGTAGACATACAGATGGCCAAGAGACATATGAAAAAATGCTCAAAGTCACTAACCATCAGAGAGATGCAAATTAAAATGACAATGAGGTACCACCTCACACCTGTCAGAATGGCTATCATCAACAAATCAACAAACAACAAGTGTTGGAGAGGATGTGGAGACAAGGGAACCCTAGTACATTGTTCGTGGGAATGCAGACTGGTGCAGCCACTATGGAAAACAGTACGGAGTTTCCTCAAAAAATGTAACTGCCATTTGACCCAGTGATCCCACTTCTAGGAATATATCCTAAGAAACCCAAAACACTAATCAGAAAGAATATATGCACCCCTATGTTCAGAGCAGCACAATTTACAACAGCTAAGATCTGGAATCAGCCCAAGTGCCCATCACTAGATGAGTGAATAAAAAAGCTGTGGTACTTTTATACCATGGAATACTATGCAGCTGTAAAAAAGAAAGATCTCTTTCTTTTTGAGACAGCATAGAGTGACCTAGAGAGTATTATGCTAAGCAAAGTAAGCCAATCAGAGAAAAATAAGTATCATATGATCTCACTCATCTGTGCAATCTAATGAACAAAATAAACCAATGAACAAAATAGATCCAGAGACATAAAAGCATGAATCAGACTCAGACATAAAAGCACGAATCTCAGAGGGAAGTGGGGGATTAACCAGGGACTTATATGCATATATGCATAGCCCATGGACACAGACAATAGTGGGGTGAATGCCTGGGAGGGGCAGATGCAAGGTGGACGGGGTCAATTGGAAAAAAGAGGGGGAAATTGTAGTACTTTCAACGATAAAGATAAATTTAAAAAGACAGAACTTTGTTTGAATCAAGTTTTCATACATAACTGCCCAATAACTATACATAACTTTAGTAAATCTGTCCCCTAAAAAAGAAGGCAGAACACACTTTGGCTTTTATGTCATATCATTAGGAATATAGCTTAAAATAGCAACATGAAATCTTATTTTAAATCTACTGTTCTGCTCCAAACACATTTCCTTTCACTGAAGACATCACAAAGAGCAACAAACATACATACAAGAGTTAACTGGAAAAGCTTTGCACATTATGTGAAAATAGGAACTGTAAAATTTACACATGTGCAAAAAATATATAATTAATAATAAGCAGTATCATTGTAATACCAAAGCTACAGCTATTTTTCCCTGCTGGATACATTTTAAGACATGATTTTTAATCCCAAGACAAGAAAAAGTGTGTTTTGACATTTATTTTCAGCTAGTTTATTTTTTCTATCTTTTCTACCTTTACTCATGTACACCCACCCTATATAATAAAAGCTTAATATGCTAAGTGTCCAGTCATCCGGTGATCAGTCGACTGTTCAACCAATCAAAGCATAATATGCTAATGATATGCTAAGACCGCTCAACCGCTCGCTATGACGTGCACTGACTGACCACCAGGGAGCAGACAGACAACCAGTCAATCAGTCACTATGACGTACACTAACCACCCAGGGGGGCAGATGCTCCGACCGGTAGGTTAGCTTGTTGCTGGGGTCTGGTGGATCGGGACTGAGCGAGATGGGCTGGACACGCCCTGAAGCCCTCCTGTGTCCCTCCCCAGCCAGCCGTCCCCAATTGGGACTAGGCAAAATGGGCCAGACACGCCTGGGAGCCCTCCCACGGTCCATCCCTGGCCCTGATCGTGCACTGGTGGGGTCCCTCAGCCTGGCCTGCACCCTCTCACAATCCAGGACTCCTCAGGGGATGTTGGAAAGCTAGTTTGGGCCCGATCCCACAGGCCACTCCCCTCGGGAGGTTGCCAAACACAGGGCTCAAGGCTGGCAAGTGCTACTGTGGTGGCACGAGCCTCTCACGATCAGGACTAATTGGGCACGAGCCCACGGCAGGCACAGTGGGGCCGGGATGAGCGGGACTGGCAGGTAGGAGCTGCAGGCGGCATTGGACTCTGTGTTTTGGCCCGATCCCTGCAGGCCACCCTGAGGGACCCCACCCGTGCACGAATTCGTGCACCGGGCCTCTAGTATATAACAATAAACTCTATAATACTTAGTGCCATCTCTGAAGTTAGAAAAATTAACACTGAAAAGGGAATACAGACAGGTCAAGGAAAACTAGGTATGGGAGGGCAGCCTTGACATTTCAAGGCTAAGTAACAGTTCTAGGTGGATCTAACATCTCCTACACAATATCTTCTCTCCTAGGCATCAGACCCAAGTATGGAATGTTCTTGTTCTCTGTAGGGGCTGAATTATGTTCACTACTAAGCTCAGTACCATAATTTACTAAGTCAAGGTCAGCCCTCCCTCTAGGAGTCAGCAAACTGATTCCTACAGCAAAAACATTGAATTATAATCTGGGTCCTTGAGTTTTAACACACAGGCGGGTTCAGTGCTTGTGAGGTAGTAGTGTCAAGTATTGTTAAAAAAAGAAAAAGATTTAGACACATGCAACATACATACACACACCCATTGAGAAATATATATACATAAAAAAAACAAGCAAATAATCTTCTAAAGCAGAGGTTAGCAAACTACAGCCAGTTGTCTGGTTTTTATTAAGTTAGGAATTATTTTAAAATTTTTAATGGTTACAGTTTAAATGACTATGAGAAACTACGTTATATCCTGAATTTTGCCTGTTGGCCTGCAAAGCCTAAAATATTTCACTGTCTGTTCCTTTCAGAAAAAGTCTGACTTCTTTGCGAAAGCAAAAACTAAGCTTCCCTGTAAGTTTTAGCTCTAGCATGTAAATATGTTCATAAGGAACAACCAATATTTAAAGTTAAAATCTAATACCATTACAGAAGCGGTAATATCAACTTAAGCATTGGTATAAACATATATGATATACACATGGAAAAGAACAGGAAGGAGATCAACATAAAAATATATAATTAACTTATCTTAGTAAATGGCATTTTCACTTTTTTCCCTGTACTATCCCAATCTTCTTAAGTGAGCATATCATTGTTAAGATAGGATATAGTACTAGAACATTATAGTGCAAATTTTCAAGAAAATATACACCAAAAAATTTTTGTGACTTGAATTGCAGTTATGTGGGTACTTACATACAGGCTCAGTAACACTTTGGTATTCACCATTACAAACTGTTAAGAATTAAAATAGTACATTTACATTCTTTCACATACATAAAAAAGAGAAGGCCCTGTTTCATCAGAAGTCAGAGTTGTCATCTGAACCCTCAAGGTCACTACTTTGGAAGTAACTTTTAGGCACACTACAAGATACTTTATATAATCTGAAGTTTAATTCAAATATTATCTCCTACATTCATGTTAGCTTCAATATTTCTTTCAAAACATAGTAAAAAAATGTGACTAAAACCCTAAATATATTCTATGCATACTCCATATATACTATATAACCATAGCATTAACATCTAAAGTCATACTGGGCAATACAAGTTCTTATTAACTAAACAGTTCGAACAAAAACATATTTTTTACTGATAGAAAATAAAATGCTACTATTAAAAAATCAGACAACTGTTCTGCTAAAAGGTACAAACAATGAAACAATCATGATTGTTTTCATAAATAGTATTTTAATTTTCTTGTTCAGTAATCAATGCTTAGCTGTTGTTTTGAAGCCCACAATTTTTTTAAAATATTTTATTGATTTTTTACAGAGAGGAGGGGAGAGGGATAGAGAGTTAGAAACATCCATGAGAGAGAAACATCCATCAGCTGCCTCTTGCACGCCCCCTACTGGGGATGTGCCCCCAACCAAGGTACATGCCCTTGACTGGAATCGAACCTGGGACCGTTGAGTCCGCAGGCCGACGCTCTATCCGCTGAGCCAAACCAGTCAGGGCTGAAGCCCACTATTAACGGTAAACATACGAAAGCATACTAATATACATGATATATGATATATCATTATGACCAATTTAACTCTAACTTGATAAATGAGAGGTTTACTTTGGTTATAAGGCATTTTAAAGTCACATCTCTGTTTTCTGAAACAAAAACCAGTCTCTGCTTTATGGTTTATTTCCTGAGTTTATCTTGAAAATGCACATAAGTTTTCTTTCTGAATGATGTTAAAGTCCAAATTTATTTCTCCAAACCACAAATTTAAATTAGAATACCACTTATCAGACTACAAACAACAGCTTTTCTTTCCAAGTGTCACTCATATTTCTGTTCCCTTTATAGTACAATGTTAACTGGTAAAGAATTTAATATCATTAAAATACTAAACTGCAAACTTTTAAAAAGTAAAAACTATTGGTCATATCATGTACCAAAACTACTGAAAGGAACAAAGCTCCCGTAGCCAGTTAACACTAACTAGAGTCTTAACTTTGCTTAAAATGGCAGCTGTAAGAGTTTTTCTACTCTCCCTCTTCTCTTGATGATAGAAGCAAGCACTGAGAGAGAAACTTAAAACATTTACTCACAGAGCAAAAAACACAATCCAGAGCCCTATTAGTAACAATTTAAAGGCAAAGGCTTCATCTCACTACAGAATTTTGCAAGAACACATCAAAATTCAAGAATTGGCCTTAGCCTCAAAAATGTATCTTACTTATGTGGACTAACATTACAAATCCAGATTCTGTTGTCAAGGATAGCTAAATATCCTCCAAAAATCCAAACATGAGCTACTTATTTAACAGAAAACAGATTTTGAAGACATTTTGTTTCATCTGAAATGTCTATCCTGTTAAGTACTACATACAAACAAATCTTGTCAGAATTATATTTAAATAGCATCTATGTATTATAGATTAAGATCTCTTACAGATGTACAAAACAGAGACAATTTGTCACTCTAGGCTAAATTTTCTTTTTTTAAAAAAAGAACTGCATACATATATTTAGTAAAGCAAGTAAAAAAAAGACCCTTTGTATATAAGGATATACAAAATAACTCAGTTCTATAGTCACAGCCTCTATTTAAAACTTCTGAAATTAATTTACTCTAAAAGATATGCAGGCATTCAATAGGTTATAAAATTGCTGGGAGATTTCTATTTCTGGTTTCTGCCATAATAAATACTAAGGGTTTAAGCTTAGCTGCTTTTTTTGACTTAAAAGATTTTTTCCACAGTCAGCAACTTACAACAGGACATACTGTAATACCAAAATGGAAACTACTTAATCAACATTTCCTCATGGAAACACATATCATACACAACAGTCTGTAAGGGTAAAGTTTTATTTCAAAAAGTAGCATTTATATTTTATTTAGCAACACAAGCTCAATTTTTTTTTCTGGTTCTGTCAACATGTTCGGTTAATTTTAGTCAACATTAATAACACACAAAAAAGTGAAAATGTAAGCAATAATATAAGGCAATTTGTTTGTAAGTTTGAATAAGACCACACTTTCATATTTTTAGAACATAGGTCACAGGTTTTCAAGTCCTATAAAATAAATATGATCCTGTTCTCATGCTATGTTTTTTAAAACTGTTCCTGTAAAGAATTTAAGCCATGTGGAAAACTCAACAGTATGTGAATCATCCAATACATAAATCTTTCAGGTTTCAAGCTCTAAATTTCAGTCATCTATAGATCACAGAAGGCTAACAAAGGATTGAAAACTCTTGGGCATAATTTCAAAATGTTCCAATTCCCTTTCTGCCCACTCTTCAAAACATACCATTTAATTAAAAAAAAAAAATCTCATTCATAGTTGGTCCTGTTGGTTTTAACACATTTCACTTCTAAATTCTATCATTTACAAAATATTGCAGGAAATAACTTTTCAGTCATTGAGCTCACTTAAATATAAGTGTATATATAGTTTATTTTGAAAATCTGTAGACCCAGGGGAAATATAGTTAATTTGGCTTCTGACTCACACTTTTAAATAATCACTTGCAATACTCCTCATTCAATTGCCTCATTCTTTGTGCTTCCTCTTCACAAAGTCTAAGATCACTTCCTAAGAGCTTTCTTCTTGCAGGAATCAGCATTTATTGACCTCACAAAGTACACACATTTGCTGTTGTCAGCAAAGAACACAGAAATTGGAGAAAAAAGCATCACAGAAGCACTGGAAGTGTATGAAAGTATATCTTCTTATACAGTTATATTTATAAAGATCTGGGACTTCATATTTAACCTAAGAAATACTGAAGATTTTTGTATTTAAGAAGGAAATACAGCATTCCAACCCAAGAGTTCATTTCATCTGACTGAGTCAGGACCTGACAGTTGCTACAACTGAGTAGAAAGAAAGGTAATTTCTACCACATTTACTGGTACTTAACACAGTTAAGTAATATTAAAATCTGAGTATTTTTCAAAGCCTCCTGAGGTCATCTGAGATCTCATGGGATTTTTCATAATGGGAGGGTGTTAATCCCCAATGCCCTGGCCTGCTCCCAATTTGGATCATTAGTTTCTGCTTACCTAAATTCCGATTACCATTTCAGTTGGCTCAGATATTCTTCATTTCCTGTCTTGAACTATAGTCCAAGCACTAATTATTAAACAGCCAAAGTGAAATACCTTCTTTGGGTGTCTATATGCCATCAAAAACATTTCACATTCCTTTAAGATTAGTAAAACAGTAGTTTACCCACATTCTGTTGTGACTTTTAAAATTTTTTCTACTGTTATTTTGTATGGCACACAGAATGTTTTGATTATAATTTTACATAGAATTTTTAGGGTTTATTTTTAAAGAGAATTTGTGATGATCTTAAGTGCTAACGAAGGTGTGAAACTGCAGACCAGAGCTAGTACAAAGATGAAACAGCTAAATGGACCCAGTTCACCACTCCCCCATCCCTACCATCAACATCCACACACATATCCCTCCCTCCCATTCTCCTCCCTCCCCACCTGTCTCTCTCTTTCTCTCTCTCTCTCACACACACACACACACACAACATACACATTTCGCTAAATTTGTATATATACATATGTACATGCATGTATTTGTAAAAATGTGTGTGTATCTAGATATATATATAAAAGTCTAATATGCTAAGTATCCCTCCCACCGTGCGACCAGTTGCTATGATGCACACTGACCACCAGGGGGCAGACACTCATCGCAGGAGCTGCCATTAGGCACACTTGTCATTTACAGGGAAACAGCAGTGTGGACCTGGCACCAACAAAACAACACTCGGGCTTCCTCCAAGTTCAACACAGGCCCCGCCACCACCCCAGAGAGACAGTCCACCAAATCACAGCTGACGCTGCCAAGACCCCATGGTGCAAAATGCAGCCCAGTGGCTGTGGGGGCCAGGTCATGATGTCATGTAGCAATGTCCGGCTTCCTCTCCCTAGCGACGACTAGCATCCTTGAACTTTCTTCAGCCCAGGAACATGACTTGTCTTATAGCCAGGTGCAAACATTTTACACTTTAACCAAATGTCTGTGAAGCATTTTCCCATGCCTCATCTCATTTGATCCTCACAGAAGTCCTGGAGTAGGTAGATAGGAGACTCGATGGAATCCTAATTTCCTTACATTAGCCAAAAAATAGAGATTTACAAAGCTTAGAAACTTGATTTGACTGAAAAAAAGTAAGAAATGGTGGACCTTGAAAATGACTTCAGGTTTTCTCACTACACAGAATATAGTCAAACACTGCTGCAGTAAAATATTTTACCCTTTGTTCTCCCTGCATAATCTACAATAATAATACTGCTGTGTTGCTGACACTTACCTGAAAGAGAGGTTGGGGTGCTTCACTGGGCTGGAAAAAGTTTAGCTAAATCAGAAAGCAGGTCTAATTAAGCAAGCTTATCTAATCTAATAAAAGAGAAACATGCAAATTGACCGCAACTTTGCTACACCCCAAGCCACGCCCATCAGCCAATCAGAGCAACTATATGCAAATTAACCCAACCAAGATGGCGGCCGGCAGCCACGGAGCTGGAGCAAGTAGGAGGCTTGGTTGCCCTGGTGATGGAGGAAGCCAAGCTTCCTGCCTGCCCTGGCTGGCTGTGGCCTCAGCTAAAGGTAACAAAGTTTCAATTATAGAAGATAAATAAATCCCAGATACCTGCTTCCAGCCAGCCTCCACTGGGAGCTTGGGTGGCTGGGGGCCCTGGCCAGCCTGCAAACAGCCATCAGCCCCTCACCCAGGCTGGCCAGGCACCCCAGGGGACCCTCACCCTGAATGGGCTGTGGCCAGTCTGCAAACAGTCATCAGCCCCTACCCAGGCTGTCCAGGCACCCCAGCGGGGACCCCCCACCCTGAAGGGGCTGTAGCCAGCCTTCAAACAGCCATCAGCCCCTCACCCAGGCTGGCCACAGCCTCAAGGGGTGAGGGTCTCTACTGGGGGGGTTGACCAGCCTGCAAACAGCCATCAGCCCCTCGCCCAGGCTGGTCACACCCTCAAGGGGTGAGGGTCTCTGCTGGGGGGCTTGACCAGCCTGCAAACAGCCTTCAGCCCCTCACCCAGGCTGGCCAGGCATCCCAGCGGAACCCCCACCCTGATCCGGGACACGCTTCAGGGCAAACCAGCCAGCCCCCACCCATGCACCAGGCATATAATAAAAGGGTAATGTGCAAATTGACCCTAACAGCAGAACGACTGGGAATGACTGGTCACTATGACACACACTGACCACCAGGGGGCAGAAGCTCAATGCAGGAGCTGCCCCCTGGTGGTCAGTGTGCTCCCACAGGGGGAGCTCTACTCAGCCACAAGCCAGGCTAACGGCTGCCAGCACAGCAGTGATGGCGGGAGCCTCTCCTGCCTCCTCAGCAATGCTAAGGATGTCCAACTGCAGCTTAGGCCTGCTCCCCGCTGGCAAGTGGACATCCCCCGAGGGCTGCCAGGCTGCCAGAGGGATGTCTGACTGCCAGCTTAGGCCCGATCCCCCAGGGAGCAGGCCTAAGCCAACAGATGGACATCCCCCAAGGGGTCCCAGACTGCAAGAAGGCACAGGCCGGGCTGAGGGACCCCCTGCCCCCGCCGAGTGCACAAATTTTTGTGCGCCGGGCCTCTAGTCTATATAATAAAAGCCTTAAGTGACTGTTACAGCAGAACAACCAGAACAACCGGTTGCTATGATGCACACAGACCACCAGGGGGCAGATGCTCAATGCAGGAGCTTCCCCCTGGTGGTCAGTGCGCTCCCACAAGGGGAGCACCACTCAGCCAGAAGCCAGCCTCACGGCTGGCGAGTGCAGTGGCAGGAGCCTCTCCCACCTCCGCAGCAGCCCTAAGGAGCAGCGAGCTGAAAGGTAAGGAGCAGCAAGCAGGCAGGCGGTAAGGAGCAAGGAGTACCAAGCTGCGAGAGAGTGCAGGCTGGACTGATGGACACCCCGCCCAATGGCATGAATTTCATGCACCAGGCCTCTAGTCTATATACATAAAGCTCTCGCTGGCACCAATTGCACGTGTGTGTTTCAATCTGTCATTGTCAATTGTGAATTTGGTTGACACTTCTATTATAAAAAAAGGGTGAACAGCAATATTAAAATATTTCTTCTAATTAATTTCCTTTCAAGGTGCACGAATCCGTGCACCAGGCCACTAGTATACAGTATATATCCTAATTCAGTGTTTAAAATTCAAGAAATTCTGGATTCTCAAACAAACCCAATCTCAAGGTTTAAGGCTAAGAAACTGTGGAGTAATACTTTTATATTTGAAAAATGTAAAGTTTATATAATTGTCTGCTTTCCCTATACAGCTTCCACTAATTGCAACCTACTATAAATTAGTTAGGGAGGGGAGGAGGGAACCACAATAAGGTTCAAGTCTTTAACACCTCTCTTTAATGCTTATTAATCTCCCTTTTGCCAATAAAGGCTTATCCTGGACTACAGACAGCAGTAGCAGCCACAGTGACAAGAGGAGACAGAAGTATAGGAGAGGGCTGAATCCATATTAACATCCACAGAAAATATTTAATCCAGGAATTTTGAATTTTAAGAATTTTTCCATATTCTCAATGCTACTTGAGATTATGGGAAATTCTTGAATTACAATGATTCTAAAACTCCTAAATTTAAATTCTTTCATAGCTATTAATGTGTGCCATACAAAATAACAGTAAAACTATTTTAAAAGTCATAACAGAATATGACTTAAACTACTGTCTTACTAATTTTAAAGAAATGTGAAAATTTTTTGATGAAATATAGACACCAAAAGAAGCTATTTCACTTTAGCTATTTAATAATTAGTGGATAAACTATGGTAATTCAATTATTTATTCAACAATTATTCTAAAACTCCTAAATTTAAACTCTTTCATAGCTATTAATATTGTTCTTCAAAAGGAATCATAATTTACTTTTGTTAATAATAACAACCTTGCATTAGTAATAATGTTGTAAGTATGCTTTCAAATATGTCATTTGGCCTCCATACTCTATAGTCTCTCTAGAATCGCTTTGTACAGTAACTCATTTGGAGAAGTTACGTATTTTAATCCCAGACTAACACCTATGACACATTTTCTACCTACCTCAAACCTTACCCCAAAGATAATTCCTGATCCATATCTACTGCAAGAAAGTTAGATAATGTATTATAAGAACAGAGTATAAATGACTTTTCAATTAGTAGTTAATTTTTAGATGAGATGAGTAACTGTTTTCCCCTCAGATACAGAATTTTTAATTAAATTAATTTAAATCACTAGTCAAGAAGATTCTATTCCAGCTGTTTGTCTGTAGAGAAAGCATTTATCTTACATAAAACATTAAGATATGTTTTATGTAATTAAGGTATAGACATAGGGTTTTTAATTTTAAAATGTAATAATAAACTGTTTGAAATGGTAATGTGTTTAAATATTTACTGAGATGAATTTTTCAAATTTGTACAAAACTGAATGACTTGGCCATTTCATTCTCAAAAGTAAATGAAGCAGATAGTTATTAACTCACGGCAAAGTGAACCATCTCCAATTTAATCAGCTCCAATTCAACATCTGTATTGAAAGTAATCACCATTAAAAATCAACAGAAATTTAAAATTTACCTATAATTTTTTTCTTGACTATTCTATAAAAATACTTTCATTGTTGTTGTTATAGAGTAGATGAGAACAATAAAATTATTGCCATAAGGTACCTATGTATTTTTTAAAAACCAATACTCTAAACCTTGTTTACAACATTTTAACTAAATTAGACATATAAAAATGTGATCATCTAAATGAAATTAATTAATCTAGTTATATCAACCAAAGAAGCTTAAAATTTTGAATTAGTGAGTATATTCACCAAACTCTTTACTTATATTTTTTAATAAGCTCCATGAACTTCTATGTGTCTTGCTCACCACTCTATCGCCAAAGCCTGAGTGCCTGGAGCTTAGTGAATACCTGCTAAATGAATTAATTAACAAATTACATCTAAATTTAGAATTAGTAAACACTAGATAAAAGTAAACTTTCTACTAAAAAATCTACTATTCAAGGCTTATTATTTCAATAAACTCTGATGAATTTAGTCTTATCATGTGATTTTTTTAAGTTCTATGTTGTTAGATGAATCACTATTAACCCTGAATTTCTTTAGTACTGAAAATACAGAAAGATGAGGACTTATAGCTCTAAATCTAGACAAATCTATGGAAGTAATGATCACACCATAGCCAAATCCTCCACAAATGTCTAACACCAGCCTCTACTTGTGAGCATTGAGCATTTAGGTAATTCAGTTATTTATTCAACAACTATCTACTATGTGCCCAGCGTTATGCTAGGCATCACAAATACACATATAAGTAATATGTATCCTCAAGAAAAGCACCAGTTTGAGAGGTGAGAATCACATGAGTAAATCAAACATGGATGGCAAAAAAGTGAGCAAAATTTTACAAAAAAAGAGAAGACTGAAATTGAAGGTCATGTTCATAAATGAGATGAGAAGTGACCTGGTTGTCATAGGAATGTGGAGTAGAATATGGGAGCTGAGAGGATGCTGAACCCAAGATGTCAGAGAAAGGCATTATGAATAGAGGACACAGCATAAGCAAAGGTACAAAACATACACACACACAGAAAAAATAATTAAACTTTTTTAAAAATAAAATATTAACCTATATTAAAATAAACATCCCTTTATATAAAACATTCTTATAAAAGCCTTTAACAAAATAATTTTAACCCAGGAGTATTCTCTCAAGAAGCTAAAATTCTAGGACTAGGATAAGATTTACAAAGTAGTCCCAGAAAAGTAACTTCACCTGCTTTCATGTCCTTTGATGTTTAAGCTCAAGGTAAATCCACATGATCAATAGGTTCGAATACTCAACTTTTCATTTTTACTACTATCATGAACCTCATCAATATTTCTAAAACTCCTGAATTTAATTTCTTTCATAGTTATTAATGTTGTCTCTTCATAATGAACCATAATTTCCTGAAGGCAAAAACCATCTTAACCATCTTGAAGGTCCCACACATATCTAAAACTACAGAAGAGATTCAATTAGAAATTTATTGACTGATTGTTTATTGAGATTGAAATTTTTACCTTTTTAAAGCACATGCTACTCTAAAATATACTTGACATATAACCTTTCATTCTAGTTAATCACACTTGATAAGAAAACAGGTGGGAATTAGTGTTTTGAGAATTTTTAACCTGCACCCTGCTATCATAACCTAGCATCAGGTTTAATTTTGTCCTTCAGGGAGAAGTCTATTAGTCAACCAACTCACTTACAGAACCACAAGAGAGACCCTGAGAGTAGGGTTAGCAACCCTGAGTTTATGCATTAAGCCCTGCGTTATACATAATGCAACCCTGAAATGTAGGTGTTTTTATGCTCTGTAATTCTCATACTATTGTGACAAACTAAAGAGAAATGTAAGACTCTTACCTTTTCCATAGAAAGACACAAATAGAAGACATTCATTTGTTGAAGGTGTAAAGTAATAAATATAATGAATTAAAATGTACTTGGGATATTTTGATAAATGATCACTTTAAAAGCATTTGATGGGGGGAAGAACACTTGGAGAGCGTCAGCAATAAAGAAACTATGCTTTTTATGACTGAAGGATAAATGTGTAATTGTAAAGATGTATGCAGAGCATTGGTAGTCCATGAATACACTTGAGTATTTAAAAAAGAAACAGTTTGAGGGAAACATCTGTTAAGAATATGTGTGAACCCTAGCTGGTTTGGTTCAGTGAATAGAGCATCAGCCTGCAGACTGAAGGGTCCGGGGTTCAATTCCAGTCTAGGGCATATTCCCAGGTTGTGGGCTCAATCCCCAGTAGCAGGCGTGCAGGAGGCAGCCAATCAATGATTCTCTCTCATCACTGCTGTTTCTATCTCTCTCTCCCACTCCCATCCTCTCTGAAATAATATATATATATTTTTTTTTTTAAAAAAAAAGAATATGTGTGAAATAACACATAGTACTATAAATCTGAAAAATATGAAACTAAGACTATTTCCCATATGAGAAAGAAAATAAATTATTTATTTAAAAGCTTTACTGTATTACATGTATATCTGCTTTCAAAAATACTGGTAAAGATTCTTGTAAACTGCCTATGAAGAGATTTAATAAAGAGAATTAATTCTGATTATCTTTCAATAACAACTTTAAAATATTACAAGAGAGAATTTAAAAGAGAGTGCAAAGGATAAAAGATTAAAACAATCAACAAAATCCATGGTGAAGCTATTAAAGAAATAAGACATCCTGTGAAAATGGAAGCTTTCTAATGATAATTTAGACTTTTAATCTTGGTATTATGAAAATTTCAAACTAATCCATCAGTTTACTGATGGCTCCAATCTACACCCTTTCTTAAAAGATAAAAAATAAAAAATAATCAAGCTTTTAGCTTCTTGAGCAGTGTATTTTAACTGATAATTTACACAATAGCCCTGGCTATTTGGCTGGCTGAACTTGAAGTATAATTGTCTTTGTCTTTGTTGTTCTTGTAATCCTTTGATAATTTTTAATAATAAAGAAACTAGAACTTACTATTACCTCGGTAAAGGAAAGTACCTTCAAATAAGGATTATATAATTTACACAATAATATATAATCACAAAGTTCTGAAAATATAGCTATAATTAGTGTCCCCCAGTCTATTTCCACTAAATTTAAACCATGGTCTATCTATGGAAGGAATATCTTAAAAGTAAATGAAACCAAGCTGGGTCTATTCTGCTAGCTTTTTTTCATTTTCCAACAAGCCACATTGTTGTTGTACAATTACTATCTCAGAAGCAGTAAGGTCTGTTTTTTGAACTGCCTTCTCATAAACACTAGGAGCTTCAATTTCTTTCAGATGCTATAGAATGTATAATACCTGACTTTACTATTTTGAAATATATTTTTTATTGATTTTAGAGAGATTGGAAGGGGGAGGGAGAGAAAGAGAGAAACACTGATGTGAGAGAGAAACATCCATGCCTCTCATACGCACCCTGACCAGGATTGAACCTGCAACCTGGTATGTTCCCTGACTGGAATTGAACCTGCTACCTTCAGTGCACAGGACAACACTCAACCAAGCCACACCAGCTAAGGCCTAGCATACCTAACTTTAAAATGTATAAAACAACTCTTATTTTTACTATACTAGTCATCCTCTGATCCCTCGACATTGTTAACTCTGAGACCTCAGCAAGTTCCAAAGTGTCTGATTGAAATCAAAGGCATAGAAAACTCAGCTTGATCTGAAAAACTGGACCAAGAATTCTGTACCTCATCACATAATCATGAATTGCAATCAACAGGTGTTCCACTCACCAGCTATTTTAAGCCATTTTATATGACTGTAGCAAGACTAATTCTTTTCTAAATAAGCATGTCAACACTTACACCATAACTATGCTTTTCTTCAAAATTGTCTCCTTAGAAATCTTAATATTTACTTAACCTATGCTACAACTTTCCAAAAAATTTTAGAACTTTCTTTTCCAAAATTTCCATCGCAGAAAATTTACTACACATATAGAAATTCCTCTCATTGCTATGTAAACATTGGATTAATACTCTTGGCCTTGTTTTTCCAACTCTCTTTCCCACCACCCCCTCTATTCCCATATTCCCTTATATCTGGCCCCTGCCTTTTCCTTTCTGCTGGTTTTTGAAATCAACACAATGAAAATTTATAGGATCGGAGGAACTCTGAAGTGACCCAGGAGAATAGATAGTGGAACAAAAGAAATAGACCTGGATGTAAACAATCATTTTCATGCCTCTTATTTGCTAGTATCATGGGTAAAAATGTGCAAAAAGCCATAAAAATGTTTTTTAAAAAAATAAAATACATTATGTAATGTCCATACTTTCTTTTGAAAGAAGTATCTTCCAAGCCAAAAGTTTCCAAGTCGATGTTCAGGAGGATTAGAAAAGGGATATTTCCAAAATGTTAACTGTCCATTAGGTGTGACTTATGTTTTACCTCCTTTCCACCAACACTTGACATCCCATCTTATCACGCTGCTCATCATACCCGGCACTAAAATTAACTTCCTCCACAATAGTCAATGTTCTAAGTTGAGGCCGACTCAAATCACCACCCAAAGTGCTCAAATATGCCGAAACCGGTTTGGCTCAGTGGATAGAGCGTCGGCCTGCAGACTGAAAGGTCCTGGGTTCGATTCCGGTCAAGGGCATGTACCTGGGTTGCGGGCACTTCCCCAGTGGGGGATGTGCAGGAAGCAGCTGATAGATGTTTCTCTCTCATCGATGTTTCTAACTCTCTATCTCTCTCCCTTCCTCTCTGTAAAAAATCAATAAAATATATTTTTTTTAAAAAAAAAGTGCTCAAATACAAAAAAAAAAAAAAAGATAATAAATATTTTCTGAATAGGACTTGGCTGGCAGGGTAATGAAATAGCAAGAATTTTTGATAGACTAGGCAACCTCCCATCACAGATGCTATTAGCACAGGTGCCTTTTTGTCCCCTACTTTCTAAAATGAATATAATAATATTCTAAGGATGTTGGGGTCAATGACCAAAGTAAATGAGGGCAATTTGGTCCATTACTGAGCAATATAACTGGGTAATTCACTTAAATCATGGGTATACAGAAAAATCTACATTTCTTGAGAAAACAGCTGAAAGATCATTTTACATAAATAAAAGTTAAGCTGCTTAATTAAGATTAAGTTAAAAGGGAGAAATTTTTCTTTTGTTTTGTTCCTGTAATGCTGCTTTTGTAACTTGTAAAATGAAGATCACCTTTTACACCACAATACATTAACATGGTATATGTAAATACCTACACATTCTTTCCAAATCATAAACTCTCCTTACCTGCTAATGGGCAATTAATTGTATACATGCAGATTCACTTCTGATTGCATGTACCTCAACTAATTTCAATTATTCAAGTGAGGCTCATTTAAAAAATGAAATTATTTAAAAATATATAAGAGACAAAGCAGATGACCAAACTTAGAAAACTAAAACCAGGCCTTAGAAATAGGACTCCTACGTCTGATGTGGAAGGGAATTTAGATTTGGAAAGAATACTCTAATCCAAGTCAGAGAGCTCAGCTATGCTCCTGCCTAGGTTTTGAAAAGCAAAGAAAAGGGTCAGAAATAATCAATGAGTAAGTGAAAACTTTCCAAAGTTTTTTCCTTGCTCACATACAAATTTGTCTCTGGGTCCACAGTGGGAAAGGAGCAGGCATCAATTACTCTTGAGTCATAAAATCAGAAAGGTAGTAAGCTCCTGAATGAAGGAGAAGGCATAAACTACTCAATTAGCATGACAGTAAAATTAGTATTACCACACCACTGAAGCTTTGGAAGAAGAAAACTGAAATGTTTTTAGTAATCAAGATCAATAAACAAATTAACTGCATGCTGCTCATCTAATCTGAAATTTATAAAATGTTCATAAATTATTTCTGTTTTAGAGTTCTTTATTGTTTGGGGTTTAAAACATGAAAATATATGAGGACTCGTGTTTGTTTGTAATTTTAATCCCCTACCCTATTTTTCCCACAATTGTAAAATCACCAATGGGATTTTCAGAAGAAGAAAAAAAAAAAGCTTTCAGGTTCAGACTTTGTAACTTGTATATTTTTAGAAACATCTATTCATGTTTCCATGTTTTGGCAGTTTGTGTTTGGACATCTTCATTTTAAGGTTTAGTATAACAGAGTCTATCAACACTTTCCCAATTACAAAGAAAAATAAGTAGAAAAATTCAAATAATAGTCCAAATTATCAAGTCTCTCAGGAATCAATTTTCTTAAATAATTGTGAAAACATTTTACCAAAGAAACCTGAAACACTGATTTGAAAGAATATGGGCACCCCTATTTCATTGCAGCATTATTTACACCTAGAAGCCCAGTGCATGAAAATTTGTGCAGGGGGGGGGGGGTCCCCCTCAGCCCAGCCTGCCCCCTCTCACAATCCAGGAGCCCTCAGGGGATATCCTACTGATGGCTTAGGCCCACCCCCCACAGAGCGGGCCTAAACTGCAGTCTGGCCTCCCTCTGTGGGAGGCAACCGGGCTGATCAGGGGAAGGCGCCCATCACCCCACTGCTGCTGCCACTGCCAACCACAGCGGCTGAGAGGCCTGAGCCCCGGGCCTCGCAGCTGCCTGAGCCCATGGCTGCCATGATCCCCAGGCTGCCGGGGCTCAAGGCTGCCTAAGCCCACGGCTGCTTGAGCTCCGGGCCTCGCAGCCTCTGTGGCTTTGTCCAGATGGACATCCAGATGGACGTCCAGAAGGCATCTGCCCTAATTAGCACATTACCCTTTTATTAGTATAGAGTATTAGTATAGATAGCCAAGATTTGGAAGCAGCCCGTGCCCAACAGCAGATGAGTGGATAAAAAAGCTGCAGTACATTTACACCAGCCGTGGGCAAACTATACAGCCCGCAAGCCGGATCCGGCCCGTTTGAAATAAATAAAACTAAAAAAAAAAAAAAAAAACCGTACCCTTTTATGTAATGATGTTTACTTTGAATTTATATTAGTTCACACAAACACTCCATCCATGCTTTTGTTCCGGCCCTCCGGTCCAGTTTAAGAACCCATTGTGGCCCTCGAGTCAAAAAGTTTGCCCACACCTGAATAATGGAATACTACTTGGCCATAATAAAGAAGGAAATCTTACCTTTTGCTACATATGATGGACCTGGAGAGTATTATGCTAAGTGAAATAAGCCAGTCAGAGAAAGACAAGTACCATATGAGCTCACTTACATGCAGAATCCAACGAACAAAATCTCTCTATATAAAAGCCTAAGCGACTGGAACGACCGGTTGCTATGACATGCACTGACTACCAGGGGGCAGATGCTCAATGCAGGAGCTGCCCCCTAGTGGTCAGTGGGCTCCCACAGCCGACCTCCCCCAGCCAGCCAGCCAACCTCCCGTGGTCCCTCCTCCCGGCCCCTGGCCTGGGATGGGGAACCGGGGGTGAGTGGCAGCAGATGTGGCCCCTTTCCCAGAGGGGCCGATGGATGGCCCCCTCCTTGGGCCAGCTGCCAACCTCCTGTGTCCCGTCCCTCCCCCTATATAGCAGGCCCCAATCAGCCCACCACCTGGCCTCAGCTGAGGCACATGCAGGCGGCAAGCAATCAATGTGTCTATCACCTCTCGCTCTCTCTTCCTCTCCCTCTCTTCCTCCCCCTCCCTCCCACTCTCTCTAAAAAATTAATGGGAAAAATATCCTCAGGTGAGGATTAACAAAAAACAAAACTGTAGTTGAGCTGGGGGGAAAATAACATAGATTCAAAATCATATAAGCAACAGGCACCTTTATTCCAGGTTAATCATCTATAATAATAAAAGTGTAATATGTTAATTAGACCGGACAGCCGAACAACCTTCCGGACGAAGCCAGGGCTGCGAGGGCAGAGGCAAGCCACCAAGGCTGCAAGGGCAGAGCCTCTTGCACGAATTTCGTGCATCAGGCCTCTAGTTTAATTAATATAAACTTAAGCAAATACAAAACAATACCAACAAGATCAATTTTAGTTTCAAAAAATAAAACCAGAACAATGTAGTAGAAATAATATATGCACAATGAATGCTTATGTATAAAATTATACCTTCAAATATTTGTATGAAAGTTCAAATATTAAATTTAAAGAGAAAAGTAAAAACAAATACAGAAAAGCAAGAGACTGTCAAAGAACCTTGCAGAAGAATTAAGAGGCCAGTAGTTAAATCTCACAACAAAATTTATAAAATCTACATGTAAAGAAAGCAAAGGTCAAGTCTCAAAAAAATGACATCTCCTCCTAGGGTGGAATAGTAAGAGAAATTACAGTCTTTCAAACTGTAATTTTACTAGAATTGAAGGCAATTAAACAGTCTAATGAAACAATTATAATATTTTTTGTTACGCTTCCCACTTTTTTCTTTACAAGATAGTCCCATGTACATTATCTAGGGTGACAATAGAGCAGCACATGACTCTCATTTTGAAGACTGGTACTTTGACATTTTAAGAAATTTACCCAAGGGTACAATGTTTGTCTTGGGGACAGAAATCCAACTCTAAGCCCTTATTTTGTATTACTATTAAGTAGTCTACTTATACTAGAATTACCTGCTTATCATCTTTGCACTATATTATTGTTTATGTGTCACTATAATTCCTTGGGGGTAGACATTATATCTGCCTCTAGCCATTTTTGTGACACCATCACCTGACACTGTATCTTATTGTAAGTGTTCAAAAAATGTCTGTTAATGGACATGTATAAAAGTACTCAAAGTAACCTATTAAATGGAGAATTCATTTAATTACTTTCACAATACACATATACAAAACCCTCACTAACAGACCCAGTTAAATGGGCATCCCCAGGAAGCCATGTTTGTACCAGTTAACAACAATCATGTCTCTAACCCCAACTAACTGAATCAGACGTGGGCAGCCAATCCAATCCACTCGTTTATTGATCACCAAATGTTCTCATTCGCAAACTGAACCCAAGAGGCAGACAAAAAGATAGTGCTTAAGCTAAACATCTTGTGCATTTCGTCAATGCAATAAATAAGGAAGCTAGTCAGTAAAAGGAACAGGAGCAAAAAGCAGACATCACCTGGGAACCTGAATTCAAAGAGACTCTTTGTCCCCTAAAGTGCAAAGAAAACAGACTCTGTTCCAATTTTTTAATTCCTGTAAGACCTAACTGTATTCGTTTTCATGTTGTACTTAAATATCTTTACTTGAACCAGCCTAAATGGGTCCTTTTTTGCAAGCACGTGAGCCTTTACTATAACAATTTTACACTCCCATAGCTACTTCCATTCTCCACAAACAACTACATATTCTTGAGGTTTCAAATAGCAGCTATACACCAATAACTCGAAAACTCTAAAAATGTTCTCCGCACCACGTTTCACAGATTTGAAAAACACCTAGGATTATAATAAACTATCAACCTAGAGTAAAGAACAAAGCTATAACATCACAAATTAGTGTGTTAAAATTGTGAAGTCAATAACCATCATCTAGGTAACAGAAAAAAAAATACGAGAATCATTAGGATAGAGACATTTCATGTAGATGGACTCATGTATATAGTATCTTTTTTCATTTGCTTGGTGGTTTTGAGATTCAACCATACTATATCCATACTGTGGTATAATTTTTTAAATCTATTCACCAGTTGATAAATACTTAGACTGCTTCCCATTTGGTATTATTATGAATAGAGCTCTATGAATATTCTGGGGGAAAACTGTGTATGTATGTTTTCATTTCTCTTGGATAAATTCCAGGGAGTGGGAATGTTGGGTCATATGGTAAGTGCATGTCTGACTTTATTAAATAAAAATAATAATAAAAAGCCAAACTATGTTCCAGGGTGGCTACATCATTGTTTTCATTCCTACTTACAAAATGATTCCAGTTGTTCCATATCCTCAGCAACATTTGGCAGTATCATTTGTTGCTATTGTTGTTGTTTTTTTTAAAGTATTACATATAGTATAACATATGTCTCCTTTTTCCCCCATTGGCCTCCCCCAACGTCCACCCTCACCTCCCAGCACATGCCCTCACCCTCCCCCCCGCCACAGTGTCTGTGTGTCTTGGTTATGCTTTAATTTAGCCATTCTAATCAGTGTGCAGTAGATCTCATAATGTTTTTAATGTCCATTTCTCTGATAACAATGTTAATGACACTGAATACCCGTTCACAAGTGTTGTTGGCCTTTCATATACTTTGATTGAATGTCTAGATCAGGGGTGGGGAACCTTTTTTCTGCCAAGAGCCATTTGAATATTTATAGCATCATTTGCAGGCCATACAAAATTATCAGCTTAAAAATTAGCCTGCTAGCCTGGCCAGCACGGCTCAGTGATTGAGCATCTACCTATAAACCAAGAGGTCACGGTTCAATTCCTGGTCAGGGCACATGCTCAGGTTGCAGGCTCGATCCCCAGTGTGGGGGGTGCAGGAGACAGCCAATTGATTCTCTTTCATCATTAATGTTTCTATCTCTCCCTCTCCCTTCCTCTATGAAATCAATAAAAATATTTTTTAAAAAGATAAATGCCCCCCCTTTAAAAAAAATTAGCCTGCTATATTTGGTCAAACATTTAATTAACTCACCCCTAATGCCTTGGCAGGGCCAGACAAAATGATTTCATGGGCATTATACATAGCTCTCTGAACAAACATTTCCCATTCCTGTTCTAGATTCTTTACCCTCACCCCTTAAAAAAAAAAAAAGAGTGTTGTCTTTTTTTGTATAAGTTCTTTGTATATCACAGGTAGAAGTCCGTTTACAAATACATATTTTGCAAATGAAAAAGAAGGATTCACAACACTTACATAGCTAAGAACTTTGATGCACAATCTCCTTTACCATCAAGTGACCAAAAAAGTAGAAATACATAAACACTTTGATTGGTTCCTTTCCAGCCATATACTTCCTTACTCTCATTTCTCTATGACTAATCAATGTGTTTCTGTCAGGAACATTCTGCTTCTTAAAAATACTTCCAAATATGCTCACATCATAAGTCAGAATCTATTTTCTCTATCATTCCCCATTTCTCAGGAATGCATAGTTCACATAAGCAAATAATACTGAATGACTTAAAGTATAAACTAAATTAAATAAAAATAATTTTGTTTGGAGACTCAGAAAAGTCAATGAGGAGATATTTAAATTAAATAATAGAAAATCAAAGTAATAAAATTCTGACATACAAAAAACATGATTTCAAGTAATATTATGAGTAAAATATTACTATGCTTTCAATAAACTTTAGTCCAGTAGCTTCTGATTCTGAAAACTCAATTTTAGGAATTTAAGGCACAAGAAAGTCACAGGCATACCTTGAGTTCGGGTCTTGCCTTCAATTTGTAAAAAATGCAACATTTGTTAAGTGCAATAAAGTAAAGTACAAAATGAGTTGTGCCTGTGAAACAAACCGCTACCACTAAACACAAGAAGCAGAAATAGGAATCAAAGCACACAAGATATCAGTCAAAAATCAGTGACCTAAGCAAAATGTCAGCAAACCAAACCGTGCATATTTTATAGAAGAATGAACAGGTTAATAACTCAAGGGATAACCCATGTTCTAAATCTAAACTCTCTAGATTTGTTCTGTCTAAATACGGTAGACACTAGCCACATGCGCCTATTTAAATATAAATTTTAAATAATTAAATAAAAAATTCAGTTCCTTTGTTGCACTAACCACATTACCTACATTTGACAGCACAGATTAAAAACAAAATAATTTTCATCATTACAGAAATTCTATCAGATATACTGGCCTCGGGTATTCAGCAGGCCCAACTAAAAAGCTTAAGGGAGCTATATTCTTCATAAGTTGTTTTATTTTCTATGAAGGAATTAGAGTACTTTGTTTTAGTATTTAAGTAGTCTTACTAAATACTGAAAATATTTACATCATATATGTAAGATATAGGCAAATAATGGAAGATACTCTCCCCTGGGAGGTAACAATATTGAATTTAGCTTTAATATTCCCTTGCTTTTTAAAATAATTTTACCAAATGTTTCCGTAAAACATATTATTTTGGTTTGCCCGCTTAATCTCATTTTAGCAGAGTCACACTTTTTCTTTACATCACTTGTTCTTTCCACTATTTCCATTTACTCTGAAGTTCATTCTCACCTATCTAAATAACACTGCTATTCAATATACTCAAGTGCAGTTCTCTTCAGAAAAAGCTAGGCCTAAATCAATGAAATCACCACCTATGAATCAAAGCTGTGCAAGTAAACACAAGGCTTAAAGTTCCAAATGATTCTCTATAATATGAATATTTTTTCATATATATTTAACTGACCATAAACCAAAATGAGAATAACTTCCTTGTGCATCAAAGATAGATCTTAGTTGCTATATGTACATATACCTTTTCTTTCCTTTTTTCTTTTTTTTTTTAAATAGTAGAGCAGCAGTTTATCAAAGTAACTGGCAGCATCAAGTCATAAGGGAACTTGTTAAAAATGCAAATCCTGTGCCCCATTCCAAACCCACTGGATCAAAAACTCTGGGGATGGTTAAAACTCAGTCTGTTTTAACAAGCCCTCTGGGTGATTCTGATGTGTCCTATAGTTTAAGAAACTCTAGAAAAGTATCTCAACAATCAGTGTACATAAGAAATTTCTAACAGTTAACCAATAAACTCAATTACCAAAAGTAGATTATTGTTTTTCCATTTATTGAATTTTATAAACTTCAGCTTACTCAAAAATATAATATTCAAACTGACCAAAATGCACACACAAAAAACAAAGCTACAAATTTTAGTGTCTGTGGGTGTATTTTTTATAATGTGTAGCAGGAGTCCTCAAACTTTTTAAACAGGGGGCCAGTTCAGGGTCCCTCAGACCATTGGAGGGCCGGACTATAGTTTTTTAAAAAAAAACTAGTCGGCTGCTAAGCAACAGGCAGCGGCAGCAAAAACGCCCGGCTGGCCGGATAAATGTTTCAGCGGGCCGCATGTGGCCCGCGGGCCAGAGTTTGAGGACCCCTGATTATAAAGATACAGCTTTTCTCCTAATTTTTTTAATTAACCATTTTCTGATTACAGTCTCTCCATTTTTTCCCCCTCTCTTTTTTAAAACATCATTTCCCCATATGCATTTTAGTCAGTTGCCTTTCTTTGGAAAAAAGCACACGTCCTTTTCTAATTTTTCCATTTCTAACACAGAAATTTTTTTCCTGATGACATATAGAGGTTGCAATATACTAAGGTTCTCAAATCCGCTGTTATATATTGCAAATACTTTCCCATTTGTGTAGTTTGCCCTTACACATTTCAACTTATATTTATAACAGTTTGGCTTTTGTAAATTAAAAATATTTTAGCATATAAACACAAAATAATGTAAGACTCATATATCCACCATCCAGATTTAACAAATGTTATCTTACCAAATATATTTCAGACATGTAAGAAATAAAATAATATAGATAACAGCATTTTTATAGAGCAAAATCTTTTCATATTTCCCTCCATTTTTAGGCTTACTTCTTTCTTACCCTAAAATAAGACAGTCAACTATTATTTTTCAGAAAGTTTAATATATTATGGAAAATTTCAAGCACATACCAAAAAAAGACAGCTTTAGCAATGATCATTTCATAGCCTACCTTGTTTAACCTCTATAGAGATCAACAAGTTTTTTCAGTAAAAATACTACAGAGTAAACATTTCAGGTTTTTGTAGGCCCATGGGTCTCTGTTGCAATTACTAGATTCTGCCTCTATATTGCAAAAGCAGCCATAAGCCATAAGGGTGTGGCTGTGTTCCAATAAAACTTTATTTACAAAACAGGCTGCAAGCTATGTAGCTTGCAGGCCAGGTTCTTCACCTCTACCCATTTCCTCATTCAAGTATTATTTTGATGAACCTTCAATATATCATTTCATCTGAACTGTTAAATATTGTCATACCTCTAAAAGATAAAGGCTCTTGCTATTTTTAAGGCTCTTTCTTTTTTTTTTTTTTAAATATTTTATTGATTTTTTACAGAGAGGAAGGGAGAGAGATAGAGAGTTAGAAACATCGATGAGAGAGAAACATCGATCAGCTGCCTCCTGCACATCTCCCACTGGGAATGTGCCCGCAACCCAGGCACATGCCCTTGACCGGAATCGAACCTGGGACCCTTCAGTCCGCAGGCCAACGCTCTATCCACCGAGCCAAACCGGTTTCGGCTTAAGGCTCTTTCTTGAAACATAATTACAATACCATCATCACAGGTAAAAGTTAACAAAATTTGTTTGATATAAATACCCAGTGTTCAAATGCATGATTGTCTAATAATTTTTAATTTTATAATCTGTTTGTTTACATCAGATTCAAATAAAGTCCTGACATTGCTACTGCTTACTATATTAGTCTCTTAAATCCCCTTTAAATTTTAGTGCCCCTTTAATTTAGAGTGGATTAAAACTGTACCTCACCAAAAAAATACACCTATGTCTTAACACCCAGTACCTGTAAAATTATTTGGAAATAGGGTTTTTGTAGAGGTAATTTTAAGGAACTCAACATAAGATCACCCTTGATTTAGAGTGGGCCCTAAATCCACTGACTATTGTCCTTATGAGAAGGGAGAGAGAAATTTAGACACAGAGGCATAGCAGGAAAGGCTATGTGAAGATGAAGGCAGAGATAGGAGGTATGTTGCCACAAGCCAAGAAACATCATGGTGCCACTAGAAGCTCAATAAGAGGCAAAGAAGGATACACCCCTAGAGCCTTCACAGGGAGTGTGGCCCTGGCAACATACTGATTTTGAACTTCTGGCCTACAGAACTGTCAGCTCTCATCAAATAGCACACAGCCAAGTAAGTGGCCAGCTGAGGGTTTGACTTGAGGATGTTGAGCATGTGCTGCTGCTGGGGGAGCTGGGAGACTTCAGGGTCTGCAGCAGGTCCTGCAGGGCACCTGGAGAAATGTTCTGAGGTGGCTGCACCTTGGATCTGCATGGACATCATGGGTCTGGGCATGCCTCACATTGACTGTTGCTGAGGGATGGGTGCCAGCTGCCACTGCTGGGGCTCGGGGGGCAGAATAACAGGCCCACTGACTTAGTTGGGTCACATTCAGGCCCATGGGGGCCATCTGGCTCTCGGGTCACTGTGCCTCAGGGGCATAGCGTTGTTGGTGCTCACCCAGTACAGATGCTGCTGCGGCTATGCCTCACGTGCAATCTGCCGGGTGCCTCCACTGCTGCAGGTGGGCCTGGGCGGGGTGCGGTGAGGCTGGCACCTGGTTAGTGGGCTTCCCAGTGCAAACTGTGGTGGAGGGCTGAGTTCTGGCTATGCTAGAGAAGCCAGCTAGTGACATGCTCACAGGCGAGGTCTGGGGCAGAGTCGGGGGCTGTGGTGTCCAGGGTGTGTTGGGATGCAATGTGGAGGGCCAGGGTTGTGCTGAAATAGGGGAAGGCAGATTCGGCTGAGGCACAGTGCGGGTGTTGATGGTGGCATCCGCTGGCGCATGAACTACATGTGCTGCTGGCAGTGCTGTGTCTTCTGCTGGCAGAGCTTCTGCCTGATGTTGAGGCAGTAGGGAATGGGGCATGTGTTTTCTTGGCAGTGTTTAGCATGGTAGCAGCAAAGGGCCATGAACTGCTTGCACACTCCGCAACCTGCATTGGTCTTGCACTGGCAGCCCTTGGTGTGCTACACAACCCAAGGGATGATTGCAGGCAGTTGGCGTCACGGTACTGGTGGGCATGCCTCAGGCACTGGATGCAGCACTGGATGGCCTGGCACCGCCACTCCCAGAGGCTCCTGAACTGCGGCTCACCCGCCACCCCTGCGGGAGCAGAGGCAGCCCGCCTCCTCCACTTCTGCTCCCCCGCCTCCTCCGCTCCGGCTACCCTGCCTCCTCTACTCTGGCTCTGCAGTGGCAGTTACCGCCTCCTCCCCTACAGCTCCCTCAGCAGCATCAGCGCTATTTCCTGAGCAGCCAAGAAAAGAGCTCTCAGGACCCCCTCCTGCCCAGACTCGCCAAGAAACAGGCTATTTTGGAGCCAACTTTTATTGTACTTGCTGCAGCGACGAACCAAGCATTCCACCAGGCTGCTCACGCTGCCCACTCTCAGCGGCCGGCCCCCGGGACTGGAGGACTCCGGCGGGGCTGAGAGAACTGGGTGCCGCCATCTTGTGGCTATAGGCACCACCATCTTTGTGATGGAGTGGTGGTTAATTTGCATATTACCCTTTTATTAGATAGGACTGGATGAACAGCCAACTGGACGACCAGACACTTAGCATATTAGGCTTTTATTATATAGGATAATCAAAAAAGTAGACTTTGGTTACTAGCATATTTTATTTAACATATTCACACAGGTTATAGAGCTAGGCAGACTATATTTATTAGGTAATTCAATATTTTTTAGTATGCGATTATAATCATTTGAAATCACCAAAAGAAAATTCAATTATTTCATAATTGACAATCATTAAAATACCCACAATCCACAGACATTTTCTTTCTCAAAGGAGTATAATTATTATTATACTAGGGGCCCAGTACACTAATTCATGCACCTTGAAAGGAACTGTGAGCCACAAGGCTACAGTAGGCACAGGGGCGGGTCTCAGCCCATGCTCTGCGCCCATGCCCGGTCCCTCCCACTGCGGCCCCCAGTCCTGTCTGCCGGCAGCCCCGCTCCCGCCCCACTCGCACCCACTGACGGTGCGGAGCAATTGAGACTGGCGCCAGCAGCAGCTGCTGCCCTAATTGCCCCTAAGGAGCAGGGAGAGCTGGAGAAGCCCGCAGGGGTGATCGGGGCTGGTAGCCACCGCTCACACCCGCCGAGTGATCGGGACCGGCACCGGGCGCAAGCAGTGGGTACGAGCAGTGGCTCCGGCGCTGGCTGCGGGTGCGAGTGGGGCTGTCGCTGGCAGCGAGTGTGAGAGGTGGCTGCCAGCTCCAATCGCCCCTCAGGAGCAGGGGGAAGTGGAGAAGCCCTGAGGGGTGATCGGGGCCGGCAGCTGCTGCTCACACCCGCTGACGGCACCAGGCACCAGCAGTGGGTGTGAGCGGTGGTTCCAGTGCCAGCAGAGGGTGCAAATGGGGCAGGCGCTGGCAGCAGGTGCGAGCTCCGGGCAGGACCACGGCGTGCGGGAGCAAAGAATTTTCAGTGACTATCAGGGGCTCGCCCGGATGACAGCAACTAGCGCCCAACTTTGGTCTGGCACCCCTGCTCACCTGCTCTACCATCCCACTGCAACCGACTCCTGCCATGTCCTGTGTTCTGCCGCCTGCTGTCGACGCCCACCATGTTTTGTGTACACCCCCGGATGGTCAGCACGTCATAGCAACCAGTTGTTCAGTGGTTCCACCGTTCGGTCTACTTGCATATTAGGGTTTTATATAGATAGATAGATAATTATATATTTTAAATGTACCATTTAGTAGCAAATTCAATGACTTTAATACAGCTTTAATTCTTGCTTTAGATTGCATTTTTTCAACTATAGATAAAAGCACCTTGATTACTAACATATTTTTTATATATATATTTTATTGATTTTTTACAGAGAGGAAGGGAGAGGGATAGAGAGTTAGAAACATCAATGAGAGAGAAACATCGATCAGCTGCCTCTTGCACACTCCCCACTGGGGATGTGCCCGCAACCAAGGTACATGCCCTTGACCGGAATCAAACCTGGGACCCTTGAGTCCACAGGCTGACGCTCTATCCACTGAGCCAAACCGGTTAGGGCGATTACTAATATTTTTAATGACCTGTTACTATAGCCTGATGATTATTAGATCGTAACCATGAGCTAGATGCTGGTACATAAATCCAAATGTCTAAATGATTTTGAATTTAATACATTTATCACAAAAGATAGCTATATGCATGTTATTTTTCATTTTCAAATAAGCTAAAAATGTTTGCTGTAGGAGATCCAATATTTTATCAGCATTGAAAATGCGTTTTTTAAAAAGAAAATCTGGGGGGCTGTTCACAAAATCAAACCAAATATATTTCAAGGATATCCACTATTCACAATTAAATAGCTAGAAGTCTAACGTTTTAGCAAATGTACTTATTTGTTTTAACAAATACATTCTGTAAATGACCAAACTATAAAAACAAAGATAGCATCTAAATGAATTTTTTGGTAAAATCTTACCCAGCAAGTTTAGTCAATGATAAACTTATTGACTAAAATTCATCTAGGAAGCAAATCCATACAAGGGGCTAATATAGAAAAATATGAAATTTATATACATACAATTCATATATATCTCATGTATAATAATTTCTATAGATGAATTGACTGATGAATGGATGGGCAAACTGAGGAAGGAAGGAAGGAAGGAAGGAAGGAAGGAAGGAAGGAAGGAAGGAAGGAAGGAAGGAAGGAAGGGAGGGAGGGAGGGAGGGAGGGAGGGAGGGAGGGAGGGAGGGGAGGGGAGGGGAGGATGGATTGATTTATATTGACACTTCAAATTCCAATTGAACATTACCGTATTTCTTCCTTCTAGCCTTCCCCCTTTTCATATTTAAAACTCCCTCCTCCAACAGTAAGAAATCTGGCTCCCAGTACACATATAATCTTTATTTGCCTATTTGCTCAATCCTGGTTTACAAAGTACAGTAGTTTTGGATTTGTAAACCCATACCTCTGCATAAAAAAAGAAAAGCCTACAAAGCAGAGTTCAATGTAGGCAGAGTTCAATATTTTTTGAGTTATTATTATCTTCAAACCTGAGGCCATATAGTCCAAAACTTTGTTCAAAAGTTATTTGTGTTAGTTTGTCCCCCAACCCACATGTAATTACATTATTTATTTGAAATCAGTTGAGTTCGTTTGTCTCTATCTTAGTCCATTTTCATACTTTTTCCTCTAACTTCACAGATTTTTTAAATGTGAAACATTATCATAGTTCCAAAATCAGAACCATGAAAAAAGGTATACTCAATAATGTCACAACCTCTTCCATTCCTTTAATCCCAATCCAATCCCTCACTCATTCCACCCTGTTCCTACTCACTGTGTCTGTAGTTACTGTTTTATCCTTCCTATATTTCATTGCAGATATACATATTTTCTTATGTTGTCTTCTTTCTTATATAAGGCAGTAGAGTGTAGATGCTCTTTTGCATTTTGCTTGTGGTTTTTAACCAAAAAATATCCTAGAAACCACTCTATATCAATTCACAGAGGGTATCCTCATTCTTTTACATACCTGCACTGTGTGGATATACCATAGTTTATTTACTCACTCTCTCTATATTGACATTTAAGTTGTTTCTAACATTTTGCAATTACAAACAATGCTGCAAAGAACAGTCTTTTCTATATGCATTCTTGTATTGCTAGAGGTGACTCTTTGGGGTAAATTTTTAGAAGTGGAACTGCTGGGTCAAGAAATAAATGCATATGCAGTTTTGTTAGACACTGAGTAAGTCCCTTCCAAAAGAGCTATATCAATTTGCATTCTCATCATCAAGGTATAGTAATGAGTCACAGACATTTTAATGATGGGGGAAAACTATTATTAATCCCTAAGGATGGATAACTCACTTCTTCTTATAATAACTTCATTGAGATATAATACACATACCATACAACTGACATATTGAAAGGGGACAATTCCATAGTTTTAGTATATTCACAGTGGTGCAACCATCAAATCACCACCATCAACTTTAGAACATTTTCATTATATACCATCCCCAAGAAACCCATATCCATTAACAGCCACTCCCCATCCGCCCCCTTCTATCCTAAGTGACCACAAATCTACTTTTTATCATTATAGATTTGCCTATTCTGCATATTTCATATAAACGGAATCATAGAACATGTGTTCTTTTGTGATTGGCTTCTTTCACTAAGCATGTTTTCAAGGTTCACCCATGTTGTAACGTATCAGTACTTTGTTTCTTTTTTATGGCCCAATAATACTCCATTGTATGGATATGTAACATTTTATACACTCATCAGTTGGATCTTTAGCTTTTTACTTTCTGGCTATTATGAATAATGCTCCTATAAACACTTATATATAGTTTTTGAATGCACATGTTTTCAACTCTCTTGGGTATATACTTAGGAGTGGAACTGCTGGGACATATGGTAACTCTATGATTACCCTTCTGAGGAACCATCACATTGTTTCCTAAAGCAGCTTGTATCATTTTAGATTCCGGCCAGCAGGATTAACTCACTTTTCTTGTTGTTGTTAATCCTCACCCCAGGATATTTTTCCCATTGATTTTTTTTTTTTATGTCATGTAATCTCTTTATTTTTAATTCATATCTTTCTCTCAAATACTGCAATTCATTGTTGAAACTTCTTTTCACGATGATAAACAAAGACACTCAGAAGTATTACAAATATTTAAAAAGGAAAATGTACTGCTTCAAAGAGGCCCATTATCTAGTTCTTAGAGAGACTTGTTCTCAGTAAGGAGAAGGAATTTATGTTTAAAATTTTTCAGTCGGCCCTGACCGGTTTGGCTCAGTGGATAGAGCATCAGCCTGCGGACTCAAGGGTCCCAGATTCGATTCCCGTCAAGGGCATGTGCCTTGGTTGCAGGCACATCCCCAGTGGGGAGTGTGCAGGAGGCAGCTGATCGATGTTTCTCTCTCATCGATGTTTCTAACTCTCTATCCCTCTCCCTTCCTCTCTGTGAAAAATCAATAAAATATATAAAAAAAATTAAAAAAAAAAATTCTCAGTCGTAGATTTTTTTTTAAATGCTATGAAAGCATGGCTTGGATTTACCTGGTAATAACAGATTCACACACCAAATGTGAAAGATTTCATATGCTCTAAATAAACATTAAGAAAAGCAAAGATAAGACATTTCTATATTACTACCTATTCTGTCAAATGATAACTTTTTATCTTTATTCCACGATACCAGAACACTTGACCATTTTTCTAACCTCTGATCAGAAGTGCCAAAACAATGCCTATTATTAATGCATTCATTCACTCATTAAATTAATAACGATTTTTTTATTAAGGTATTACATGTGTCCTTATTCCCCCCAATGCCCCCCACCTCCACCGCCGCTCATGCCCTCACCCCCCTAGTGTCTGTGTCCATTGCTTATGCTTATATGCATGTATACAAGTCCTTTGGTTGATCTCTCCCCTTCCCCCCCACCCTCCCCTGCCTTCCCTCTGAGGTTTGACGGTCTCGAGGTCCTTCCCATATTCATCCAATGCCTTAACCTTACTTTCTGTATAGAAGCCGGCCTCTACAGATCCATTGATTTTTAAAGAGAGTGGAAGAGATAGAGAAAGGGAGGGAGGGAGGAACATGGATTGGTTGCTTCTCACATGCACCCTTGACCAGGAATCGAACTTGCAAACTATTCAGTCCAAGGGCCAGCACTCCAACCACTGAACCACAGTGGCCCGGGCAGGGTAACTCACTTTTTAACTTGATTTAAATCACCTATTCTAGTTCTAATACCTAGAACAAACAAAACAACTCTGAATAAAATCATGTGTAATCAGGCCCTTGTTGAATCAGGTTAGTTAACTTTCCTTGTGCTATCATTGATCTAAAAATTAATCAGCAATGCATATACATAAGAGTATAGAATGTATAGAATGTAACAGTTGTGAGTTAATGTGGAAGCATTGCAGTTACACAGCACATGATAGTTTGTACTTATTTTAAGTACATATTCTGTTTTACATATTCCAGATTAAATTCCTCCCCAAAAGATGTCTCTTTGCACATATGTAGAACACATGCCATATAAAAACCACAGTTAATAAGGATAATTTTATTTATTAAAATAATGTTGGCCTTTCCGAGCACCTGACTTTTGCACTCACATGCCTGATGAATCCATTTACCTTGAAAGAGACTATGATTTGATTCTAAAGGAATATAACAAGACAAAGTTAATGAATATTCCCTCTCCTGCAATCAAAGACATGATTTCTTATGTTAAAGTTCTGCTACTGTCTTGGGAAGGACTGTTTGTGTTCTTTAACTTGCCTTCCTTGAGCATCTCAACAGCCAGTCTTGGTGGGAGAGACCGTGGAGTTTTAATTAAGATAAATACAGAAAGAAAAGGGGTAAGAATTCCCACTTTTTTTTAACCCCAGGGATTTGTGGAAGAAGAGAAAGGACCAAGTGAAGTGGTAAGATGTATGTCCCAAAGTGCCTTAAGTAACAAACTCTTCTCTTCCCCTGCCCTCTTGCTCTGGAAGAAAGGCACTTCTTGAGATGTTTAGTGTCAACCTAGGATACAGTCGTATCAAAATACCAGTTTACATTATCTACCATAAACGAAGTATGAAAATACCTCTTTCCTCACAGCTAACAAGGTATTTTATTGTATTTCTAAATTTCTACCAATCTCATAGGTGAAAATTGGCATCTCAGTACAAGTCTTAACTTGGATTTCTCTTATAAGAGTGAATATCTGTTCATATGTTTAAGAGAAATTTTTATAGCTTTTTGTGAGAATTTTCTATGATTTATGCCTACTTTTCCATTGGGTTTCTTTATATCTGGTCTTTTCTTTTTGCCCTCTATTTTTAAAGGTTCTTTATATATTAAGGATATTAGTCCTTTATCTGTGATATGTAATGCAAATATATCCTGCCAGTTACATATCTGTTTTGATTTTATTAGGGTGGGGTTTTTTTGCCATATAAAAAAGTCTTACTTTAAATTTTTATATACTCAAAAATTTTATCACTTTTTCCTTTTGTTGAATCTGGATTTTGAGTCATAGAGAGAAAACCTTTCTTACACCCAGATTACAGAAGAATTCATTCCTGTTTTCTTTTCATATCCATATAGTTTTATACTTATATTAAGACTAGAGGCCCGGTGCACAAAAATTTGTGCACTCGGGGGCGGGGGGTCCCTCAGCCTGGCCTGTGCCCTCTCGCAGTCTGGGACCCCTTAGGGGATGGCCACCTGCTGGTTTGGGCCCGCTCCCTGGGGAATTGGGCCTAACCTGGCAGTCAGACATCACTCTGTCAGCGTGGCAGCCCTCGGGGGATGTCCACTTGCCAGCGGGGAGCGGGCCTAAGCTGCAGTCAGACATCCTTAGCACTGCTGAGGAGGCGGGAGAGGCTCCTACCACCACCGCTGTACTGGCAGCCATCAGCCTGGCTTGTGGCTGAGCAAAACTCCCCCTGTGGGAGCGCACTGACCAACAGGGGGCAGCTCCTGCATTGAGCGTCTGCCCCTGGTGGTCAGTGTGTGTCATAGTGACCAATCATTCCCAGTCATTCTGCTGTTAGGGTCAGTTTGCATATTACCCTTTTACTATATAGGATAGAGGCCTGGTGCATGGGTGGGGGCGACTGGTGTGCCCTGAAGGGTGTCCCGGATCAGGGTGGGGGTCCCACTTGGGTGCCTGGCCAGCCTGATTGAGGGGCTGATGGGTGTTTGCAGGCTGGTCACACCCCCTTCAGGGTGGGGGTCCCCACTAGGGTGCCTGGCCAGCCTGGGTGAGGGGCTGATGGGTGTTTGCAGGCTGGCCACACCCCCTTTAGGATGGGGGGTCCCCACTGGGGTGCCTGTCCAGTCTGGGTGAAGGGCTGAGGGCCGTTTTCAGGCTGGCCAAGCCCCCCGGCCATGGAAGCTTCCAGCCTCTCCTTTTTTTATAATTTTTTTTTATTCTGGGATTTATTTACCTTTTATAATTGAAATTTTGTTGCCTTCAGTGGAGCTCAGAGCGGGCTCCTGCTTGCTCCAGCTCTGTGGCCACGGCCGGCTGAAAGCAGGAATCTGGGGTTTATTTATCTTCTATAATTAAAACTTTGTTGCCTTCAGTGGAGCTCAGAGCCGGCCAGGAAACTTGGCTTCCTCCATCACTGGAGCAACCAAGCCACTTGCTTGCTTCACCTCCTTGGCTGCCAGCCACCATCTTAGTTTGGTTAATTTGCATATAGTCGCTCTGATTGGCTGGTGGGCATGGCTTAAGGTGTAGTGAATGTACGGTCAATTTGCATGTTTGTCTTTTATTAGGTTAGATAGCTGGTCCATTTGCAGTTTATTTTTCTATATGATGTGAAGTATAAATTAATTTTTTTTCCAAATGATTAACCATTTTTATAAAAGTCCATCTTTATCCCAGAGCTCTGAGATGCTAGCTTTGTCATGTACTAAATGTCCATGTTCTTGAGTCTACATCTTAATTTTCTTATTCTACTCCACTGTTCTGTCTGCATTATATTAAACAAAAATCTAATCTGCAAAATGACATAGACAAAATGTGGTATAAGATTCCTTCCATTCTATATCTAACTCTTAAAAAGAAATTTAGACCATATTCAAAGTCAGTCACCATCAGTGACTAATTGCTCTAATCATATACAATTGACAATAACTATTTAGACTAGTTATATAAGGAAACTAAGGCACATTAGGATTTGCTGGTTTACAAATACTATCCTAAAATTTTGTCCATCAATTGATAATTAACAGAACCATAAAAAAGATACAGAGTTAGTATGACAGGCAAAATTATTTAATAGATTTTGACAGTTTTCTTAACTTTAGGCATAAATATTTCATACCTCCTCCATATCTTTCAATATCAACTTTACCTTGATATTCATAGGTTTATTAAATTTTATAAAAGTCACATAGAAAGTAGTAAAATAAAGATAACAGTATATTTTTATATTTCTAAAACAGAAATCATGCTGATAACCTATATACTTCATTTTCTCTCCTGCTGGTATGAGCTGTACTTGATCTTAGCCAAGCTCATTCCCTCCACTTGTTCACTTGATCCACCCTCCTCTCACCTATTCAAGCAATTTTTACTCTCCCTCCTGTATCATCAATTATTTTTCTTTCTGACTCATTCCCATGATCCTGTAACATGCTATTAACTCTCAACTTTAAAAAAATATTAAAAAGTAAAAAATCTACTTCTGATGCACCTCTCCCCACTACCACACAGCTACAGTCCCTTTTCTATCTTTCTCACAAGAGCACTAAGAGCCTATATTGCAGTCTCTAAATTCTTTACTTCCACTCTCCCAAAACCCCGCAGTACACTATTATTCCCTCTACTCTACTACAACTGTTCCTTTCAAAGTCACCAATGAGCTTCATATTGTTTAATCAAGTGGTCAAATTTTAATCCTCATCTCAATTGACCTATCAGCAACATTTGATTGTTCAAAAAACAATGTTTCTTCCTTGAAATAGTATCTTCATTGCCTTCCACAATACCACACCTGCCTGGTTTTCCTCCTGTATTTCTGGACATGCCTTTTCAAGCCTCTCCTGATATTACCCCAACCCTAAAAGTTAAAGTGTATACACAGTCTTTTGATCTCTTTAACTACATTCACTCTAATCCCATATAGAAGTCAGCAAAAAGTCAAGAGTGCCACAGTGAGGAAACAGGCACATCTGGTCCTTGGCAGACACAGATCTGTCTATCCTCTTCACTCCGTGAACAAGATAGATTTGTAAATAAAGAAGGAGAGGAAGCCACAAGTTTCAGGAACTACAAAGAATCCATCAAATAATAAACTATTATGTTCCATCTAGATATTCTAGTGCTAGAGAATATCCTTAAAATATATTTCTTAACCAATCAATCCAGTGTCTACTCTCAAGGACACTTTTTCCCCTTTACATTTACAGAAAGTTTTCTTTACACCAGGACAGGCTAGAAGGTATTCGAAAGAATGTTCCTTATCAGGGCATATTAGAGTTTAATGCAGTAATCCCTATCAATAATTATAAATTCAAATCAACTTAATCCACTTTATACCAAAAATATTTGTTACTTAATAAGTATTTAATATATCTTTAATTCACAATTGGTTGACTTTAAAGTTCATGTAATACTTTTACTATAAACAAACCATTTATTTGGATTCAGGGGTGGGCAAAAGTAGGTTCATAGTTGTGAGCACACAAAACAGTTTATTCTCGTATTTTAATTATTTATTGTATTACTAGAGGCCTGGTGCACGAAGTCGTGCACGGGTACAGTCCCTAGCCTGCGATCAGAGCCACCTTCCCCAGCTGCTGGCAGCCAGCCCCATCCCCCACCGCCACCCACCCCGGTGGTTCCCCGTTTGCCATCCAGCAATGGGAGCCTGACGGCTGGGGGAGGGACCAAGAGGTCGGCCATTCCTGCCCGCTTGCCAGCCCCATCCCCACCGCTGGTCGCCCTTTGTGTGTGGGGCAACTGGAGGGGCAGGGGCCTTGGCCTGGCACCACCCACATCCCCCTCCACCCACCCCAGGTCCCTGTTCGCCATCGGTGATCGGAGCCTGCTGGCCAGGGAAAGTAACCAAAAGGTGGTCAGTGCACCTCATAGTGACTGGTCGAGCGGTCATTCTGCTGTTATGGTCGCTGGGCTTTTATTATATAGGAGTTTCCATATGAACAACTGTGAACCTACCCTTGCCCACCCCTGTATGTTCTCAAATCTTGCTACTACATGAGAAAAAAAAGTGTTTAAAAAGTTTAAATATCAAAGTCACCTGAAGGAGCAATGACATGGTCCATACATCTCACAGTCACACACCAAGTGACTGAAAACAATTATACCCAGAGGCAAAGAGAGAAATATGCTAGAAAAAGAACTTCAAGCCTATGCACTCTTCTCAACCAGGAGAGATGAAACTAGGCCTACTTTCATATATCAACACAGCCTCTGATTTTAACAAGGCTTACCTACCTCACTAAACCTAAGAGGTCAGTTTTTAGTAGTTTATAGAGCAGAATAAAGATTATACAGCATAGTAAAGGCCAAACATTGGCCAGTCCTGCTAAAAATTGACAAGCTAAGAAATAACTATAGGTAAAAAGGAAATAAAAATAAAAATGCCACTATATAAATGCACAGTAATCAGAAAAAGATCTGCATTGTCTCAAATAATGTTATCGACCTTCTCTCTTTTCCAACTGAAGCCTACAGTCACATCATTAACTGAATTTTCTCCTGTGTGATACTGTGTTTGTTTTTGTTTTTACATAGTTACATTCTAGTCTCTCTCTTCACATTTCTGAGATCTTTTCCTTAAGATGGATATAAATGAATGCCTCCAATGCCAATAAAGTTGCCTTCTTCTTTAAAAGAAGCTAACATGAGTTAAAGGTCAATGACGGAAAGATTAAAGGCTACTACTAACAAAAATGTTGTAATGAACTTTTTATCTAATACAGGAAAATCTGGAGTAAAGTTTATTAAATCACATTGTCTAGCATTTTGCAAAGCAGCATCAAGGACCAAACCCATCACACAGCAGATATGCAAATCCAATCATTTACACAATTTACAAAATAGTAAAAAGACACTATTACTTTAAAAGTAGCTAAATTTAACTACTAAAGCTGTGGCTTTTAAACTTGTTTTGTTTTGTTTTTTTACCACAATCTACAGTTAAATATATTTTAATATCACCACCTAGTGTACACAAATGTATATTTATATAATCAACTAATATTTTATAGACACAATCCTCTAAATGCATGTGATGCATTCTCATGATTTCTGTTATTTCCCATTTCTTTATCATGCTGTGTGAGATCCCTAAAATGTTTTCTCAACCCACTAATGGGTAATGGCCTGCATTCTAAAAATGACGGAAAGTATAAGTTAGCTATTCCTAATAAAAGCCTCTAAGAGAACAATTTTCATAGGCCTTCATGCCCCAAATATTTATTAATACTTACTATGTGAGAAGTACTATTGTTTGACTACCCTATGCTAGACATTGTACTATAGAATTTGAGATTGCTTATACAAATATAACAACAGTCTTGTACTTATTTTAACAATAAGGTTAGATATACAAGGAGGAAAAGACAGACCTGTGAACCCATTTACTCATTAAACATTTGTCATAGGTTTTTTTCCAGAATGTCTACAGTATTCCAAAAAGGTTTATATTTGTATCACAATTATTAGTATGGCATATATATTCTTTCTTCTATTAGATACATGGAACTACTCTGATCATATCGAATACATCTTTATTATCCTCAAAGCACTTAGCATAGTGCCTAGCACACAATAGGCACTTATTTACTGAACTAATGGTTTTCTCTAATCTCAAAGATTAGTTAAATCTGAAAGAATTAAGATAAAGCACAATAAAATAGCTTTGGGTTAACAGGTACTTTTGGGTACCACTATCGAAATACCTCAAATATCAAAGCAAATTTCTGAAAGACTAAATTTTGTTCCACACATTTGTAAGACTTTTGAAATTACTTAAAATAGAACTACTGCAAAAATGACTTACACCAAACTTCATAATTCAGTTATTAATAAAATCCTACTAAAAAGAATATATACTACTAGTTAGTAAATTTTAATTTCTATAGCAAGTGAATGTCCGGAAGGAATAAAGCTGTTGCAAAGTAACTTAATTACTTCCCAGAACAAAGCTCAAAAATCTTTTTTGTTGTTGTTAATCCTCACCTGAGGATAGCTTTCCTCTGATCATTTTAGAGAGAGTAGAAGGGAGGGGGAGAGGCAGAGAGACAAACATTGATGTGAGAGAGACACATTAACTGGTTCCCTCTTGCATGAACCCTGGCAAGGATCGAGCCTGCAACAGGATACCTGCCCTTGACTGGAACCGAACCCAGGACCCTTCAGTTCTCACGCCGATGCTCTATCCACTGAGCCAAACCAACTACGGCTCAAGAATATTTTTAGTAATACAAAAATATACAGCACTCAGAAAGGTAAAATTCACAATGTCTAGAATCTAATAAAAAATTACTAGACATAGAGAGAAGCAGAAAAGTACAAATCAAAGAGAAGAAAAAAAATTAATCAACTTAAATTTAACTAGAATTGACACAGATATAAGAATCAACAGACCTGGATATTAAATCAATTTTTATAAACTATCCCATAAGTTCAAAAAGTTTAGTGATGCAGAAGATATAAAAAAACACAAATAAAGATTCTGATGAAAACTAAACACTTAAAAACATAAACAGATATTCAATGTAATGAATAAAGGTAAAATCAAGAATTTAAAATGTAACAACTGTTTTGCCTTTTCAGGGTCCTGTAAAATGACCTTTTCTGGAAGTCATGAAATTGGACATTTTCTCTCACACATAGTCACCAACAAAATCTGGTTGAAATCAAGCAGAAAAAAAATCAGTTAACTTAAAGGTAATCTGTATTGGGGCCGTGTTGTCCGTTTCTTATAAATTATGATTATCTGGGAAAAGAGTATAATTTTTGTGTCCTTACCATGGAAAAGTGTAAAACATTCTCTTCCCTCTGATACAGAAAGATGAGTGCAAGTGGAATATGTAAGAGAGTGAATAGGGTGGTAATGCTTATAATAATTGAACATGTCCATATTCTACAAATGCCTTACAAGCCTTATAAAGACTACTGCCACTCTTCTATACTTTTGGCTATAACCTCTGGGCTGATTCTGTCATAAACTTTACTCTTCAGCTTCATTCTAAGGTGATTCCACCATTGAGAACAATGTTTTATCTTCCTCAACTTACACAAAATGTCACTGGTATTTACTACTTCACTGGTATTTACTGCTCCACTGGTATTTATTCCAGTTTGTCTTAATAGTCTCTACTGGAATCAAAGGATTTTACTTAAAGACCTATCTTATACAGATTGCCCTGAGGCTAAGAAACTCTCAAATACTGACTAAATTCTTAAAGAGAGGAATAAACCTTCTCCCTGGTGATGAATTCTGAGGTTTTAGAGCTATAGTAAGTTTTTCAGATCACTATGACACCAAATCAACATTATTCAGGCTTCTCCGTAGAGACCCAGAGGATGGATTTTAGCAATAAACAGTACTTCTAATTGTATATTACTATGTTATTTAGAAAACATTTTCACATGCATGATCTCATTTTTGTCTCATAAAATCCTTGTAAATAGGGCTTATTCACTTGTATAGTGATAAATAAATCATGCGAAATAAAAACCTTGACATCACCTTGAAAAAATCCAAGACTACCTCACACTAGTAACTCAATTAAGATGAGGTTCTAGCAATTCCACATCTGCATACTCTCACTTACATCTTCACCCAGCTCTGCTCCACACCAAGCTGTCATTTAAGCTGTGTATCACACACCTTCAGGGACACCACTTACAATGGCAGTGTAACATCTGACCAGACTTAAGTGGTTGTCCTGGCTTCAAGAACCTTGCCTCATTCAAGAACCTTGCCTCTACTCTCCCTATTACACATTTTCTATTAGCCACATTTACCTTTCTAAAAAGGAGGGCACTTCTGATTTCAGCCATGATACAGGAACTGGAACTGAATTTAACCTCCCAATGCAAACAATTATAAAGTTGGAAAACAAACAATGTAAGACTCTGATCCCTGAGAAAAGGGAAACTATGTGAACTCTACCATCAACATTGGAAGCAATTTGCAGTTCTTGTGCAGCAAGGGGATCTCAAGCAGAACAGAGCAGTATCACTGAATTGAGGCGGCAGAGATTAGAGTTCTGGAATTTGTGGGGCAGAGATCCAGAAGAGGAAGCTACGCAGAGGAAGATCTCAAAAAATCTGCATGGGATCCCCTTGAGTATCTTAATCAAGCATATGATAAAACGCCACAAATGCAGCCACAAAATTACCAAGGAGTTATAGATTCAACAACTCCCAGAGCTCAGACAGGACTGGGAGATGTTTTAAGTTGGAAGGAGTCATAGTAGTGCATAAATATCGAAAACTTGAGACATTCAGTAGAGGCCTCAGAAGGGTTACACATTAGTAACAGGCTAAATTATTCTTGTCATAAAAGTTACTCTAGTCCCACTCTACAAAAATTTACAAACAAGACTGAAAGGAATGAGTTGATCTCTAGTAATTTAATTTCCTATCATAACAAAGTCCTGCATTCTTTAAAAGAAGACAACAAAATCCAAACACTCAATAATGCTAGAATCTACTCAACATTTACCAGACATGTGCAGAAGCAGGAAAACATGCCCCATACCAGAAGAAAAATCTGTCAATAGAAACAGGCCTAGAATAAAAAGGTGATGTTAGCAAACAAAGACTTAAATACAGCTATTACAAATTGCTCAATGATTTAAAGAAAAACAGGATCACCATGAGGAAAGATATACAAGACCCAAAAGAGACCTTTAGAAACAAAATACAATATTTAAAATAAAACACTTACTGGATAGGATGAACAACAGATAAGATGATATAAAAGAAAAAATCAGTGGCTTGAAGATACAATAATACAAACTATTAAAACTGAACTCTATGAAGAAATTTGACTCAAAATAATTAATTGAACCACAACAACCCCTGGGATAATATCAAGAGAGCTAACATATGTGTAACTAGCGTCTTAAAAAATATATATGTGACAATATAATGGTCAAAATGTTTCCAAATTTGATAAAGCACTATAAACATACATATGAAACACACACATACACATATAGGAATCTCATAATCAAATTACTAAAACACAAGGAAACTTTAAAAGCAGCCATAGACAAAACACCATATTACACAGAAAGGAATAAAGATAAGAATTACTGAAGACTTATCTTGAGAAACAATGAAAGTAAAAAAGAAAAAAGAAAAAAAAAAAGAAATCTTTAACTTTGAAAAAAAAATCAATCTAAAATTCCATTTACAGCAAAAATATCCTTCAAGAATAAAGGCAAAATAATACATCTTCAGACCAGCAAAAATAAAAAGAATTCACTGTCTACAGTCCTACACTATAAAAAATTTAAAGTCTTCAGGCAAAAGGAAAATGAGATGAGAGAGAAACTTGGATATACATAAAGAAATAAAGAATGATGGAAATCGAAAATATAAACTCTCTATTAAGCCTGGTTAAGAAATACAGAGAAAAGGCACAATTACCAATATTAAGAGGGAAAGGTAAAACATGATTACATATCCTATACAAATATTAAAGGATAATGGAATATTATGAATAATTTTAGGCCAATAAATTGAATAGCAAATGAAATGAAAAAAAAATTTCTTAAGACACAAATTACAAAAACTAATTCAGGAATACAAAAAATATCTGTATAGCCTTAAATCAACTAAAGAAACTGAATTCACAATTTAAAACCTTATAAAGAAAACACTTAACTCAGAAGGCCTCCCTGGTGAATTCTGTTAGATATGTAAGGGAGACATAACGTCACTTCTACACAAATACTCTCAGAAAATAGAAGAGTGAGGGGACACTTCCCAATGTATTCAATGAGGCTACATGATCCTGATGCCAAAATCAAGAAAAAGACAGTACCAAAAAAGAAAAGGAAGAAAACTATAGATTGATATTCATCATAAATACAGATACAAAAATCCTTAACAAAATATTAACAAATTAAATTCAGTAATATACAAATAATATATCATGACCAGGTAGAATTTATTGCAGGAACACTTAGTTTAAACATTCAAAAACACACCCTGGCCAGTGTGCTAGATGGTTAGAGCATCGGCCATGCACTAAAGGGTCAGAGGTTCGAACCCCATTCAAGGGCAAGTACCTGGGCTGCAAGTTCCATCCCCAATCCAGGTTAAGTTCGGGAGGCGACCAATCAATGTGTCTCTCCCACATTGATGTCTGTCTGTCTGTCTCTCTCCACCGCCCTTCTACTCTCTCTAAAAAAATCAATGGAAAAATATCCTTGGGTGAGGATTTTAAAAAATTAAACATTTTATTAAAATCAAACAATATTATTCACTATATGAAGAGAACAAAGGGGGAAAAAATCCATCTGATGATCTCAATAGATTCAAAAAAAGCATTTGACAAAATGTCAATGCATTCATGACTTTAAAAAAACAACCTCTCAGCAAACTGGGATTAGAAAGCTATTTCCACAACCTGGTAAAGGACATCTGCCAAAATCTACACTTTAAATCATACTAAATGGTGAAAAACTGAATTTTTTTCCCCTAAAATAAGGAACAAGGAAAAGATATCCACTCTCATAATTTCTATTTAACATTATATATTTACTAGAGGCCCAATGCACAAAATTTGTGCAAGGGGCTCGGCCCTCACAGCCCCGGCTTTATCAGGAAGGTTGTCCGGAAGGTCATTTGGCTGTCTGGTCTAATTAGCATATTATGCTTTTATTATTATAGACTATAATGGCCAGTATCCTAAGTCAGTAGAAGAAATAAAAGCTACACAGATTAGAATGGAAAAAAGGTCTTAATTTGCATTCAACCTGACTGAATACATAGCAAATACTAAAGCACCCAATTAAAAATCTATATATTATTATATCTAATAAGTGAATTTAATTTAGCAAGGTTACAGGACACAAAGTCAATATATAAAAGTCCTTTTTTTTTCTAGATAGCATCAACAAACAATTGAAAAAAATTTGAATACCACATATAATAGAATTAAACAACATTAAACACTTATGGATAAATGTAACAAAATATGTGCAAGACCTCTACACTGAAACTGCAAAGTATTGCCGAGGGAGATTTACAGATCTAATCCACAATTATTTATTGGTAAGTATTATCTTGCTCCCAACTGAAAATGAAAAGGACAACCCATTTCTAAGCCTTTGGGTCTTGATCATTTAATTTTGTTTTCCAGTTTATGCATTTTAGAGATGTATTTACAAAATGTTTCCATAATATTCACCTCTGCAATAAATAATAAGATAAAGTCTTCAGTTTTATTCACTTTCCATTACAGTGTGGCCCTATGAAGAAAATAAAAACTTATATCGCCATATAATACAGCTCAGTAAGATGAAATTTTGTATTAACATATCATTAAATGAACTTTCAAGTTTCACATGTTTGTTTCTACAAAGTAATGGTTCATTATCTTCAGAGAGAAAAAAGTAGAGAACTGAAACCTCATATTCATAAATTTGAAACAAAGACACACTTCAATGGTTCTAAACTGGAGCCAGGTTGTTGCTTAAGAATTAGGTAGGAACTTGTTAAAAATTCAGATTCCTGGGCTATGCCCCAGATCCATGCAATCAGAATATCTGGGGTGGGGGATCCAGGAATAGGTATGTGTTAAAAATTCCCCATATAATCTCAGCTACTACAGTGCTGAGCTTGGGATCGGAGAAGAGCAAATCCCTCCACCAAACACATTTTAACAATGACTACTTCACCAAATTTTTATAACTGTGATATCTGAATACATGATATTAGACAACTGTCCATGAGACAAATTTTTTTAACAATCTGAATAACTTAGCTATTGCTGCATAATTGTATGGGTCAGCGTTGAAACCTGATTCTGCCACTTAGCAGCTGTGTTATTCAAACCATCTGAGGCCTATTTCCTCATCTGCAAAAATAGTAGTAAAACTGAATCTGCCTCAAAGAGTATTGTGAAGGTTATGTTAAATAATTCATGTAAAAGTGTGCCCTGTGCTAGTATTTTATTGATTGCTTTCTATTACAATAAAATTCATTTTTGTGCTTGTTTTCTAAAGGGGAGAACAATTAAGTTGGTGAAACTGTAATTTTAAGACTGCCAACAAATGTTAATGCTTTTGTAGTTTTTAGCTTCATTGAGACATATGTGTTGCACAATTATGTCACTTTCTATAACAGGTCAAATCATTACACGTATTTTAAGAAATCAAATGTCCTACAGAAATCAATATGGGCTCAAGAATGCCCTTTACTACTGATCCCCTACACACGCTCTGTTGTTAAGTGAATACGTTAATCAAAGAACTATTGTTCCCTATCTTATAAGAGGGAGAGAAAGAGAGCAAGAGAGCCATTTACACATTCATGAAAAACTTTTTTTTTTTTTCATGAAAACCTTTGAGAAGAAACTTAACAGTGTAAATCTCTGCCAAGGGAGGGGGAATGAGGAACAGGAAGGAATGACCAGAACTTTAGTTTTCCACCATGTACCTTCTATGCTGTTTAGATATTTTTTTAGCTTTGGCTTGTATTTTTATAATTTTTCAAAAGTAATTAATAAAATAAGCCATTTTCAGTCTCTGACATATAGGCTTTCTAAATTAATTTAAAACTTAACACTCCCCTCCTGAGTCACCTAGGAGGTTAATAAAAACCACACTACAAATAGATAAAACACACTTCCCCCTGGAAATAATACTTCCATACCTGAACAGATAACTTCATTAGAATGCCAACAAAAGTCTTTAAAATAAGAAGGAACTGGAGGGGAATATAAAATTAACAACTTTATCTTACAAATCTGAAGACTTACTTTGGATTTTGCCTGAGCACTTTTACACTGTTTATGTTTACACCCAAACCAGGTGAGCCAAACCAAAATATTTCTGTTATTGGTCCAATAATACAGTAACTTATTCATCTGACATTAGAGCACTAAACAAATGCTTTCCTAGAGTTTCCCAAGACTATTTTCACATTTAAGTACACTGCTTTTGATACATTCTTCTAAACCAAAACAGTTGAAACCCCAAAACTAATATTGGATACCAAAAAATATCTTCCTACCACAACACAATCTGAGGACTATTTTCAATACAAGAAAGCTCTAAAAATCAGGTACTCTTTAAACATCAAAGAGATCGCCAATGAAAACAGATTATTATTAAATGTTAACAAAAGCTCCTTTTTTGAACTTTCTTGCTATTCAGTTAACATCTTCACCAAAAATTGTCATTTATAATTTTGAAATGTGTTTACAAACACAGCTTTGTTTCACAGAGCTCAAAAATACAAAGCCTCCATTCAAATAATAAAAATACCAATTATCTCATTTTAGACTCACTGAATATATCCAAACCTGCTCCTTTCACAGGGAGCAAAAGGGCACTTTCAGAGAACTAAAAATCAACCTTAAGTCTATAAAAAGGTGGCATCTCAGAAATCTGCAGGTTTTACAAGCAATGAAAGTTACTGTTTAAAATAAAAATCTACAAAAATATATTCTACACCTTTCATAGGTAAGCTATATAAGAACTGAGACATATAAAAGAGTAGTCTAATAGCCAGCAGCTTAAATAAAGTTGCCTTAAGTCCGTGAGAAGTTTACACTGGAGAATTTTTGTTGAGGCAGATTACTGAGATGAGAATTTTTACCACCTTTATCATCCAGATCACATCTCCAACTTAATACAATCCTGACAAAACTCCTTAACCTTCAGTCCACATACTAGAGTAATGTTTTAGCTCTAAATTACATCAGAGTGGTCAACTCAATTCCTATTTAAATGAATGAATGAATAAATGATACAGTTGCCAAAAAAAAAAAAAATCGTGTCTAGATATGCAGCCCTAACTTAAAAAAAAAAAAAAAAAAAAAAAAGCCAACATATTTTCTACAGTCGACAAAGGTAGCTTTGGCCCCCAAACTGAAGATGATTTAAAGGCATTAAGTAAAAAGGCGGTAGTTCACCTTTCTATCACCAATTAAACAGGTGAATGGACTCGGTTCCATTAAAATTAGAGCATATTTTTCTGTTCTTAATGGATGTTTCCCCACATCCACTCTAATGCTAGATCATACAACCTCTCTTCCATGGCTCACCCTCTCTTCCATTTGGCAAAAATCAGGGTTATTTTAGGAAAAGTCATTCTTGCAAGGCTTTGGCCATCTACTGATTTCCAGACTGTGGTAAAATGGTTCCTATGGACCTTATAACAACAGAGCTCCTCTATCCAATCAATCCCAGAATCAGACAAGCCATTCTCCCCACAATCTGACATTACTAGAGAACAAAAGTAACACACACCCTGTGAAAAGAAACTATGAAAGTATCACTTCTCTTTGCTTTTGAAAGACAGGGCTGTGGTTCAGTAGAGGCAGCTGTATTCACATACAACCTCAATGCCTTTAAACACTTGCCCACTTCTTGTTCATCCTTGATGTTTAAATGTGGGGTCCTGGATGGACTAAGATCCTTTCAGAAAGAATAAGAAAACGAGTAGAATTTATTCATTCTAACAAATGAACACCTCAGGTCTCCAGTCACTTAATCCACACAAGTTCAGTGCTTCCTTAAAGCTTCATGCAGCTGATGCTAGAAAAGAAAAATGCCACTTAGGAAATTTAATCTAGGAAATTTAATTTAAGGAATTTAATCTTGCTTTCCACCAACCAACTGCACATCCCCAAACCTAAAAATAGTCAAACATCAGGTGTCTGTTGACCTCAAAATAGAGTACTTTGCAGAAAAACAAGTGTAAAACATCATCTTTGCTTTTGGGTAGCTATAATCTGGCTAACATACATGTAATTTTTTTAAAAGACGAAAGTATTCTAAAGAACTTTAGGGTTAAAAAGAACTTGGAAATCACAAAGTAGAACTCCTACAAACAGAAATCCTTTGTTCAATGTTCATCAGAAGTAGGCTTCTGTCTTCTTTTATCTTTTAATATTTTTTTATTGATTTCAGAGAGGAAGGGAGAGAGATAGATAGAAACATCAATGATGAGAGAGAATCATTGATTGGCTGCCTCCTGCATGCCCCCCCACTGGGGACCAAGCCCGCAACCCAGGCATATGCCCTTGGCCAGAATCAAACCTGAGACCCTTTAGTCCGCCGCTCTATCCACTGAGCCAAACCGGTTAGGACTTCAGTCTTCTGTCTATCCAACTATAATAACTGGTTGTACTCAAAATCTACTGGCCATAACTGCCATATTGACCTTAGCTTTGCCTTCACGAGCAAAAAGAACTCTTACTTTCCTTTACCCAAGAGTCCTTAAAATATGTGGAAGCCATATTTTTATAAAATTATGACCTAAAATGGGTAGAAAATGACAGGGGATTCAAAATGACAGGGGATTCAAATGGCACAAGAATTACAAGAAGGTATTCCAGTGTGGGAGAAAAGAATAACTAGAAGTAGAAGGTCTGATAAAAGCACCAGTGTGACTGAATCATACAATTCACACTGGGAAGTAGTGAGTGGAAAAGGGGTAACCTACATTCCTATCAGATTATTAAAGAACTTAAATACCAAGGTGAGATTTTTTATTGTTTTGATAGCCAACAGGGAATAAATGTAGAGACAAATCACAGGAGAAAGATGTTTTAAAAATATTAGGGTTTTGTTATGGACTAAATGCGTGTGTGTGTGTGTGTGTGTGTGTGTGTGTGTGTGTGTGTGTGTCCGCCAAAAAAACTTATCTATTGAAGCCAGTATTGGTGGCGAGGCCTTTGGGAGGTAATGAGAATTAGATGAGGTCATCAGAATGGGACCCCTGTGAAGGGATTAGTGCCTTTACAAGAAGAGACACCAAAGAGTTCTCTCTCCCCCAACCTGTTCTAGTGCACACTGAGGAAAAGACTATGAGAATGCAGCAAGGGGGCAGCTGCCATCTGCAAGGCAAGAAGAGTCAACACCAGAACCCACCCATGCTGACACCCTGGTCTCTGACTTCCAGCCTCCAGAACTGTTAGAAAACAAATTGCTCTTGTTTAACCCACCCAGTCTAAGGTATTTTCTTATGGCAGTCTGAGCAGACTAATACAGATTGGAAAAGAGAGCAACTGGCAGCAAGGAGCTCAAGTAAGGAGACTATTGAAATGCCCAGAGATGGCAAAGGAATGCAGAAGTAATCAATTACCTATGAAAGAAAAATAAGCTATTTCACCCAGCCCCAGGAGTGACCATCAAATCATTCATGAACTCCTGCTATCCATCCCCAAGGTCCTTAGTTTTGCTGTTTTACCTACCACCTACTCTCACATCATTGCAATTTAGTATAAATCTTTCAAGAAAGCATTAGGAACTATTACAATGGAAAACCCAGAGACAGAAGGCCCCAGAGTGATTGTCAAATCATCCCATAACCCTTCTCACCCAAACCCAGTCATTGTCTTATCCCGGAGAACAATGAACAAACAGCTGCTATGGAGCCCACAGTCCACAGGCCTCCATCAAAGCCACACCAATGTGGTTTTGATGGCCCTACTGGCTCTAGGTTACATGAAATTTGGATTTGCTGATTTCCTTCTTTAAAATAAAAGGGAAACTTCTAAACAATACAGTCCTACAAACATACAGAGAAAACCCCAGTATTTTCCAATAAAAGGTGAGCCAGATGTTTTATTTAACCAGACAAGGATACTAAATGAAAAGGGTAGTTTGGGGACCTGGGGGAGCCCTCAACTTCTCTAATCACAAAGAACACATAAACAGTGACCAGCAGACAGTCCCAAGCCTTGATACCTTGTCATTTATGGATGAGACTAAATCAGCCCTCCCTGCCTATACAGCACATGGGAGTTCCACTTGCATTTCCCAACTTCCTTCTTATACCATCTCATCCTCAAACAGGAGTGAATACACCAAAGCCACTCCATCCTGTACTTTTAAATCCTTAAAAAGTTGACTCTTATTGACACTAAAATTTTATCCAGATTACTACTCATTAAACAAAGCAAAAGCAGACTATTCCTAAGAACTATACTTCATTGTTGCACCTACTTAAGCCTGAAGTTAACCTTGCACTACAACAGATCCTCAACAAGCATTTAAAACAACTAAGCTGAGAATAAAGGGCTCGAGGGTACTAATTTTGGGGTTCTCTGGTTTGGGATATAATTAACAGAGTTTTAACAAAGAGTATGAGTGAGAATTTCTTTTACTTTACTGATATAACTTTCCCTATCTAACCAAAAAGAGGAAGAACTGACCTGAAGAATTATAAGATTTTGAGGATTAGCTACCATAAAGAGTCCCCGTAGTTCATCATCCCTCTCAATCACCTGATTTAATCTTCAATAACTATGTAACTGAAATGTTTTGCATGCAGAGTCACTTTCTCTATATATAATTGTAAGCATTACATCCCTTCAACAGTTGCTATGCCACCTAACATAAGTCAACTAATATTCATGCAGAACCATAAACCTCCACATTTTATTTTATTTTTTTAAAATATTTTTATTGATTTTTTTACAGAGAGGAAGGGACAGGGATAGAGAGTTAGACACATCAATGAGAGAGAAACATCGATCAGCTGCCTCCTGCACACCCCCCACCGGGGATGTGCCCGCAGCCAAGGTACATGCCCTTGATCAGAATCGAACCTGGGACCATTCAGTCCGCCGGCCAACGCTCCATCCACTGAGCCAAACTGGTCAGGGCTAAACCTCCACATTTTAGAAAGAATTTCCTTAAAATTGCTTACCTTGATCATTATCACAACCCCCTAAGGCAGTATTTTTATTCTCCTCATTTGAGACATAAGATAAACAAGGATCAGAGAAGTTAATTTAGTGCCCTAGAATCATAAATCTAGTAAATAATACTGAACCAAAACTTTGTGACTCCAAACCCCTCCTCTTTCCATTACACCGGAATGTATCTATCTATTCTCCACCACCTTAAGCAAACCACTCTACACAGACAAATAAAACTGTGCATTGGTAAGAGCTCTAGTACCTACAGATACACTTCAGCATAATGAATGCCCAGTCTAGTTTTAAATAAATGAAAATACAAAATGGACTAATCGGCACCCTCTCAAATTATAAGTTAGCATAAGTCTTTTCATTTTAATTCATTGAAAGTTTTGTTTCCAAAATTATATTTTAACAATTTCCATTGAAGTATCTTCTGTATGTTTAATAACATTTTTAAACTACCTTTGGAATAACTATTTTCCATCTGCTTTTACTTGCCTTTATAGCTAAATAAACACTGTCTTTGAAAAGCGGAAGTGAAAATAAAGAATTTTTCACACTATGAAGTAACCATTCTTTTCTATGGCCTCAACTAAATAGATGTGAATATTCCAATATCTTACACATATAACAAATTTCATCTTCTTCCCAAGGCACAGAGTCTGATGACAGCTGAACAGTTAAAAGAAGAACCACACATAAAAAGAATTACACTCTCCTAAAAACATTTCAGATTGCAGTTGTTTATATTCAATATCTTGCAATACTACAATTTTATTTTATGGAGGCTTTTGATAATTCTGTTTTCTTTTTAATAAAAATAAATCTTGAAGGTCTTTTTCTGGAGAATATCAACATTACACCATTTAAGCCTCCTGTTACAAAAACAAACTTTAAAGATTTCTAGAGATATTAAATTCCTCCTCAAGGCAAACCATGCCCTGGTGTAGATTGGTATCAGTGCAGGTGCAACTACAACTGATCAGTTTGCTGCTTCTGAGGGGCAATAAGAAACCACAGGGAAATGTATATCACTGTTGATTTCTCTATTTCCTCTGTAAAATGAACAGTTACCAACTTCCTACAAGAATTACGAAGTAAATAATGCATGACTAAATATTTATGAAGTACTTTTATCATTATTGATTTTTTAAAACAGTAAGACTCCTCCCCTGCCCCCAATGATTTACTGGGCAAAGTCCTATTGCTATACAATTAGTTCAGCAAACCTCCAGAGTCAAACTCAGAGTCTGCTCATTGTGGCACTACTCTTTTAAACTTGACAAGAGGTTATTATATAACTATGAAGGCAAGAGAGATCTTGGCTGTATGGCCTGTTTTGTGTTCCTACAACAGAGCATCTCAAACTCCTTCAAACTTTAAGTCAATTTAACTATTCATGGTTCTTAAGACAGTAACACTGGTAACAGTACAGAGAACAGGTTTGCAAGGCAACCAGAAGTCAGAATGGCCAACTGGCCTGCCTCTTAAACAGGTAAACTACAAACTAATTTATTTCACCTCACTTCATTGCTACTTTCATAGTTTATATTAAACCGGGACTAAGAAGCCAATGACACACTCCTGAGGGACTTTTCATATTCTCATTAATATCACAATTTTTTTTAATAAAGACCCTTTAACTGAGTATACTGTAGGAATAAACATTAAGCTACTAATCTATGAAAACTTTTAACATATATAAAAGGAGAGAATAAAATTACCAAAGACTGGTTTTGTTGTCTATCCCCTAAGGAACCATATCTTAGTTCCTCCTTTTCTTTATGAAGATGGCTTTGATAGAATTCTGTTTGCTCACAGACAGCAGTTAAAATTGGGTATGGTTAGTGTTGAGGTTTCCTTTCAGAGGTGATCATATAATTATTTTCATTTGGTTTTAATTTTTTTAAATATATTTTATTGATTTTTTTACAGAGAGGAAGGGAGAGGGATAGAGAGTTAGAAACATCGATAAGTGAGAAACATCGATCAGCTGCCTCCTGCACACCCCAAACTGGGGATGTGCCCGCAACCAAGGTACATGCCCTTGACTGGAATCGAACCTGGGACCTTTCAGTCCGCAGGCTGACGCTCTATCCACTGAGCCAAACCAGTTAGGGCTCATTTGGTTTTATATATACATGTATAAATATATCTCCTGTTAGCATCCTGAAAATGGCCATGCAAACTGACTAGGGAAATATCAGTACACTCCTTGGCCCGAAAGATGAAAAAGTTTGTCCCTCCTCAAAATGGAAATCGATTTCCTAAATCAAAGTTTTGGACAAACTATTCAAAAAGCACAAATCTCAACCTAAGAAGCCTACATTCCAAGAAGAATTTCCATTATAGTAACAAGTCCACCACATTTTTTTCTGTATTTAAAGTAATAAAAATCTCTAATACAGATTTTTAATCCAAAAAAGAACTACTTATTTTGAGTTGAAAACGACACCTGGGAGGCACATACAAAGAGGGAGGTCTATAATATCTTTTTGGAAATCCATGGAGCCAGGTTTTAGAACCCAGTTTTTCAGATTTTAGAAAAGAAATATAGAGCGCTATATATACCATATGTCACATATCACCCCAGCACCTGGTAACCATACAGTGACTAGGAAAATAGAGAATGTCAATGGCCTCCCTTCAGATAAGATCAGCTTTTTGCCATGAAAATAGTTTATGGTCAATTTAAAGGAAAAATTTTTATTCAAACCTTTTTGGATTTCAAAATTGGAGATCAGGGATTGTGGCCCTTTGGCAGATAACAGGTGGTAAAGTATGCTATCTCCTAGAACAAAAACAACTAGCTGGTGCTTAGATGAGAAATAGGTAGAATACTTAGTATCATCTTGAAATGGGCCTAATTACTTACCTACTTGGAGAGGCATAATCAACTCAAGCCAGCTATAAAGTTTCCCCTTTAAGTTTATCCCAAATTGGGACCAACACTGAAAAACATTTTCCAAAACCTTAACATGTCAATGCCAAGCTGAGAGGCAAGGGGCTTCTGACAGGTGACAAAGTCAGCTAGATATAGTAGGGCTTCCAAATGGCAAAAAAACTAAGAGGACCTTTTAACTCAGGAGAACTCAGAGATTTTCACCCATGGCCTATGATTGCCCATACAAACTCAGATTCTCTAACTTGTGGACAAATCATGCTTCTGCCATAAGTCAAAGTGAGCCTAGCATTTTTTCCTCTCTAGTGGCACAACAAACCTTTTCTTTATCCCCAACAACCTGAAAACAACAACATATGCCTCAAGGACTGAGAAGCTTGATGACTGTAATTCTCTCCTAGGAGGGATCCCTGTGGTGCCCCACCACTACTCAAGTCTTGCTGAGAACAGCAGCACATTTGCTCATTGATTAGAGTTGCACGATCATATTAAATTTAACTGTGTTCTCTACTAGTACATTAACCACCAATGAAGTCGTAGAATAGTAATCATGAGGTGATCCTGCTCATTTTAAAGCTTTGCAATGGCTCACCGGCAAAACAAAAATAAATAAACCAACAAATGTTGAGAAAGGTTGCCTCCAGGTCCTTAACGTAACTGGAATAATCTTTCAAATTCAAAGACTCTCTCGGCTCAAATGCAGGCACCTTCCTAACACCTAAAACAGACCTGACAAAATGACATCTTAGGCAACCTTTCTCAATTTTTAATAACCGAAAATATGGGAAAATATGGTAGTGTAGTTGTTTTTAAAAAGTAGTATTTTTCTGTCCTGCAACTTTTCTCAAATTGTTTTATTTTATTTTGAAGGTTTCATCCTTGAGTCACTACCCAATGCAATAAAAATTAGTAACAATCCCTAGTCTGTTTTCATTTTTGTGTGATCTTTAAAAGTGATCTTTAAGTCCCCAATCAGCTTACCCTAGCTTGGATGACTCACCATGGTCTTTATGAAAGCATGTTTTAAACATGGAACAAACAAAAAACCAAAGTTCTCCCTAAAAAATATACATTTGCTTTTCAAGTCATGGGTATGTTAAGAAATTACAGATGGTCTACCTGTAATCGGAAAACAGAGGTTCAAATGACAGTGACATTACTAACAAATCTCTCCTTGTTTAGTTTACAAAGTAATAATTTCCTCCCTACCAAAGCCATTTTTCTTCTAATGTAATGATCTCTTTCCATAAACTTCTATGGAAAGAAATGATCCAGAAATAAAGACATCTAAAGAATATACTTCAAAGCTGGGCTTCTCACTAAGGAAAAGATAGTATAGGTCTGCATCCCACTCTCTCTGGCCCTTAACACCAAAAATACAACTCAAAACAGGAGGAGGGCAATGCCACAGCTAAACATAATGCACCTTACTAGAACTTCCATTTTACTCAGTGATTAATTAAAACATTTATATCACACCAAATATGTTTGTGCTAGAGAGTAGAGAGTAAAATGACATGAATTTTTAAGATTTCTTCTGCTCACTTGCAAGGTATTGCTTCAGGGTACCAGGGGAGTTTATGTCCCTTCTCCTCTACCATTAAGAAAAAAGTGGAGAAGCTCTGCCCTAGAGACCAACACTTTCACCAATCTGTGTCTCCCAACTATTCTATCCTCTCAGGTCATTTTTATTTTATTTTATTGAGACTACACCTCATTCCAGGAAGAATTTCAAGTAGCTGGGGAGAGAATATGGAGAAACACTACATCCAAGTGGCGCTGCCTAAGCACTGAAGAGGGTTTTCCAAAGGTGAACACATTTCTACTCATTATTTGGGACTATACAATAGCTAGTCTACAAAAAAAAGTCTTAAGGAGAAATCAACTGCAAAAATAAAAGGTAAGGTTCTAAGATACCTGATGACTTTTCAAAACTACTCTTCTGCCTGACTTTTTAGACTTTTAACAATGTATATAACTTTATGCACTAAAAAGCAACTTTGACATGTTGCCCTAGTGGCAGCATTTCTCAAACCACCGCCCCCACCTCTAACCAGGAAACATCTCATTTTATCCAAAGTAATATGAGATAATGCCTGTAAATTGCTCAGCATAGTGCCTAGCATATAATAATAGTTCAATAAACACTGACTATAACACTGGTTATAATTATTACTATTAATAATTAATATTATCATTAGTATTACTTAAAAGGGTGCCACCCAGCTAGCAAGTCACAAAGCAATGATTCCAATTCAGCTGTCTATCTCCTAAACCCAATTCTTCCCACTGCACTATACTGTCTCTTTTATGAAAAGTCAAGAATTCAAGTGCTCTCTCACTGACAGACTCCAATTAGATTCCACTCCATTTCAATCAATACAGGTTGAAGAATTACAGGAATTCTCTCCAGTCACACACAATCCATTTATATACAAATCTATACTTCATATACAAGTGCCATCAGAGACTCCATTCATCTATAAATAAAAGCCTAAGCAACCGTTACTGCAGAACAACCAGTCGCTATGATGCATACTGACCACCAGGAGCAGACGCTCAATGCAGGAACTGCCCCCTGCCCACAGGGGGAGTGACTGCTCAGCCAGAAGCCGGGCTCACAGCTGGCAAGTGCAACAGCAGTGACGGGAGCCTCTCCCACCTCTGTGGCAGCACTAAGGAGCAGCGAGCCAAGAGGTAAAGAGAGAGCAGACAGGAGGTAAGGAGCAAGGGATCCCAGATTGTGAGAGGAATGTCCGCCTGCCAGCTTAGGCCCAATCTGAGGGACGCCCCCCCCCCCTCCAGTGCACAAATTTCATTCACCAGGCCTCTAGTCCTATATAATAAAAGCCTAATATGCAAATTGTTCAACCGGGAGTTTGACCAGGAATTGAACCGCTCGCTATCATGTGTGTTGACCACCAGGGAGCAGCACAGAACATGTGGTGCAGGCAGTGGGCGGCAGTAGAGGCACTGCGGGCCCTGATCGGTCCCAACGGTAGCGGGACCACGGTGGGGATGGTGGAGCAGGTGAGCTGGCGATGCCAGGCCAAGGCGGATGCAAGCAGGGGCCCAATTACCCTGCCAATCACCCCGCAGATGGCGACCAGCTGTGGCAGCAGGGGGTAGGGCCGCCACCCAGTTCCCAGACGCTAAGGGAGCCGAGTAGAGGGGCCTGGCCCCAATCAACGCCCCACAAGCAGGATGGTGGAGCAGGTGAGGGGGTGGCGCCAGGCCACGGCAGGGTGCCAGGCAGGGCTGCAGTGTTGTGAGGCTGGGGGTGCGAGCTGGGACTGCGAGTCTGGAGGTACAAGCTGGGACCCAAACCCCACAGGCAACCCTGAGGGATCCCACCCATGCACGAATTTGTGCACCAGGCCTCTAGTATTCTAATAAAAATTTGTGTTTTTACATTAAATAATCAACCAAAGTCACTGATTTTATATGTCTAATTCTACCATTAACATCAATTTTTGACCTGATAATTTATCTCCCTTCCTATACTAATACTATACTAATGCCTAGCTCATTCCTAGATTAGCACAATGGCTTCCTGAATAAATAAATGCTTTCCTTATCCTATTGTCTCACCACTAAAAATTCACTCCACCACAGCTCACTATTTGCCAGGCTCTGTTCTTGGAGCTTTATCTGTATTCACTCAGTCAATATGCATAACAGCTCTATGATAGCTACTATTATTAAAGCTTACAGACTGAGAAACTGAAGCACAGAGTGGTTAAGTAATTTACCCACGATCACCCAGTTAGTAAGTGGCAATTACTGGATTTGAACCCATGCAATCAGGCTCCAGATAGTAGTATATAAATATTAGCTCCTCCAGGAATGCAAGAACAGGGATCAATAAAAACCAGCTTCTCTTTCCATGAATGTTACAGTCCCTTGGAGTAAGCCAAATTCCCATTTTGGGATCTCTTTTCATGCTATTCCACATCTAGGAGGCCAGTTCTTCTCTTCCCTGATTCATTTTCCATATCTTCAAACGTCAACTCTAAATTCAACATCTATGAGTTTTCTTTAGACCAGTTCCCTGACTCCTCAGCACATCCTTTTTCTTATGGACTACATTAATTTAAACTACATTAATGTGCAGTTTTTGACATTTTTTATGTTATAAAAGTTTATCTACCTCACAATTTTACATTTTCTCTCCCTATCTACATAATAAATGCCCCCACTTTTCTTTGGTCTATATCCTTCTCCATTTCCCACCTTCCCAAAAGCTACTGGAACAGCAGGCTACACAAAGTAGATACTAAGTAAATACGCAATTAACTGATAAATCTGAGATAAACATGGCTCCACTATTTAACAAAGCAGAAAGTCATTAATTAGTCTTTTGAACTGACATATTTAAATATTTATTTTCTCATTTTATTCCCTAAATGCAAAAGCATTAGATTTATAATTTCAACATTCCCATCCAAAAAAGTGGAATTCAAAGCAGTCCTATTATGTTTTTTTTAAAGAGTGTCCACTGTCCAGAAATGGTCTTTTTTTTCTTCTTTTTTTTCAGAAGACACATTCTAATACTGTTACTTTACTCTCTTAAGGCAAGAGTTATCCAAGTCTAACAACATTAAGTAGGCAGTGACATTCCAGGCATGATTACCAATTGTTCAAGAACAGAAAGACTAGCTGGCTTTAATAAGAGATTATTCTAAATAACCCCATTAAATCTAAAGTGTGAAAACAACTGTGTTTACATTTAAGGTTTAGTATCTTCATCTTTATCTTCCTGTTCCAAGAGAATTACTTAAAAACTCAAAAAAAGGATATACCAAAGGATAGTATCCTAAAAAAAAGTTAAACTTGTATTTAAATAATTAATTATAGGCATACCACACTGTATATAATAAAGTCTCTAAAAATTGTGATCCAATCATATTATTTTTCAAATACATTATAAACCAATGACTACTGAAGGAATACTACAGGCACTACTCTGAAAAGCACACAATACTCATGGTTGTAAACTTGTCTCTAATTTTTCTGTTTTCCAAATTTGTGTTTTCATAAACAGTTTTTCTCTAAAGACTTTTTGCTACTTAACTTTTACCTTAAATGAGCCACTTAATAGCAGAGATATTTATCCTAAAATACTGTATTTTCCCTCATGTGCCTGCTGACTCTGCAGTTATTTCATTCACACTACAACTTGAAGGAAACAAATGTTTAACATGGTTTTGTTACCCACGTAAAAGCACTAAATTTGAACAAGTGTATATTACGACACATTACAGTTACTATAAATTTCAACATTGTTAGGTACACAACATGAACCACACCATACTCATAACCTTAAAATATCTTACATATAAAGGCTAAACCTATTGTCTACTTGATTTAAAGTACCATTCCTACTTACATTATAATTCAGTTGCATTGGTAAATTTTGGTTTGCTTTTTTGATTTTTTAAAATATTTTCAGCCCTGACCGGTTTGGCTCAGTGGATAGAGCGTCGGCCTGCGGACTGAAGGGTCCCAGGTTCGATTCCAGTCAAGGGCATGTACCTTGGTTGCGGGCACATCCCCAGTAGAGGATGTGCAGGAGGCAGCTGATCGACGTTTCTCTCTCACTGATGTTTCTAACTCTCTATCCCTCTCCCTTCCTCTCTGTAAAAAAAATCAATAAAATATATATATTTTAAAAATATATATATTTTCAAATTATGGTACAGGCAACTTGAAAAGCTTACTCCATGTTTAGCACGGTGAGTAGGTATTTAATAATCTTACCGTAGATTTTTTTTAAAATTACTTTAAAATTAGATGCTGTTATAAAGGGAAACACCAGGAATCTTTGTGGTGATAGAAGGGTTCTTGTATTTTGACTATATCACTATCAATAACCTAGGTGTAATATTGTACTAGTGTTGCAAATTGTTCCCACTGCAGAAAATTTGGTAAGTGTACATGGGGTCTCTGTATTGTTCCTTACAACTGCATATGAAACTACAAAAAATTAATTCAATAAAAAAATTTGCTGAAGAGCAATTTAATGAGAATTTAGTTTTCTGGCACTACAGCAACATTCTCAAAAAGCCTATGTGTACATATGAAAAATTTCTCCCTCCAGAAACTGATCAGTAACTGAGATTGAAAAACTATATACCTTTTAAAATTTAAGAGCTAAAAATAGTTTTTACAATTATTTCCAAAAATCTTGGGCAAGAACTATTATCAAAGTCGGATTTGAACAAGGAAAAGTAAAACTTTACTTGCTAGTTAAAACAACTTTCTAGATAGAAATTTCAGACAGAGAGAGTCAATATGGCTCACATACCGAATATATATCCCAAGCCTCGCAACATCTCTTATTACTTGGATTCAAAAACTAACAAAAGAAATTTTTCATATAGCACATAAACATTAAATTACTAAAAATTAAACCCAGGATCAGAACCTAGTTCCACATACTCAAACCCTAAAGTTGAGGAGACAGTGGACTTAATAAACACCTTAGCTATTTTAATTTTATTAATTCCTTTCAACAAACTTTCCTTTTATACAGTGCCCTAACAGTGCCTCACCTTTAACGCCTATAGAAATGCCTCTCAAGGTCACTGTTGAGAGCGCCTCCCAGACTCTATCATACCATGCAGAAAAATTCAGTCTTACCAGGCAAAGAAAATTAACACCTTAATGAAAAAGTGGCATTTTAACAGACTTCTCAAAACAAATAATAGTACATAATACATTCATCTTTTCCATAGTGACTTTTGATGAAGTATCAGCTATCATTAGAATTATGTGTTTTGCTTTGATTTAAAAATAACATTATGTACTCTAGCATGTATGTTTCAAAAAATTCCAAAGGTGTTATATATTATTTCTCAAGAAAATCCCATTGTGAAATTAAATCATCCTAAAAAGGACAAATAATCAAGAAAGGAAATTATACTGCACAATTATAGTCTTCAGGAGGCAAAAGGCTAGGGTTTTACAAATGACTCCAAAGACAAGAAAACTCTAATCTTTAAGTCAGCTCTTCAGAAGGAAAGTCAGATCTTTAGATCCTTATACGCCGCTGCAAACAAACAAGCATTAGGACGTATTACATATCCTTTGATATCAAGACAGATAATTCAAATATCAGTAAAATATATAAATAAAATAATACTACCATACCAATTTCTTTTAGACATTGTCTTTAAGATAAGAAATGGCTACAGGAAAACCATATCTACCAGTAAACGTACTTTGATATAAAATAATCATATGGCATGTTCCCTTCCCCAAAACTAATTATTAAAGGTCACAGCTTTTAAAAATTCTTTTCTAGATTTAAAACAAACCACACAGATAAAAATTACTATGCCCACTAAATACAAGTGCTTAAATTCAAACTTCCAATAGATAAATAACAAGTCTAACAGTTTTAAAACTAAAAAGTTCCTACTCCAAAAGATCAAATACTACAACCACTGCTACAATGTAAAAAGGAATTTTTTTTTCATATAATGCAAGCAAGGACCTACAACTTCTCCAACGCCATGTTTGTAATACACACCAAGTTCACCTACTTTTTAATTTCAGACTATAAAAATCACACCTTCTTAATTTGATGAAGTAAAAAACTAATTGTCCTTATTCTAAAAACAGAAAATATTTCTAATAGCAAGTTTCTAAATTCCATGTTATTGATATCAATGAGTGTCAGTTAAATATAATTTCCACAATTCAAGCTGGAACTACTAGCCTGAAACAGCAATATCACTATTCATTAATGAAATATACTAAGCATGTACTACATATTAGACAAAGTAAATTTGACAGTTCTTGAGAATGATTAGTTGCAAAAATTGAGACATACTCAAAACAGTAGTGCAGAAAGGAAATATAGCCTTCTTCTACATTAACTAATAATGTTCTCCCCTCTCCCCAAAAAGTGACAATATTCGAATGATTGCCAGTAAAAGGAAAGAGGTGGGAGAAGAGCTGAGGTTTGGCTGACATGTTATGGTACCCTTTTTATTAAGGATAGTATTAGCCTTAGGATATTTACAATCCAAAGTGCTTTTATTGTACTTAATATAAAATATTAAACGACATATTATTTTCCTCATAAGCTGCGATTTCATCATTAAAAATGAATTTTAGTAAATTTAAGTTATTGCATGTCTTTTAAGTAGAAATGTTTTAAATGTAAAGTGTAATAAAGTAGTAAAATGATTACTAATTTAATCTTCCTTTCTAATGTTTTGCTCTCACAGTATCTTAAGAAATCGCCATCACTTTACCAGGGGAAATAACAGTACCAGTCAAAGAGGAATTACTGTTTCAGCCCAGAGATTTGACAGCTTGTTTTTTTAAGGTGATACTGTCATGGCTTTAGGTTTTTTTTGTTTGTTTTTGTTCTTGTTTTCATCTATCTCTGAGCACTAATGAATACATTTAAACAGAAAATTATAGCTTTTGTACACTAGAATGGACCTTTAGAATGTCTTTTTTTTTTTTCACCATGAATTTTTAAAAGTTAGAAAAACAAAAATATGCATACTTAAGAAATATGGGATGTTAATGGAGCAGAGCAGTTATAAATATACAGAAGACAAATTTAAAGAGGACAGCACTAGTGTAGGAATAGGACTAATTTACCTTACTCTAAACATTATCATCATGTAATCTGAATGTATGACAGAATTCAGTCACCTAATAGGTGTCATTTGAAAATAAATCTAACTCCTTTTCGTTTATTTGTAACTTTTATTCCATTAACATTTTAAATAACCATCCACAAAATTGTTCATTTGCTGCAGACTATTAAGGGAATGGCCATCTTTTAAAATAAGCATCTTACTAATTGTTGCTTGACTCAATTCTACTTTTCATGAGCATATATTAAATAATATTATTTTACCAATTCTTTAAACCCTGGGTTACATAATGCTAATGGACTAAAAATTTAGCAAAATTTAAAAACACATATTTAAATAAACATTTTTTAAAAGATCACATATGGCCATAGTGCATTTTCTTTTGGTACTTTTCTAAATATAGAGGCATGATCTAATCCCTTATACTCAAATAAGACAATTTTCAATTTAAAAATTCATTGAAAAAGAGAATTCTTAATCCATATAGAAATTCGTAGTGAAATGTTAATAGATCCTTACAGCAACAGCCCACATTTTAGGTTTGGTTGTTTTTAATTTTAATTTTATTTTTTTTCCTGTTTTTATTTATAATTTTAACAAGACACTAAAGAATGCCATGAAGAAAGATATTAAAATACTTTATATATTTTTCTACTAAACTGTATCACAACATCAAAACATGAGGTTCTGATTTTAGACACCATCTTACCTGATCCACTGAACTGACTGCTTCCCAGTGTTGTTGGTCTGGTTTTCCCACTATTAACAGGTGGGGAAAACATCTGCAAAATAACCCAAAAGTATCTATTAGTCCTGAAATTCTAGACTTTGCAAACCAAGAGTCATCAGTTAATTACTATATTTCAGAAGGACGTTAAAATAAAATTTGAAATGTACATTCAGACCCAGAAAGGCAAATATACTGTGATACTATTTACTAACACTACTTGGTTATATTCTGTCCTGCAAAATCAGTCACTTAAATGAGACCTTCTAAGATTATGGAGTTTAAATAGTGAACTTTTGTCCATGATTGCAATTAATTAAATCTCATTACATTTACATTACATACAGTCAAAATCATATCAAATGAAACTACCACAATACACTAAGGATCCACTCTAAGTTTTACAAAGTAGGGATTGGTCCTGATTCCTAACAGCAAGCAGTTAAAAAAGGAATTCAACCATTAAAAGTAAGGGCAGTGGGCCCCTTGGTTTCAACAGATGCTTTTGAGTCACTCAATTATTACCCACCTAAAAAATTGTAAATATATACACATACACACATATATGTGTATTACAAAGATACTCAGCTCAAAAGGCTGGCTCTCTTGTAAATGACATCTCTCATGTACCACAGCTTGGGGAGAGAGATGGTTAGGAGCGTTGAAGAAAAAATAATTTTCTTCTCTCCTATGAAGTTCAAAAATCCCTAATCACCATCAGGGTCAGAGGGTGACTCAACCAAAGCTCATGATTACATTGTTTTCCTTTCAACTGGTTAAAACAAATGACCCCTTTGGCAATAAAGTTTTCAATCTGCAAGTCTAGACATTACATCAAAGTTCAGGTGTCCAACTTGGGGGAGCTGGACTCCAGCCCTGAGAACTCTGCTCAAAGCAGAGGGAGTTCGCGCTGCCTCGTCTCCACGTCGCTTCCCCCCACCTCCTTCCTTTCTCTTTCTTTCTTTTTTTCACGAAACCTCCGCAGAACCCCGCGATGCCGCGGGAAGCTCTCCTACCGCACTGAAGTCCAGCAGGTCGCTCAGCTCCTTGTCGGTCCCTATCGCGGCCATGCGCTGCTGCTGAGGATTCATCTTGGGCCACTTCTAGCGGGTCCTGAGGCAGAGGAAGAACCGGGCTCAGCCAGCGACCACCGAGGGGATGGAGCGGGGCTGGCTCCCCACACCCCAGTCGGTCCCCGCGCCGCGTGGGCAGGGGGCGGGAGAGCCGGGAGCCCGCGCCCGGTCCGCGACTCCACGCGTTCCTCTCGGCGCGGCGGCCCGGGAGCGACGCCGCGGCCCCCGCAACTCACCGCCTCTCCCGCAAGTTTCCGGGCCGGTCCCTTTTTCCCTCCGCGGCGCCCCCCGCCCCGCGCCGCCGCCGGGAGCTCTGCGCGCGCGGGGCCGGCCCGGGCGGGGGTCTCGCGGGGCGGGCGCGGGGCGCTCGGGCGTCCGGCGAGCCGGGCGGCGGCGGGGGAGAGGCGAAGCGACTATCGGGCTCGGCAACAATAGACCCGACAAGTTGCAGGGGACGGAACGCGCCGCTCGCAGGCCCGCGGCCGCGGCCGCCGCCGCCCGGACCGCCCCGGCGGGCCCCGGGGGTCGCCAGGCTCCCCGCGGGCGCCCCAGGGGCGTCGGTGAAAAGAAAACAGAAACACCGACAACTAGTCCCGCTCGCGCCCGGAGTCCTCCTGCCCAGCTCGGCTTCCTCCCACTTGGGCTGCCCCGCCGGCGGCCGGCCGGCCCCGGACCCGCGGAACAATGAGCCGGGCTCGGCGGCCGGAGCAGCCCGCTCTCCCAGGCGCCCCGAGCCCAGAACCGAACGGGGCCCCCGCGCAGGCCGAGCGCGCCGCCCGCCCGCGGGCCTGGCCGCCCCCACTCCGCTCCCCAACTTGGAGGGGACCCCGGGCTCGCTCGGTACAAAGGGGCACGGAGTTGGGGCGCGGGCCGGGGACGCCTCCGCTCCGGCAGGGACGCCCCGCCGCGGCGCCCCCCTCCCGCCCGCCTGCCCTCAATTACCTGCCGCCCCGTCTCCGCATCCAACCACCCCGATTAAAGTTCACTTTGGCCGGCAGCGCGGGCTCCGGCGTCCCCGCGCACCGCCCGGCGGCTCGGGTCACTTTGCCCCGCGCGAGCTCTCGGATCCGGGCGGGGGAGGCGGCTCTCGGGCCTGGCCGCCCCTTCCTCCCGGGGCGGGCTGGCGGTCCCCCCGAATAGAACTTGTGGGTCTCCTCAGGCGGACATTTTTTTCGCTGAGGCGGCCTCAGCACCGCGCTCGGCTCGGCTCCGGATCCCTCCGCGCCGGGAAGAGCTCGGCTTAACCCCTTCGTCCCCGGCCCGCGCCCGCCGCCCGCCCGCGCCGCCGCTCCGAGGAAGTGGGGCCGGCGCGGAGGGGGCGGGGAGGAGCCGGCGGGAACGGGGAGGGGCGGCCGCGGGCCGGTGGACAAAGCCCGCGGCGGGGCGCGGCGGGCCGGAGCCGGGCTGGCGGGGAGGGGCGGGAGCCGCGCGCAGGTACCCGCGAGGCAGGGCCGCCCGCCCGCCCGCTGAGGACGCCGCCTCCGGGCCCTCGGGAGCGGGACGCCGGGCTCCGCGGCGCCGGCTCCAGCTGGTCCCGCTCCGGCCGCGGGCCCCGAAGCGGAGCAGCGCGGACGACCCTGCGGGCCCATCTGGAGGCGCTGCCCGGGCCGCCAGCCCGAGGACGCAGCGCCTGAGGCTGCTGTTCCCGGCGCGCGGCGGGGCCCGGAGTGCCAGCCCCGGGAGGCTGCGCCCCGCTGGGCACGGAGGGTGCGTGCGTGGGGAAGGGACGCCCGGCCGCCTCGGTCCGCACTCGGAGTCGGTGCGGTGGGTCCGATGTGCTGCCGAGCGGGAGGCAGAAGGGGCAAAACCTCGCTCCGACCACACAGCTGCGCGGGCTGCAGGCTCCCCGATACTGCACTCACTCAGGCCCCCGCGTCTACAGTCCTCCCTGCCCACCCGAACCCCGCTCGGGGCCGGCAAACTGCGCGGCGGGACGCGCTCTTGGACACGGACCAAACCGGCCCCCCCTCCGTTTGACCCAGGGAGAGGCGGTCGCGCAGCCACTGTCTTGGCGCACGTTCTGAACTTGGCCTAAAGCACCCCCCCACGCGGGATAGAAAGAAGACAAAATAACTAAACCTCAATTCCTTCCGATTCGGGGATGGGAGGAAGGTTTTCTCTAATGGCAGCCAGTGTTTTCACTCGTTGGGGGCAGTGAGTGCAGTAAAGACGAGGAAGAGCCAGGGGGGAGAAACGCTGAAGAAAGGAGGCATCCGAAGTAACAAATGGAAGGACGCAGCCAGTACCTTGAGGGTAACTGCCAGGGCAGGGAGCCTTGGGAGCCCAGACTTGGAGAGAAGCACGGAGGGCGATTCCCTCTGCACACAGGCAGTTCCCAGTTACTTGATTACAACCGGAGCTGTCCAGCGGGAGAAGGCAATTGTAGCTTGGGGTAGGGATTTCCATGACGTCAATGGCTACACCCTGGACCTTGTGCCAGATCCTGTGTAGCCTCCCCTTTATCCACTCCTCCTTACCTAGGTGTGTACACACACACACACACACACACACACACACACACACACACACGCTTCTTCGGGTCACATCCCTGCCCTGGCTGGGTCCTGGAGTATATGGTTCCAGTATAAGCAAGTTAGCATAAATCCAACTAAAATAAACCAGCATGTTCGCTCACATCCCCTGCTGCAGTTATTGGTCAGCAGCGGGTATAACACAGTTTGGGCCACTGAGAAGAGCAATTTGCTGGGGACTTGTGGGAAAGTTTTTATTTGTTTGTTTTTATATTCCAAGACAGTTTTAGAGGCAACCTGCATGTACTCAAAAATCAAGGTTTCATAAAAACTCAAAAATTGAAGGCATGTTACCAGAATGTTCGATGGGGGGGGGGGGGGGGGGGGGGGGTCCCCAGAGCTCTGGACTGTAGGCAGCCATCTCCCATCCACGAGGTCCAGCCAGGTTAAAATAAAGCAGACATGGGGAAAGCATAGGCAGAAAGAAATGTGATCTCTGATTATGTTTTTGAGCCTCTGATCAAGCAGCTTCTGAACCCATCAATTAAACCAACAGGATTGGAGTTTTCTGCTATTTGTAACCTAGTGTGTTGTAAGCAATATAGGCCCAATGGCTATACACCAGATGGGAAGTCTGACAAACTTTTAAGGCCCCATTCTAGAGGTAAGATTCGATGGCTCAGAGAAGTCTTGGGAAATGGGGAAAGTATATAATCCCATCTGAAAGATTTACGCTCTTTTCAAGAGAAAAGGAAAGCGACTTTCTTCTCATCCTTCTCATACAATTAATTCACAGAAAGAAATAGCTGTCTGCCCAAACACTCAGTCATGGAGCTCCCTCACTTCTTTGAGGGACTGAATAGTGAACTTTTCCTAACTATTATGGGCCATATCATGTTATACTTTATTTTCCTCAAGGAGATTGTGTACTCCTTGAGGGCTGGGACTGCCATGCAGCTGTCTGTACTATGCACTTAACATAGTGCCAATGCATAATAAACACGTTATTTATTTTATTTTTTTGTTAATCCCCACCCGACAATATTTTCCCATTGATTTTTAGGGAGATGGACAAGAGATGGAACGACAGAGAGAAACATGGATTGGTTGCCTCCTGCATGAGCCCTGACCAGAATCGAGCCCAGGACCCTTTGGTCCACAGGCCAATGCTCTATCCACTGAGAAAAACTGGCTAGGGCCATAATAAACACCATTTGACACTATAACATGATCCTTTTTCAATGCTGAAATGTTAGCTTTGCATGTATAAATAGGGGAATATCATTCCCACCAATCCCATAATATTCCTGACATATATGGAAGATTTTTAAAAGTATAAAACTGGAATTTTGTGTCACTTGTGACTTATTTCTGGGCCTTTGCTGACCTTGCTAGATAGAGCCAGAAGACTTTATTGAAAAGCTCAGAGAGAAACAACCAGTAATACAAATTCAGTGATAATTAATAGAACTGTTTCTATAGAGTACATTAATCAATATCAACAAATCATCATTGAAATCTATTTAATGAACATTTCTTACATTCAAGGCATAGTGCTAAATGCTGTGAGAAAGAGTCTCAAACCCACCCTGCCCTCAAGAAAGTTATAATCTGATAGATTTTAGTCCATTCACCTTAGCCTGCTATTGGGCAGACACGGGAGTTCTGTCAGCATTGTTTCAGTCCTTACTTTCTAAGAGGTCCCCTTACCCCCCACTCTCCACTAGAAAATACACACAGTTTTATCAGTGAGACCTGAGTTACCCAGAGAAACCTTTAGAGGCAAAAGGAAAAACAGCCAAAGCAATGGGCTTTGCTTCCTTAGGAGATTTGGCTTGACCTTGATCTCTTGTTTAGAAGGCAAGTATCCTAGAAAGCTCAGAGAAAGAGTTGTTGGAAGCGGGAACAGAATAGGGCTCATCAAGTGAAGGGGCAGGTTGCTATCTAGTTGAAGTGACTGGCCTCCTAGTATTATCCACCTAGAACCAAAGTAGATGGCTAATGTGCTCCCTTGTAGCTCCCTCCTCCTTTGGAGAACAGCTAGGAGTCCATGCTTTTTATTCCACCACAGCTATAGCCTTGGGACTAAAGGAAACAGTTTTATGTAACAGCTTAATAAGAAGTATTACCTTCAGTTCATAGAGCTCCCATTACTAATGAACTAAAAGCCAAGATTCTACTAGTCATCAACAGTCCTCTCTCCTCATTCTCTTCTACCAGCCAAAGGTAATCCTCACCTTTGTGGGATTTTCTGGTATAGATTTTGCTTTTTCTCTGTGTTCATAGATAGAAAAAGTTATCTACTCCCTGCTAGTGTCATTTTTTATTCAAGCTTATAAATAGTTTGTATGAATGCTATTTTCAGATATGATAATATAGATATTCCCTAATGCCCCATCTCATATCTAATGTCTTTTTCCCCTTTAGGGTTCCTTCTTGCATATTTCATAAAAGCATATGTTTACACAAAAATCAAAATAAATGCAAATGTCAGGGGAAAAAACTGTCACTCTAAAACATCAAATTTAGAGAGTCACATTTTAATTTTAAAAACTCAGTATAGTTAATCAAATTCAATGAATAATAATCTCTCTTTTCCATATTCTGTGTGAATCTTGGCACAGGACCTAGTATATAGTGGATGATCAATAATATTTGTTGAGCCCAGCTAGCATGGCTCAGTGGTTGAGCATCAAACTGTGAACCAGGAGGTCACAGTTTGATTCCCAGTCAGGGCATATGCTTGGGTTGCAGACTCCATCCCCAGTGTGAGGCTTGCAGGAGGCAGATAAGTGATTCTCCTCTTTGATGTTTCTCTCTCTCTTTCTCTCCTCTCTCTCTCTCCTTCCCTCCCTCTCTGAAATCAATAAAATATGTTTTTTTAAATAATATTTGTTGAAAAATGAACAGTTCTGTATTTCTTAGTAAAATTTTTTTCAAATATTTGTATTATAGAAAATTTCAAACTTATTTTAAAAGGTAGACAGAGTTGCCCAGCCAGGTGTCTCAGTGGTTGTAGCATTGTCCCATACACCAAAATGTTTTGGGTTCTATCCCCGGTTGGGCCTGTATACAGGCAACCAATCAACCAATTGATGTTACTCTTTCACATCAATGTCTCTCTCTCTCTCTCTCTCTCTCTCTCTCTCTCTCTCTCTCTCTCTCTCTCCCTTTCTATAAAACATACCCTCTGGTGAGGATTAGTTTAAAAAAAAAGTAGAGTAATAATAACTTCCATGTATTTAATAAGTATGGATTCTTCTATTTTCTATCTTATTCCTGCTTTAAGTTAAAATAAATCCAGAATGCCATCTCATGTCATAAAATGAATTTTTAAGGATTAAAAGCATGAGGATGCAAAGGAGACAATGGCAACAAAATTTGAGAAGACTTTTAGCTGGAAAAGTAAGAGTGATAAAAAAAAAAGTAGTAAACTAGCCCTGACCGGCTTGGCTCAGCGGATAGAGCGTCGGCCTGCGGATTCAAGGGTCCCAGGTTCGATTCCAGTAAAGGGCATGTGCCTTGGTTGCGGGCACATCCCCAGTGGGGAGTGTGCAAGGGGAAGCTGATCGATGTTTCTCTCTCATTGATGTTTCTAACTCTCTATCCCTCTCCCTTCCTCTCTGTAAAAAATCAATAAAATATATATTTAAAAAAAAAAAGTAGTAGACTAACAAAACATACTCTTAAGGCAGCAATGAGTCAAAATCAATCACCAAACCCATATATTCTTTAAGGTTGCCAAAAGACTCTAACTAGACATAACTAGTCACCAAAAGACTCTTAACTAGTTGCTCTTGAAGTGAAGTGAGGAAAGAGGGAAATACTATAGGGAGGATTCTTTGCAAATCTGTTTATAAAGCAATCAGATCCCCAGATTTCTTTCAAAACTCCATGCAGTCAGGCAAACAAATGCCTCCCTCTTATCTAGGTAAAATACTGCAAACTTATTCTCTGCAGGTAGTGAACCAGGAGACCTCTGAGGGGTCAGGAGATTAAACGAATATTTGTATATTGGATGCTGAGGAACCCAGATATCTTTACCAACTTGACTCCCAGATTTTAGCAGCCAGATTTTCAACTTCCAAGGAGGAGGTTAGAAGATCCTTCCATGTGGAACCTGATCAACCCAAAGGAAAGACCTGAAGGTACTGACATTGGAGTTTCCCCAATTATGAGCTCAAACAAATCACTCTACAGGTAAGTTTATGGCTAACCAAACCTCATTTTGTTGCCCTATTCTTAAGTATGGAGCAGACAGTCAGGATTATCAGACATTTGAAGGAAACCACTATCATGTAAGACATTTAGAATTGAAGACAGAAAAGTGTAAATGGGGGGTGGGGGGGGGGGCGTGGATGATAAACAAGAAGAGAAAGGTAAGGAAATTTCCTAGAAAGGAGAACAAAAAGTCAGAGAATCAATGAAATAATCTAAGAAAAACTCCCCAAACTGAAGTACATGAGTTACCAAATTAAATGTGTTCACCAAGAGCTCACCACATCAGATAAAAGTAGAGCTATACCAAACCATGTGACCAGGAATTGTGAGTATACTGCAGACAAAGGGAAGATCTTTAAGCTTCCAGAGAGAACACAAAACAGGACAAAAGCAAAGGATTAAAAACAAAACAGCATCCATTGCTCCACAACAACACTGGAAACTAGAGGGAAACAGAGCAAGACCTTTAAACATTATGGGAAAAAAAAATATTTGCTAAGTGGATTAATTAATTGGAAGTATTTTGAAAATAACTCTATATATCATTTTAAAACCAAATAGTACTTGTATTTAGTTTTGATCAATGTGAGTTAGGGATACAGAAATACACCCATGTCCCAAATAGAACACACAGTGGCATCACCTGAAAATACACATACAGTTTTTGCTTTCTATTTTCTCAGCATCTCTAAGGGGCATTTTAAAATTACTAGTGGCTTCTGGATTTTGGTGAGCAAATAATCCTTTTATTTAATGCATTCTCTTTTGAACATAGACAAATTCAATATACATATTTCTTATAGTCAGATCTCATTTATTCACTACAATGAGAAAAACATTTCAAACAGCATATACCATTTTAGAACATATCTTAGCCAAGTAGTTGAAGAGAAAGGTGCCTAGAAACTAGGACAACTAACAGAACTGTCTTGGAAAAGCTGACAAACACTAAACTGCTCCACCCACATACCCAGCCATTGTTTGCATACTGGTGTAGAATACCAACAGAAACTGAAGACATCCCACCGCAATGTAAGCTCCATGGGGGCAAAAAAACTGCAAAAGAATGGTAGTGGACATTTGTCATAGTCATGAATGTCCACCATCTCCTTTTTTTAAAATACTTTTTTATTTTTTTCACTTCAGAGAGGAAGGGAGAGGGAGAGAGATAGAAACAGAAGAGATGAGAGAGAATCATTGATTGGCTGCCTACAGGGATAGAGCCCACAACCTGGCATGTGCTCTTAACTGGAATCGAACCCAGAACCCTTCAGTCCGCAGGGTGATACTCTATCCACTGAGCCAAATCAGCTAGGGCTGTCCACCATTTCTTAAACAGTCTTTCTGTATTAAAGGACATTACCATGGAGAAACCAAGATGGCGGCATAGGTTAACGCCGGAGTTTGCTGCCTCGAACAACCACTTCAAAAATACAACTAAAAGACAGAACGGACATCATCCAGAACCACAGGAAGGCTGGCTGAGTGGAAGCTCTACAACTAGGAGGAAAAAGAAAAGCATACCCAGACTCAGAGGAGGCGCAGTGCTGAAGTAAAATACTAAGGTGCGGAGTGCATGCGGAGCAGGCTGGCGGCTAAGGGCGCGGTTGTCTGTTTCAATCAGGAGGGAGTCTCAGACTCTGAGCTCCAGATCCGGGCAAGTCTCTAGGGACCCAGGCTCAAATGGGACTGTCTGGCTTCGGTCGGAACTCGAAGGCAGCTTTCTCTCCGAGGTTTGCAGCGATTGCTGGGACTCTGAGAGGCAGAGCCCCTGGGGATGGGACTGAGAGCAGCCATAACTGCTCGCTCCGCCTGCCCTGTAGATCCCCTGGGACCTGCCCAAGCCCTGCACAGAGGCTTTTGCCGGATAGCCTCAGGCAAAAGCTAGATTAGCACTGCCCTAGAGATCCAGCACAGAAGTTTTCCCACTGCAGACACAGCTGATTCTCATAGCCAGTTTGCCTGGAGGCCAAATCTGCCCCAGTATTCCCTACAGCAATCAAGGCTTAACTACAACAAGACTGCGCACAAAGACCACAAGGGGGTGCACCAAGAAAGCATAAAAAATGCGGAGACAAAGAAACATGACAGAAATGGAGGATATAGAGCTCAAAACCACACTTTTAAGGTCTTTCAATAATTTTCTGGAAACGGCCGATAAACTTGATGAGATATACAAGAAATCTAATGAGATCCTCGATGTTGTGATAAAGAACCAACTAGAAATTAAGCATACACTGACTGAAATAAAGATTATTATACAGACTCCCAGCAGCAGACCAGAGGAGTGCAAGAATCAAGTCAAAGATTTGAAATGCGAAGAAGCAAAAAACACCCAACCGGAAAAGCAAAATGAAAAAAGAATCCGAAAATACGAAGATAGTGTATGGAGCCTCTGGGACAGCTTCAAGCGCACCAACATCAGAATTATAGGGGTGCCAGAAGATGAGAGAGGGCAAGATATTGAAAACCTATTTGAAGAAATAATGACAGAAAACTTCCCCTTCCTGGTGAAAGAAATAGACTTACAGGTCCAGGAAGCACAGAGAACCCCAAACAAAAGGAATCCAAAGAGGACCACACCAAGACACATCATAATTAAAATGCCAAGAGCAAAAGACAAAGAGAGAATCTTAAAAGCAGCAAGAGAAAGAACCTCAGTTACCTACAAGGGAATACCCATACGACTGTCAGCTGATTTCTCAACAGAAACTTTGCAGGCCAGAAGGGAGTGGCAAGAAATATTCAAAGTGATGAATACCAAGAACCTACAACCAAGATTACTTTATCCAGCAAAGCTATCATTCAGAATTGAAGGTCAGATAAAGAGCTTCACAGATAAGGAAAAGCTAAAGGAGTTCATCACCACCAAACCAGTATTATATGAAATGCTGAAAGGTATCCTTTAAGAAGAGGAAGAAGAAGAAAAAGGTAAAGATACAAATTATGAACAACAAATACGCATCTATCAACAAGTGAATCTAAGAATCAAGTGAATAAATAATCTGATGTACAGAATGAACTGGTGATTATAATAGAATCAGGGACATAGAAAGGGAATGGACTGACCTTTTTTTTTGGGGGGGGGGGAAGGAGTGTGGGAGAGACTGGACAAAAATCGTGCACCTATGGATGAGGACAGTGGGTGGGGAGTGAGGGCGGAGGGTGGTGTGGGAACTGGGAGGAGGGGAGTTATGGGGGGAAAAAAGAGGAACAAATGTAATAATCTGAACAATAAAGATTTAATTAAAAAAAATAAATAAAGGGCATTACCATGATAGGACTCTTGCCTCCCTAACATGTAAGTCATAGCCCAAAATTTTTACAGCCAGAACACAGACTTACGACGTAGGCACCTGCAGACTTTGGTTCAGAAATGAGCAACACAAGAAAACAGGCTATGGTTGGAGCTGCCATATTGTCATTTGGTTGTTGTTGGTCTTTTTCCTTATTGATTCTGATACACACTGAAGTTTGAGAAAAAGTGTTTTAGAATCTAGGTGGCCCTGTGAGGTCCTTAATGCCTCAGAATAATAAAGATGAACATGAAGTGAGCTGTTAAAGTATATTTATCTTAAATAGATAATGACCATTGGAGAAATGTGCTTATCAAGATGGAGCCGGGGTAGCTCAGTTGGTAGAGCGTAGTCCCACTAACCAAGGTCGTGGTTCAATCCCTGGTCAGGGCACATATGAGAATCAGCCACCGAATGCATACTAGTAAATAAGTGGAGCAACAAATCAATCTCTGTCTCTTCCTTCCTCCCTCTCTCTACAATCAATAAATAAACTTAAAAAACAATAGCAACAAGCTGGAGCAATGCTATACGAAATAAAGTGAGAATAAATTAAAGGTTTTTAAATAGTTGCCAAAAGCAAAAGTTATTACTGGCGAAAAGTCTAGAAAAAGGGCCTAGGTTAACACCAAGTTCAGCTCTCACCATGTGTCATATCTTTTTGCACTAGTTATTGGTAGCTTCAGCAAATGTAGTCTATTGTAGTAAATTTATTGTTTAACACTTAACACTTCCCAAAAAATCAGGAGAATACATAATCAATATCCTCAAGCTTTTAGGTGCATATGCTGTTTTCTCTCAACTAGGAACTCTTTTGGGGTAAAAAATGTATTTCCCTTTTCTTACTGATAACTGCATCTTCTCTCTAACCCCAATAATCCCTCAGTAATTGTTTATTAATTGTGAGAAATTGTATTTTCAGTATAAGTTGCCTGTCTTGAATTCATTCCCTGGGTGATTTGGTAAAAATGAATTGATTGAGCTGGGTTGTATGATTTAGATTGCATTTAATTATCCACACTTTCCTTTTAGAGGAGTTAGGAAACAATTGTTCTCATGTACTGCAGAAATATTTTATTTTGGGACCATCTGTTGAATTCCTAATTTCACTGAAACAGCATTTTTATGTAATTGCAGATTACATTTGGTGATTGGCACATTCTTCTCTAAATCCAAAATAACTTACTATAATTTTTCTTGTTTCATTTGCATTATAGCCTACAGGATTTAAAAAAATTGTTTTTAAGCTTTAAACATATTACCTTCAGCTTTTAAACTATATTCAGTAGCATGATAAAAGGATGCCATTGAATATTTTAAACATCTTTTACTTCCTCTGGAATTGGGAATGAAACCTGAGGAAAATACTAGATAGGACTGACTCATTGTTTCCTAGTCTTTGGCTACCCTCCTCCACTCTATTCCTAATGGTCTGATGGTATTCCATCTTGATTTTCCTCCAACTTTAATAAAGTATGCTTGATGGGATTAAAACTGGCAAAGATATACACTTTGCTTTCTAAACCTCAGAGCTTACATTTAGTCTTTAGATGTGACCTAAACTAGGATTAAAGTGAAAATGAAAGCATTAATAAACACCTAGAATATACTTCCATTTCCTTCTGTAGCGCTTTTATTTGAACAAGCGATTTAGTGCTTTATTTCTCTTTTAGCCCAATACTGCAGTTTCCTTAGAAATGCAGTTTCACTACATTCATTTGTTGAATCCAAGTGTTCTGATTTGTTTTTTGATGAGCTCTGCAAGAACAGAAGCACTAATCTATAAGAAAAAAAAAAAACTCTCTAACTTGGCTCTCCCAAAGTGCTCCTGTATTGACTTGTGTGACTGTCAGTCACACTTGAGTGGAGCCCGCAATGCTAATGAGATCAAAATCATAGACGTAAACCCAAAGGATCTGTTAACTTCTGTCAGAGAAGCAGGGGTCTCTTCACTGCAGATCAGTCTTCTATTCCTGACTATCTCAAAAAGTACTGGTCCCAGAAGGACAGGACACAGAGTGCCACTGGCCCATCAATAACATCAAGTAGGTGTTGCTTTTTGCTCCACCTAAGAAATGAACTGATTCAGAGATAGATACATGTAGAGAACTTATAGAAAGGAACTATTTGAAACACTACAGTGATTGGGTAATGGGTAAGAAAGTGGGAAAAGGGGTGGACATAAGCTCAAGTGGAAACTAATTTTCTGCATTTATGTTACAGACTTGAAAGTGAGAGCATATTCTAACACAATTTTAAAATATAATTCTTTTATAGAAATGTTCAAACACCTACAAAAGTAGTAAAAATAGTATGCTGAATGTCCTTAAACCTGCCACCCAGCTTCAACAATTATTCAAGCATTCCTACCTCCAGATTAATTTGAAGCGAACATCAAATCATTTCATTCACAAATAGTTCAGCAAATATATCTAAAAGATAGGATGCATCTAAAAAATATAATGAAGACATCATTATCACATCTACAGTGTTTATAAAATGCCATTTCATCATCAAACATTCACAAAGTAAATATAGATGGATACTGTAGCTAAAGCTGCCATGACCATGAGAATGCAGATATCTCTTCAAGATAGTTATTTCACATCAAATTTCCTCCAATTGCTACACAAATGGTTTTTGTTACAGTTAATATGTTTAAACTAGAGACCCAGTGCACGAAATTCATGCACTGGGGGTAGGGGGGTCCTCAGCCCAGCCTGTGCCCTCTCACAGTCCAGAACGCCTTGGGGGATGTCCAGAACCCCTCGCTCCTTACCTCCCACCTGCTCGCTGCTCCTTAGCAGAGGCAGGAAAGGCTCCCACCACCGCTGCTGCACTTGCCAGCCATGAGCCCAGCTTCCTATGGGAGCGCACTTACCACCAGGAGGCAGATCCTGCATTGAGAGTCTACCTCTGGTGGTCGGTGCGCATCATAGTGACCGGTCATTCTAGTCATTCCATTGTAAAGGTCGCTTAGGCTTTTATTATATAGGACTAGAGGCCCGATGCACAAAAATTTCTGCACTCGGGGCGGGGGGTCCCTCAGCCCGGCCTGTGCCCTCTCAAAGTCTGGGACCCCTCGGGAGATAACAACCTGCTGGCTTAGGCCTGCTCCCGGGTGGCAGAGGGCAGGCCCAATCTCTAGGTGCAGCCCCTGGTCGGGCTCAGAGCAGGGCTGATTGGGGAGTTGGGGCGCCGGCCCTGTCATGCACAGAGCAGGGTGGATCGGGAGGTTGCGATGCCACCCTCAGTCATGCTCAGGGTAGGGCCGATTGGGGGGTTGGGGCACCGCCCCCTGTCACACTCAAGGGAGGGTCGATGTGCAGGTTGCGGCACCACCCCCTATCACGCACAGAGCAGGGCCCATCAGGGCGGTTGGGGCTCCGTACCCTGTCACGCACAGAGCAGGGTCGATCAGGGGGTTGGGGAGCTCCCCCCTGTCACGCACAGAGCAGGGCCCATCAGGGGGTTGGGGAGCTCCCCCCTGTCACTCACAGAGTAGGGCCGATAGGGGAGTTGGGGCACCGCCCCCTGTCACACACAGAGCAGGGCCGGTCAGGGGGTTGGGGCACCGCCACTGTCACACTCAAGGCAGGGCCGATGGGGAGGTTATGGCTCTACCCCGTCACACACAGAGCAGGGCCCTTGGGGGGGGGGGGGGGGGTTTGGGGCGCCACACCCTGTCACATATAGAGCAGGGCTGATCAGGGGGTTGGGGCGCCGCAGCCTGTCACACACAGAGCCGCAGGGCAATCAGGGGGTTGGGGAGCTCCCCCTTATCAGGCACAGAGCATGACTGATCAGGGGGTTGGGGCGCCTTCCCCTGTCATGAACAGAGCAGGGCGGATAGGGAGGTTGTGGCCCCGCCCCCTGTCACACACAGAGCCGCAGGGCGATCAGGGGGTTTCGGCGCTGCCCCCTGTCACGCTGATCCTGGTGCCGGGAGGCCTCACGGCTCCACTGATCCCAGTGCTGGGAGGCATATTACCCTTTTACTATATAGGATAGAGGCCTGGTGCATGGGTGGGGGCTGGCTGGTTTGCCCTGAAGGGTGTTCTGGATCAGGGTGGGGGTCCCCACTGGGGTGCCTGGCCAGTCTGGGTGAGTGGCTGAGGGCTTTTTTCAGGCTGGTGGGTGACTGAAGCTCCCAATCACTCCTTTTTTTCTTTCTTTTTTTTTTATTCTGGGCCAGCTTTAGCTCTGAGGCTCCAGCTCTTAGGCCTCCGCTGCTGAAAGCAGGTTTCTGGCCTTTGTTTACCTTCTGTATTTGAAACAATGTTGCAATCCTGCTGGCTGAAGCCCGGCAACTAAAGCAGGTTTCTGGGGTTTTGTTTAGCTTCTATATTTGTAACATAGTTGCTTAGAGTTGCAGCTCAGAGGCTGGCAGCGGCAGGCGGGGAACGTTGGAGTCCTCCATCACTGAAGCAAGCAAGCCTCCTGTTCGCTTTAAGCTGCCTGGCTGCTGGCCGCCATCTTGGCTGGCAGTTAATTTGCATACTGCCCTGATTAGCCAATGGGAAGGTAGCGGTCGTACACTAATTACCATGTTTCTCTTTTATTAGATAGGATAGGATTGGATCCAAATAGGATCCACACAGTGAATTTTTTGATAAGTGTTAAGCCTGTTCATCTATAGCTTCCGCTCTTTCTCTTTCAATTGGTTTGTTAAAGCAAATTGTGTTCTTTGTCCTGTAGGATTTTCCATAATTTTGTTTTTCTATTTGTATCTCTACTGGTGTCATTTAATATGGTCCTTTATCACCTGTATTTTCTGTAAATTATTATTTATATCTATAGCTTTGATCAAATTCCAGTTGGAATTTTTGTTTTTAATCCTCATCCAAAGACATGCTTAGAGAGAGGGGAGGAAAGAGAGAGAGAGAGAGAGAGAGAGAGAGAGAGAGGCATTGACGTGAGAGAGAAACATCTATCAGGTGCCTTCCCTACCTGCCCCAATCAGTGGATCAAACCCTAGATCCATGTATGTGCCCTGATGGGGAATCAAACTGGCAACCTTTTGGAGCACAGGATGAGGCTCAACCAACTGTGCCACTCCAGCTGGGCTAGTTTGATTTTTAGCAAGTATATTTCATATGTGATGTTACATACAGGAGGCAAGTACTGTCTGCTTATCTCTCTTTTTGTGAAGTTAGTCATAGATCATTTCCTAGTTGCATTATTTCATTGGAGATTAGAATGTAATGACATTCTATTATTTCTATATCTATTATTAGCTGAAAATCTCTGTAAAGAGAAACTTCCTCCCATCAACTATTTGGTTACCCTGAGATAGTATGTGTATGTGAGAAGTAAGATAAATACTTGATTCATTTTCTTTATTTACCAGTTTTCAGTAAAATGAGTCCATTTCTTTACATTTTCCAAGGGTATCAATAGAATTTTTGTTTGAGAGTTTCAATCTGAGCTAGTAGATTTAAATGTATATATAATATGCTTCATTCCATTACAGTTATTCTTATTCATACTCAAAGAGGATTGACAAATGGAAGCATCTTCAAGTTAGTTTCTGGGTCCCTTTTGATTTGACCCAGAAGTCTTTGATACTTACCATCTGATATGACAAGATGTTCCAGGATCATCTTGTAATTTCCTGCTTCAATTGTAGAATCAGCCATTTCTCCAAGGACATCTGGAAAAAATATTTTGTAATGCTTGCATCCTATGCATATGCCATTATTTATTTAACCAGTTCACTATTGAGGAGGAAGAGGCTTCAGATAGGTTCTAACTATTCCCTATTATGAATTAAGTACTTAGCTATGTTATAGAAATAGCATGTATAAGTGACTTGAAGATATACTTATAAATGTTTATTTTCCCCCTATTATTTAATTTTAAAGAAAGGCTAGTCAATTGGCCCATTTATGCTCTGGCCCTAAACCAGGGCACATCATTCAGCCACTATAGACATTGGCTTCTAGGGTGGAGCTTGCATACAATTAATTAAAAAGTGGCAATAAACATAACATAAAACTTGTGGTGGAGGGAGACTCTGTATGTTTAATGCCAACACTTATCAGCCCCTCAGGATATTTTATTTGTTGGAACTGCCATCCTGCTCATAGTCCTTGGACATTTCATCATGAGCCAAGAGATAAGATAAGGCTTGGGAGGAGTATGACAAATGGAAGATTTTTGTTGATAAACTATATTGGAGGTGGCTCACTGATAACTGCAAAAAGTTATAAATCACCATTTCCCAACCAACCAAAATTCCCTGTTTGGCTGATTGGAAATATTTGGACTGGCTAAAGTGCTAAGCGAATTAAGCTTTTTTCCAAAGAAATGCAATTGGCATACATTTTTTAGTATTAACATTTTTCTTTAATTTTTGAATGTCATGCATCTACTTCCAATGGATATATCCTACACTCTGAAAGCTGTTTTTCTAAAACTCCTGAGCATAGACAGCAACCCCTTTCTTTAGGAAGAAAATGAAATTATAATAGAAGTTTCCAGAGGGAAGTCAACAGTGATTGTCACCACTTATTTCCTTTATATATAGTACTTAATTTATGTAATCAGGTTCTGTGGGATAACGTTGTTATTGGTCAAAACTCATTAAATGAATTTAGTTGCAATTCAGAGGTATACTGAAAATTAACTTTTATCCTACAGAACAGTTAACATTCAGGGTCAACAGAACATTCACTTTTCATATTATAGGGGACCCTCAAGCATTAAATGCTTACACAGAATACAGAGAGGGCTTGGAACTGTAGAGTTTGTATATCTGATATCATGATACTTATAGTTTACCTTGCCAAAAGAGAAAAGTGATATAAATGCTTTCCTATAGGCAGTTATGTTAATTTCCCTTTCTTTTTGTTCATTTATGTTCGTTGCTAGGAGAGAGTTTTGTGGATGAACACGATTGCCAGATAATACTGTTTACCCAGTTAAATTTGAATTTTAGACACACAAGGAATAATTTTTATTATAAGTATGTCCTAAATATTTCATGGAACATATTTATTCTAAAATATGGTTTGTTTGTATTTAATTGGGGGTCCTGCATTATATCAGGCAATCCTATGGATGAATAAAGCCTAATAACTGACTTTTGAAAATTAAAAAGAACTGCATGGTCCTGAGTGCTTGCAGCATCTGCCTACACACCAAAGGGTCTCAGGTTTGATTCCTGGTCAAGTTTTGACCTCCCCTACTCCCCTGCCGGTCAAGGGCACGAGTGTGAGGCGGGCAACCAACATATGCGTATTTCTCAGATCTCTCTCTCTCTCTCTCTCTCTCTCTCTCTCTCTCTCTCTCTCCCTCCCTCCCTCCCTCCCTTCCTCTTTGCCTCTCTTCCACTCTCTCTAAAAATCTATGGAAAAGATATCCTCAGATGTGGATTCACAAAAAAAGCACTGCATGATGTATAATGTTGCTCTACATTAGAAGCACTAGGGACATGTACAAGTCACCTCACCTACTGGTTAGAAAGAGATCCTGACTCCGCAGACCAGGTATTGGACCTGAGATTCTCTGTTTCTAACAACTTTCTGCTTGACGTTGATGCTGCTACTCCGTGAACCACTGTTTGTGCAAGGCTGTATGAACATCTTTTTTGTTGGTTGCTTTTGTTGTTGTTTGGTGACCTAGTCTCTGAGCTTAGAGAATTCACTGATATGTGAGTCTTGGAAGAAAGTAAAACCTGAATCTCATTATCTAGAATCTAGATCAGTGGTTCTCAACCTTCCTAATGCCGCGACCCTTTAATACAGTTCCTCATGTTGTGGTGACCCCCAACCATAAAATTATTTTCATTGCTACTTCATAGCTGTAATTTTGCTACTGTTATGAATCGTAATGTAAATATCTGATATGCAGGATGTATTTTCATTGTTACAAATTGAACATAATTAAAGCATAGTGATTAATCACAAAAACAATATGTAAATATATATGTGTTTTCCGATGGTCTTAGGCGACCCCTGTGAAAGGGTTGTTTGACTCCCAAAGGGGTTGCGACCCACACGTTGAGAACCGCTGATGTAGATACTGATAGAAGTTGTAAAACAACTTACCATCCTCCCTTGGTCCTCCTCCCTTGCAGCCCGGTTTCAGAAGCATGACCTGCTCTGATGAACCAGAAGTACCTGTAGGGCTTTGAGCAGAGAACTAATAACACAAAGCAGCAAGGGTAGCTAGCAGTTGGTTCTCTCTCTTGCAACAATGCAGTTGTGGCCAAATTAAGTTCCCAGCACAGTGCTGGTGGTGGAGGAAGGGAGCAGAGTCAGTAATAGTCTTCTCACAGGGGCTGTTTCTACAGCATAATTTTGGGCATTGTTTTTTGGCTAAACAGCTCTGAGTTTGGGTCTCTCAACCCTCATAATGATTCTGTGAGCTTCCCACTTCCTTTGCTACTAAATCAGTCAAAATTCATTTTTGTTGTTTGAAACTAAAAACCCTGCAGAAGCCAGAGGATCTGCCAGAAGCTAGTTGGCTTGAACAGCCTGTCGTCAACTGGCAGTATGTGGATGGGATGCCACCTCAGTCATCACTCAGAATGATCTCCACCTCACAGGGTGAGGACGATTCTGAGAACTGCAAACTCTAATTGGTGGGAGGGTATCTAATTCCTGGCACACATCTCTGTGCCTCCTCTGGCTATGAGGTTTCTGTTAATAAATAGTCTTGGCTTAATAGGGCTAGATTTATATGCTAACCTTGTCATTAACTATTTATGTGACTTTGTACAAATCACTTAGCCTCTCTGAGCTCCATTTCCTTGGCTGTTAAAGGGGTGAAGACTACATGTTTATTATTACACTAGAGGCCTGGTGCATGAAATTCATACACTCCGGGGGGGAGGGGTCCCTCAGCCCGGCCTGCGCCCTCTCGCAGTCTGGGAGCCATCAGTCGGACATCGTTAGTGCTGCCATGGAGGCTGGAGAGGCTCCCACCACCGCCGCTGTGCTCGCCAGCTGTGAGTCTGGCTTTTGGCTGAGCAGTGCTCCCCCTGTGGGAGCACACTGACCACCAGAGGGCTGCTCCTGTGTTGAGCGTCTGCCCCCCTGGTGGTCAGTGCATGTTATAGAGGTTGGTCGTTCCGCTGTTCAGTCAACTTGCATATTAGCCTTTTATGCCTGCAGGATTGGGCCAAAACCGGCTCTCCGACATCCCCCAAGGGTTTCTGGATTGCAAGAGGGTGCAGGCCAGGCTGAGGGACCCCACCGGTGCACGATCAGGGTCGGGGAGGGATACAGGAGGTTGGCCAGCTGGGGAAGGACTGTGGGAGGGCTCCGGGGCATTTCTGGCCAGTCTTACTCAGTCCCAATCAGCCAGACCCCGGCAGCAAGCTAACGTATCAGTCAGAGCATCTGCCCCCTGGTGGTCGGTGCACACCATAGCAATTGGTCGACTGGTTGACTGTCTGCCCCTGGTGGTCAGTGCATGTCATAGTGAGCAATTGAGCAGCCTTAGCATATTACGCTTTGATTGATTGAACAGACGACCAGACGACCAAACACTTATCATATTAGGCTTTTATTATATAGGATTGTTCACATTATATCATAATTATTTGTTTTTATAATTTTATTAGTATACTAGAGGCCCGGTGCACAAAAATTTGTGCACTCGGGGGGGAGGGGGGTCACTCAGCCCGGCCTGTGCCCTCTCGCAGTCTGGGACCCCTTGGGAGATAACGACCTGCTGGCTTAGGCCTGCTCCCGGGTGGCAGAGGGCAGGCCCAATCCCTAGGTGCAGCCCCTGGTCGGGCTCAGAGCAGGGCTGATTGGGGGGTTGGGGCGCCACCCCCTTTCATGCACAGAGCAGGGCGGATCGGGAGGTTGTGATGTCACCTCAGTCACGCTCAGGGTAGGGCCGATTGGGGGGTTGGGGCACCGCCCCTTGTCACACTCAAGGCAGGGTCGATGGGCAGGTTGCAGCGCCACCCCCTGTCACGCACAGAGCAGGGCCCATCAGGGGGTTGGGGAGCTCCCCCCTGTCACGCACAGAGCAGGGCTGATCAGGGGGTTAAGGAGCTCCCCCCTGTCACTCACAGAGTAGGGCCGATAGGGGAGTTGGGGCACCGCCCGCTGTCACACACAGAGCAGAGCCCGTTGGAGGGTGGGGGGGCTGGGGCACCGCACCCTGTCACATACAGAGCAGGGCCGATCAGGGGGGTTGGGGCACCGCACCCTGTCACACACAGAGCCTCAGGGTGATCAGGGGGTTGGGGAGCTCCCCCCTATCAGGCACAGAGCAGGGTTGGGGCGCCTTCCCCTGTCACGAACAGAGCAGGGGGGATAGGGAGGTTGTGGCCCCGCCCCCTGTCACACACAGAGCCGCAGGGTGATCAGGGGGTTTGGGCGCTGCCCCCTGTCACGCTGATCCTGGTGCCGGAGGCCTTGCGGCTCCACTGATCCTGGTGCTGGGAGGCATATTACCCTTTTACTATATAGGATAGAGGCCTGGTGCACGGGTGAGGGCTGGCTGGTTTGCCCTGAAGGGTGTCCTGGATTAGGGTGGGGGTCCCCACTGGGGTGCCTAGCCAGCCTGGATGAGGGGATGATGGCTGTTTGCAGCTGTTCACACCCCCTTCAGGCTGGGGATCCCCACTGGGGTGCCTGGCCAGTCTGGGTGAGGGGCTGAGGGCTGTTTTCAGGCTGGCGAGTGACTGAAGCTCCCAACCGCTCCTTTTTTTCTTTTTTTTTATTTTTTATTCTGGGCCAGCTTTAGTTCTGAGGCTTGGCTCCAGCTCTTAGGCCTCCACTGCTGAAAGCAAGTATCTGGTTTGGTTGGGTTCTATAATCGAAACACTGTTTCAACTCCAGCTCTGAGATCCCGGCTGGCTGAAAGCAGGTTTCTGGGGTTTTGTTTAGCTTCTATATTTGTAACAATGTTTCAAACTGCAAGCTTAGAGGCCGGCAGCAGCAGGCAGGGAACGTTGGAGTCCTCCTTCACTGAAGCAAGCAAGCCTCCTGTTCGCTTTAAACTGCCTGGCTGCCGGCCGCCATCTTGGCTGGCAGTTAATTTGCATGTCGCCCTGATTAGCCAATGGGAAGGGTAGCGGACGTTATGGCTAATTACCATGTTTCTCTTTTATTAGATAGGATAATTTACATATTATAAAATTCAACCATTTCAAGTGTACAATTCAATGATTTTTAGTAAATTTATAGAGATGGTATAAACATCAACATAATCCAGTTTTTAAAACATTTCTATCATCCTGCACTAGCTGGCTTGGCTCAGTGGATAGAGCATTGGCTTGCAGACTGAAAACATTTCTATCATCCCAAAAGACTCCCTCATGACTATTTATAGTTAATCCCTATTCCCACCCGTGGCCCAGGCAACCACCAATCTACTTTCCATCACTATAAATCTGCCTTTTCTGGATATTTCATATATATAAATAGAGTCACACTCATAATTATTTGTTACACTAGTTTTTTGGTGCTATATAGTGAGTTTCCAAAAGGCTTATATCTTATCAAACTTTTTATCTACAATGTATAGCACAGTGCTTTGTAGATAGTAAGTACTCAAGATAATAAAATAAAAAGAACACTGATATGTATCTTATGAAGTTGTTGTGAAGATTAAATGAATCCAGTAGACTCTTGCTTCTCAAAGTGTGGTCCATAGACCAACAGCATCAGCACCACCCAGGAGCTGGCTAAAAATGTAGTCTTGGGCCCCATCTCAGGCTTAGAACTTGCATTTTTATGAGATCTCAAGTAATTAATATTCTCATGTAAATTTGAGAAACAGTGCTCTAGATTGTAAATTCCAAGAGGGCAGAGATTATATGTGGCATGTAATAGGCACTCAATACTATTTGTTCCATGAATAAATGAACAGTGATATATATGAAAGCATTTTGTAAACTGTTTAAGTCCTATATATATAGGATTGCCAAAGAACAGAAGTGTGGATTTTTGGCTTAATTAGAGCTGTTACAGAAACAGTTTGGACTAACATTTTATAATGCCAATTTATATACTGAAGCAAGAAGAGTTAGAGATAAATATATTTTACATTTGAATGATAATCCCATAAGGAAACCCAGATTTTAGATTAAAACAATATTAGTCCCTTAACTGAAATGGACTTTATAGTGAGTTAATTAGCATGACAGTTAATTATAGAACTTCTTACATCTAAGAAAATTGCAATTCCATTTTTTATGAGATAATACCTTGATTAAAAGCTAAGAAGCCAATGTCAGACTTAAAGAGACAGGATTGGTAGATGTTGTATAGTCAGTATCAACCACTAACAAGAAAAACCCATCTAGTTTCCCTCTTATAGTCTGGATCAAAATGCTTTAATTTATTCATTTAATTGTTCTCCAGATCATCAAACATTTATCAAAATTGTCACTATTTGACAAGTGCTGTGCCAGAGATTTCTGATGGAATGATAGGTATGATATTCTTAAGGAGTTGCATATCATTACAATGATGATAGCTTTTTAACTACATAGGCTAACAAAAGACTTTTTATGGGTTCATGAATTTTAAATTCTTAAAATTTTATGAATATTAAACCACATTATATATTGAACAAAGTTATTGGAAGGGTTAAATTATATTTTCCTGCTAAATTCAGGCTATTTGGTTAATACTTACAGAATGTGAATTGTTTTTATTTAGGGTTCCTCTAAGGAATGTAACAGGAATGTCTTGGTTATTTTCCACTTGCCCCTCTAGATCTATTTTTCGTCCTGTCTGTCTTGCTGTATACTGTGCCATCAGACCCTCTCGCTTCCGCTTGGATTTGGCCAAAGGGAAGTACCAACACAAGTTTAGAGAGTGGGACAAAAAGAGGACAAGTGTTTATTTCCACTCCCCTGGTGGGCTGCATTTTGGCAGTGGCTGCATTTCTGCATGTCTAGCCACATCCTTTGTCAGGCATCCTCTTTCAAACTACAACTCTTATAGGGCTCCTTCCTCCGCTCCTCAGGCTTAAGGCTTCCAACTGTACCAGTCCTCACCTGCTTTACCTTTGCTTGTTGGTTCCCTAACCCTTCCCATACCTCTATAAATCATCCCTTTATTAAGCCCTTTTTACCCCCTTGGAGTGTGCCATCTCTAGTGTTACAAGAAGAAGCCATCAATCAGCCAGTATCTAAGGACTGCCTGCTGGGCTGACACTGTCAAGACATATAATACATGATCCTGCTCCTGAGATACTTACAGTCCAGCTAAGGAGATAAAACCAACATATGTGAAGCAATTAGGAAACACTATACACTGGTATCTAATGAGAGACATTTGGGTTTTTGCTACTTAGCAACCATTCACTCTTCTAATAACCATACCCTGGTTTTCCTCTTCTATTACTCTCTGCCAATGTCGTTTAGGTAGCATGGACTACACTCTCAACATGAGTAAATCATGTGAATCGGCTCTGACCTATTGGATTCCTCTGACTGCATGTCCTATTCAGAGCCAATGAAATACAAGGAGACTATTACTGGCACTTGTAGGAAAGAGGCATGCACTCTTCCACTGAGATTGCTAAGAGTAAGGATTATGTGAACTGGAGCTGCCAGGAGCCACCATATGGAGCCTGAGAATGAAGCCAACACAGAAGACAGAGCCAAGAGATGAAGCGGAATAGAATTCTAATGACATTGCTTAAGCCCTTGGATCAACCTATGCCTTGAGCTAAATATATCACTAGTTCTTCAGTTTTGTGAGTCAATAGCAATTCTCTCTCTCTCTCTCTCTCTCTCTCTCTCTCTCTCTCTCTCTCTCGTCAGTTTGAGTAGTAGTGTTTTGTATTTTCTCACTTGCAACTAAAATAGCTCTAACAATTCATAAATTGGTAACAGGAGTGAGGATTAGTAAGAGAAAGACATTAAATCAACATCAGTTGATTCAGATGAGGCCCTACCTATACTGAACTAGGGATTCAACAGGGCAGTAGTAGGTTAAACTGGCACCTGTTGTACACCAGGATTCAGAATACGTGCTTACCAAGTATGAAATGTAAAAGGGCCTGCTTTGAAAGGTCAGATATTGGAGTACCTCAGCTACTCAGGACCTTCAGTAAGGTCCTATAAGAAAGACTCAAGTTTAGGATTTATCTAAGGTAGAGAAAGAAAATATTGATTTGTTCTGAATGACCATTTTTGCTTATAGACAGAAATAAAATGTGACAGAAACTTTAATAATCTGGAGCCATTAAGGGTTAGAAAAGCCCCAAGAGACTGTTGAAGCCAATGAAGGCAAGAAAAGGCACCTGGGAGAGCATTATATATGGTTGCTCTGAGGAACCTAACAGGGATGTCCAGGCCTCTCTCAGGCAATTCCTGCCTGCTTAGAAAGGTAACAATTATCTCATTCTGTTCCCTCTAGCACCATTGTGCCCTCTCTCCTTACCCTCCTATTTGCAAAACCAGTAGCTATTGTTTCAAGTTGTTCTCAGGCAGAAACCAAAATGGAGGCCATTAATCTAGGAGAATATCAAGTCCTAGTACTAAAAGACAAAAATATACCCATTGGAATCTAGATGCAAAGGCTGCAGCTTAAGATGACCTCAGCTTTGGAGTCTCCCCCCCACCACCACCCCCATAGATTTGGCCAGATATAAATACACTGGAAGCTTACTAAGAACTAAAGAAAACTGTACTGTGAGAGAAACTCTAAGTCTGGAGAATAAAGGCTAGGTCTTAGTCTTAGCACTAACTGCTATAACAGGTAATGCACAAGTCTGAGTGGCTTAACACAATAGATCATCGGTTCTCAACCTGTGGGTCGCGACCCCTTTGGGGGTCAAATGACCCTTTCACAGGGGTCGCCTAAGACTATCGGAAAACACAGATATAATTACATATTGTTTTTGTGATTAATCACTATGCTTTAATTATGTTCAATTTGTAACAATGAAATTGGGGGTCACCACAACATGAGGAAGGATCGCAGCATTAGGAAGGTTAGAACCACTGCAATAGATGTTTATTTTTCACTCAGTACTCCTGGCCTTCTACAAGGTCTTTCAGTTACCCAGACTCCTTCCATCCCACGGCAGCTCTCTTATGACTATCCTCCAGGGCCCAAAGGTCAGTTCAGAACAGCCAGAGGAGGAAAGAGACCAGAGAAGCCATAACCTTGTTCTTAACCACATTGGCAAGAAGTGACTCACATCATGTCCCTTTATATTCCAAAGGAGATAATTAGTCATATGACTACCAAGAATAACGAGGAAGCTGGGAAATGAAGTCTCCAGCTGTAAAGCTACTTCCTAGCAACAATTCCACATAACAGAAGAGAATCACATCAATTTGGTAGTAAAAACTAGTTATCTCTGCCATAACAAGTGGTTTTACAATCCCCACTGTATCAGGAAGCAGAATGCTGAGGAGGTGTAGTCCCTAGAAGGATTGTCCTCCCATGGTCCATTACAGATATGACATGAAAGAACAATGAATGAGAAATTCTCCAAGAATAGAACATATGGCAGCCAGATGGGTTGATCAAAGAACTTTTTCCCCTCTCGTGGTGGGAAGCTCTTGCTATTCCTGTCCAGCTAGAAATGATATATGCTGTGAATTGGAGACCACTGTGAGTTTGCCATTAGTCACTTCTCCAAATATGAGTTTTCATTGCAGTTGTTCTCTTCTTTTTCTGTCATTATATTTTAAGTATTTTGTAGCTAATTTTGTCATGCAGTCTTAGGTTATTACACTATGAAGAACTATATTGCTGCATGATAAAGAAACATTTATTACCCTACTATCCTGGACTTGGAGTTACCTGCAGTAACTAGATGAAACTTTGGATCATCTCTCTCTGGGGAGGAAGTGAGTACAAAATATTTTTGCATTGAGTAGGCATAGATCTTTTTATAGGCATATGTAGAGCCCTGATTGGGTGGCTAGGTTGGTTGGAGTGTTGTCCGGTGCACCAATAGGTTGTGGGCTTGATCCCCAGTCAGGGCATCTATGCGAGGCAACGCATTGATGTTTTCTTTCACATGGATGTTACTTTTTCTACTCTCTTCCCCTCCCCTCCCCTCTCCTCTCCTCTTCTTCTCTCTCTCTCTCCCTCTTCTCTTTCTAAAGTCAATACACATATCCTCCAGTAAGGATTTTTTTTAAGGCATATGTAGAGGAAGAATGTTAGGGTGTATCAACAGAACAGGAATGTGTGGTATGTCTGCTGTTTCCATTACCCAGGACACATCCACCATTCCTCTGACAATTATACTCCTATCCTCCCAAGTGGAAACATCTTCTTGTGCCATTCACGTGTTACTGATGGACTCAAGTCCTGGGATGGGCTTGTGAACTAGTCTAGGCCAACCTGAGCATTTCATTCTCTTGGAGACAGTGATTTAGAAAAGGGCACTTGACCTTCGCTAGTAGTGAGGACAGTATGAGCTTAGAGCTGCTGGTTGCTCATTTGTGGAGCTTGAGAACAAAGCCAACAGCAGAGGAAAGAGCTAACATATCTGGGAGAATCTGAATCTTGATGACATAATTTGAACCCTTCAGCAAGCCATATCTAACAAAACTATCTTGAACTTTTCAGTATGTGAGCCAATAAATTCCTTTCTCTGTTTAAACTGATTTAAATTGGATTTTATGTCACTAGCAACCACGGTTCCTTACTGAATCAATACTGAGTTGTGTAAGGGTAAATCCATAAACATATACACATGGGAATAAGTGAACATGAATATACTGGTGAGACAGACCTACCTAAAACGGAAAGAGTAAACTGAAGAATGGTCCATAGGGTAAGAGGGAACTAGATTGGGACAAGAGCTTGAAAATCCATCAGAAGAACTTAAATAGTCATGAAACTAGCAAAGCAAGAAGAGATGTGCTAAAGGTAAAGATTTAGGATGATTGTTCTGGCAGGTTAGATTGGAGCAGAGAGAGAAGGAAGTCAGAAAGACCATAGAGAAACTGTTGAATTAGCCGTGGCTGGCAGCATTCAAGGGCTTTCAGCCGTGGGCAAACTACGGCCCGCGGGCCGGATCCGGCCCGTTTGAAATGAATAAAACCAAAAATAAAAAAGACCGTACCCTTTTATGTAATGATGTTTACTTTGAATTTATATTAGTTCACACAAACACTCCATCCATGCTTTTGTTCCGGCCCTCCGGTCCAGTTTAAGAACCCATTGTGGCCCTCCAGTCAAAAAGTTTGCCCACCCCTGGCTTAGATAGAGAACATGAAATAGAGACCAAGGAAGGGATTTGATAAGAGTCCATTTATAAAGGATAAATCAAAGGTCTGATGACTGTTTGGAAAAAAAGAATAAAGAGATGGAATGAGTCAACAATGACATATGAGCATCCAAGCTTTGGTGGCAGGGAAAGCAGTAGTATCAGCAAGAAAGAAAAGAGATGATTTTGGAGACAGTAAGATTGGTTTTGGACTTGTTGATATTGAGGAGATGGCAGGACATCCGATTAGAAATATTGATTATGTACTTGAAGATGTGAGTATGCCACTTGGGACAAAGGTGACATTAAAGACAAGGCTCTGCACAAAAGCAGCATGAAGCAGCAGTTGTAAATGAGTACCAGAGGGTGAGAGAAAAGCAGAAAGTAATAATGTTACAGACCAGGAGGAAAAGTGGCATCCAAAGTGGAGTGGATCTGGTGCTTCGTGGGGACACAGAAAGAAAGCCAGGACCCTTTAGTGTATAAAAAGCTTAGAGAAAACCTTCAAGTGATGTTAAAAGCAATGCTAAGCCCAAACATACCATGGTCTATATGGCACTCGATGGATCGGCCCATCTCCAACTGTTCTTCCTGTTCATTGCGCAGCATTTGCATTGGCCTCCCTGCTTTCTACTAATTCAAACTCATCGCTCTTTGGCCTCAGTGCCTTTGCACTTTCTCTCGTCTCTGCCTGGAAAGTTCTTCCCCCAGACATTTGTTGGGCTTTCTCAGACAAGTGTTTAAACCTAACTTTATCAAAGAGACCTTTCTAGATCAACTTACCTAAAATATAAAATGACACACTGCTCCCAACTGCATCCTTATCTGTCCGTCTTACTCTGCTTTGTCTTCATAGCACTTATCACTACATAACATACTATTGTAGATCTATCCGTTTGTAAATGTACTGTCTCCCCAACTGGAAGACTTGTGCTGAGATCCCAGGGGCACAAGGACTTGTATTATTTACGGATGTATCCATGGTAAGTACAACAGAGACTGGCACATAGAAAGCTCCCATAAAATCTTGTTTGATGGTGAATGAACGAGTGAAATGCAGTAAATGAGATGAGAAAAAAAATTACAAGAGGGCCGAGTTAGTCACTTAAATTCCTAGAACATTCCTATCATTTCAGCCAAAGAAAACCTCTGCTTAAGGCTCCCACTTCTGCTCCATGTCCCAAGATAAAGGGAATTTAGGAATTTGGGAAAGTTGGCTACTGCTAAAGCAAGGTCTTGGATGATTCTGGTAAGAGTGCTGTTTTCTCCTGAGTTAACCCATTTAGAAGAGATCTCCAATCCTGGATTTGACAGGGTTTTTTGTTTTTTTTTTTTTTTTCCCCCTCCACCCAGCTCCAAGTAGAGCTCTGAGAGAAAAAGGAAGTGGTGGTGTTAGACAGGGCAAGAGTCTCAAGGTCTGGTCCATTCTTACTAAATGCTATTCTTGCTAAATGTTAAAACGTAGCGCAGTATTTGGCAGACCAGCTGCAACTAGAATGAGCTTAACAGGAACTTAACCCTATAAATATAGCCAATTTGCATTGAACAAATCAACGTGAAACTGACCAAATAGTGTATATAAGCAACGACTAAGCCTCCCTTCCAAGAGGCAGAGCTTTGGATGTGAATCCCTTGTCTCCTTTACTTGCTGCAAGTAAAGGAAACTACCGTGTGACAACCGCTTCTCATGAACAGAGCACACCAAGCTGCCAGGCCTCTGGGTTCAGTGCTGGCTGCAAGACGCAAAGGTTCCCACGTGTTTCTCTTCCTGTGAATCAGCAAACAGGTGAATTTCGGAATGATGACAACTCAGAGGGGCCAGTGTCACCTGCCAGGCAGAAAAGGGCCATCTCCGTTGCCACCAGCTTTCTGCCGCGGCCTGTGCAGAAACCAGCTCGCCGAGTCAGGGGAGCGTAGTCTCTCCCCGTTTCCCTCCCCGGAGGCTACTCCCCGACCTCTCCTCTTCCCCCGGCCGCCTCTCCAAGCTGCAGGCTCAGCCTCGGGTTTCCGCTGATCCTGGCGGCTGGGAGCCCGGAATCCAATTACTTTTCCTAGGGGAGCGCCGTGCGCCCGTCTGGCCGCCAAGGGCAAGCGGGGTTCGGGAAGCCGCAGAGGCCGACCCTCCCCCGCGCCCAGGGTCTCGGGGACTGCAGCCCCGGGCCGGGCGAGCCGAGGGGAGCCCCGCCGCCCTCGGGACTATTTGTCCTTCCGCGCGGCCCTGCGGCGGCGCCGACGTCGTCCCTCCCGGCCGAGCGGAGATTAGCCCAGGGCTTCCCCGCCGCGCGCCCCCGGCCAATCGGCGCCGCGCGGGCCGTGCTCGGGGTCGCCACACGCACACCGCCCCCCCCCCCGAGTCCACGCCTCCCACGCGCGCCCTCCGCGCCGCGCACGCGCCCGCCCGCCCCGCCGCGGGGTCGCACGCGCCTCGGTGCGGGGCCTGCGCCAGGTCGCGGCCTGGACCCTGCGCCCTGGGCCCCTCGGGTCTGCGCCCTAAAGTGAAAGTGAAATGAGGACGGAGGGCCCGGGGGTCCGCGGGGGAGGTGCCCGCGCCTTGCAGGTTCTACTCGCTGGGCCGCGGGGAGCGGGGCACCGGGGCTCCCCGGGAAGGAGGAGGACCCTTCCCGGGTCTGTGGGGGTTGGGGGGGAAACTCCTCAGGGCTCCTTGGGTGTCCCTCGTCGGGGGATCGCCAACTGGTGGGTTTCTCACTGGGTTCTCAGCCGTGGTCAGAGCACTGGATACATCCCTTCTCCATCTGGACCAAAAAAACCCCAACCACCCAACTACCCAGACAGACAGACAGACACTCCCCCCGCACACACTGTCAAACTATGAGGCTACAGCTGACATCCTGGCTTGGAGGAGAAAGTGCGCTATCGGGCCCCGTTTTCTCCTTTGGATGCATCCTCCTGAGACCGTGCTGACCCTGGGGCCCCTGGCGTCCTGACGGTGACTGACACGCGTGATTAGCAGGCCAGTGAGCGAGAACCAGGGCAATTGCTATCAAACCGATTACATCCAGGGACGTCAGAACAAGGACTGCGAGCCCCAGGGACGTGCCATCCTAGCTCTGCCAGGGACGCCCTCCCGGGCTGTGGCCAAGTCAGATCCTCTCTTTGTGTCTTCGTTTCTCCAGGGCAAGTAAGAAACCATGCTTACTGCTCCCCAAGTATGTTATACAAATAAACCTAGGTAACCGAGGCAAAGACATGGGAGGTTTGTTTTCGGGGGGGAAGGTGGTGGTGACTGAAAGGCACTCTCCGCACAGAAGGTTCTGTAAAGGGGAGCCATTTGATCTGGTCACGTCAACGACAGTTAATACACATGCGTTGAAACGAACTCTGTAGATGCAGGGTGCTATATGCTCTTCAGAAGACTCACACCTTAGAAAAGCCACATTAATGCCCGCGTCCTCAGACCTCCCCGGCCTGTGCCAGGCCCCATCCCCATCTTGGCCATTTTCATTCTCTATTTCTGCTCAAAGGCCACAGAGCCCTGCTAGGTATGGATACGGAATGGTGCTGCGGTTGGGGCTTCCCACTGGAGCCTAAGCTGTCGCTTGGGGTTCAGACATGTCAGGGTACCAGACGCCTGTTTAGTGGAGGGACTGACAGGCTTCCTGAGACAGAGCAGATCCTCCACCAGGAAGGAGCCTAACACTGTGCCCGAGTCAGGAAGAAAGACTAAGGGAGAGGTCCTTTGGTGTCAGTGTTGTGTCTTTTGGCCCTGAGTCCAGTAGGAGTGGAGAAGGGGGGGAAGATGGAAGGGAGCTATGGGTGAAAGCTGACATATCTGTTTCAGATGTTTCAAATCCTGCATTTCACAGTCATGACACATGTTCTCACCTTCACTAGAAAAGACCCCCCTCCTTCCCCCCCTCCCCCTCCCCTCTCAAGGCTTAGCTTGAGCCTGAAACTTGGTCCATTTCTTCTCATATTCATTCTTTTTTTCATTTAACAGATATTAAATGTTGACTCTCTTCCAAATACTGCGCTATGTGTTAGGAGACACTGGTAAATAAGGCAGAGTACTCTGCCTCCAATTCATTTAATTTACACTCTGGTGGTGGAACTTTGTCTCTCCACAAGGCTTGGCATGAAATTCCAGGGACCAGCATGGAAATAAAACTGAAAAACAAGGCCCAATCATTCGCTCTATGCAGTATAACCCATGTTTTAATCCTGCACAAAAAAACTGCCGTTATTAGTCTACATTATTTTGATCTTTACACAGCTCATAACATATCACATCTTTTCACAGAGGCCATTGTTTCAGACAATTACAGTTTCCAACAATATAAACACCATGTAGGGCAATGAACTTGTGGCACAGTACATTTTATTAATAACATGCCTTGTCAGCTCCAACAGGCTAAGCTATGGATGGATGAATACTGCAGAAATGAGCCTGTATCTGATACAAGTTTATGTATCATCACAGTTGTTACCATATCTCTGCTCACAGTCAGGGAGCTGCCACATCGTATTCAACAGAATGGTGTGTGGATACATTGTCAGGAGATAGAAATATTTACTGTAACCTACCTTTCTTTGGCTATACTTGCCTGAGGATGTGTAGTAAAATCAAATTTTAAAATTCCCCCTGGTTTATTATTCCCATTTCATTTTTGGTAGGTTCTCCAAAAAGTGCTACACTGTATTGAAATATAAAACTGCTTATATATTTTCTACCAATAGTATGTCTGCTTCAAATGGTGTCATGGACCCTCAGTGTCTACTTTATCTTGACAGTGTCTGAAGTGGAAGTAAACCAGTTCAGACTGCAGGTCCTGAAGTATGAGTCAGAGAAGGTGGATGCAGCCGGAGTGAAATGAGAGCATTTAAATGAAATGTGAACTCCAGTCAATTTGAATGAATTCCCTTAGCACCTTAGTCCAAGAAAGAACCTGTAAGGGTTTTAATCCTCGCCTGACTCATGACAAAGTGCACGACCCTGAGCAAGTCAGTTAATTAATCTCTGTGTCTTGGTGTCCCCATTTTACAACAGGGTTAATAAGACCTGTAAATGAACCTGCACTTGGAGTTCAGAAGAAAAGAGAATTACACTCTTTCTGAAATGTAGCTGAATAATTATCAATCAATTATCAACAGGAATTTATTGAGCTTTGCACCCACCCGTCATTATAAGATAAAGAAAATCATTAAATGCTAAACACACACACACACACACACACGCACACATACACACACACACAAAACTTCACTACATGAATGAGTGAGAAAGGGAATTAATGAGCCAAGTACTGCATGCCAGCCAGGCTCTGTGCTATGGAAGACACAAGATGCATTCCTGCCTTTAAGGAACTAAGTTTCTAGTGAAATAAGACATATATAGACCGGACCTGTGTTGCTCAATGGTTAGAGAATGGGCCCATTCACTAAAAGGTTGTGGATTAGATTCTGGTCAAGGGCATGTACCTGTGTTGTAGGTTTGTTCCCCTGGCCCTGGTCAGGGTGTGTGTGTAGGCAACCAGCCTATGTGTCTCATCTCTCTCTCTCTCTTTCCCCCCTCCCTCCCTTCCACTCTCTCTGAAAAGCAATGGAAAAAATCACTGAGGATTAACAACAAACAACAACAAAAGACATGCATAGATTAAAATGTATTTAACAATTAAGGTGTAAAATGCAAATGACTGTTGTCTATCATCTTCAAACTAGAATTCCCAGATTCTCAGCTTCATTGTAAATTCTTCTCTAAAATTGATCTAATTGAGAATATGCCTATGGTTTCATTGTGTAGAAGCATTAGAGGATGTTTAATAAAAGACTTTAAAATATAGAAATATATTTCATTAGAGTAATATTACATAAGGAAGTGCAATTGAAATATTAGTTTGGGAGGTGGGGGAGAAAGATATAAAACAATTAAAGAAAAACTTGTTTATGTTACTTCTTTTTATATTTTTATTGAGGTATAACATCTATACAGTAACGTGCACAAACCACCACCTAAATCAAGATATAGGTAATGCCCCTCTCAACCATGACATTTCAAAGTTAATGTACTTCTTTTCCACCCCAGACATACCATTATTCTGACTTCTTAGGCTTATCTATACTAATAAAAGGGTATTATGCTAATTAGACTGGACGTCTTCCAGACATCCATCTGGACATCCTTCTGGACAAAGCCACAGTGGCAGGGGCCAAGGCAGAGGCAGTTAGGGGCGACTAGGCTGGCAGAGGAGGGCAGTTAGGGGAGACCAGGCCAGCAGGGGAGGGCAAGTTAGGGGCAATCAGGCCAGCAGAGGAGGGCAGTTAGGGGAGATCAGGCTGGCAGGGGAGGGCAGTTAGGGGTGACCAGGCTGGCAGGGGAACAGTTAGGGGAGATCAGGCCAGCAGGCAAAGGCAGTTAGGGGTAATCAGGCAGGCAGGCAGGCAGGCAGAGAGGTTAGGGGTGACCAGGCCAGCAGGGGAGGGCAGTTAGGGGCTATCAGGCAGGCAGGGGAGCAGTTAGGGGCCAGCAGTCCCAATTGCTAGAGGTATGTCCGACTGCCGGTTTAGGCCCGATCCGGCAGTCAGACATCCCTTGAGGGGTCCCGGATTGGAGAGGGTGCAGGCCAAGCTGAGGGACCTTCCCCCACCCCCCGTGCATGAATTTTGTGCACAGGGCCTCTAGTAATACTATAAAGTACTATAGACTTTATATAAATGAAATTATATCTATTGTGCCAGGCTTCTTTTGTTCAACATTATGTATATATGATGCATCTATTGTTGCACACACCAGAGTTCATTCTTTTGGATTGTTGCAAAACAACTATTTTTAAAGTTTGGTCTGAGGGCCCCTGGGGGAGTCTCTGAGAATTTTCAGGGGGGCCCATGTGTCAAAATTATTCTCATAATAATTTAGGAGTTTATTTATTTGCCTTTCCCAGTGCATTGATGTTTTCATTGATGGTGCAAAAGCAATGGTGATTAAAACTGCTTGACCTTGGCATGAATAATTTTTTTTAGATTCATAAGTTTTGTGTCCTCTCTGAAATATCTTTGCTTAACTTGAGGATACAAATATTTTTTCTATTATTCTCTTCTGTTTTATCGTTTTATAGTTTCAGATTTTACATGTAAGACTAAGATTTATTTTGCTGTAATTCTTGCATATAGTGTGACTTTAGGATCAATAGTCCTTTTTTAAAAAAATGGATGTCCAATTGTTATAGCACTACTTACTGAAAAGACTACTTGTTCTCTCTGTTTCCATTGAATTACCTTGGCACTTTTGTCAAAACTCAATTGAATATATATACTTCTTACTCAATTTCACTTACCTACATGTCTTTCCATTCACTAATGCCATAATTTGAATCCTATAATCCATGAAGATGGTATATTTCTCTGTTTAGGTACTCTTTAATTTGCTTTAACTATGTTTTTGCAATTTACAAAATAAAGCTCTTTTGTTAGGTTTATTCATAATTATCTTATTTTTGGTGTTATTATAAATGGAATGGCTTTTAAAATTTCATTTTCCAATAGTTTGCTGTTAGTATACAAAGATATATGTTTAATATTTGCTTTAAATAGATTCTTTTATATGAACACTGTATCCTGTGACCTTGCTAAATTTGTGAGTTCTAGTAATTATTTTTTGGATTCTCCTGGGATTTTTTACATTAATAATCAAATACTTTGCAAATAGAGACAATTTTACTTCTTCATTTTTGTTGTTGTTGTTGTTGTTTTTGGTAATCCTCACCCGAGGGTATTTTTTCCATTGATATTCTGAGAGTGGAAAGGAGTAGGGCGGGGGTGGGGAGGGAAAGAGAGAGAGACATTGATGTGAGAGAGACATATGGAATGGTTGCCTCCCACACCTGCCCTGACTGGGCTGGGATGAACCTGAGACCCAGGTATGTGCCCTTGACCAGGAATTGAACCTGAGATGTTTTGGTGCACTGGTTGACACTCTAACCATTGAGCAACCGGCCAGGGCTACTTCTTCCTTTTTGATCTTATTGCCATTTCATTTTCTTTCATTCTTACAATGACAAAGATCTCCAGCACAATGTTGAATAGCTGTAGTGATAGTGGCATATTTGCCTTGTTCCCACTGTAGGGGAAAGTAATTCAGTCTTTCACCATTGGCTGTCTGCAGATGTCCTTTATTCAGTTGAAGAAGTTCCCGACTATTTCTTGTTTGCTGCAAGTTTGTAGCAAGAATGAATGTTGTATTTCATCAAATGCTTTTTCTTTATCTATTGACATGATCATGTACTGTTTTTTCCCTTAGTCTGTTATTACAGTGAGTTATAGCAGGCATAACTGTGCAAGATCATTTGTTATAACACTGATGACATGCCTAGAACCTGAACTCTTTTTTATATTGATTAGGCTATGGTAAAATTGGTACATTACATGTAGTTTTGATGCAGTTATAAGAACCTATCTGTGACGATGATGTTAAGTGGGGGTTTACTGTATATTGATTGATGTGTAAATCTTGAACTAATCTTGCATTTCTGGGATAAAGCCTAATAGTCTTGAAGTGCTATTCTTACGTACTGTTGATTTCATTTACTAGTGTTTTGTGACAGATTTTGCCTCTATAGCCATGAAGGATATTGGTCTGTAATTTTTAATCCATTTTTGTCAGGTTTTGATATTAAGCTTATGTTGGTGTATTAGTTTGTTAAGGCTGCCATAACAAACGAATACAGACTGGGTGACTTAAACAGAACATATTCATTTTCTCACAGTTCTGGAGGTTAGAAATCCAAGATCAAGTTGTTGGCACGTTTGGTTTCTCCTGCTGCCTCTCTCCTTGGCTTGTAGATAATTACCTTCTCACTGTGTCCTCACATGCCCTTTTCTCTATGCAGCACATGCCCCCTTATGTCTTTCCTTTTTCGTACAGGGACAACAGCCTTATTAGATTAGTCTTTTTCATCTATGGTGTTGAATTTATTGGCATAATGTTGCTCATAGTGTTCTCTTATTATTCTCTTAAGTAGGGGCCCAGTGTATGAATTCGTGCACCTTGAAAGGAACTGTGGGCCGCGAGGCTGTGGTGGACATAGGGGCGGGTCTTGGCCCATCCTCTGTGCTCCTGCCTGGCCCCTCCCGCGGTGGCCCCAGTCCCCTGTCTGCCGGCAGTCCTGCTCCTGCCGCCACCACTCCCACGTGCTGATGGCGCTTCCCCACTCGCTCGAGCCCACTGATGGTGTGGAGTGATTGGGGCTGTCGCCAGCAGTGGGTGTAAGCAGTGGCTGCTCCCTCTGATTGCTCCTCAGGAGTAGGGGGAGGTGGAGAAACCCTCAGGGGCGATCAGGGCTGGCAGCCGCCATTCACACCTGCTGACGGCGCCGAGTGATTGTGACCGGCGCCAGGCACTGGCAGTGGGTGCAAGCAGGGCAGGTAGCAGGTGCAAGTGCCGGGTGGGACCGTGGCACACGGGAGCAAAGAATTTTCAGTAGCCACCGGAGGTTTGTACCGATGACAGCAACTGGCACCCCACCTTGGTCTGGTGCCCCCGCTCATCTGCTCCACCATCCTGCCATGGCTGATGCCCGCCATGTTCTGTGCGTGCCCCCTGGTGGTCAGTGCACATCATAGTGACTGGTTGTTCGGTTGTTCCACCGATCGGTCTACTTGCATATTAGGGTTTTATATCTATAGATGTCTGTAGGACCTATGTTCACAACCTGTTTGTCTAAGACCTTGTTTTAGACAGTCGTACTTATTTTAAAAGAACTTAAGAGACGGAAAAATAAAAACTTATATAGTTATTCTGGATGTGTAGCTTTTCATATAAAATTTAAAATTGGCTTATCAATTTCTACAAAATTGGTATTTTGATTGAGAGTGCATTGAATCTATAGATTTGCTTGGGAAAACTGCCACCTTAACAATATTAAATTGTTGGATCTGTGAACAAGGTACATTTGTCTACTTACATCTTGTCTACTTAAATTTCTCTCATGAATTTATTTTCATTTTCAGGATACAAATCTTGTACAAATTTTGTTGGATATAGTCCCAAGTATTTGATATATTTTTAAAATGGTATTTTTATTTACATTTCAATGTCCAGTTGTTCGTTTCATATATTGTTATATAATGACATTATATCTTGTGAATTCACTAAACCCACTTATTAATTCTAGGAGCTTTTTTGGTAGAAATTTCTGAAGTGTTTATATATATATAATTATGTCATCCGTGAATAAAGATAGTTTTATTTCTTCCTGTGTAACCTATATGCTTTTATTTCTTTTTATTCTCTTATTGTCCTGACTAGATTCTTTTTTTTAAAATATATTTTATTGATTTTTTACAGAGAGGAAGGGAGAGAGATAGAGAGTTAGAAACATCGATGAGAGAGAAACATCGATCAGCTGCCTCCTGCACATCTCCCACTGGGGATATGCCCGCAACCCAGGTACATGCCCTTGACCGAAATCAAACCTGGGACCTTTCAGTCTGCAGGCCGACGCTCTATCCACTGAGCCAAACCGGTTTCGGCCTGAGTAGATTCTTGAGTACAATATTGAGTAGAAGCAATGAAAGCAGAAATCCTTGCCTTGCTTTCAGTCTCAGTGGGAAAATATTTACTCTTTTATCATTAATTATGATATTAGAAATAAGTGTTTCCTAGTCTTTTATTAGGTTGAAGCAGTTCCATTCCTAGGTTGCTGAGATTAGTACATGTTTTCTTAATATCCTATGTGATGAAATACACATGAAGTACTACAGCTGTATGTAGAAGTATGAGATTGTCTAAAAAAGAAAGCACTTCTGTGATTGAATTGTAAACCGAATTGGTTGCTTTTTTTCATAGAACACCATTTTTACTTGGAAGAGCCAAGGACAAACTATGATTACTCAGAGTTACGTATTTGGCAGATAGTTTGTTAAAAAATAAATAAATAAAAGGTGTGATCCTATCATGTCAAGGCAAACAACTGACTATATTTAACATTGATAAAATTTTCCTTTTCAAGCAAAAATTAGAATTTTTAAAAATATATATTCACTCTTTTGGGCTTAACATCTTCCCAATATGTCATGACTTTTCTGTTGAGATGGTGGTAATATTAACTAGCGTGATTTTTCTGATGTATGATGTGTGTCAATATTTAGAAGATCCAAATATTTTGGTGAACCAATATTTTAAGAAACTACCACTTAAGTTTTAATGTAGTATTAAAGACTATTCACAATTCTCTGAAAAAGCTGTTAAAATAATCCTTCTCTTTTTCTCTATATATCTTTGTGAGGCCATATTTTCTTCCTCTACTTCAACCAAAACAACATTATGTGACAGATTGAAAACAGAAGCAGATATTAGGATCCAGTTGTCTTCTGTTAAGCCCAACCGTAAAAGGTAGATATCCAATCTCTATTGCAAAGAGATTGACAAATATATCAAATAATGCCACTTCTTTTACTAATGTTTTTGTTTGGAAGATATAGTCATACATAAAAATATGTACATTGATATGTAATGGATTTATTATTTTTATTTTTTAAATACATTTTTATTGATTTGAGAGAGATTAAGGGAGAGGGAGAATCGGGAATCAAGCCAGTGACCTCTTGGTGCATGGAATGATGCTCAACCAATATACATAATATTTTAACCATTTTTAGGTGTATAGTTAAGTAATCTTAACTATAGTTACATTGTGGTACAGCTGTCACCACCATTCACCTCCAAAATGTTTTTATCTTCCCAAACTGAGACTTTTTATTCATTAAATAATAACTCTCCATTAGCCTTTTCCCCTAGTCACTGGAAATTGCCATTATATTTTCTATCTCTATAAATTTGACTACCATAGGTACCTCCAAAAGTAGAATCATACAATATTTTTCCTTTAGTGTCTGGCTTATTTCACTTAGTACAATGTCTTCAAGATTTATCCATGTTGTTATTGTTATTTTAATAATAAAAAGCTCTCAGTCTTAATTTTTAGCATGATAAATATTAATAGAAATGCCCAAATATATGAAAAACTCTTTGGTGTTTTAATAAGTTTTAAGAGTCCTGACACCAAAAAGTTTGAGAACCACTGTTACACAATAGCACAGCATATGTATGTGTGCATGTATGTACATAATTTATTTAGCCATTCTACTGCTAAGGAACAATTGGTTTTTCTTCAGTTTTTGGTTATTGTGGATAAAGTTGTTATGAATATTCTCATACATGTCCAGTGGAGGACCTCTATACTACTTTCTCTCCAATCTCTAGGAGTGATGTGGCTGTATACTTATGCCTTTTAAAAATGATGATGGTAGATATCAAATCTCTATTGTATTTAGGTTACATTGGATACATTTCAAAGTACAGTGTGTAACAGACTTGGAATGCTAATATTTACAATATATAGGATATTTATTCTTTGCATTTGTTTAAACTTATGATGAAAAATTTAGATATCAATGTAAGCATGTGTGAGGCATATATCTTTAAATATGTTATATTAGGAAGTACATGAGGAAAGTGTTTTGAAGACTACAAGACAGTAGACCCTTTAGGAGTTCAGAAGAAGAGCAAGACGATTGAAGACAGGGGAGGTCTCTTTCTCCCTCCTCTCCTTCCCCTTTTGCCCTCATCCTCATTACTTATCCTGTCACCTGACATTTACCAACAACTATTATAAGCCAACCACTCTGTTAGGCATTGAGGATATAGCTGTGAACAAGACAGAGAAGGATTTGACTCACAGTCTAGTGTGGGTTATAATCACCATGAAAACTAATAACTGAAATGACTGCAGATTGTGTCAAATATCTCAAAGGAAACGAACGAGCTTTATGATAGGGGTAGTGGTGGTATTGGCCGTTATGGAGGGTGGTCATGGTGGCCTCATGTTGGAAGAGCTGACTCTGCTTAAGAGGCAAGAGAAGAGCAGTCCAGGCAGAGGGCCTCATACTGAGAGCATTAACCAGGCGTTGGAGAAGAAAGAGCTTGGAATGTTCTAAACACTGAAAGCAGGCCACTCTGGTGGGATTACAGTCAGACTTGAGTCTTTTTAAGTTATTACATAGTTAACTCTTGAAAATGTCTATACACAAAATATATAGCAGTTAACATAAAATATGTAAGAAGGCAATAATAAAATGTAGAAAATATACTGATGCTTATCTTTGAGAAGTGATAAAAGTGAACATGCCTCTACTTTCACCCTAGAACAGGAGACAGGGAAGGGAGATTCAGGAAAATAAAATGAGGTTACCATCTGCACCAGCTATCATCTCACTGAGGGAAAGAGGATGCCTTGTTAATTTTTGTATCTCCAGTGCCTAGCATTGTGCTTGATCTAAAGAAGTTGCCTAATCCATGTGTATCTTAAGGGAGAAAGAAACAGAATTAACACTTATTTAGTGCCAAACTCTGTGCTGGAGCCAATTAAGCAAAATCAAAAAGCAAATAAAATACAATAAGAATTGCAACATGCACAACAGACAATAGGTTGATGTGCTTAATAAACTTTAAAAAACTAGCATATTGCTTAAGAGCATATGTTCTGGAGTGAGGAAGGTAAACTGCTTTGAAAGCAAATTAGGGATTGTGTGGGTGTTTTAGTTGGCCAAGGGGAGCCAGAACGTGGTGGGGGCGGGGAGAGAGAGAAATGGAAGGAAGGAAGGAAGGAAGGAAGGAAGGAAGGAAGGAAGGAAGGAAGGAAGGAAGGGAGGGAGGGAGGGAGGGAGGGAGAGGAGAGAGAGAGAGAGAGGAGAGAGAGAGAGAGAGAGAAGAGAGAGAGAGAGAGAGAGAGAGAGAGAGAGAGAGAGAGAGAGAGAGAGAGAGAAAGGGAGAATAGCATGGATCTGTGATGTCTGTGAAGCTCATTCCCAATCTGGTGCCCCTAAGGCTGACCTTCAGATGTTCCCTCACCACGGTTCTCTTTTTCTGGTCTCATACTGAGAGTGCAAATATAAATAGAAGAGACATATACCTCCCAAACCGTCCAGCTTCAGAGAGAATGACAAAGACCTGAGTAACCTGTTAATTGAATGATGACTCCCTGAAGGGCATACAAGCCTTATAAAACACTTGGTCAGAACTTGTGCTGACACACAAGTGTATTGTGTGTACTTATCAGCATCATTTTATTCATTACATAATATACTCCTCTTAATTTTGAGGAGGAAATGAGCTAATTTTTGTACTACATGATTTCCCTACTTTAACCAAGCTAATTTTTGGTAAGTTAATTTAACATAATTGGTTACCTAGTATGTGCCACTGGCCCAGAGGCAGCAGATACAGCAGGGCTGAATAAAACATGCACAGTCTGAGACTTCATAGAGCTGCTATTGTACATGGGGGTGGGTTCGGACAGACAAACAGGTGAGGAAATAAGTTGCATAACATAATGTCAGATAGAGTATAAATATTATGAACAAAAACAGAGGAAGGCCTTAGTCAGTTTGGCTCAATGGATAGAGTGTCCGCCTGTGGATCAAAGGGTCCCAGGTTTGATTCTGGTCAAGGGCAGGTACCCCTGTTGCAGGCTCCTCCCTGGCTTGGGGCCCCGGTCAGGGCGCATGCAAGAGGCAACCACTCTCCCTAAAAATTAATGGGAAAATATCCTCAGGTGAGGATTAAAAAACACACACACACACACACACACACAAAAAACAAGAATGGAGGAAGGAAAGGAGCTCAATGTTGGGAGAAGCAAGGTTGAGCCAAGGAGGATGGGTAGAGCTCATCTCCAGTCAACAACATCATTGCCAAGAGGATTCTGAATCCTCACAGTTCCCAGGCTGAATTTCATTTAACCAGTGTTCAGGTGAAATAATTTGTCAGGGCAAGACCTAGAAACCAAATGGTAATATATATGGCATAAATGCCTGGAAATAAAAATGTCTCAAATGTCATCAATTCCCACTTGTGCTTTCCAACTTGCTGACAAACCAACAACTGAAGTAAAAAGGGGAAGGCACAGTACGAAGCAGTTTATTACAACAATAAGATGGTTTGTCCAAGGAAATCTATAATAGTAAAAGCTTAATATGCTAATTAGACTGGACGTCCCTCCAGACGTCCTTCCGAACGAAGCTGGTGCTACCAGGGAAGCCCGGGTCCCGGGTGCCTATGGGTGGCCAGAGGGAAGCCAGCCTGGGTCCCAGGTGCTAGAAGGAAACCGGTGCCGGCAGCCAGGGAAAGGAAGGCCTATTCTTGCACGAATTTCGTGCATCAGGCCTCTAGTAGAAGATATTTGTCTAATCAATATGATTTGGGAAAAAAAATACTAGTTCTCAGAGGACTAGGGCTAGTACTAGTGTTAAACTGGTTTTGTTTATACTGGTGTCCTTGAAAAGTTTCTTACCAAGATCACCAATAACAAACTAATACCAAAGCCAATGGTTAATTTTCTCTCCTAACCTTACTCTTCATTTGTTGCAAAGTATTCTCTTCTCTCCTCCTTTCTTCTTCTCCTCTCTACTCTCTATCTAGATTTTATGTAGTCTCACACAGACCTAATAAACCATCTATATGCTGATGACCCTAATTTATATATTCAACCTTGTTTCCTCTCCTAAACTCTGCGTTAGTATATCTAACTGCTTACTTGATATCTCCACTTGGTAATTGAAATTAAACATGGTTAAAATATAAAATTTGATTTCTGTTTCTTTTTCAATACCCAGTATGGACTTCCCTAAATCTTTTCCTTTATACCACTATTGTTTATCCTATTGCTTGATACAAACATCTTGATTTCTCACTTTAATTCATACCCTACCTGCAGTCTATCAGTAAGTTTTATTAGCTCTCACTCCAGATTACATCTGGACCACCCATTTCTTATCATCTCCACTTGAATAGTCTTAGTTAAAAGAAGTCATTATATTTTGCCAAGTCTATTGCCAGAATGTCCTAACTGGTCTTCCTCCCCAGTGCAGGTGAGCCAAGGCTGTGTGCTGAGGGAGTTGAGACCCTGTTCTGAGCATGAGGTTCAGAGTGATGGTGTCTGCAATGGAAAGACGATGGTGAGTGGGGTCTGTGAGGTCACTGAGGGACTGTGCAGGCACAGTTGGAGGAGAGCCAGCAGTCCCCCCCCACACACACACACACACTTGCACTGCTAATAGATAGTGCAACAGGAACTAGAAAAAGCGATCAGGAACCAGGAAGAAAAACCCCCTTCCTCCTGCCATGTCCCTCCCATGCTCTCTACTGATAAAGGTCAGCATGTGCACTGGGTGGGAGCAATGCTGCGGAGCAGGTCCTGAAGGGTGAGTCTAGAGCGCAGAGGTAATAAATTGATAGGTGGGACAATCTCTTTCATAATAAATACTTCGTAACTAGCTTCACAAATGCCCCTGGTGTGAGGCTTATTAACTTCATTTCTGGGATTATCCATACATTATTTATGGAACTGAATTTTAAATTTAGAGTGTACAACTTCCGTGTTTCTGTTTCCATTCTTATGTCAAATTTCTTCTATGAACATCGATATAATTAATAACAACAAAAAAAAATCCAAAGCAGTATATGCCAGAAATGGAAAAAAGATGCCTAGGCACCAAATACCGTGGTCCCAATGGCCACATCTAGCAAATGATTGGACAGGGGGCTGAGCCTGGGCAGCAATGCTTCATGGTCAGATGAATTAATAAGATGCTTCTTTCAAATGGATATTCTCCAAGGGGTATGGTCTATATCCTTTACTGTGTAAATTACTCTTTAAGTAACTAGTCTTTTAGCCCGGATTAATTCATCACAGTAGCTACCATAGCAAAAAAAACAAAAAACAAAAATAAGTCTCTAAGGGGGAAAATAAGGCTTGAGGGAAGATTTAGGACAGGAGGTGTTATGGACTGAATATTTGTGTTGTCACATGCTGAAGCCCTAATTCCTGGTCTGTCTGTGGAGATGGGGCCTCTAAGAAAGTCATTAAGGTTAACTGAGGTCATAAGGGTGGAGCTCTGATCTGATGAGATTAGTGTCCATTAAGAAGACATTCCACCCACCCCCACTCCATGCACCCACTGAGAAAAGGCCATGTGAGCACGTTGCGCACTAAGAGGAGAGCTCTCGTCAGACACACACCCTGCCAGCACCTGGGTTTTGGACTTCCAGCCCCCAGAACTGTGAGAAAATAAATTCCTGTTGTTTAAGCTACCCAGTATTTTGTGATAGCAGCCCTTTCCATAAGAATAAAGGCACTGCCCTAACCGGTTTGGCTCAGTGGATAGAGCGTCGGCCTGCAGACTGAAGGATCCCAGTTTCGATTCTGGTCAAGGGCATGTACCTTGGCTGCCCGCACATCCCCATTCGGGGGTGTGCAGGAGGCAGCCGATCGATGTTTCTCTCTCATCGATGTTTCTAACTCTCTATCCCTCTCCCTCCTTTCTGTAAAAAACTCAATAAAATTTAATTAAAAAAAAAAAAAGAATAAAGGCACTGTATGGGAAAGGCAAGCTCAGAGGAATGCCATAGAGTTCTCAGAATACATGTGTACTGGGGGTAAGGAAGAGATACAGAAAAAGAGGAGAGTGGAAGAATAGCAAAAACAAATTTCTTTCACTATGCTACCATTTTGCTTAAGACGGGCCTTTTTAATTAATGGAGGTAAATGGGACTATGGTTTCCCCAAAACATATGAACACTCTCACATTTTTCTAATTGGCTTTAATTTTTTTTTTTTAACTTTCATCTGAATATAAGTTTGTAGCAGTTTCCAACGTAAAGATCATAAAGACTTAACTCAGAAGTCAAGAAACTATTTTCATTCTTTCAACCATGAAGCCTCTTCTATTTAGAAATGTTACCTCAACTGCTCATTTGTTGTTGTTTTTAAGTAAAGAAAAAGCTGGAACATTATATGATTTTGAAAGGACTTCTCTACAGAAAAACTCAACTCAAGGTGTAGAGATATGCATATGATATGCCTGAATTAGATGATTTAGGGGTAAATTCTCAGTAGTATTCTGATACAGCTAGCAGGTACTTAGTAAGGCCAGTGGATGACCAAATGTGGTATAAAGTAAATAAAACATAAACATTAAGCTTTGCCCTGACTCTGTTTTCCGTGTATGGTTTTCCCTAAGACATCCTCACTACATCTCTTCATGAAGCTGTTGCCAGCTCAGAAATGCACCCTTAAATTATTTCCCTCTTTTCCTGCCTTATTTGCTTATTTCCTTACTCTAAATGTCCTCAGATTACAAACCTCCCAATGAAGTGCTAGTACTCAAATTTGCTCAGTCTCTTTTTTTCTAGATAATCCAAGCTAAGACTGTGCCCAAAACAGTACAGAAATGAGTGCTTAAGAAGATATTTTATAAAAAGATATATTTTATAAATAAATGTAGTAAAAATTTGCTTCAGGTACAGAATTGTGAATAATTATCTTCTGGTAAAACTAAGAATTCTTGGCAATAAAGAACTCTAAAATTAAGATTTAAAAAAATTATGACATTGACATTGTTAGAGAATACTTCTTTTTGTATAGAATGTTCATGATTTGGGATTTGTCTGATGTTTCCTCATGATAAGATTTAAGTTATACATATCAGGTCAGAATATTACATAGTGATATTGTATCCTTCTTAGGGCATTGTATCTATGTATGATGTCCATAATATCACTTGATTAGTGATATTAATTTCAATCATCTGATCAAGATTGTTAATACTTTTTGTTTTACATGTGCACTTAAATATCTGTATTTTTCCCAATTACCATTTAATCATAATTTGACAATACTGCAACACTGTAGGAGGCTTCAGTATTATTACCCCATGCTTCAGCCCCTCTAAAATGTATTTACCACAGAGGAGGGCAGAGGGGGAATAAATGAGAACAAAAAGAGACTTTGCTTTGAGCAATGGGCATACAGTGTAGTAAGCAGATGATGTTTTGTTGAGTTGTACACTTGAAACCTGTATGGATTTGTGAACCAATGTCATCCCAATAGACTAAAAAAAATTAAAATAAAAAAATAGAATAAAATGTATTCACCACAGAGACAAAGATTGCTGTTTTATTCACTAATACAAAATATTCTAAGCACATGGTACAGTGCCTACCACATATTTACTGAATGATTGAATAAAAAGATAATTCAGATTAGTAAAAATGTCAATAACAGAATTATAATAAAAGTACTTTATGACAGACATTTAAAAATTTTATTTTTCAACTACAGTTTACATTCAATATTATTTTATATTTATTTCAGGCTTATAGCATAGTGGTTAGACAATCATATACTCCAATATTTACTCTAACATAACTGGCACCATACATAGCTATTACAATATTTTTGACTATATTCCCTATGCTATACTTTATATCCCATGACTATTTTGTAATGACCAATTTGTAGTTATTAATCCCTTCACCTTTTTCACCATACCCCAAAACCACCCTCCCCTCTGGCAGCCATCAGTCTGTTCTCCGTATCTCTGAGCCTGTTTTTATTTTGTTATGACAAAACATTATTAAAGCCATACTATTGCCCAGCCGGTGTAGCTCAATGGTTGAACATCAACCCATGAACCAGGAGGTCATGGTTCGATTCCCAGTCAGGACACATGCTTGGGTTATGGGCTCTATCCCCAGTAGGGGGTGTGCAGGAGGCAGCCAGTCAATGTTGATGTTTCTCTCTCATCTATGTTTCTATCTCTCTCTCCCTCTCTGTTCCTCTTTCTTTAAAAATCAATTTTAAAATATTTTTTAACAAGCCGTACTGGTGTGAGGTGATACTTCATTGTGGTTTTGTTTTCCATCTCTCAGAAGATTAGTGACTTTGAGCATTTTTCATATGTCCCTTGACCTTCTGTATGTCTACTTTGGAGAAGTGTCTATTTAGGTCCTTTGCCCATTTTTAATTGGATTATTTGTCTTCCTTTAATTAAGTTGTATGAGTTCCTTATATACGTTTGATATTAACCCCTTATCAGATGTATCATTGGCAAATATGTTCTCCCATCCATTGGGCTCCCTTTACAGTTTGTTGATGGTTTCTTTTGCTGTGCAGAAGCTTTTTATTTTGATGTAGTCCCATCTGTTTATTTTCTCCTTAGTTTCCTTTGCCCTAGGAGATGTATCGGTAAACATATTGCTATGAGAGCTGTCTGAGATTTTGCTACCTATGGTTTCTTCTAAGATTTTTATGGTTTCATGACTTACATTTAAGTCTTTTATCCATTTTGAATTTATTCTCGTGGTGGTCTAGTTTCATTATTTTGCACGTACCTGTCCAATTTTCCCAACACCATTTATCTCTTACCATTTGAGACAGCATGGAGGGACCTGGAGAGTATTTGCTAAGTGAAATAAGACAGTTAGAGGAAGATAAGTATCACATGATCTCACTCATATGTGTAATCTAATGAACAAAATAAACTGATGAAAAAAAAATAAATCCAGAGACATAGAAGCATGGAACAGACTGATGAATCTCAGAGGGAAGATGGGGTTGGTGGTGGGTGGGAGAGATGAATCGGGGAACTTAAATGCAATATATACATAGCCCATGGACATAGAGAATAGTGTGGTGAAGGCCTAGGGGGGCAGGGATGGGGTGGATGGAGGTTAATAGGGGGGAAAAAGGGGACATCTATAATACTTTCAACAATAGAGATAAATTTTTTAAAAATGCCATACTACTTCAGCAGTCCATGGCCATAGGATACAAACACAAGACAGGAAATATATGATTAAGCATAATTTTAAACCTCTTCTCCCCTCCCACACACATTTTAGTCAATATATTTAACCAAAACCATCAGTTGCAAAACTGACTGATTTAGGATGCATTGCAAATTCCCCTTATTACTTTCTGGAAATAATATTATTAGACCTGAAATGGCTAAAAAGTGGGTAAATGGAGAAGGTACAAAGGAAGAAAATGAATGTTGCATGGAAACTTCTAGGTTTTACTCACCAGTGCTGAATTGAGTCATATACAACAGGCCTTACTTTGCATGGTTCTGACATGCACGATTTCCAGTTACCATGGTTTAGTTAAATAGCCCAGTCCTCCAGCACCACAGTTCACATTTCAGTTACCATGGTTCAGTTCAGTTCAGTAATTGCATGAAGTACAAACTTTATTGCTGGCTCTTCAGTCCACAAATCACACTATGTAAATACCAGATGCATATCATGATCAGTGACCAACCACATCACTTCTTTCAAAGTCCGTCAGTGATTGGCCACTCTGCACCTGGTATTCAGTTCACATACAGAGATAGCAAAAGTGTGTAGCTGTGTTTCCATCTTGTTTCCCAGTGGCAAAATCCACCTGACATTTTACAAAAATGGATCATCAAAAGAGATAATTAGCTAAGAGATGAAAGTACAGCAAATAACCTCAAAGTGACGTTGCTGGAAGTAAAAATCGACTTGAATGTGGAGTTATAGAATGAATAACTGACCATGAGAATGTTGACATTGCCACCATGTGAGAAATTCTAGATATGTAGCAGAGGAACTCAGTGAAGGCAAATTTATCAACATAAAGAAGGAAAGTGGTTGTAAAAACAGCAACAACAAAAATGAAGATGTCCCAGAAGAAGTAACACAAGCAAAAAAAATTCCACATTAATCAAACTTTTGGAGATATTTCACAACATGAATTGTGCAAAGGATAAAATGTTAGAAGCTGATCCAAATTTAGGAAGGAGAATAACAATTCACTAGGGCATACAAAAGATCCTCTCTCCCTGTATAGTGAGTTACACAACAGAAGAAGGCAAGCAGTGTTTAAACTACTCTTGATACACTTTTAACAAAGAAATAAAACACTTTAGTTCTCAATGTTTTAATGCCTTAAATTCCAATATACTAAGTAAATAATAGTTTTACTATTTTTTCTATATGTATGTATAACTGACAATAAGAGTTTAAATGTTTTGAAAAAAATTTAAAGGTCATAAAAAATCAAAAATTTCCCATTGATTATTAAGGTAACTGCACAGTTTCAGCTTGCACATTCATTTTTATGGTTCTGTACTGTCATGCAAAATAAAGATGGCCTTTATTTGATTCAAAGTAAAGTACAAGTTAAATGCTCAGAAATGAAAAGTAGAAAGTTCTTACCATAGTCATGATCTGAAGAAAAGTAAGAACTACTGAATGGAAATGATAAGCTGTAAACGTTAGCCTCCCACTTGGATCAATCCCAAATCTATATCTCTAACTTGGGTTTCCCAGTGACTTCTGGGTGTTCCACCAGCACCTCACATACAACACATTAAAAACTGAACTTCCTCCTAACGCTGCCACTTACCAAAAAGCTCCAAGCAGCTTGATTCTCTGTAATGGGGTGTCAACTAGGATTAGTTTTAATGGCTATTAACTAGAGACCTGAAATAATAGTAGCTTAAATAAGATACAGATTTATTTTTCTATCAAAACAAAACTCCAGAATTAGACAACCCAGGGCTAACATGGTGACTCACCAATTTTCAGGAATATATCTTTTTGTTCTACAATTCTTAGCACCAAGTGTCTATCTTCAAGTTACTTCATGGCCTTAAACTAGCTACTGGTGCTCCAACCATCACATTCCAGGAATAAAGAAGGAAGGTAAAGCAAAAGTGCGGCCACCCTGTGGAGTCAATGTACTTCAGAAAGATTTCATGGATGCCCCACCCAAAGATGTCTGTTTATGTCCTTACTAGAGGCCCGATGTACAAAATTCATGCACGCACGCAAGGCCAGGGGGTTGGGGTGTCCCTCAGCCCAGCCTGTGCCCTCTTGCAATCCGGGACCCCTCGCTCCTTACCACCCACCTGCTCGTTCCTTACCGCCAGCCTGCTTGCTCCTTACCGCTTGGCTCACTGCTCCTTAGTACTACCACGGAGGTGGGAGAGGCTCCCACCACTGCCGCTGTGCTCGCCAGCCATGAGCCCAGCTTCTGGCTGAGCAGTGCTCCCGCTGTGGGAGCACACTGACCACCACGGGGCAGCTCCTGCATTGAGCATCTGCCCCCTGGTGGTCAGTGCACGTCATAGTGACCGGTTGTTCTGGTCATTCTGCCGTAACGGTTGCTGGGCTTTTATATATATATAGACTAGGGGCCCGGTGCACGAAATTCATGCACTGGGGGGGAAGGGGGGTGTCCCTCAGCCCAACCTGCCCCCTCTCAACATACTGGGAGCCCTCAGGGGATGTCCTAGTGACAGCTTATGCCCGCTCCCTGCTTCCCTTGAGGAGCGGGCCTAAGCTGCAGTCTGTCCTCCCTTTGTGGGAGGTGACCGGGCTGATCAGGGGAAGGCACCAGCCCAGCCGTGGGAAAACTATGGCCCGCGGGCCGGATCCGGCCCGTTTGAAATGAATAAAACTAAAAAAAAAAAAGACCGTACCCTTTTATGTAATGATGTTTACTTTGAATTTATATTAGTTCATACAAACACTCCATCCATGCTTTTGTTCCAGCCCTCCGGTCCAGTTTAAGAACCCATTGTGGCCCTCAAGTCAAAAAGTTTGCCCACCCCTGCACCAGCCCCATCACCCCGCTGCTGCTGCCACTACCAGTCACCGCAGCCAGCAAGGTTTTTTCATCAACACGGACTCCAGTCCCTTCACCATGAAAAAATGACAACTTTCTTTAGGCATTTTCAAGATGTGTCTTTCATATAATAATAATTTCTTTATTATTTTTTTTATCCTCACCTGAGGATATGTTTCCATTGATTTTTAGAGAATGTGGAAGAGAAAGGGAAAGACAGAGAGAAACATCAAAGTTGGCAGGGTCTAGGTTCAGTTCTGACCAAGGGCATGTACCTAGGTTGCAGGCTCCTCCCTGGCCAGGCCCAGGTCAGGACTCATGCAGGAGGCAAGATGGGGGTCCCCTGCCCAGGCCTGAAGCCTCATACAGAGGCCCCTCCCTTGCTGAGGCTTCAGGCCTGGGCAGGTGACCCCCATTTCCCCTGATCACTGGCTCCTCCCCCCACCCAGGCCTAATGCCTCTGACCCAGGCGTCAGGCCTGGGCAGGGGACCCCCAGACCCCTCCAATTGCCGGCTCCGCTCCCCGCCCAGGCCTGATGCCTCGGCCAGAGGCATCAACCTCCATCACCCTCTGATCGCCCGATCGGCCCCTTGTCCAGGCCTGACGCCTCCGCCAGAGGCGTCAGGCCTGACCAGAGGACCCCCATCTCCCCCTGATCACCAGCTTCTGGGTGGCTTCTGGGGCTTCTGGGGCTGGCCTTCAGCTCGGGATTGGATCCGATCATGGTGGCAGGCAGGCGGCTTCTGGGGTCACACACGGGGGCCTGGATGGTGGTTCTCGCGCTGGCAGCTGTGCTGTCCTGCCTTGCCTGCAGTATGAAAATTAACTGCCATCTTTGTTGGTGGTTAATTTGCATATCACGCTGATTAACCAATGGGAGGCATAGCGAAGGTATGGTCAATTACCATGTTTGTCTATTATTAGATAGGCTGTCTTACTAGACATAATGGGGACTAGAAAACATAGTTTTAATATAATTTTTAGCTGGGCATGTTGCCAGCTTTGGTACTATATAAGTCAGTTACATGAGAAAATGGAATACCCCTAGCCAATTTGGCTCAGTGGATAGAGTGTCAGCCTGTGGACTTAAGGGTCCCGGGTTCAGTTCTGGCCAAGGGCACATACCTTGGTTGCAGGCTTTCAGCCCTGGTTAGGGTCATGTGGGAGGCAACCAATCTATGTGTCTCTCTCGCATTGGTGTTTCTCTCTGTCTCTCTCTTTCCCTTCTCCTCTCTCTAAAAATCAATGGAAAAATATGTCCTTGGATGAGGATTAAAAAAAAGAAAAGAAAAGAAAATGGGTACAGTGGATACTGGATAAGCAATTTGTGGTCTTTGTCAAACATCATTAATGATTCTACCATTCACCTAGTCACCAAGGGAAAGACCTAGAGATCTTCTGAGACTCTTCTGTCTCCTTCACTATCCATGTTCAAGAGTAGTTTATCATACTTCCTAAGTTTCTTTCAGATTTGAAACTCCACTTTTTATTTTAAAGCTCCATTGCATAAAATAGTGCATGGCAGACACTGTTTATGTTAATAAATGTTAGTGAAATGCTGATTCAATAACTGCTTTTTATACACTTGAGGGAACTTATCTCAGTGAATTTTAAATTGGGGTCTTAAAGAATATTCCTATTACATTATAATGTGTCATTTCTGGAATTCCTTAAGTCACAGAATAATTCCCTATTCTCTAACACTAGTGGGATTTGAATTAGTTATTCAACTTCAATAGTAAGAATGGAACACAGCCAAACACACGCATTCTCTGTATTTAATTTAATTGCATAACTTTGTTAGTAGCTATTGTCTCTTGTACTGTCTCCTCTAGGAGAATTTCCTCAGCATGCTACAAGCACATGCATGTACCTGTGTGCTCTCTCTCACTCTCTCACACACACATACACACTAGTGATGGCCTCAAAAATCTTGTTCTTTAGCAAGTCAAAATGTCAAACATCTCAGTGGCAGGTATGAAAAACAGTAAGCCTGTCCCTGCTGAGCCACCTGCTGAATAGTCCATATGCAAGGTGCTAATTTTAGGCTAAAAAAAGGAAAGTTGTAAAATGTATTCTCTTCTCACTGCTCCATAAGAGCCTTTTCTTTTCTTTTCTTTTCTTTTCTTTTCTTTTCTTTTCTTTTCTTTCTTTTCTTTTCTTTTCTTTCCTTTCTTTTCCTTTCCTTTCCTTTCCTTTCCTTTCCTTTCCTTTCCTTTCCTTTCCTTTCCTTTCCTTTCCTTTCCTTTCCTTTCCTTTCCTTTCCTTTCCTTTCCTTTCCTTTTCTTTTCTTTCTTTTCTTCTCAAGCAGCTGCAGCAAAAGCTTACATGAATGCAAAGTGCAAGCAGTACAAGAAACAAGGCATAATTTAAAAGAACTCACTAGATGACTTAAACAAATAAACCTATTGGGTTAAGCGTATTGTTCTGGAGAGAATAAACAGTGTGACTGGCCTTGAATTGATGGAATTCACTGGAATAAAGCAGGGCTGATAAATTGGGATAAAATATTTAGCAGTTGTTCTTTATCCTGGGACAAATGACCGACTACTTTAAATGCATTTCCTGCAGCTGGTGAGTGGGTGGCCAGGTCTGCATCCTACCCACTGTTAGCCAAGTAACATTTCTTGACTTTGACAAGTTCCTCCAAAAGATGAGCTATTGAAGAAAGCAATGTACATCGCAGATCATTTACAAAATATTTTTGTTTCTCTAATTCCTGACATTCTGGTATAAATGAAGACCTGCAAGATCTGAACATGCTCAGAAAAGGGGTTGTTTTGACAAGATGGAGAACAGGCTGTTTGCGAGCAGTCTTCAGACCAGAGCTTTAATAATGTTCATATTACTAATGCTATTGTATCTTTACTTTTTAAAAAGTACATTTTTATTGATTTCAGAGATGAAGAGAGGGGGGAGAGAGAAACATCATTGATGAGAGAGAATCATTGATCAGCTGCCTCCTGCACGCCCCCTACTGGGGATTGAGCCTGCAACCCGGGCATGGAACCTGGGACCTTCACTCCACAGGCTGAAGCTGTATCCACTGAACCAAACCAGCCAGAGCTATTTTATCTTTACCTTTAACTTGTTTTTCTTTGTAGTTCTAAATATTTCAATGGATCAAATAATTTATTTTAACACAACAGTGTTGGGATGGGACAGTGGAAGCAAATATAGAGATAATTGTTGCAATTTCTTATTAAAGTCATAATTTCATTAAGCTGGTTTCAGTTTAAAATTTTGTATGAAGTTGTAGTGTTTTCTACATGAATATGAGTCTAAATAATAAATTACATATGCAGAAATTCAGATATTCAGAAATTATGAAATAAGGAATCAGTTAGACATACAAAGGCTAATGACTCACTTTAGAAATATTTTAGGCCTTCTGTGCTGTGTATTCATAATTTGCCGCACCCCATCTCCCATTTTCTTTAGTTGTGAGGCTCTTGTGACTGCTTCTCCCTATGTTTATTTACTGTTCCTTTATTTCCCTATCACTGCCTCTGTGATGTTTCCATAGCTCCTTCTAACATTTGTATTTATTCATTCTAAAAGCCAGAAGTTTCCTCAAAGTGCCAGTTGGTCAATTAAAAATTATTCTCCAAGCACAAAAAGACAAGAAATAAAAAGTGTTGGGGAGGATGTAGAGAAAGGGAACCCTGATATGCTGTTGGAATATCCATGAAATGTGGATAATAGCACCCACTCCTACCAAGGCTGTGAGGATTAAAAGAGCTAATGTGTACAAAGTGCTATGAACCATATCCGGCACAGAGTAAATGTTTTGAAAAATATAGCTATTGTTATTTTATCATTATTACCTTTACATAAATACTTTCTCCTATCCTTCCTACTTTCCTTTCTCCTCCCCTTACTCCTAGTGAGGGAACACATCACTTCCAACCATGCGAGGAGATTAAGAAGTATGACCTGAAGCTGTTGTTACAATCTAGTCCTTCTAAAAGAATATTTAAATCCCATAAGAAAATGTTTAAGTCCCAAAGAAAAGAAAGTCCACCAAGGCTGCCATATTGCACAACTCCAGGGGGTGCCTCAGACTTATTGGTCTCCCTGAAATTTTGTAGCGGACAATCCATGCAGCCTCACATGGTAGCTCTGACGCCTCTCATTCAGCCACGTTAACTTTTTAATTTTCCTCCTTTCATTGTTTTCTTTTTCTTGTATATGTAAGTATGTATACTCCCTATAATGTCATGCACACATTAAAGCTTTCCACATTGGTTCCCCTATACAAGTCTTTTTTCTTCCTTTCTGTTAAACTGGGAGTTCTGTGGTTTGTGTGCATAGAAGCTTATATTCATGCCTATGTGAAGTATTAATAGTGACAGGAAATGTAAGTAAAAATATAAAGAATAAATAGCATTTACTAAGATTAAAAATGCTCATAATGTATAAACAGGATTGCTTTTTCTTACATTTATGAGATGATTACAGTTGGATCGAGGCAAAAGATTTAAATAGAAGTAAAACATGAAATTAATTGACCACTAAGTGATAGGGACCCATGGTAGATTTTCTGCCACTAAATGAAAGGCATAGACAAGCTGGGCTAAGCCTGACTAACCAAACCTGTCTTGTGTGTGTGAAAATACCGCCAGTGATTTGAATCTATATAACACTTTTTATTATTATAAATAAAATGCTTCATTTAGTTAGTTCTGCGGTTGATATGAGGAAAATTGTTCTCTGATGAACTACTTCAAAAAAATCCTTTGAATTTTGAATAGTGTGAGTGTTATATTTTCAATACAATTTATGACCAGTAATAGAACTACATACAGGTGTATTAGATTTCTATGCATTTCTTGCCACCATTTTTAAGTATCCCAGATGTTGCCTTTATTCATAATGAGTTAATTCCACTGCCATTCATGCACAAGGGAAGGAGAAAGCACGCCAAAGTCTATGTAGCTACAGGGAATAGAAGAAGCAAAAAGCCTTGCTAATCTATAAATTTGATAATTCACCCTCAAATAATTGAAAGTTTGATGTATTTGCATTAGAAATGTGTGAATCAGGAACACTGAAGTTCAACACATTCCTGTGCTAAAATTGAAACTGCACTCAGATGGAATGAACCATGTTTTAAGACGTGCTTTGTTTCTGTGTATTTTTTTTTTTTTTGGTATAGAATTTCCCTACTTATGGAGGAATCATAACTTTAAATTAAAACTGTAACTTTACCTCTTGAGATGAATATTCTGCATGAAATGATCTATGTCTTCTCAAAATTACCATTCAGCTCACTTCAACAGTCATCTATGGAGCATTATTCTCTGCTACTTCTGAGAAGTCACAGAGGAATAAAACATAATCTCTGTTTTTAAGTCGTTTTGTCTCAATTCAAAGGATTGGAAAAAAAGTCAGGGTTCAAGGTATGGGTGAAGGAAGCATGGAGCGGAGTGCCAAAGGGGGTGTGTGGGAAAAAACATTTGAGTCTTATTATTTTGTTGTTGTTAATCCTCACCCAAGGACATTTTTCTATTGATTTTTAGAGAGAGTGGAAGGAAGGGGGAGAGACACACAGAGAGAAACATCAATGTGAGAGAAACACGTCAATTGGTTGCCTCCCCCATGAGCCCCAACCAGGGCCAAGGATCGAGCCTGTAACTGAGGTATATGCCCTTGACTGGAATCGAACCCACGACCCTTCAGTCCATGGGGCAGACATTCTATCCATTGAGCCAAACCAGCCAGGGCAAGGGTCTTACTTTTTACTAGTGGCCTGGTGCACAAAATTCGTGCATGGGGGGAGGGGTCCCTCAGCCCAGCCTGCACCCTCTCCAATCTGGGACCCCTCGGGGGATGTTCAATTGCCGGGGGATGTCCCTATGGGATCGGGCCTAAACCGGCAGTCGGACATTCCTCTCGCAATCCAGGACCTCTGGCTCCTAACCACTCTGCCTGCCAGCCTGCTCGCTCTCAACTGCCCCCCCCCCCCCCGCTGGCCTGATTGCCCCCAAATGCCCTCCTCTGCTGGCCTCATGGCCCCCAACAGCCCTCACCGGCCGACCTCATGGCCCACAAATGCCTTCCCCGGCTGGCCTGATGGCCCCCAACTGCCCTGCCTGGCCGGCCTGATGGCCCCCAACTGCCCTCACTGGCCGGCCTCATGGTCACCAACTGCCTTCCCCGGCCAGAGGCCCTCTGCAGCCAGACGGGGAACACTTGCCTCATCCCTGGGGCGACGACGCAAGCATTCTGCGCCTGGCCAATGCCACTGCCAAGATAGCCAGGCCGCCAGACAGAACATCCACTGTCATCGCATGCAATTGGTTTAGTTACATCATAAATTCCACCCCCAAATCCATTCAGTAGGAAATGCCAACTACCTGGAACCTGTGGAATAATGCCTGATGATTCCCTGCAGGTGTCTGAGCTGCATATGTGGGAAAAAGTAGGATGTGTGTGTCAAATATATATCTATCTATCTCACAGGTGTGCATGCATGCGTGTGCTGAGGGTAGAAGACACACAAAATCAAGAGAATTGGCAGCTACACCTCAGGAGCAATGACTGGCAGGAGATTGGCTCTAGACTGTAATTTCCCAAGCCTATTGCAGTACATTTTCAGGACGCATCCCGCCTCTGTCATGCCCCCTGCTGACAGGAGGCTGGCTCCTTCACTGCAGCTATTTCGTGTGGGTCCTTTTGACCCCTGACCTTCTAGCATCCTCAGCCAGTATGTCAGGCATGCTGGTCATTCACAGGGGGCCATAGCCATAGGCTGTGCCAGCCCCCGGGCTGATGTCTTGTTAATCACTCAGTGTGGGCAGGCAGAGCTGCCCGAGAGGTTGGCCTCTCCCGTGGGCACACAGTGGCAGGGGAAAGCAGGAGCGAGAGGCCCTCTATAGGCTGGGTACTCCCAAGAGCTCCCACTCCTGGCAGGTGAACATGTGACCCTCCCAGATGGGAAGAGAAGCTGGGCGTCCGTGAAAGGTAGGGTCCTCCCCAAAAGATGACCATGAGGCAGCAGGCAGTATGGGCTTTCTTCTGCGTGTGTGGTTTCTGAACTGCGTCACCTGGACCTCACTGGCAGCTGCACTTGGGGCTCCATGATTCATCCTGCCCTTGACCCGCCAAGGTCCGTGAGGCCTGCCAGGTGCCCTGCAGGGTTGCTCCTCCCATTAGTGCCCAGCCTGGCCGGGAGGCCCTCCCTCCACAGCCGGGCGCAGAATGCTTGCCTCGTCGCCATGGCAACAAAGCAAGCATTCCGCCAGGCCGCTCACACTGCCCACTCTCAGGGGCACCCCCCCCCCCCCCCGCCCGGGAATGGGAGACTCTGGTGGGGCTGAGAGGACTGGGCGCCAGCATCTGGTGGCTATGGGCACCGCCATCATTTGTGATGGAGTGATGGTTAATTTGCATATTACCTTTTATTAGATAGGGCTAGAGGCCTGATGCATGAAGTTCGAGCAAGAGTAGGTTTTCCTTCCCCTGGCTGCCAGCACCGGCTTCCCTCTGGCACCCTGGATCAGGGCTTCCCTTGCAGCCCCGGCTTCTTCTGGAAGGTCGTCTGGAAGAACATCTGGTCTAATTAGCATATTATGCTTTTATTATTATAGATAGTACTCCTTTCAATAATCATTTGTAAATTGTTCTCCAGAAAAGATTGACTCCCCATTTTTTGCTCTTAGTATTGCCAATTTTTCTTGTTATGTTTATAATGATATTCATCTAATAAATGTTTATGGCAAAACTTCTGTATACAGAGAAGCATCGAACAGAGCGTCAAACCTCAGAGGACAGGCAGGGGAGAGTAGGGGTGGGGGTTAAGAGATCAACCAAAGGACCTGTATGCATGCATATAAGCGTAACCAATGGACACAGACACTAGGGAGGTGAGGGCATGTGTTGGGGAGTGGGAGTGCTGGGGAGAGGTCAATGGGGGAAAAAGGAGACATATGTAATACTTTAAACAATAAAAAATTTAAAAAAACTTCTGCGTACAAGTAACATTTTGTGTGCTATCAGTGACACAAAGTGATTGTCCTATAGGAGCTCACAATGGTTGGTTGAGAAGTCTGTCACATGAGCAACTAACTCCAAAACAAGTCAAATGATGATTAATGACAGAACTATCGATAGCATACAGTGGGAAGTGAAGCAAGGGTTTAGCATAGAGAATGAGGTTCTTGATCAAGATTTCACTACTGGTAAGCTGCGGAGCTGGGATTTGAGATCAGGTCTTTCTGTCTCCAAGTGTTTTTTTCACTTTAAAATTGCAAAACACAAACACTGGCCAGATAGTTCAATTAGTTAGGATGTCAAAGTTGTGGGTTTGATCCCAAGGGCACATACAAGGAGCAACCAATGAGTGCATAAATAAGTGGAACAACAAATCAATGTTTCTCTTTCTCTCTCTTCCTCTCTCTCTCAAATCAATCTAAAAATTTTAATTGCTATGCACAATACCATAAGTATCATGCTTTATCACAGGAATATGCAACATTAAAATTGTTTCCAGCCCTGACTGGTTTGGCTCAATGGATAGAGCATCGGCCTGCGGACTGAAGAGTCCCGGGTTCGATTCCGGTCAAGGGCATGTACCTTGGTTGTGGGCATATCCCCAGTAGGGGGTGTGTAGGAGGCAGCTGATTGATCTTTCTCTCTCATCAATGTTTCTAACTCTCTATTCCTCTCCCTTCCTCTCTGTAAAAAATCAATAAAATATATTTTTTTTAAAAAATTGTTTTCAGCATTTCATGTACAACTTCTACTAATTATAAAATTTCAACCAATTGGGTGTCCTTCAGAGCCTTTTTCATACACTGATTTGCATATGACCAGAGCAGGGAAGATCGTTGTTTCTTTACCATGCAGTGGAAAGAACATGAATACTGAAATATATTTTTACTTAGGTTCTCTGAGCTTCAATTCTCTCATCTATAAAGCCTTGCTGTGTTGTGGTAGAGATTAAATGAAATTGTTGATGGTAGGTCCATGGCATAACATTTGTCATGGAACGGCCACTCCAGGAAGGTGAATCTGGAGTTTAGAGAAAATATGCCTTTAAACCAATCTCAGAAGATATGTTAGAGTTGGCAAGGATTGTGGGATTATCTTGTTTACCTTCCTTATTGCCCAGAGTTGAGCATGGAAACCCAGCGCATTGATTTGCTTTTCTCAAGGTCATGTAGACAAATGTAAGCAGAATAAGTTTTATCATGTTTCACTTACTTTTCTGTGCCCAGTGAAGGGATATCTTACTTCCAAGAGCACAGTAGAGAACTGGCCGGAATTTGGGAGTCTCTTGTCAACCTTTATGGATTCAATAATAAGATTGTGGGGGAAATAATGTGTTTTTTAATCATTAATTATATTTAACAACTTCTTATTTTATTGTGTTATATCTAATTTTCTTCAGATATAACAACATACAACTTTGAGTAAGTTTAAGATGTACAATGTAGTGATTTTATATATTTACATATGGCAAAATTATTACTACAATAAGTGAGTTAACACATCCATCACCTCACATAGTTACAATTTGTTTTGTGGTGAAAACTTTTAAAATCTACTCTCTTAGCCACTTCCAAATATACAATACGGCATCGTTAACTATAGGCGCCATGTTGTACATTTCCAGAGCTTATTCATCTTATAACTGGAAGTCTGTACCCTTTGAACACTTTTACCATTTCCCCCACCCCTACTGCCCTCACCTCCAGCATCTGACAATCAGTAGTTCCTTTTCTGTTTCTGTGTTTGATTTATTTTTTTATTCCATTTATAAATGAGATCATGCAGTATTTTTGTCTTTTTCTGTCTGACTTATTTTTACTTAGCATAACATCCTCATGGCTTATTCATGTTGTTATAAGTAAACTAGGGGCCCGGTGCACGAAATTCATGCATGGGAGGGGTCCCCTCGGCCCAGCCCATACCCTCTAAAATCCGGGACCACTCGGAGGATGTCTGACTGCCAGTTTAGGTCCAATCCTGGGTATCGTGCCTAAACCAACAGTTGGACATCCCTCTCACAATCCGGGACCACTGGCTCCTAACTACTCACCTGCCTGCCTGCCTGATCACCCCTAACTGCCCCCCTGCCGGCCTGGTCCCCCTCACTGCCCCCATCTGCCAGCCTGGTCACCCCACGCAGCCTGCTGCTCAGTCGTTTGGTCGCCCCTCACTAAACCCCCTGCCGGCCTGGTTGCCCCACACAGCCTGTTCAGTCGTCCGTTCAGTTGTGATGGTCGCTTAGGCTTTTATATAGAGAGATAGCAGGGTTTCTTTCCTTTTATGGCTGAATAATGTTTTTTAAAAAGTATGGAGCCCCAAAAGACCCAGTTTGCTAAATCTGAGGAAGAAGAACAAAGCTGAAGGCATTACACTTCTGGATTTCAAACGTCACTTAAAAGCTATAGTAAGCAAAACAGTATGGTACTAACATAAAAACAGACAGGGAGACCAATAGAATAGAATCAAAAGCTCAGAAATAAACCCATGCATATATGGTCAACTAATATTTGACAAGGGAGTTAAGAATACTCAGTGGAGAACACATAGTCTTTTCAATAAACGGTGCAGGAAAAACTGGATATTCCTATGCCAAAGATTGAAACTGTACCCCTATCCTGTGCCTTTCACAAATAATTAACTTGAAATGGATAAAGACTTAAATGTAAGACCTCAAACCATAAAACTTCTAAAAGAAAACATAGGAAAGAAGCTTCTTGACATAGGTCTTAGCAATTCTTTTATGGCTAGGGCACCCAAAGCAGAAGCAATAAAAGCCAAAGTAAACAAGTGGGATTACATCAAACTTAGAAGCTTCTGTTGAACAACTTATAGGTTTATTGACCATTCATATTTATTTTCCCGTGAATTGACTGTTCTTTATCTTTTACTTAATTTGCCGGAACTCTTTATGGGATAGATTATGGGATTTAATCCTTTGTTGTTTTATCTTATAAATATATTTTCTCTTCAAAAGATCTGTTTTTTCTTTTATCTTTTGTTTATCTTGTTTAATCTATCCTCTGTATATCCAAGTTCTACATTTTTCATGTAGCCCAATCTGCCAAATATGACATGCTCTGAGAAACTCTCTAATTCAATGTAATATTTTGTTTTTTCCTTGTCCTGGCACCATTTGTTGAAAACAGTATCTTTTCTCCACTGAATTGCCTTTGCCCTTCATAAAAGTCAGTTGTTCATACATGTAGTATGGTTCTATTTCTGGACCCTATTCTGTTCCAATTATTTCTTTGTCATATTGACATAAATACCACACTGTATTTATTATTGTAGCTTTATAATAAGTGTTGAAGTCAGGTACCATTAACTCTCTAAATGTGTTTTTCTTTTCAAAACTTTAGGTCCTTTACATTGCCATATAAATTTTATAATTAGCATTTCAAATTCTACTAAAAAAATAAAACTCTACTAGGAATTCATTGACTCTATAGCTCATTTGGGGAGAATTGACATCTTTACAATATTGAGCCTTCTGAAACATAAACAAAGTATAAAATTTATTTACTCAGGATTTCTTTAATTAGTCTCAATAATGTGTTGGAATTTTCAGTGTACAAGGCTTTCATGTCTTTTGTCTGATTTATCCCTAAATATTTCATATTTTGATGCTATTATAAGTGATCTTTTAGTATTTTTTATTTCCAATTGTTCATTGCTTGTATCCTGCAAGTTTTCTAAACTCACAAGCTCAGTTATTACTTTAAGTAACTTTTTTTTTAAGAACTCTTAGGGTTTTCTGCATAGACAATCATGTTTGAAAATGGTGACAGTTTTAATTCTGCTTTCCCAATCTGGATGTCATTACTATCTTTTTCGTGCCTTACTGCACTGGCTAAAACTTCCAGTAAAATGGTTAATAGAAATAGCGAGGGCAGACATTCTTATCTGGTTCCCAGTCTTAGCGGAAAGCATTCTGCTTTTACCTTTAAGTATCAAGCTAGCAGTAGATTTTTTTTTTTTTTTTGTAGGTGCCCTTTATAAGGTAGTTTCCTTTTATTTATTTATTTATTTATTTATTTTTTAAAATAAATCTTTATTGTTCAGATTATTACAGTTGTTCCTCTTTTTCCCCCCATAACTACCCTCCACCCAGTTCCCACCCCACCCTCTGCCCTTATCCACCCCCACTGTCCTCATCCATAGGTGTACGATTTTTGTCCAGTCTCTTCCCCCACCCCCAACACCCCTTTACCCCCCGGAGAATTGTCAGTCCACTCCCTTTCTATGTCCCTGATTCTATTATATTCACCAGGTTACTCTGTTAATCAGATTTTTTTATTCACTTGATTTTTAGATTCACTTGTTGATAGATATGTAATTGTTGTTCATAATTTTTATCTTTACCTTTTTTCTTCTTCTTCCTCTTCTTAAAAAATACCTTTCAGCATTTCATATAATACTGGTTTGGTGGTGATGAACTCCTTTAGCTTTTTCTTATCTGTGAAGCTCTTTATCTGACCTTCAATTCTGAATAATAGCTTTGCTGGGTAAAGTAATCTAGTTTGTAGGTTCTTGGTATTCATCACTTTGAATATTTCTTGCCATTCCCTTCTGGCTTGCATAGCTTCTGTTGAGAAATCAGCTGACAGTCATATGGGTACTCCTTTGTAGGTAACTGAGATTCTTTCTCTTGCTGCTTTTAAGATTCTCTCTTTGTCTTTTGCTCTTGGCATTTTAATTATGATGGTTCTTGGTGTGGTCCTCTTTAGATTCCTTTTGTTTGGGGTTCTCTGCAGTTCCTGGAGTTGTAAGTCTATTTCTTTCACCAGGAAGGGGAAGTTTTCTGTCATTATTTCCTCAAATAGGTTTTCAATATCTTGCTCTCTCTCTTCTTCTGGCACCCCTATAATTCGGATGTTGGCACACTTGAAGTTGTCCCAGAGGCTCCTTACACTATCTTCATACTTTTGGATTCTTTTTTCTTTTTGCTTTTCCGGTTGGATATTTTTTGCTTCTTCATATTTCAAATCTTTGACTTGATTCTTGGGATCCTCTTGTCTGCTGTTCGATCTCTGTATATTATTTTTTATTTTAGTGTATGCTTAATTTTTAGTTGGTCCTTTTTCATATCCTCGAGGGTCTCACTAAATTTGCTGGTGGTTTCTAGAAAATTCTTGAAGAACCTTATAACCGTGGTTTTGAACTCTATATCCAGTAGTTTGCTTTCCTCCATTTCTGTCATTTGTGATCTGTTTCTTTGTCTCCGCATTTTTTATGCTTCCCTGTGTTGATAGAGAGGCTTTGTGTGCTAGGTGTCCTATAGGGCCCAGTGGCTCAGCCTCCCCAATTACCTGAGGTGGACACTCTTGGTGCACCCCTTTGTGGGCTTTGTGCACAGTCTTCTTGTAGTTAAGCCTTGACTGTTGTTGGTATCACTGGGAGGAATTGATCTCCAGGCCAATTGTCTGTGAGAATCAGCTGTGTCTACAGTGGGCAAACTTCTGTGCTGAAGACACCCTTCTGGGGCAAGACTTGCTTCAGTGGGGCTTTGGTGCTCACTGAGTCTGCCCCCTGAGTGTGTCCCTTATGGATCAGAGGAGCTGTAATCTGGATGGTCCCACTCTGACCACTAGGTACACGGGCTCTTGGATCTCTAAGGAGGTGCTAATTTAGCCTCTACCTGAGGCTACCCAGCAGGAGCTATGGAGAGATCTGCAAATTCCTCTTTCTTGTTTGGGGTTTGAAGGTGCTCATATGAGGCCCAGCTGTGAAGCAATGCAAGCTGCTGTGGGGCCTTGGGCCTTCTTTTGGATGTTCTTATTCTCTCTGACCCAGCTGCAGTTTATTAGGTAATTTTAGATCTCAAAGGGCCAGCCCATTTATATGCAAAAGCCTCTGATCACAGCTTGGGTGGGGCGGGGTCTCAGGGAATCAACAGGGTGGAGCAAACAGCTATGGCTGGTCCTCAGTCCTGTCCTAAGAGGCCCCGCTTCTCAGTGTCCCGGTAATCGCAGCAAGCACCTCTGAGAAAGCTGCCCTCGAGTTCCGCCCGCTGCCAGACAGTCCAGTTTCTCCCCGTATGAGTCTGGGAGGTTATTGCAGTAATTTAGTTCAGAAGTGATGAAGCCTAAACTGAAGTGGTGATTACCGTGAATAGTTAAGAGGGGAAATATTTGAGAAATCTTAAAGAGATAGACTGCTGGGAAGAGACAGGAAAGAATCAAAGTTATCAAAGAATCAAAGTTTGACTTGGGGGTAATTTGACATGGTAGTCCATTCACAGAATTTTTAACATTTTTAGAAAAATTTGGTGAATTATATTGTATTACAATGACCTTCAGTATTCAGAACAATTATTTGCTGTACAGATTTATAGCCTAGGAAAAACAGGCAATACCACATAGCCTAGGTGTGTAGTAGGCTATACCATCTACATTGGTGTAAAGATACTCACTTTATGATGTTCACACAATGACAAAATCACCTAACGACACATTTCTTGGAGTGTATCTCCATTGTTAAACGGCACATGACTGTAATGTTAGTTTGTTGTTGTTGTTAATCCTCTCCTGAGAATATTTTTCCCATTGCTTTTTCAGAGAAAGTGGAATGGAGAAAAGGAGGGAGGGTGTGAGAGAGAGGGAGGGAAGGAGAGAGAGAAACATCACTGTGAGAGACACATTGACTAGTTGCTTCCCACATGGGCCCCACTGTGGGCGGGGAGCAAACCCACAACCCAGGTAGGTGCCTTTGACCAGGAATTGAGCCTGTGACCCTTTGGTGCACAGGCTGACACTCTAACCACTGAGCACACTGGCTAGGGCTGTAATGTTATTTTAAACTAGAGGCCTAGTGCACGAAATTTGTGAATGGGTAGGGACCCTAGCAGCTGCCAGATGCTGGCCATAGGCCAGGGCCTTCCTTTGTTCTGCACCACCCCCTCGTGGTCAGCACACGTCATATCGAGCGATTGAACTCCCTGTTGGTCTAACTCCCGAGGGGACACTTTGCATATTAGGTTTTTATATATATAGATGATCACTCTCTTTCTTTAATGCTATAGGGTTTATAGTATATACACTGAGTGGCCAGATTATTATGACCACCTGACATTTGTAGGCAAATTAGCTATAATTTGGCGCTGAAGTTGCTAGAGGGCCAGACCATTATAAATAGGGAAGCAGGTTGTTTACCACGACAGTAGAAGTGATTTTTTTTTTCTGAAGATATGGGTAAACAAAGATTTAACAGCCTTTGAACGTGGGATGATTGTTGGTGCTCGGAGCCATGGAGTATCAGCAAAACAGCCGAAGCCTGTTCAAACACCTTTGCTGTCTGCAGTTACCAAGATTAAAAAAAAATGTCTCCAATTCGCACAGGAACACAAGGATTGGACAGTCAAGCATTGGAAAAAAAAATAATGTGGTCCTATGAATCACGTTTCCAGTTGCATCATGCAGATGGCAAAGTGAGAATTTGGCGGACACAGCATGAAAGTGTGCACCTCACATGCATGAGTACAACCCTTCAAGCTGGTGGGAGCAGTGTTATCGTTTGGGGCATGTTTTCCTGGCATGATTTGGGCCCTTTAATTCATGTGGAACAACGTCTGAATAGCACAACATACTTAAGTATCATTGCTGATCAAGTTCATCCTATCATGTTGATGGTGTATCCCGATGGAGATGGCTTCTTCCAACAAGACAATGCGCCATGCCACGGTGCTCATATTGTGCAGGAGTGGTTTCAAGAACACGAGGGAGACTTTACCTTGCTTAGGTGGCCCCCACAATCACCAGATCTCAATCCAATTGAGCATTTGTGGGACAAAGTTAAAAGAGCCATCAGGTAGCTGGTTCCACAACCTTCAAATCTCACAGAACTGGACAGTGCTATTCATCAGGCATGGTGTCAGATTCCTCGCATCACCTTTCAACATCTCGTGGAGTCAGTGCCAAGAAGAATCTCTGCAGTATCGAAGGCAAAAGGTGGCCCAACGTAGTACTGATGGGGTGGTCATAATAATCTGGCCACTCAGTTTATTTTAACTTTTTTCAACTACCTTCAAGTGATATTATAGCACCTCATATCTACACTAATAAAAGAGAAACATGGTAATTGGTGTACGACCGCTACCCTTTTCATTGGCTAATCAGCGAGATATGCAAATTAACTGTCAGCCAAGGTGGCGGCCGGCAGCCAGGCAGCTTGAAACTAACATGAGGCTTGCTTGCCTCAGTGACGGAGGAAACCAACGTTCCCCGCCTGCGGCTGCAGGCCTCTGAGTTGGCAGTTTAAGAAACTCTGTAACAAATACCCCCTGACTTCAGCCAGCAGATTCGCAACATTGTAAGCAAAGGCCAGAAACCTACTTTCAGCCGGAGGCCTAAGAGCTGGAGCCAAGCCTCAAGATAAAGCTGGCCCAGAATAAAAAAGAAAAAAAGAAAAAAAGGAGCGGTTGGGAACTTCAGTCACTCCCAGCCTGAAAACAGCCCCCAGCCCCTCAACCAGACTGGCCAGGCACCCAAGTGGGGACCCCCACCCTGAAGGGTGTGTGACCAGCTGCAAACAGCCATCATCCCCTCACCCAGGCTGGCCAGGCACCCCAGTGGGGACCCCCACCCTGATCCAGGACACCCTTCAGGGCAAACCAGCTGGCCCCACCCATGCGCCAGGCCTCTACCCTATATAGTAAAAGGGTAATATGCCTCCCGGCACCGGGATCAGCGTGACGGGGCAGCGCCCAAACCCCCTGATCACCCTGCGGCTCTGTGTGTGACAGGGGGTGGGGCCCCAACCCCCTGAGCAGCCCTGCTCTGTGCCTGATAGGGGGAGCTCCCCCCCCTCCCCCCCCCCACGGGCCCTGCTCTGTGTGTGATGGGGTAGAGCCATAACCTCCCCATCGGCTCTGCCCTGAGTGTGAGAGTGGCGGAGCCCCAACCCCCTGATCAGCCCTGTTCTGTGGGTGATAGAGGGCGGTGCCCCAACCCCCTGATGGGCCCTGCTCTGTGTGTGACGGGGGCAGCGCCCCAACCCCCTGATTGGCCCTGCTCTGTGCGTGACAGGGGGTGGCGCTGCAACCTCCCCATCGACCCTGCCTTGAGTGTGACAGGGGACGGTGCCCCAACCCCCCAATTGGCCCTACCCTGAGCGTGACTGAGGGTGGCATCACAACCTCCCAATCTGCCCTGCTCTGTGCATGACGGGGCGGCGCCCCAACTCCCCAATCGGCCCTGCTCTGAGCCCGACCAGGGGCTGCACCTAGGGATTGGGCCTGCCCTCTGCCACCTGGGAGCAGGCCTAAGCTAGCAGGTGGTTATCTCCCGAGGGGTCCCAGACTGCGAAAGGGCACAGGCCGGGCTGAGGGACCCCCCCTCCACCCCGAGTACACAAATTTTTGTGCACCAGGCCTCTAGTATAGTATAAGAGCCTTATATAATATTAATGTTGTTGCCACATATATTATACACCCACAATGCATTGTTATTATTTGTGTTTAAATTAACTTTTAAATAGATTTAAAATTTTAATTCTTATATATTTATCTAAGAAGTTATGATTTCCATTGTTCTGCATTCCTTTGTGTAGATCCATATTTCCATCTGGTATTATTGCTAGTATTATTAAAGTTCTCCTTTAACATCTCTTATAGCACAGTTCTGCTCTTGAGGAATGCTTTCAGCTCTTATATGTCTGAAAAAGTCTGCATTGAGGCTTTGTTTTAGAAAAATATTTTTGTTAGGTATAGAATTCTATGTAGACAGTTTTTTCTTTTACTACTTTAACAATGTTGCATCATGGTGTATTCTATTGCATTGTGTCTGTTGTTATCCTTATGTTCCATTCCACATAATGTGTCTTTTTACCCCTCTGGCTATTCTTAATATTTTCTCTCTATCACTGGTTTTAAACAATTTGATTATGATGTGCCTTAGTGTAGTTTTTCTCACTTTTTTTTAATGTGGGGTTTGTTAAATTTCTTGAATATGAGGGTTTAAAATTTCCATCAAGTTTGAAAATTTTTAGATTTTTATTTCTTCAAATATTTTTTTCTGTCATGCTCTCTCTTTCCTTACCTTTGAAGATTCCAATTATACATATAAAAGGTCCTTGAAATTATGCTAAGGTTCACTCATGCTCTGCTCATTTTTAAAATTATCTTTTTAATTTTATTTTTAATTTTACGTAGTCTCTGTTTAAGTTCACTAATTTTTTCTTCTACAATGTCAAATCTGTTGTTATACCATCCAGTCTATTTTTCATTTTATTCATTATGATTTTCATTTCTAAAAATATTAGTGGAGCCTTTTCATATCACCCATGTCTTTACTGAAAATTAAACATGTGACACATATTTTTAGTGTCTTTGTCTACTAATTCTTTCATCTCTGTCAGTTCAAGGTTGGTTACAATTAATTGAACTTTTTCATCATTATGGCAAGTTTCCTCCCCCTGCTTTTTTGCCTATCTCACAAGTTTTGATTGAACTCTAGACATTGTGAATTTTTTGTCATCAGATTCTGAATATTTTTCTATTCCTATAAATATTTTTGAGTTTTTTTCTTTGCACACAATTAAATTACTGTGAAACAGTTTGATCCTTTTTAGTCTTCTTTTTAATATTTATTAGGCAAGATTGAAGTAGTGCTTAATTTATAGCTAGTTATTCCCTCCTTCAGAGGCATGATCTTTTTATGTACTCTACCTAATGCCTTGTGATTCATTAGTTTTTTTCCAGTAAGGCAGTTTGGATGGTACACTATATACTCTTTTGTGTTTCTCTTTCTTTTTTTTTTTTCTTTTTTAAATATTTTTTATTGATATTTTATAGAGAGGAAGGGAGAAGGATAGAGAGCTAGAAACATCAATGAGAGAGAAACATCAATCAGCTGCCTCCTGCACACCCCCCACAGGGGATGTGCCCACAACCAAGGTACACGCCCCCGACCGGAATCGCACCTGGGACCCTTCAGTCCGCATGCCAACGCTCCATCCACCGAGCCAAACCAGTCAGGGCCTGTTTCTCTTTCTTGACTCAACATTCTATCTCTAAGGTTTATCTGTGTTGTTTCATGTATCAGTAGTTTGTTTTTTATTTATTAATGTAAAGCATTCCAAGGATGAAACCATAACTTATTTACCAATTTTATTATTAATGGACATGTCAGTTTAAGGGTTATTGTGACTAAAAATTGCTATGAACATTCATATATAGAATGGTTTGAGAGGTGCTCTCAGAAATGGATATTTCTGGGGAAGGTGAAGCTTTTTTAATTTTTAAATTAATTTTTTTAAATAAGTAAGATATGACTAGATTAAAAAGCAAAGGAAAAGTTTCTAGACAGAGAGAAGAGTCATAAGGGACTGAATAAGCAAGAAATTGTAGAGAAGTGGGAAGAGAGGAGACTAAATAGGTAGATACTGCCATCATAAGTTAAAGGATCCAAACTCTACTGTAAAGAATTTCAAATATGTAGTCACATAATCAGATTTATTTTTTAAAGAAAAGTATTTCTGATGACAATGTGGAGAATGGATTGGGTGGAGATGATTGGGTGAGATTGGAGATTGGGAGATCTACTGGGAGGTTATTGCAGTAATTTAGTTCAGAAGTGATGAAGCCTAAACTGAGGTGGTGATTACCGTGAATAGTTAAGAGGGGAAATATTTGAGAAATCTTAAAGAGATAGACTGCTGGGAAGAGGCAGGAAAGAATCAAAGCTATTTGACTTGGGGGGTGATTTGACATGGTAGTCCACAGAATTTTTAACATTTTTAGAAAAGTTTGGTGAATTATATTGAAAATGCAAAAAGTGAAGACATTTTTAAAAAGTGTTGAGGAGGGGCTTGCCATACCAGGTAGCAAAATATTATGTTATGAAACTACTAACCTAAGTCACTATGGTACTCTACCAAAAAGATTTGAAATTTATGTATGGTAAATATAGCATAACAATGTTAAAGAACAAGTAACAACTTGGTAGAAATTATTTCAAAATATATAGTAGGAAAAGGGCATATAAATAAAAAAAGACAACAAAACCTAATAAGAAAATAGGTAAAGAATACAAAGGACCAATTTATAGATAAAATACAAATGGCAGATGATTCTAAGAAACTGTTAAACCACTGTCTAAGTGGTTATGCCTAAAATTCAAAGAATGAGATAAAATTTTAATGTCTCAGAGTAGCAAAAGGTGAAATACTTAAGATATCAAATGCTGGCTTGAGACCAGGAAAACACTCACATATTGAAGAGAATGTAAATTGTAGCGATCTTTTGGAAAGCAATTTGGCACATATTTTTTGACCTTGAATCTGTTATAGGACCTTATCCTTCAAAAATATTTGTACTACAAAACAAAGATACACTTTCAAGGATACTCATTTCAATGCTGTTTAGAATAGTGAAAACTTGAAATAATCTAACTAGGAGTTTGATTATACATATAGTGGAATGCTATGCATATATTTTTTATAATGTAGCAGGCCTATATATACAAATAATATAAAGATATTTACAATATGTTGGATGAAAATGTCAAATTTTTAGAAAATAATGTCAGGCATGATCTCATCTTTTACAAATAAAGATTTCTAAAATGCATTATATACTGGGAAATGTGCCAGTAACCAGGGATCTAGCAAGAAGCATGATAGACCAAGTGCCTGCAACTCTAGAGTTAAAAAGTTGTTAGCAGTGATTGCCACTTGGGGAATGAGATAGTTGCGGGTAGAGTAGGGAGGATGTTTACTTTTTACATACTTAGACTGTTAACTTTTTGCTAAAAAGTAACTTTCGTTTTTGTAATTTAAAAATTAATATTTAGAAGAAAAAGTTTTACAATTTTACATTTTCAAATATTTAAAATGGTGATAAAGCTAATTAATGTTTTTAAGAGTGTGAAGAAATGGGTACCCTCATACTCTCCAGGTGAGAGTTATGAATTTGCTTAAACATTTTGGAGTGTAATTTAGCAATATATTTTTTAATCTTAAAATTTTTCTTTGAGCTCTGGCCAATTACTTCCGTTGGTTAGAGCATTGTCACAATACACCAAGGTTGTGGTTTTGATCCCTGGTCAGGGCACATCCAAGAAGCAACCAACGAATGCATTAATAAATGGGAAAACAAATCAATGTTTCTCTCTTTCTCTCTCAAAATTCAATCAATAAAAAATTGCTTTGATACAAAAATTCTACTTCTAGAAACTTATCTTAAGGAAAAACTTTAGATGTATGAAAAAGCTAAAAATATATTCATTGCAGCTTTCTTTATAATAGTGTAAAATTAGCAACATGAGATTCTTAATTAGATTATGGTACATAAATAAAAAATTTTTAAAGAGAAAATATAACTTATTTTAACCTTCTCTGTTCTTTTTTTTATATATAAAATATATTTCTTTTATTGATTTCAGAGAGGAAGGGAGAGGGAGAGAGAATTAGAAACATCAATGATGAGAGAGAATCATTGATTGGCTGCCTCCTGCACACCCCCCACTGGGGATCGAGCCCGCAATCCGGGCACTTGTCCTTGGCTGGAATCGAACCCAGGACCCTTCAGTCCGCAGGCTGACGCTCTATCCACTGAGCCAAACCAGCTAAGGTGATACACCAGTTTTTAATCCATTCATCTGCTGATGGGCACTTAGGCTATTTCCAAATCTTAGCTATTGTAAGTTGTGCTGCTATGTACATAAGGGTGCATATATCGTTTCTGATTGGTGTTTCTGATTTCTTGGGATATATTCCTAGAAAGTGGGATTACTGGGTCAAATGGGAGTTCCATTTTTAACTTTTTGAGGAAATTCCATACTGTTTTCCACAGTGGCTGCACCAGTCTGCATTCCCACCAGCAGTGCATGAGGGTTCCTTTTTCTCCACATCCTTGCCAGCACTTGTTGTTTGTTGATTTGTTGATGATAGCCATTCTCACAGGTATGCGATGGTACCTCATTTTTATTTGATGAATACAAAAAGACCCTGAATAGCCACAGCAACCCTGAGAAAGAAGAACAAAGTTGGAGGGATCTCAATACCCGATATCAAGCTATATTACAATGCCACTGTTCTCAAAACTGCCTGATACTGGCACAAGAACAGACATATAGATACCAATGGAACAGAACAGAGAACCCAGAAATTGACCCAAGCCATTATGTTCAATTAATATTTGACAAAGGAGGCATGAACATACAATGGAGTCAAGACAGTCTCTTCAATAAATAGTGTTAGGAAAATTGAACAGATACATGCAAAAAAAAAAACTAGCCCACCAACTTACACCATACACAAAAATAAACTCAAATGGATAAAGGACTTAAATGTAAGGTGGGAAACCATAAAAATCTTAGAAGAATCAATAGGAAACAAAATAACAGACATATGTCATAGCAATATCTTTACTGACACGACTCCTAAGGCAATGGAAACTAAGGAGAAAATAAACAAATGAGACTACATCAAAATAAAAAGCTTCTGCACAGCAAAAGAAACCATCAACAAAACAACAAAAAAGCCCACTGCATGGGAGAACATATTTGCCCATGTTATCTCTGATAAGGGTTTAATCTCCAAAATTCACAGGGAACTCATACAACTTAACAACAGGAAGATAAACAATCCAATAAAAAAATAGGCAAGGGACCTAAATAGACACTTTTTGAAAGATGACATACAGAAGGCTAAGATACATATGAAAACATACTCAAAGTCACTAGTACCATACAGTTTTGATTACTATGGCCTTATAGTATAGTTTGATATGTAGTATGGTTTGATTTAAGCCCATAATTCATATGGGATTCAATTTTGCGTGGGATTATGAGGTAGAGATTCGATTTCATTTTAAAAATATTGATAGCCACTCCTAGCTGGTTTGGCTCAGGAGATAGAGCGTTGGACAGGGGGCCCAAGGGGCCCAGGTTTGATTATAGTCAAGAGCACATGCCTGGGTTATGGGCTCGATCCCCAGTAGGGGGCATGCAGGAGGCAGCAGATCAATGATTCTCTCTCATCATTGATGTTTCTGTCGCTCTCTTCTCTCCATTCCTCTCTGAAATCAATAAACATATTTTAAAAAATATGGATATATTTTTTATATATAAAAATTATAACAATTATAACAGCCTGATTATCTTTAGCCATTAATATTCAGTGGCACTTGTCATGTAAATGTTACACGGGAGCCCATAGTAATTCGTGAAAAATTATTGTTAGCACCTTTCCCCAATTCTGCATTCAGTAAAGTTATACTGGTAGCTTGAAATTAGCAAAGTTTGTAATATTTACACATGGAAATCAACTAACAACTACAAACCAAGACTGTTTGGATAGAGACCTGGCTTATTCAAGATGAATGCTTTTTAAAAAAATATTCTAGATTTGGGCAGCAAATATTTTAGTTATGATTGTTGCATCTATGTTAATGAATGAGATTGATCTCAAATTTTCTCTTTAATGCCCTTGCTTGAATTTGGTATCAAAATTATACTATTGCCCTGACTGGTTTTGGCTTAGTGGATGGAGCGTTGGCCTGCGGGATTGAAGGGTCCCAGGTTTGATTCCAGTCAAGGGCATGTACCTTGGTTGCAGGCATATCCCCAGTGGGGTGTGTGCAGGAGGCAGCTGATCTCTCATCGATGTTTCTAACTCTCCTTTCCTCTCTGTAAAAAATCAAATATATATATATATAATTTATTTATTTAAAAATTATACTATCATTATAATTTAGTTGGTGAGTGTGTATTTTTTTTTTCTATTCTCTGGAAGTTTGTTGTTGTTTGTTAATCCTCACCCAAAGATACTTTTTCCATTGATTTCTAGAGAGAGTGGAAGGGAAGGAGGAAGTGGGGGAGAAAGAGAGAGAAATACATTGACTGGTCAGTTGCCTCCCACACATGCTCTGACCGGGCTGGGGATCAGACCTGCAATCTAGGTAGGCGTCCTTGACCAGGAGTCGAACCTGTGACCCTTAGGTGCATGGAGTGATGCTCTAACCACTGAACACATTGCCCAGGCTCTGGAATAGTTTGATTAAAATTGATATGAGCTCTTCCCAGTAGACTTTGCGTGTGGATATCCACTTGTCTCAGTACCATTCATTGAAAAGACTGTTATTTCCCCATTGAATGATCTTGGCACCCTTGTTGTAAATCAATTGGTCACAGATGTATGGGTTTATTTTTGGGCTCTCAAGTTTATGTCCTTGGTCTAAGGGCCTATTTTCATACTGGTAACACCCTGTTTTGAATATTGTCGGTTCTTAGTAAGTTTCTAACCAAAAAGTGTGAGGCCTCCAACTTTGTCCTTCTTTTTAAAAATTGTTTTGACTATTTGGAGCCTCTTGCAGTTCCATGTGAATTCAAGGATTGGCTTTTCTATTTTTGCAAAAAAAAAAAAAAGGCCACTGGAATTTTGAGAGGAATTTTTTATTAATCTGTAGATTAATAGCTTTGGCTATTATTGCCATCTAACAATATTGTTTTCCAATCCATAAACACAGGATGTCTTTTCATTTATTTATCTGTTGAATTTCTTTTGGCAATTTTTATATTTATCATTGTACAAGACTTTTACCTCCTTGTTTAAATTTATTCTGGACTATTTTGTTTAGGGATGCTATTTTAAATGGAATTGTTTTCTTAATTTCCTTTTCAGATTATTTACTATTGGTGTTGTAAATAAATTTACTACTGACTTTTGATTGTTGATCTAATTCAACCTTGCTGAATTAGTATATTAGCTCTATTAGTTATTTTATACATTTTTGGGGGGATTTTTTTTTTTTTAGTGTATAATGTTAATTTTGAATAGCGATAGTTTTGCTTCTTTTCAATTTGTATGCCTTTTTTTTTAATTGCCTAATTGCTCTGGCTAGAACTCCCAGTGTAGTGTTGAATAGCACTGGTGATCGTGATCATCCTTGTTTTGTTTCTGATCTTAGTGGGAAAACTTTCAGTCTTTCACCATTTAGTACAATGTTAGCTGTTTTCCAGTGGTAGTTTTGGTCTACATTGTTTTTATCAACTGTATTTGCAATATATTGAGCTTCTTGAGTCAAAAAAATTGTCTTTAATCATTTCAGAAACATTATTACTATCTCATTCATTTTCCCATTCATCATTCAGTATTACAAGTATTTACTTTTAGATGTTCTCACTGTGCTATTTGTTCATCTTTTTACATATATTCTCTCTTTGGCTTTCGGTGTTGTATTCTGCATAATTTCTTTTCTTTTTTTTTTATTTATTGCTTAAAGTATTACAAAGGGTATTACATATGTGTTCATTTTTTCCCCCGCCCTAGACAGTCCCCTAGCCTCCCCTATCCCCCAGTGTCTTATGTCCATTGGTTATACTTATATGTATTCTGCATAATTTCTATCATATCTATCAATTTACTAATTATTTCTTCATATCTGTCTAATCTACTATTTAGCCCACATACTGTGGTATGTTTTTAAAAATTTTTAATAATTATGTTTTGCATTTCTTAAAGTTCATATTGGTTCTTTTACAACTCAGCTAAATTTTTATAAACTAATTTTTGGCTACATTTTCTTCCTTAAACATATTAAATATGCTTATTTTATATTCTATATCAATAATTTTTATAACTGAAGCTGAAATTCTGACAGTTTTATCCTGCCACTTTTTCACAATAACTTATTCTTTACATATCATAATATTGTACTATGGATTTATGTTCCTTTAAATTTTCTTAAATTTTTTTTGAGACCTAAGTTGCAGCTGAATTTCTTAAGAGAGATTTGTTTTAATTTCTGCTAAATGTCTGGGGCACCACCAACCTAGGACTAATCTGAATGAAAATGTCTGCTTGGCTCAATGGTGAGCATTGACCTATGAACCAGGAGATCACGGTTCGATTCCCAGTCAGGGCACATGCCCTGGTTGTGGGCTTGATTCCCATTATGGGGCATGTGGGAGACAGTCGATCAATGATTCTCTCTCATCATTGATGTTTCTCTCTCTCTCTCTTTCTCTTCCTTTCTGAAATGAAATATATATATATATATATATTTTTTTTTTTTTAAGAAAATGTCTGCTTGTATTTTTGGGACCATTCAGATTTTGTAAATTCTGTCATCAAACCCATTTGAGGATGGGCTTTTAGTCTTGAATTATCAAGGATGCCGTATTTTTTGCCTCCTTTTATGGCCAAGACTGAGACAGAAAGTTTTTCATAATATCTTCTTCTGTGGGGTGGATTGATTTTTAGTTTACTCACTGAGGATATTGCTTTGGGGATTCCTTGCTTTATAACATAATGTATTATCCTGCCTTCTTTGGGTCTACATTTTCTCTTATCTGTCATGCTCAACATTTTTTAAAACTAAAGCTCTAGGCCACCAAAGATTGACAGATACCCAAGGCAGGACCTGACTTCTTCTCTCTCAAATCTCTCTAGATTCATGATCCTTTCCTTCTTACTCTTTATTTTGGCTTCTGAGAATCTCTTTCTTGCATTGTTGATAAATCAGCCATGCACCTACAAAATTTTTTAAATTTAATCAGCATTTTTAAGGTATTTTGTGTTGAATTTTAAAAAGTTTTGATAGCTAGTATGCTAAGAACTATAAATTTATATTGTTATTGAATAAGGATAACCTGTACCATATTTAGCCCAATCTTTCCCTTACTCTTAAATATTCATGTTATTTCAGATTAAGTATAATAATGAGGTGAACATCTTTATTCTTTGTCTATTTGTTGCTTTTTAACATTTGGATTATTTCCTTGGAGTCATTTTTAAGTAGGACTTCTGGGTGAAAAGAAAAACAACCATCCATTTGAAAAACTTTTAGGATGTAGAATCTATAAGACTTGCATGTAGGAGATGAGGCAGAAGAAGGAATCTAGTATGAGACTTAAGTTTCTGGGTTAGGTAACTGGGTAAATGATGATGTCATTAACTAAGATTGGGGATACAGGTTAAGGTGGGTGTGTGCGTGGGGAATGAAAACAAGTTCAGTTTGGACATGTTGCTTATGAGGTGATAATAGGTCATGTAGGAAGAGAAATTTTTAGTAGGCAGTAGAAATACAGGGCAGAGGCTCAGGAAAGGGTTTATGGCTATCGCTACAGATCTGCCATTCACTCAATTGGGGTTCCTGAATAGATAGGATCCATCAAATATATTTTCAGGGGTCTGTGTGTTCACTTCATTGATTTTTATATTCATGGTTTTATTTCAACAATATTCTGGATCATTTGATGACCACCTTCTAAATATTGCCAACTTACTTCAGTGTCCGAATTTGCGTTTATGTTTATAATCTTGCTGGTGCCAAGTATCCTGGAGCCAGGCTTATTAAGTAAATGATGCAATCAGGTCAGGTGAAGACAAAATGGTGTCATCGTGTGCTTGCCCATATGAATGAAGGTTTCATAGTAGTCTCAACAGAGAAAAGTGGTGGGAGAACTGAATCATCACATGATACCCACTTCTATTTAAATTACAAAGAACCTATGTTATTAGCAGCCAGCCCCATATTCACATTATGAGTTGGCAATTTATTTTCAATTAAACAACATAGCAAATTAATGTTTATTTCATATTCTGAGTTTTTTAGATTTTTAGTTTTATTTAAATTCATTTTATAAAGATTTAGATGTATAAGAACTGTAAGTATAAGGAATTTATATTTAGTTTTATATTTAGGTAGGTTTATAACATTATAATAAGAATAATTTTGGTCAACGTTGAAAACTTAAGAGAAAACTTTTGCTTTAAAAGGCATCTGTACATTATACACAATTGTGTGTGAAAGCTGAGCCATGGATATAAATGAGATTTGTCCAGAAAAAGTACAGAATGAGAACGAAAGAGTGCTTAGAAAACATCAGAAATTCAGGAATGAATGAAGGGAGAGAGAAAAACTTAGAAACCCAATGTTAGGAGGAGAATAAAGAAACCAAAAGAGAAGAGTTCTCAAAAGGATGGAATTGAAATGTCCTTAAAAGGTACAGATAGTCTTTGCCCAAACATTTTTAGTTGAATGATAGTGTCAATAGTCATATTTTTGAAGTTGAAGGAGTTAATAGGAGGTGAGAATATAGTAGTGAGAGGATACCATTACCAAAATATGTTTGATTCTGAGGAAAAGAAAAGAAAGAATGTTTCTGGAATGTCCTTGAACATGTTTATGTGCTAAAAAGGGGTCAATGGTGAAAGGGTTCCCATATATGTGAGAAGGAATAATTGATAGGAGAAGGTCTAGAGGATATGGGACTGAATGTGGTACAGATAACAAATGGCAGGGATCACCCTTGAAAAGCAATGATAATGCTCCTTTGAGATGAGATACGAGGAAATTTAAAAGTGAAAACTGGAGTCATATGTGGTGACTTGAAATTTTCTGTGAAGTAGTGACCAGAGTGATGGGCTGGTAGTAGTTTAAGGTTCAGGGAAACAGTGGTGAAGATATGTAATAGCTGTTATGAGAAATGGGCAGGGAACTTACCAGTAATGCTGAGAACTTTGCGGAACTCTGAATTCTAGTTTTGGCTGTGCCCTAAACTAGCGTTATGAATGGGGCAAGTAATTTAACCTGTCAATATCTGTAGAATGAGAAATTGGTAGTAGGTAATTTCTAAAGAGCTGGCTAGTCCTTAAATCATATAATTTAGAAGTGAGGCACTAAATCCTTTATAATAAATAATCTAACACAATAAATATTTTATTTTACCCTTTTAAGAGTTACTCTGGTAGCAAACAGAAAAGGGGGGCCATTTTAAACTATATTTTATTTAAAAGTCCACATGGAAAATTAAAAAGCCAGTTAGAATAGAAAGGAAAAGAGGAATGGAAGACCTTTTTTTTCTCCTTTACAAACACGCCAATCATTCACTGAAGCCAAACAACAGTCACAGAAAGATGCAGGTACTAGGATAAGCAACAAGATGTGAAAGAAATTGTTGTCAGTATTTTGTTGGCTTTTAGTTACTAGGAATTTGTAAGTGAATTCCAGCTATGTGTTAAGTTATTGCAAAACTCCAATGAGGAATTGAGGACAATGAGACAGCCTGGAGAAATTTCTTATAACACATTCCACCCCGAAGACTTATCTGTGGTACATCTTCAAGGAAGGGGTGACTCTGAATCAACAAAGGCTTAACAAAGACCGAAAATGTAAAATCTAATGGGTCCCCTCTCTTGTTCTCAAGAAATTTGTTCATAATTAAACTTTTTAATATTAAATGTAATTTGCAAATGGAAGTATGAATCAACCAATGTAATTTCTCAAAGATCACATCTGGCCTTATAAAGAGAATTAGGCATTAATCAACCACGGATACCTAACTCTTCCTGCAAGAAAGTTCTTTACATTAAAAAACAACAACAAAGCAATCTGAGTTGTGCTTGAAGTGCCAGAAAATCCAGGACTACATGATTCACCGAGCAGGTCAGCCTGGAATACTTAGGAGCTGCTTTTATGGAGCTGTGTACACCTACCCAACGCCACTGCGTCCAGCTCTTGGCTAACAGCGCCACCTGGGAGGAGAAGGAAACCTCCAGGAGAAGGAAACCTCCAGGAGAAGGAAGCCCAACAACCCTTACATTGTCTGTCTATTTACACTTCTGCTTTTCTCACCAGAATGTGAATTCTTGGTGGGCAGAGAAATCATCAAACTCCGTTTTATCTCCAGAGCCTATAACAGTAACTTGAGCATAGTAACTTTCTAGTATGTGCTTATAGGATAAATGAATGATATAAAATAAACTCTGATTCAGTGTTCCAAATACTTAAAGGCAGAGTGTATAATAATTTCCAAACATTCTTAAAGTATGGGCAGTAATGTTCTTTTCAGTTATGCTAACACAAAAAGAAATGGCATCTGGCATATTTGAAGCTTAAAGAGAATAAATATATATTTCAGAATACATGAATGAGCATATGTTGTTTTGATTATTTCCACACATCTCTTTCCAGGCAAGCTCTTCTGAAACACCATCTTTATTTTGTTATTGCCCTGATTAAGGACCCATGATGGCTTCTAGTAGCATAAGGTGTTGCTTTGGAGCCTTAGGACAATCTAATAAAAGCAGAGTTTTCAATTAAGTCCAATATTTCATCAGCATCATATAGTGGAAATCATACAGAATTGTATTATAAGGGCAAAATTATTAAGTAGTTATCTGAATGCAAGGGATGAAAATTCAACTCAATTTAGTTTAAGTAAAAAGTTAGAAGAAGAAAAAAAAGAATGAGAGGAAGAAAGAAAATATTTCTTTGAGTAAATGGGAAGTCCAGGAGATTGCATCTGGCTGAAGGCATGGCTGGATCCAGGGGCTCAAACAATGTTGTCAGACAGAGGTTTTCGTTCTTTGGTAAGACTTCTCCTTTAGGAAGGCACCAGGCCCACATCCTTCAAGTTTAACCATCTCCAAAGTAGGGAAAGTCTTCCCAATTTACTCCAGAGGGAAAGTTCTGGGGAGGACTCTGCTTGGATTGAACTGGGTTATGCACCCATTTCTCAATCAATGCCGGGGTTAAAGAATGGAATACTTTGCTTGGGTAAATATAGATCACGTGTCCCAGCCTTGTGGCTAAAGGAAGTGGGGATCCCATGATAGCCATTTTTTTCAAGATCACTTGGAATGGAGTAGGGTAATTCTCCAAAGGAAAATGTGTGGCTATTACCAGAAGGGAAATGTATGGGCGGAAGTAGCTTGTATATGCAGGTCCGATGAACCAGCTGCCATCTCTCCAGATTGCTCAGCTGTCCATTCTGAATGGCTGGTTTGCATGCTGTACATTATTAACTACTTTGAATAACCCTAACCCTAACCCTAACCCTAACCCTGCATGAATATCATCCCTGCGTGATAGCATCTCACCAGTTATGAGTTAAAAACAGCACGTACAATGCAACATGAGCACTGTTGAACACATTAAAAGGACATCTTTATGGAACAAAAAAATTACTTTGCACTTAAACACAATTTTTGACAGGGTATTTTTCAGAGCCTGGTCAGATTTGGAACAGGGAAAGAGACTTAGTGAAACCCAGCGTCCTTTGTTTTGTTTGTGTGTATGTAGTCCATGAAATATTTATATCATATTATCACTCTCCCCAATATCTGAAAGTGGTTTGACTTTCTGGTAACAGGACTGACTACTCATGTCAGTAGTGAGCTTAGGGAAATATACTCCAAAGCAAAGCTAAGTCCCAAGTCCCTAAGATGCCCTTCAAAAGCAGTCATCCATTTAATTTGATCTATTAAACAAACTTAGCAGTTGGAATGCCCACACAGTGAGACAGGCTGCTTAGAGATGGAATTTTGACTTTAATTGGAATCTTCTGTTCTTTATTAGACAACCATACATTTCCAATTATACACACCATCTTCATTTCAAATATGGATTTATAAAACCTTAGGAATTTTCATTCTTAACAATAGACTTAGGAATAAAAACAAGCTCTTATCATGAACATATATGAGGGGTTTTCTTTTCTCTTTCGTCCCCCCCACTTTTTTGCCATACCCCAAAGGTCATTGATAACCGACCAAGCATCCACTTTATATCTAGAGCTGTGTTAGCTACTTGGAGCTATTAAAAGGAAATTTGAAAAACAATCCCTGTCCTTAAAGAACTTAAGTAATGTATTTCAGGGGGAAATATTAACATACCTGGAACAATCAGGTACAATTAAATGACTACTTTGCTGTTTCTACTAATGATATGATGACTTCCCCTCCATTTCAGTCTGTTGACATTTTACCCAATCTTCAAGGTCTGTCTCCATAACTTTCTTTAATTTAGCTTAATGTGATTGCTTGAATGCAAAGTGGGGCTCACACTCCTCTGAAACACCCACCTAAATACTTGACACTTGAAAATGTCGTTAATAGCTGCGGTCCAGGCTCTATAGCCTGGTAAGGAGCCCCTGAACGCCTCTCCTGCCCTATCTCTCCTTGCTCTTTTACTTGCACACTGTTTTGAAGACAAATCAAATCCTGACCCCAAACCCGGTTTAATAAACAAAGCAAAACAAAGACAAAGTTACCAAAAGCTGTGAATTCCCACATCTAGTCTTCAATGCCTAGAATAGCCTTTTCCCGTCTCTTTCTCCCAATTTAGCTCCTGATAAATTCCCTCTCATCCATTAACCTGCCTCAGACATAATTCTCTCAATGAGGTCTCTTCCCTTTCCATCCACCGGACTGTGCTATCTCTGTCTTTTGTCATTTTATGATTCTGGGCGGCAGTGATTTGCTTTCAAGTCTGAATTCCCCTTTTCAGACTCTTAGCACCTTTAGAGTAGCACCCATACTCTACTTATTTTGGAATCCTAAATGCCTCGTAGGAATGTCTGGCATGCAGCAGGTCTTTTGTTATGTTTTCCTGAAATGAATTGGATCGCATTGAACTAACTAAAAGTATAGAGAAGACCTGAGGTAGCTGAAGATCCTAACTGAGCCCTGGGTTTTATGTCAGTGTTGAATTGGAGAGAGAGAAAAAAATTTACAGAAGGGGGAAATGACAGGAGCAATGTGCCAAAGGGAAGAATGAGCCTGGCAAAAGCTGGGGACGGTGGATGGTCATATCGGGCTGGAGTGAAGGCTACAGAGTGGGGAGTATTGGGAAATAAAGGTCAGAAAGGCCAGGTAAGGCTATGTTTTGAAATACTTAGAATGTCAAGCAGAGGAGGTGAAACATGATGCAATAAGTTCTGCAATTCAAGAAAAGAAAAACTTAGAAATATTCCAACTATTTGTTGTGTGCACTGTGAGCCTTATCCCTTCCACAGTCCCCTATTTCAGAACTTACCATATTATTACTATTGTTATGTGACTGGTCCCAGTTGGCCTTAAGTCATCTAAGCATAATAGTGTGGTGGTTTGAAGTAGGGTGTGATACACTGGGAGTCAGGAACCCTGGAGTTGAATTTCTGCTCTGGCACTAATTTACTACCTGACATGGTGAAATAGCTGTACTGCTCTAATCCCCAATGCTCTGATCTGTAAAATGAAGGCAAAGGTGGGTGACATGATTCATGAGGTCCCTTTGATCGCTAGGAGCTAATTTATTAATCTATCTTTGCCCCATGGTTTTATTTGGTCATTTATTTACCTGTTTTCTGGGTATCAGCGTTGCTTTATCAGACTGATGTCCACAGTCCCACAATCTGCTCTTTTGAGACCATCCTTTGAGGTCTGAATCAACTCGTCACACCTAGAAATCCCTCCCCCACCTCCACTCTCCCTTTGAAACCCAGATCCAGACCTACAGCTTTTTTCATACTTTCCCTAACCTCTCCGGGTCTCCAGTATTTACCCTCTTGCTTTCGGTGTTTAAAGATATTTCGTCTTGAGTTATTCTTTGTCTCATAATGACTACTCTCTCTCCAATTAGTTTGTAAACTTCTTAAAATAAGGAACTGTTTCATGCAATATTTGTTAATCGCCTACCCTACCCAAACCCACTCTCCCCCAGCACAAAGCTAGGCACAAAATAGACATTTAATAAGGTTCTTGAATATTGAACTAAATGATGTACAAGGAATATTACTAAAAGTGGAATAACCAAACCATCAAAAGGACATCTATGGCTTGGAGTTGAAATCATGTAGCGTATCGATGATTTTACAGATCAAATTCTGTACCCAGCGAAAGACTTAAAACAGGGTGATGTGTGCAGTTTCTGGTCTGTGGGCTTGGTTTGAATTAAAGAGTGGGTGGTATTACAGCCAACTCAAGGCAAAGAAAAAACAGAGAACTGTTTACTGAGTGACTTTGCCGTTGGATGTGTCCCAATTGCAGCTTGAGAACATGGGGCAGAGTTACCACCCTGCTGCCACAACCTCTGCCAACTTGGACGAGAAGCAGCGAAGTTGACCTGCCTTTTGGCTCTGGAACAAGGCAAGGGAGTGCACCAGCAGGCATGGGAAGGGAGAAGTTGTGAAATGAAAGATATAAAAAAGAGATGAGTCTGATCCTCTTCCCTCGTTTCCCCCTTTATGCCAAGTCTCTCTCCTACCACCTCGATACCTGTAAAGTGGAATACACCAGATCTTTGCACTTTGCCTCAGTTGGGGCATGAGACCCCGTGGATCTATCTGAGAGGGGTCACAGGAGGCAGGGAGAGTCAGTTATTTTGAATTGTTTTGTTTCCTAAAGTGATCCTAAGCTAAGAAGTTTGAAAATACTACTCTGCTGAGGCAATTAGCCTTTAAACAACCTAAAAACAAGTTTTAAAAACTCAACACAGAATATAAGAGGAAAGATGACTGTTTCAAGTACTTGAATTCTAGATCTGGTAGTATTGGGGCTCTCTTGATTGCAAATTAGCTAATGGAAAGAAAACATCTGAGGTTAAGAACTTCAAATCCTGCTTTTGCTCTCAAATTGCCTCTGGCTGTCTTTGGTAGGAAAGTCTAGAAACTATGGATTCATTGTACACGCCCCCTCCCCCACCCCCCCTCTAACAGGCTCCAAGGCTGTTGGTGTTTGTAACAGAAGAACTCAGCAATGAGTTGATTTGTCTTACTGTGTGCGGAAAATGTAGGAATAACTCCCATGTGTCATCAACCACTTAGTCAGCACTTAGTTCCTTAGCAGGGAAATGTTAAGATTTATTAGGGAAAGTATCCGTCATCCCATATAAATAGATGCACAGTTAAAGCAGATGCAGCAGGCAGGGTGTATATTTCTGTGTGACTAATCATAAGGAGCTTATTATCAAGAACTATTTGGAAAAATCAGTCATTTTGGGAAGATGTCAGACATCAGGATACACTTACTTTTGTGCAAAATATTCCTCAAAACAGTAATTTAGGTTCTAAAGTGCATTGTAGGTGTAGGAATCATTTTAATTAATTTTTTTGTTTGTTTTGTTAATCCTTACCCGAGAATATTTTTTCATTGCTTTTTAGAGAGAGTGGAAGGGAGGGAGAGAAAGAGAGGGAGAAACATCCATGTGAGAGAAAGACATCAATTGGTTGCCTCCCATATGTACCCCAACCTGGGGCCCGGGGATCAAACTTGCAACCAAGGTACATGCCCCTGACTGGCAATCAAACCCGTGGCCCTTTGGTGTGTGGGCCGATGCTCCAACTGCTGAGGAACACCAGTCAGGGCTAATTAAAATTTTCTTTTACTTTAATTTTTCACTTTTGAGAAAATATAAGTAAGTGATTAAAGTAGCCCAATAATCGAAAAGGTACATAAAGTAGGTCTCTTTTCTACGGCTCAGTCTCCACCCAGTCTCCTGCCCTTTTAGGGGCCATAATAGTTGTCAATTTTTTTGTATCATTCAGAAATATTCAATATGAACAAGCTGATCTTTCCCATCAATTTTTTAAAAATATATTTCTATTGATTTCAGAGAAAAGAAGAGGGAGAGAGAGATAGATCAATGGTGAGAGAGAATCAGTGATTCTGATGCCTCCTGCACATCGCCTACTGGAAATTGAGCCTGCATAAGTCCTGATCGGGAATCGAACCATGACCTCCTGGTTCATGGGTCAATGTTCAACCACTGAGCCACGCTGGCTGGGCTTTCCCTTCAATCTTTACACACATGGTGGTAGTCCAGTCTCCATATTCTTTCACAGTTTAATCTTTTCCTTAACAATGTACCCTGGGTACCCTGGAAATCATTCCTTATCAGTCTGTGCATATGGGCCAGACTCATTGTTCTTAACAGATTTAACTGATGTTGACATCTTGCCATAATGGCTTCAGGGTTTTTTGCTTTGTTTCAACATTACAAATACATTTAACCACAACCCCTACTGCCCAATTCCCCTTACTCTCTGCCCAAAGGTAATCACTCTCCCAAAATTAGCATGTATCCTTCCTGCCTTGTTTTTATATATTTGGCATATACATATTTAGTATTTCATTGTGTGACTCTGGCACCCTTTATGTATTCACGATTCTATTTTTGAACATTTAGGTTGTTTCCAATTCTTTTGCTGTTAAAAACAATGCTAAAATAAACATTCTTTTCCACGTCTCCGTAGAATATATACCCACAGTGAATTGCTAGATCATAGTGTATGTATATACCTACTCCATATATTACAACATTGCTTTCCACTGTGGTTTTTAACAGTACACATTCACACCAACCATGCTTAAAAAAATCTCTCTCTTTCTTGGGCACATTCTTATCAACACTCAGGCTTCTCAGAATTCTAAGATGTTCCCAATCTGATAGGGAACCAAGTTAAAAACCATAACCTTTTAACTTGCATTTACTACTGAAGATATATTTTGTTATGTTTTTGGCTATTTAATTATCTCTCATAATTAACAATTGAGATTGTTGGCATTTTCTACCATATTACTCATTTTTCCTTGTTGATCATGGGGGTCATTTTTATATTCTGGATACTAATACTCAGTAATATGTATTTAACTTCTCCAAGCCTATGACTTGCATTTTCACTGTTTCTGGTGTCTTTTGTCTAATGGAATGTTAATATTTTAATGTGTTCAAGTTCTCACTGTTATCATTTGTGCTTTTGGTGTTTTGTTTAAGAAGTCTAAAGAAATGTAGTGAAGACACTCTCCTTACTTCTTTTTAACTTTAAAGATTGTCCCCCTTTATTTAAGTTTTTAATCAGTGTGGGATGTATTTTTGTCATGGCATGAAGTGTAATCTAAAAAATTTTCCCCTGGATCTGGATCTGTACTGGTTATGGCCAGTTGTCTTAGCACCATTTAAATAAAGGTCACCACTCCCTGCTGATATATAAAGCCATCTCTACCCATATCAAGTTTCTATATATGTATAGGTCAATATGGATTTATTCTGTTCATTCTGTTCCTTTGGCCAAGTTTTATATCCTTGCCCGAATACCACACTGTTCAAATAACTATAGCCTTATAAATAACCTAGTAGATCAAATTTCTACTCCTTAGTTTTTTGTTTTTCAAAAATTTCTTTGCTAATCTTCTCTCTTTAATTTTCCATGTGAACCTAGGGTAGGATTGTTACATTATTTAAAAATTCTTATTTGGATTCTGATTGGAATTAAAATGGATTCATAGATCGATTATAAATTCATGGGGGGGGAACTACAGAATTTAATAATTATATCTTTCAATTATTCAGTGTCTCATCATTTCTCCAGGTCATTTTTTATGTAAATATTATAATTTTCCCCAAATAAGGCTTGTATGTATTTCATTAATTTTGGCCTAAGTATCTACTGTAAATGAGAGATTACACACACACACATTATATGTATTTTAAGCAAAATTTCCTTATAAATACTGCTTAAGCTGCATACCACATATTTTGGTACTAGTGTTTTCATTATCTGAGCAGTGCTAAACAGTTGGTAATTTCCATTAATTTTCTATTTCTATGATTAGAAGTTTCTAAAATGAATAGAGCAATGTAAATATTATACTGATTTCTCATTTTATTACATTGTTGCCAGAGAACATGTTTTATATGATTTGGGGTCATTGGGTATTTGTTTGAAATTTATTTTTTGACTTATTATAGTCAGTTTTAAAAAATGTTTCATGTGTGCTAAAATGTATGTCTTGTAATCTGAGTATAGGATTACTTACGTTGTTTACATCTTCTACAGCTGTGTTGACAGATTAATACTTACACACACACACACATTTGAGGTTCCAAATTTCTTCAGTGTGAATTAACCTATTTATCTTTGTATTCTTATGTCTTAACGTTTTTAAAATTGACACTGTTTATATGAGCTTAATTTTTATTAATATTTTTCTAAGTAAATTCTATTTTGTTTATATTTCTTTACATGATGACCTCCTTATCATCATGTTTTAGGTGGGTCTCTTATACAGCACTACATGATTGAATTTTTAAAAAATCCTTCTGAGAATCTCTCTGTTTTCATAGGCAAGTTCAATATATTAATGTTTAAATGTACTTTGATTATTGATTTTGTTGGACGTATTTCTACCATTTACATTGTTTTCTCTTTACCATTCTTTAAATTTGATTCTTTTTTCCTCTTCTATACTTTCTATTAGGTTACTATAGTTTTTTAAATTTATTCTTCCCCTTTCTCTCTACTGGAAGTTTACTATCTGCCTAGGGTTGGGATTTAAATTTTAAAAGTCCCCTGTGAGAAATTAAAGCCCCAGGCCTCTATACGACTTTCCCAAGCTGGGTAGGCTGGACTTTTCTACCTCTTTTCTTCATGGCAGGAGTAGCTCTTCAAGGGTCTTTCTCCGAGGACATCTCTTGGGTCCCTAGAATTTTTGTCTCAGGTTGCTCATGGAGATCCTTTATGCAGCTTCTGAACTTGAACAGAGAAGGTGGCCTAGGCCTGGGCTGGGCGCAGGGCCAGGACTTCTCTGCCCAAGGCTAGGGGTCAACATGAGATACAAGGGTGCCTGAAGAAAACCCTGAACAAGAACTATTTATACCATGAAATGAATCAGAGGGTCAACTCACCCTAAACCCACGGTGGCTTTGTTTTTTCTCTTCATTCTGAAAGTTTTTTTCTTTTGAGCTCAGTTGTTTATTTAAAAATTATTTCTATTGCATTTTAACCAGCATTTTCAGGGGTAGACACCACTCTGCTACATCTAAAAAGCTGTGGGAGTTAATTTACTTATCTTACAGAATGTTTACAGGCTCCAAGACTGTTTTCCTCAGTTTCTGTTTAGTCAACTTACAAGTAGACTCTTTTGTCTTGCTCCTTGGCAATGGTGATTCATTTTGAAGTTCTGAGTTGCTATTGTTCTGGCCTTTCCGCAAATGCCCTTGTCTCTCAGACTTGAGGCAGGTAAGCTCTCCCCCGGCACAAGCTCCTGGACACCACGCTGTGTTAACATCCACGGTCCAGGCAGGAAAAGTGGACATTCTTCTCTGTAGTGAAGTTCCTGGGTGTGCGGCCTTTCCTCCATCCTCCAGCACTTTCTACAATGATGGCCCTGACAGATCTCAGCCTTCCTGGCTGGGATGGAAACATACCCAGTTGGAAGCAGCTGACAGGCCCACGCCTTCCAACTAGTGAACTTTCCAATACAACATCTTGGGGCCCTTATTTCCTATCACTGCTTTCTGGCTGGGTGGCTCCCTTCAGCCACAGGCATTCCGCAAGCAGCTATCTGAGTTAACATCTGAGCCTGGCCGTCACTACTGCAGCCGTGGGCCCTGGCATTGCCTCCGATGAGTAAATTCCCAGTGAGCCTGCAGAGCTGCCTTGATTTCTCTTCCAGGTCAAATTATCTTAGAACAAAACCAACTTGTCTTTATAGATGTGAGACCTATGCAGTTACTTTGGGCCCCACATTCAGAAAAGCCGGTACTGGGGTTAATGCTGTGTTGCTGCTCTCTTGAAATTTTTAATAACTTTTAATAAAAGTTCAAAAATTTTATTTTGTACTACATTCCACTACTATGTAGCCCCTCCTTAAGAGAAAGTGATGCTGGAAGAAGTGGGTGGGGCTTACTGACCAATTCAGCTTCTTAGGAGTTCAGGGCAATAAATGTTGAGAGTAATTGTTTAAAATATATTTGCGGATGTAGTGCCATCTCCTGCAAAAAATATGGGAAGCTTCCAAGCAAATAAAACATTTTAGTGTCCAGGAAAAGGAGAAAGGTACAACTCTAGAAGAGCTGTCCAAATGAACTTTCTGCAATGATGTTGATGATCTGTATCTTCACTGTCCAGTATAGTGGCCACTAGCCACATGTGACCAAGGACCTGATTTCTACATTTTAATTATTTTAAATCTAAATAGCCTTATGGGGCTATTGGCTACCATGTGGGACAGTGTAGCTCTAGAAAAACACAATAATTTCTGACCTCCGTTTAACCGAGTGGGATAAGTTTAGGGCTCTTTTGCCTAGTTCCAAATGGATGTGCAGATGAGTTACAGAGAAATAAAGAAGCTGCACTGTCTTTGCACAGAATGAATGAATTTGTGACCCCACTACAAACATGTATGACTTTCTGCCAAGCCATTTATGGACAGATATTCTATTCACGTTATAGTGGCAGAGGTAGAATATGTGGCAGGGGTGGGGCAGGGATGCTAACCTGCTCTCTTGAGCTTAGGAGCCACATCATGACAGCATTGGTCTCTCATTTCATAGAGAGATGCCCTTTCTTCAAAGACACTGGGAACCTGACATGGGAGGGTCATTTGGGAGTTATCTGAAAGGCAGTTTTTTCTTAGCACCTCCTGGGATATAGAGGAGGTTGTACATATGCCAGCCTACTTTTCCAAGAACTTTGAGATCCATGGGAGCGGGGCAGTCTGGCACATTATGGTGTCATTTTTCCTGTGAAGTGCCCTACTCATCTTCTTGTGCTGAATGAGTCACATCCGGGATGAAGGAGGCAATATCTATGTGGACAAAATCCTAATATAGTTATCTGGATCTAACATCCCATCAGTCCCCTGTCCATACAGTCCTCTGCGGGCTACAACACCACCTACAGGCCAACCCTGAAAAGTACAAGTCCAAAAAAATGGAAGAACTGGTTTCTATTCTGTACAGCCAAGATATCTATCTGCATTGTCCTTCAAGTATTCATGGTTCTAGAGTAAGAACCCATAAGGTTCATCAAATGTATTTATCAATTTCTGGAATTCATTATAAAATTAATTACACATTTCTTCTCCTTGGCTGTTTTAATAACTGACATCAAAAATGCAAGAGGTGGGGTTTTTTTTGGGGGGGGGGGGAGGGGGAGGGGTTTCAGAGGCAGATGCAGCCAGACTTCAAATAAGCCTTGCTTAATTCCTTCACTTTCCCCTAACCTTCCTGACCCAGCTCAGAGGACCCCAGCCCTTGTGCATCTATCGCTTGGATTTCTTTCTCTGGGAAATTGGCTTTTGGAAAAATTCAGTTGCTCATCCTCCTTGGGAACACAAATCACTTGTCATAGAAGCTCAAGTGGCTAAGATAAATGCAGAAAGGTCACTAATGTCACATTTTTCAAGCACTTCGGATTTACCATATCATACCCAATCCTGGAAGCTACAGGGAAGACTACAGCACTAATCCTAGAAATCATCTGGCTGGGAAATCTGAGGGCAACCAGTCCTAGCCATTATTAATTTATAATCAGGCACAGACAGGGGACCACACGATTGGATTTCTATGATGTCTAGGTGTAAGGGGAAGAAGGTGACTAAGAAGGAGCTTTAAGTTTATATTCTGAGCTACTGGATTGTCTTAATCCATTTATGCTGTTAAAACAAACTGCCACAGTCTGGGGATATTAAAGCTTACACATAACAGGATCTTACTGTTTATAGTTCTGGAGGCTGGAAGTCTGAGATCATGGAGGTAGGATGGTCACCTTCTGGTCCCCTCTCGCTGTGTTTTCTCATGGTGGAAGGGGTTAGGGAGCTCTCTGGAGTTCTTCTCTAAGGGCACTAATCCCACTCATGAGTACTCCATCCTCAAGACCTAAGGACTTCCTAAAGATTCCACCTACTAATACAGTCACTTTTGGGGTTAGGATTTGACATACGAGTTTTGGGGAGACTTTACCATAGCATGGATGAATGGTAAAGCCAGTAGCTGCAGTAGAAAACTGTGGGAGAAAAAAATTTGGGAGATAAGATTATGTTCTAAGTAAATGTACTTCTTATTAAATAGGATTCAGGGTGAATATTTACTTTCCTACATAATAAGTGAGGCTGCTTTAAAAACAACAACAACCCGTGTGTTGAAAGCCAGACACCTAGTTTGTCTTTTGCCATGAATGACTCAAAATGACTAAGGAACTTCTTTGGAAGTACCTCAGAGCTCTTTTTACAAATAGGGTGACTAACCATCTCAGTTTATCCAGGACTGAAGGGTTTCCCAGCATATGGGACACCCAGTTTGAAAACTGAGACTGTTTTGGGTAAACTTTCCTGGTTTACCTGGAACTTGGGGAGATTTCAGTCCTAAAACTGGGAGAGTTTCGGGCAAAATGGGTTGAGTTTGGTCACCCTATTTATAAACTACACAAGAACTTCCAGCTTGTTGCTTTATAGTCATAACCATATTACTCAACATGATCCCCTCCTTATTTTATAAACTTGGACCTAAATGCCTTTTGGCTGTTTCAAAAGATCAAATTTATATTCCCCAAACAAATATGTGACAGCACTCAGAATAGTCTGAATTTGGAAGGCAATTTGAAACAGCTTTTCCTTCCCTCCCTACGTCCCTCCCTCCCCCCTCCCTCTCTCCTTTTCTTCCCATTCTTGCCTTTTCCTGTTTGGGTCCCTATATAAAAGTACATAGTATCTGTGGTAGACATGGCAGACTCTTTCTTTGACCAAACTTCAGTCAGGCTCCTCTGAGTCCTCTTCTCTTCTAGGTCTTGACCTTGGCCCCATCCTATCTTTGGCTTGTCTAGCCTGGTTTTAGCAAAAATCCTTCTAAGTCAATTTATCAAGAATCCCCCTACCCGTGATCACCCTCAGTATCTGATCAAATTCTTCATTTTTCACTCTTAATATCTGATCACCTTGGCCTACCTACAGCAAGAATCCTATTAAGTTAGTTTGTAAGAATCCCCTTACTCTTAATGTCTCCTCTGAGTAATGTTTTATGCACTGACCCCCTCACTCTGCTCATTGACTATAAATCCCCAGCTGTCTCTGTAATCTCTCCCCTAGTGCAATGCTGTTATTGCAATAGCTCTGAGTAAAGTCTTCCTTACTATTTTAATAAATGTATGAATAGTTTTTCCTTTACCATTTATGGTGCCAAACTCAGACAGGATCAGATTCTTCATTGGACACCTGGACCTTTATCCAGGACTTCTGAAGTGTGCACTTCTGAAGCTTTCGTTTCACTCCTGACTGGTTAGGATCCACTGGTTAGTCCAACTCCCGAGCCAGTGCTCTGGATAACAGTCAGTTCATGCCTGGTAAGGACAGATTTTGATTCTTAAGATTCTGAGTACAGTCTTTGAGGGGGAGTCAAAGTCCCAGGATTCTTTGGTTAAAAGATACCTGTTTGAGTGAGTATCTTCCAGAATAGAAGTCTTCTTGGATCTTTTTGAGTAGGATTTACCCCCTTACTCTTGAGTGGGAAATTCCTGACTCTTAAAAAAAAATTTATTGATTGATTTTTAAGAGAGAGAGAGAGAGAGAGAGAGAGAGAGAGAGAGAGAGAGAGATTAATTTGTTGTTCCACATATTTATGCATTCATTGATTCATTGGTTGATTCTTGTATGTGTTCTGACTGAGGATCAAACCCAAAACCTTGGCATATGGGGACAACACTCTAACCAACTGAGCTACCCAGCCAGGGCCTGAGTCTTTTTGAGGCCTCTACTCTAGAAGCTGGGTTAGAATCCCAAGCTTCTTTGTTTAAAGTACCATGAGTTAAGAACCCAGGAGCTTCACAGTAGACTGAAACCCCTTTCTCATACCCCTGCTGACTATGTACTCCACCACCACAGCACTAACTCTGTCTCCTTCCTTCCTTCCTTCCTTCCTTCCTTCCTTCCTTCCTTCCTTCCTTCCTTCCTTCTTTCCTTCCTTTTTTATTATTTTTTATTGTCTAAAGTTTTACATATGTCTCCTTTTTCCCCGATTGGCCCCCACCCCCCAGCCATTCCCACCCCTTTCTTGTTAGAATGATTTTACTAAGGATAATTTAGAACGTCATATATCTTCTGTAAGCTGGTTCCTCAAAGACAGCATGGAGCTTCCTCAAAAAATTAAAATTAGAACTACCATATTGGTCTGTTCTTAATAAGAGATTATAAAAGACTTTTCTTTACCTTTTTTTAAAAATATATTTTATTGATTTTTTACAGAGAGGAAGGGAGAGAGATAGAGAGTTAGAAACATCGATGAGAGAGAAACATCGATCCAGCTGCCACCTCCAGCTGCCACCTGCACATTTCCTACTGGGGATGTGCCCGCAACCCAGGTACATGCCCTTGACCCGAATCGAACCTGGGACCTTTCAGTCCGCAGGCCGACGCTCTATCCACTGAGCCAAACCGGTTTCAGCTTCTTTACCTTTTAAATAATCCTCCTAGAAAATAAAGATACTGTGTTTTATCAGAACAACTTCCTCTGCTTTATGTTAACTTTATTGTGTCCTTAATTATTTCAGAGAATCAAGTCCTCTCATTTTTAAAAAGTTAGCTTTTTTATTGTTGTGTAATCTCCTCTATTTACTATTGAATTTTATTTTATTTTTTTGAGGGAGAGAGAAACATTGATTTGTTGACCCACTTATTTATGCTCTCACTGGTTGATTCTTGTATGTGCCCTGACCAGGCATCGAGTCTCAAACTGCAGCCTTGGTGTATTGGGACGATGCCCTAACCAACTGAGCTGCCCAACGAGGGCCTACTTTTGAATTATTTTATTGTCATTTTGTGAAATAGGTAGCTAAGTGTTGTTTCACAGTGACTTAGGATTATATTTAGTCAAGTATTCAAACCTTTTTAAATTTTGGACAATTTTGCCTTCCCATAATCAAATCCTGAATGAAATCTTGATCTTGAACTGATTTTGAGACTTCTCAGATGGCTCTTGGAAAATTTCAAAGGATTTTTTAATTTCATCTTGTAAAGAGATATGCCAAAAATAATTAGGTTTACTAGTATTTGATATATTCATTTGCATGAAAACCACTGTCAAATGAGAGATGATTTAACCTTCGTTAGGTTGTATTTGTTGGTTTTTAAAAAAAATAAGGTTGTATTTGTACAAATACAATGTTAACATCAATATTTCAGAAATTATATAACAGTTGTCAATATTTTTGCTGTCCATTATGTTTTAGCATAATGTTATTAGTCATAATTCCAGTTATTTTATTTTTTATCATTATTATTTTTTGTTAATTTTTACCTGAGGATAATTTTTCCATTGATTTTTAGAGCGAGAGGAAGGGGAGGAGAGAGAGACAGAGAGAGAAAAAGAGAGAGAAACACTGATCTGAGAGAGAGGCATCGATTGGTTGCCTCCTGCATGTGCCCTGACTGGGGCTGTGGATGATAATTGCAACCCAGATATGTGCCCAGGAATCAAACTTGAGACTTTTCGGTCCACAGGCCAACACTCTAACCACTTAGCAACACCAGCCAGGGCTCCAGTTATTTTAAAGGATGTACGCCACAGAAATAGCCAAATCCCCTTGCCAATTGAATCATTTTTATAATTAATTATCATCACATCTTTAACCATAGCCATTTTAAGTCTTTTGTCATCAATAGATAGTTTTTGTTTTACTCTGATTTTTCTCTGAAAGAACTTGCAATCAACTACAGGCCAGAGTGCTTCATCTCAAACAAAAAGAGACTATTTCTGGGAGTAATGGAAAGGTGTATGACAGGTCTCTGGACACAGGCTTCTGATGGCATTGCTAAAATAACTCTGAGACTATACCATTCGACTAAGAAGGAATTTCCAGCATCCTGGTGAAGAAGCTGATGGATTCATAAAACTGCTAACCCAAGGCCAAGCAGAACAAGAATTAATTGCATGAGACTCAACAAACTGATAAAATATGATTATGGCTTTAGTTTGGAATATTGCTGCTGGATTTAATGGACCCCTTCCCCTTTTCTCTTAAGTTATAACTCACAACCATTTAGTAGAGAATACTTTTTTTTGTAAACAGAAATGAAACATTTATTTTTTCTCCCTGCCTGATTTCTCCAGAATTTAGGAACTCTTATTGAGTGCCCTCATTTTAATGGCAATATAGTTATTTGCATAAGTTCAATAAGAATCTGTCTTCCTTGAAATTGGAAACATTGGTTATATAACCAAGGCATTGATGAGATGTCATATTTGAGAATGATGTGCACAGAATCAGATATGACCAGATAGTTTTAAGGAACTATTGCTGCCCTCTTGCATATTTTATCAGTCCTTACTAAATTCTCAATTCTTCTAATTTCTTCCAACATCTGGCTTTAACTCCCCAAATTAACATTTCCAGTCTTTCTCTCACTTTCCTAACTTGGTGTCATGGAGAACTAAAACCTGACTTCCCAGATCTTATTGGGACTCTAGGTCAGTGACGGCGAACCTTTTGAGCTCGGCGTGTCAGCATTTTGAAAAACCCTAACTTAACTCTGGTGCCGTGTCACATATAGAAATTTTTTGATATTTGCAACCATAGTAAAACAAAGACTTATATTTTTGATATTTATTTTATATATTTAAATGCCATTTAACAAAGAAAAATCAACCAAAAAAATGAGTTTGCGTGTCACCTCTGACACGCGTGTCATAGGTTCGCCATCACTGCTCTAGGTTGTCTTACGAGCTGAAGCTGGACAACAGAAACCTTCATGCCTGGAGCTGCTACTGTGTAGGCTACTCAGGAACTTTCCTAAGAGTTTTTCATCTTTCCTGCTCTGCTCTGGGAAAGAACCATGACTGTGACACTGATGTTTATGCCATCACCCATGACGTTCAAACTGCAAAGGAATCTGTCAGGTTGCCACGACTGTTCTCACTCTACCCTTCAAGGATGCTTCAAGTCCAATATCTAGAAATCTTCTCGAATGACTGCCCTCTGGACTCAGAAAACTGGATTTATAGGCGGCTCCAATCTTTGTTTTTCTATTTTGTTTAAATAGAAATTCTCTTTCTTAAAGGTCGGATGATTTGCACCATCCAGTAAATATCCTCCAATCCCAACAGATGGTTCATCTAATCTTTAATGAACAAAAGGAGACTGAACAAGAAATGGATTTATGTCATTCAGAGGAATTTTGAATATCTCTTCGTTCCTTAACAAGAAGAAGGACTGACAAATCCTCAGGCCTCCATCTTGGCCATGTCCTGTCTTTGGTAAACCTACCTCAGATTTAACAAGAATCCTGCTAAGTAAGTTTAGTGAGATTCCCCTTAACAATTAATATCTGATCACTCTCATTATCTGGTCAAATGTCTCATCCCCCACCTGTGATGTGAACGTCCTTGACCTGCCTTTGGCGGGAATCCTGTTGAAAAAGAATCCCACTATTCTTGATGTCTCCTCTTAGTAATTTTCCATCCACTGACCTCTCGCTCTGCCTCTTGGCCTGTTGTATTGGGAGTTGAGCCCAATCTCTCTCTCCGATTGCAATAGAGTCAGATCCTGTTGCAATGGTCTTGATAGAACCTTCTTTACCATTTTAACAGGTGTCACAAAAATTTTTTCAGACACATCAGACAAAAGGGGTTTCTTAATCAGTAAATAAACCACAAGGGATATGAGAATCAGCATCTCCCCTTTAAAGGTTATTTTGTCCTATTTCCTACCCAGTTTTGGAATCCCCTTCCCCTTATTTTTGGCTGCCTAACACATTTCATGGTAATCACTAATTCATCACATGGAACTGAATAAGAACCATTTAATATGATTATCTTCTCCATTAAAGCTGTCATCATAATTAGAGCTGCAGCGAACTGTTTGCCAGGAATTATCATTTCTGCCAAGAAAAACTTGGGTGTCATTTTAGAAAAATTCTTCAGAGGGGGAGGAGATCGGGACCATCTGTGTTGGGATCCAAAGCTGAACAACGAGAAATAAAGCCCCTCTCCTCTGCTATCTGCCAACCTCTGGCCAGCCCTCCAGCTGGACCTTGCCAAAGACTTTAGAATGATTCAGCTTTCAGGGGAGTCCAAAGAGCACACCCTGGCAGGGAATGACAGCCTTGGAGAAGTCACCTGTTAAGAAGAGTAAAAAGGCAGCAGCAAATAAAAATTAGGCCTTCATGCATAAGGCTTCCTAAAAGTTGTTCCAAATGGTTTTGTTTTGCCACCCCACTGTTTCCAGGGCAACCACCTAAGCCAGGACAGAAGTAGAAGGAGACATGAGGCTGGAATGGGACCACCCACTGCAACTCTCGTTTTATCCTGATGGCAAGAACCTTTATACCGACTCCAAGTGTTTGTGAGGCCTCTCGCTGTGAATCACTGGAATAACATTTTACCCTGATGGAAGTGTGTCACAGGCTGCTGCTCCCACATCCCCACTTACTGAGGTGTTTTTAAATGGAAGCAAATATCCCAGGGGAATTTTCTCTGCACTACTAGCTTTGCTTTGTCGCACATTTTTAGATTACACACTGTAAATTATAGATAAAATGCATTATGCTAATTTCCTCCTGCATCTCTTTTAGTTATTTTTAGGAAAAATGTCTTTGACATTCAGCTGCTCAGGTAAATGTTTAAAATGAAGAGAATAATGAAACCGAGGCAGAGGGGTGCTCAAGACTGAGCCTGCAACCACCTCACAGCCGGGCACTGTAATGAGCATAACTTGTGTTCAGCACGGATTTTAGCTGCAGATCGTGGAAGAATCCCTGTCCTGGGCATCGGTAGATTTTGTCGGGTCTTCTAGTTCTGCAACTTTTTGGATATGTGACTTTGGAGGAATTTATTTCATTTTCCTAAGTCTTAGTTTCCTCATCTAGGAAATGAGAAGTGTTCAATGAGATCTCTAAGGTGTCTTACATTTACCACTCTTTATGACAGTCTGCTAAGCTTGATAAAATACCCTCAAATCATGTAGAGCAGATTACAATTGCCTAGCTTTAAAGAGAATGAATAAACTGGACCTGAAAGCATTAAAAAATTTCAGTAGCACCAAACAAACAAAAGGCTGCATTTCCACCACACACCCAAAAAATGTCAGTAGCGTTACAACGCTTCAACCCACATTCTTTATGATCTCTGAGTGCACTGGTTGTTTTTACTGGCTGTTCTGGGTATCTCCCATTTGCTCCTCAAGTTGACTCTGCATTGTTTCCCACAGTGGGAGGTTGTCATGTAAGGACTACAACCTAGGCTGTTGTCATCTGACTTCCAGGTGGGTCCAAGGAATTGACAGGAGATTGAAAGGCGAGCAGAGTGTGAGGTCGCCGTGATTTAGTTGGATCCCTCAACCAAAAGTCACAGCTTCTGGAATACAACCTCGCTACAAATCTGTCTCAGGTGTTCCTAACAGCTTAGTCAGTTCAGGCTGCTATGACAAAGTACATGGCTTATAAACAACAAAAATATATTTCTCATGGTCCTGGAGCCTGGAAGTCTGAGATTAGCATATGTCAGATTAGGCATCTGATGAGTGCCCACTTTCTGGTTGCAGACTGCCAAATTCTCACTGTATCCGCATACAGTGAGATGCGGATGGAAGAAGGGCTAGACTTGTAGTGGTTCTCAACCTGTGGGTCGCGACCCCTTTGGTGGTCGAACGACCCTTTCACAGGGGTTGCCTAAGACCATCCTGCATATCAGATATTTACATTACGATTCATAACAGTAGCAACATTACAGTTATGAAGTAGCAATGAAAATAATTTTATGGTTGGGTCACAACATGGGGAACTGTATTTAAAGGGCCAGAAGGTTGAGAACCACTGGGCTAGAGATCTCTGGAGTCTTTTTTATAAGGACACCAATCCCATTCATGAGGGCTCCACCCTCATGACCTTAGCACCCTCCAAAGCCCCCATCTCCTATTACCACCACATTGGGGGTTGGAATTTGAATGTATTCATTCCATAACAAGCTGTCTTCTGCTACCTTCACATCTAGGGGCACTGCATAACCCCTGTGGTTCTCTTCACTTTGAGCAGGTCTTTGAAAATTGGTATTTATTCAAGTCTCCCTAGATTATCCCATTTGAATGAGTCATCTATAGCTTGCCTGTGCCCTGACTGATACACTCAGTTTCTTGAGACACAAGTGTGACAAGATTGAAAAGATGGTGCTTAGAAGTCCTAAGACTTCAGTATATTGATTTACCTCAAATACATACTTTCTCCCTCTCCCTCCTTTAATTGTGACTCTGAGAAAAGATGAGAGTTCCTATGCAGTGCTGCTTGGGTATGTAGTATGTGACCTCTGTATATGCTTGTATTTGACAGAATTCAGAAGCTGATACTAGAAACCTGTCTAGTAGTTTAAGCAGGAAGCATTGATGCAGGGAATCCGATGTTCAGAGTTAGAAGGCTGGAGGAGTGGGCTCTAGGCTAGGCCTCTAGTAATGACTGCAGAACACCACCACAGAGCTGACAAGCCTAGAGAACTCTCTCTGCAACAACCAGGAAGCTGGGGGGATCAAGGAGTCCTGTGCCACCAGCCAGTTCCAAGATCACACTGCTTTTGCCACAATTCAGGAACCAGAAAGTTGTAGCTTCCATTATTGGCCCAAACCATGTGTACCTGATTTGTACCATCAAAATGAAGGCCTTCCCTCCTTCCTACTCGACTCAGTTCTAAATTCAGTTTTCACACAAGTGCATCTATTTGGTGGAGTCTAAATCATATTCCTAGTTGCAAATGAGCCTGGGAAATGCCAATTTTAGCTTCCTAGACACTGTTGTAGGGGAAGGCACATTACAAGGAGATTGGGATGAATTCTGAGCAAGACAATCTATTCTGTCACAAGATTATTTCTGAAAGTATGTTTCAAACAGCATACTAAAAAAAACATGAACTTTGTAGAGCTTTTAACAAAGAGACTGGGATTTAAATCTCTGGTTTAGGATTTACTAGCTGCTTGACCAATGGCAGGATACACTAAATATTACTGGATCTCTTTTTCATCTGTACAATGGGAATAATAATGTTTACTTCCCAGAATTGTCATTAATTTATCAGATTCAATACTGTTAATTAGTATTATTGATTTTTACTGATTATTATATTAATACCAGAAATTTTAGTTGGAAGTCACAGAAATCCAATTGATTGACTAAACAAAAAAGAAATTCATTAAAAGATATGTGACAGGTCACAAAATTACCAGGAGGGCTAGAGAGGTAGGCTCAAGGCCGAACTTCCAGAACACTGCCTAGAACAGGCATCAGAACTAGCCTGAGGACATTGCTGCTGCCTCCACAATCCCCTCCCAGCACTCAATGCTGCATTTCCCACAGCCAGCAGGAATTTTACTGATGCAGGTGCTATTACCAGCTTGGTTATCAGAAACTCAACAGTGCTACCTCTGAAGGCCAAGGACAATGTTGTCACTCTTACTGGCATAAATGGATTCCCATGGCATTTCTTCTTCACATTAGTCTCTTCTCAAAGGACGTTTCACAGAGGTATATGGGGTGTGGGCCTAGATCACATACTTGTACTTGGCTACAAAGAGGCTAGGAAAGCACAATTTCTGACTTTTAACTTGGGAAATAAGGAAACTTTCTAACCAAAGGGAGAGTTACAAAGTACTGGGCTCCAGGCAAATACCCACAATACCTCCTCCAAATGGCTAAGTCATGGGGAGGCCAGAGACAATGTGGATTTAATTATTGGGAGACAGAGTCTGAATGGCATTCTTGGGTCATCCATCTACTTACCTTCTGTTCATGGGAGGGCAGGGCATTTTGCATGATTGCTTACCAGGACTGGAAAGGGAATTGTTTCAAGATGTTCTTAGCAGAAAAAGATGGAGTGAATGCCAGACAGACAATATTCAAAGATGTTCACTATTTGCTTACAATGTGCTAAGCACTGTCTTAGTTTCTCTAGATCCAAAGATAAATAATGATGTTGGCTAACATTTATTAATCATTTGATTGGTACCATGAATTTCCTATGCATTATTTCAGGTTTTCTGGAAAGTAGGTACTCTTATTTCTTAGGTTAGTATTATTGATTTAATTATGTCCACCACCCTCAAATTCGCATGTTAGTCTTAACCCTAGCACCTCAGAATGTGACTTTATTTTGAAACTAGTGACCCGGTGCATGAAATTCGTGCACATCAAAAGGGAATTAATTAGAGGAAATATTTTAATATTGCTATTTGCCCTTTCTCTATAATAGAAGTGTCAGAGATGAAAGAAAATTAGTAAAATGTATATGAAAATCTTCCTCTTGTCAGAGTCTGGAATGCACCATGGGAACCAGAGTCAAGTCCCCAGTCATCTATGTGCGCCTCAAAATCGCATGAGACCCAGACCAGGCTGGCCCCACCCCCATTGGGCTATCCAGACCCAGGCGGCCCCACCCCTGTCAAGCCCTGCTGGGTGAGGGACACAGCCGGAGGTCCCCTGGCCTGGACCAGGGTGTGCACCTTGAGGTCCCCTGGCCTGGGCCGGTGGCACAGCCTGAGGTCCCCCATCAAGCCCTGCCAGGCAGGGGGCACAGTCTCAGGTCCCCTGGCCCGGGGCTGCGTGCACGGTCTGAGGTCCCCGGGCCTGGGCTGAGGAAGGGAGCACGCCTTGAGGTCCCCATCAAGCCCCACCAGGCAGGGGGTGCAGTCTCAGATCCCCCACCAAGCCCTGCGGGCAGGGGGCATGGCCTGAGGTCCCCTGTCAAGCCCCACATGGCAGGGGGCGTGGCCTCAGGTCCCCTGGCCTGGGCTGGGGCAGGGGGCGCACCTTAAGGTTTCCCATCAAGCTCCACGCGTGTGTGTGTGGGGGGGGGCGCAGCCTGAGGTCCCCCGTCAAGCCCTGCCAGGTGGGGGGTGCACCCTGAGGCCCCTATCAAGCCCCACTGCGGGGGGGGGGGGGCACGGCCTGAGGTCTCCTGTCAAGCCCTGCCAGGTGGGGGGTATAGCCTGAGGTCCCCCAGCCTGGTGCCTGGGCAGGGTGGTGGCCTGAGGTCCCCTGTCAAGCCCCATTAGGCGGGGAACGCAGCTCAGGTCTCTGCTGATTTCTCATTAGGGCTCATTACGGAATCCCTGCCTCCGCTGTGGGTGCAGCCATCTTGACCATTATGGCATGATGGTCAATTTGCATATTCCCTCTTTATTAGATAAGATAGGGTCATTGCAGATGTAATAGTTAAGATGACCTCATTAGAGTGGGCCGTAATGCAATATGACTGGTATCTTTAGAAAAAGGGAAATTTGGACACAGACTTGCACACAGGGAGATTGCCATGTGAAGATGAAGGCAGAGATTGAAGTGCTGTTTCTACAAATTAAGGAACACTAAAGATTGCCAGCAAACCACCAGAAGCTGGAGGGAAGGCATGGCCAGATTCTTCCTCGCAACCTCAGGAAGAAGCAACCCTATCAACACCTCAGTCTTGGGTTCCTAGCCTCCAGAACTGGGAAACAATAAAATTCTACAGCTCATGGTCCTTTATTATAGCAGCCCTTGAAACTAATGCAGTCAAGCTTCTTAGAAGCAGAGCCCAAGATGGAATTCTTATGCAGGAGACTTATTGAAGGAATACCTTTCTAGGTTTCTCCTGTGTTTTACAAAATGAGCACAGCAATATTTCTGGTCCCATATGCTCTTCATGTTTCTCAAATTGCCACTTCTCCATCAAGAAGTGAAGTAGTTGAGCCCTAGCAGGTTTGGCTCAGTAGATAGAGTGTTGCCTGCAGACCAAAAGGTCACCGGTTCAATTCTGGTCAAGGGCATGTATCTCAGTTGCAGGCTCCTCCCGGCCTGGACCCTGGTGGGGGAACATGCAGGTAGGAATCAATCAATGTGTTTCTCTCACATTGATATTTCTCTCTGTCTTTCCTTCTCTCTCTTCCACTCCCTCTAAAAATTAATGGAAAAACATTCTTGGATGAGGATTAAAAATAATAATAATGAATAAATAAAATAAAGTACATAAAAAGAAGTGAAGTATTTGAACTTGGGAGGACCTTATGAGTATCTTGACTAATAGACTAAGGCAGAAATAACACTGTGTGACTTCCAAGTTTAGGTCACAAAAAGCCACCATGATAAGAGGAAGCCAAAATTAGCCCATTCAGAAAAACCACATACAGAGGGACTGAGGGCCACAGTGAATGGTTTGTATACACTGCCATACATGTGAGTAATAAGAATCCAGATGATTCCAGTTCCCAACTTTCAAGTCCTCCATCTCACAAATATTATGAAAAAGAGACAAGCCACTCCCACAAAGTTCCTGACCCACAGAATCCATGAGCATAATAAACAGTTGCCGTAAGCCATCAAGTTTTGGGGTAATTTATATTGTAGCCATAGTAACTGGGAATGCATGGGATTAGGGTCTAGCTGTAACAAAACTTTAAAATTCTAGAAGTCAGTGTGGCTCAATGGTTGAGTGTCAACCTATGAACCAGGAGGTCACAGTTTGATTCCTGGTCAGGGCACATGCCTGGGTTGCAGGCTTGATCCCAAGGAGGGGGTCTTCAGGAGGCAGCCAATTGATGATTCTCTCTCATCATAGATGTTTTTATCTCTCTCTCCCTCTTTCTTCCTCTCTGAAATCAATAAAATTATCTTTAAATTAAATTTAAAAAATAAAAATTAAAAAATAATAAAATTGTAGAAATGGCTTTGGGACTTTGGGGCAGTAGATGGAAGGAGAAAAGGCTTTGAAGAGACTAGAGACAGAGTCTAGTGGCCTTCAAGAGGGCTCTCAGAGAGGGCTTAAAGGAAAGTAAGGAAAATGTTATTGGAAATTGGAGAAAGAAGATCCTTGTTTGTACTGACATAATGTTTAGCAACATTATAACCTGTGATAAAATAGAAAGTAGAAAATATACCTAATGAGCTGTGATCTAGCTGAGATTTCCTGGAAGAATGTTGAAGGTGGCACCTGGCCTCTTCTTGCTTATAGTAAAATGTGAGAATTCAGAAATAAGCTAAATAAAGAGCTGAATTTGAAAATAAAACTATCACTTCCAGGCTCTTCAAGATTGTCAATTAAGAAAAAAGCTTTCACAGCAAAGATCAAATCCAGGGAAGAACTATAAGATCCATTGTTATGATCTCAGAAAAATCTAAAATGGTTTCCTCAGACAATAATTTAGCCAGACAAAAGGACTTCTAAGGATCTTAAGGGTATCTGTATTTAAAGAAGATTTCTAAGAATCTTAAAGGTCCTGTCCCCCAGGAACATAGCAGGAGGAGAAAAGCAAGAGAAGCTTATCTCAAAGAGATCCGTGGATATAGATTTTGTTTAATGGAGTGAATTATAAACTGATTCATAAAACGCCCCCACAAAGGTTTGAAAATAATTTTATCAGCTTGGATAAAAAGATACAGAGATAATAAAAAATGAAAAGAGATCTTTGGACCCTCAACTTTCTATGGGCAGAAAATTACTCAGTTGCAAATGTGGGCTATTTTCCATGCAAACTGGAGAAGTCAAGAATACAGAGGGTAGAGCCCAGAGCCTTGGGAAATCATTCCCAGACAGTAGGACTGATTCTTAATCAAGAAAATGACAACAATATGTCCAGCTGGGTTTTAGTACTGCTCTGGACCAATGGCTTCTGTGTAATTCATCCCCACCCTACCCGCTTTTGGAATGGCAATGTCTATTGCCGAAACCTTTTGCAGCAAGGATTCAGGATCTTGAGAAGGGACTGCAACATAAACAGATACACTAGACAAGAAATATAAATTTAGAAGGCATGGGGAACCAGGCAGAAACCTTCTCTCTAGTGGAGTGGCTCCCTGAATCTCCAGACCCATAGCTTTTTATTTACTAGAATATACATTTGTCCTTTAGCAAAGCAAACAGACATCAATGGTAAGGTTTGGTAAACAATAAAGGATTATCAGGTTACGGGAGTGTCTTCAGCCATTCAGCCAGCAGCAGATAATATTATGCTGATTCTCAGACATTGCTGAATATCAAAGTCCATCAGCCTTCTGACAGACTTCTCACACTTAATATGTTAACTACTTTTTGGTCTTTGCCTCCAGCAGTCTATCATAGTTATTTGGGCCTGTCCCATTACTGTATGTTGGGAATATGCAGAAAAGATACTTTGTCTCTTTAGTTCATAGGTCTACAGATTAAAATGAACTATTCCTAGGGAGCTGTGTGTGAGGAAATACATCCAAGGAGATTTATCTTTTATTCTAAATGACAATATTTCCCCTAATCCCTAAAAACCTACACAGTGCCTGACATAGAGAAGGTACTTAGAAACATTTGGTAAATGACTGCATGAATAACAGAATGTTACCCATCGCACTGGAAAAATAGGCATTCTAGTTAGTAAAAATAATTATGGGTTGGCATAAGGATAGATATATAGAATTGAGAGTCCATAAATAAAACCATGTATTCATGGGCATTTGATTTTCAACAAGGGTGCCAGGACAATTTAATGGGGTAAGACGTGTCTCTTCAGGAAATGGTGCTGAGAGAAATGGATATCCATATGCAAAAGAATGAAGTTATACACCTACCTCATATAAAAAAATGAACTCACATAGAATCAAAGACCTAAATATAAGAATGAAAACTATACAATTCTTAGGAGAAAATATAGGTTTAAACCTTTGTGACCTTGAATCAGACAGTGGTTTCTTAGATATGACACGAAAAGCATAAGTAACCAAAGAAGAAAAGAAAAATTGGACTTCATCAAAATTAAAAAAATTTTATGTTTCATACAACACTGTCAAGAAAGTGAAAAGACAACTTAAAAGAATGGGAGAAAACATTTGCCACAACTGGCCCTCCTCCACAACACCTCATATACTATCCATTCTAAGTTCCCCTAATGCTTAACTAGTACCTCTACTTGTTTCAGTGGCTAAACTGATGCTGTGAACAAAAACCCACATTCCTGAGCTGAGGGATCTGAGTCACACATTAGGATTTTATTACTAGCCCATGAAAGTAAAAAAATGTACAATATAAGGGTCATTCACCTTGTAGCATATATTAGATTGCATTACTATAAGATTGAATAATATTCCATTGTATGTATATACCACATTTTGTTTATCCATTCATCGTGGATGGATAATACTTAGTTGCTTCCATCTTTCAGCTATTGTGAACAATGCTGCTGTAGACATGGATGTACAAAGAATGTTTAAAAATTTAAAAGATACCTTAGATTCCCTGATTTACTGAGTCAAATCTTAGAAGTGGGAGAAGAGTTTAGAAGATGTACTTTATGTTTTCCAGGTGATTTGGGAAACACAAAATGTAGTCCTTGGATTGATAGTTGGGAGTCCAGTGATTCCCACACAGTAATCTAGGAGTATAAACAACAACAGCAAACCAACCCAGAATAATAAGGTTGTAAGGTGTGAATTTGGTGTGTTGTTAAAAACTGAGGAGAATTTGGATTAGACAGAAATGAGAAGTGAAGGCATTTCAGGTCGAAGGAAAAATAAATTTAGAGGTATAAGAATTATGATATTAATTTTCTAGGTGTCCTTAATTATGAAATCACCAGAGGCCTGGTGCATGGATTCCTGCATTGGTGGGGTCCCTCAGCCTGGCCTGTGCCCTTTTGCAATCCGGAACCCCTCCAGGGATGTTGGACTGCCAGTTTCGGCCCAAACCCCACAGGCTAGGCTGAGGGACCCCACCGGTGCACAAATTCATGCACTGGGCCTCTAGTATGCATATAAGATCTTTGGTTAATCTCTTCTCACCCTCCCCCCTCCCCCTTCCCTCTGAGATTCATCAGTCTGTTCCGTGTTTCCATGCCTGTGCATTGAGCGTCTGCCCCCTGGTGGTCAGTGCATGTCATAGCTACCGGTAGAATGAATGGTCGCTTAGGCTTTTATATAGATAGATAGCTCATTCAAAGTCCAGATTGACTGATGGTATATTTTCATTTGACCATTATTGAAAACAACACAAACTGTTGTTCCACTAACTATATAATAAATTTTGTTTTATTTATGAAACTCTCATTAGAGTAACAATATGGTTAGCTTAACCTTTCTATACACATCTGTTTTCTGTGGTGTGAGGATGGAACACCAGGAAAGAAAATTTGATGCAGAAATATAACTTCTTAAAACTGAAATTCATTTAAAATAGTTTTTTTTGGCCATAATGTAAAACCAATTTGTACTATAACAAAATCATTCCAAACTCTTTTTCCAATAGCTGAGAGAAAGTGACTGTTGAAACTTGATCCAACATTGAAATGAAATTGCAAACATCAGTTTTTTTGTTGCAGCTTTAATCTAGAGGAATGACTCTGCCAGAAATCCTGTTTTTCCCAAATCATTCCATCTACTTCTAATTTAATATATTGGTAGAATTCTGCCCCCTTTGGTTGAGTTAAGTTAAAAAACAAATTTATCTTTTTTAACTTATAAGGATGTTAACTTAGTACTTAATTTATTCTCTAGATAAAATGGTATGTTTCTGATATATCTAATTTTAAAATTTCTCATTTTTAGAAATTGCTTGGGTATGACCAGGATAATTCCTCCCACCATAGCTTTAAAATAAATTTTACTAACCCATTTTCATTTTGAACAGGAACTACTGATACTCACTGTGACTTTCTGCTTTTTTTCAAATGCAATCCAAGTTATTTGAGAAAGTGTGAAGTTAACTGAAACTTACTGTGCTAAGAGAATGTTTCCCTCTCCTTGACTTCTTTAATTAATTTATTCAACAACAGCAGAAATAAAGCACTAACTATGTCCCAGGAACTGTAATTAGTGAGGAAAAAGAGAGTTTCCCATATGTAGCTTATAGTTAAGTGAGAGAGACAGACTTTTATGAGAGAATTTCACAAATAAATGTGTAATTTCTATACTTCCAAGTAGCAAAACTCACTGTATTTCATGCTTTGAGAATGATTAACAAGGATCTGGTCTGTTTGAAGACCCATGAAAGGCACTTGAACTGAGTTAAAGAATAAGTAGGATAAGAAGCATAACACTGGGTATGTGAAAGGCCAAGAGGATTTCAGGAAGAAGGAATGGCATGAACAGAGGTTAAAGGTCAGCCTCTGTGGCTTGAACCCAGGTAGCAAATGTAAATGTACTTCAAGTTGTATTAAGGACTTTTGCCTATATTCCATGTGCAATGCTGTACATTAGCTTGGATAGATATTAGCTAAGAATCTTTCAGCTGCAAGTGATGGAAAATCCTGTCTAACGTACCTTATCACCCACCCTCACCCACCCCCAGATCTTTGGCTTATGCAGTGGTAAAGTTCAGAGGTCAGACACTATCCAAGCACAGCTTTATCCATAGGAGGAGGATGTTTTCATGCCCCAGCTCTGGTTCTCTGGGGTCACTTGATTCTCCTCTCATCCTTTTTCTAGCTTAATCTTCAGTCTGGCTCTCATCTTGGTCACAAGAGCCAATGTCCCTGATTGGATTTGCTCAAATTAATGCCCACCTTGAACCAATTCTTTTGGCTGGGGAATGCAGTACTTTCAGTGATTTAGGTATTGGTTACTTGGCCTTCTCTAAAACAATCTCTGTGGTTAGAGGAGAGTATGCCAGTTAAGGCATCCTTAACTCTGGAGTTAGAGGTTGGTGTAATCTTAAACCACTTGGGAAAGTGGTTTCCTAAAATAAATTTAGGGTATCTACCATAGGGAGGGGGGGAACTTTCTGGACAGAAATCATCAGATGTCCAATAGACTTTTGAAGAATTTTAAGCAGGATAAGAATAGAGGAAGTAACATAAACAGATTACATTCACACACACACACACACACACACACACACACACACACACATACATGTTGGCCTTCAGGATAGAAATAGATTAAAATGAAATGGCTGGGAACAAGAATACACACAGGGAAGACCAATTTGTAGGTTGGAATAATAGTCCAGCATGATGATAGCTTGAACAAAGGAAGTGGCAGCAGAGTTGGGAATAAGCAGAAAGATCCAAGAGACATTTAGAAAGTAAAATAAACACAACTTGGTGATTAATTGGATATGGATGAAGTGAAGACAAAGAAGTTTCTGACTTACACATAAATCGGATAAATGGTGGTGACATTACTGATAGGAGTATTACTGATAGGGGTATTAAAAGAAAACCAGCTTTGAGAGGTTCAGTCTTAATTTCAGATTACTTTTAGTTCTTTTTAAGACATCCAAGTGAAATTGGCCAGAAGACACTTAAATTTACTCAAATATGTTTATTAAAGGCTTTGGGACAAATCACCTTTCACACTTGGCTATATATCTCTAACACACTTCCTATTACAAAAAAGTACAGTAGCATCCCCCACCCCCGCCCCCATCCATGGAGGATATGTTTCAAGACCCCCTATGGAAGCCTGAAATAGTGGGTAGTACCAAGTCCTATGTATGCTATATTTTTTCCTATGCACTATGGATGAAAAAGGGGCCGCATACAAAACATGCAAGCTCAGGGGAGGCCTGAGCAGCCTTACAAACTCAGAGACCTAAAGTAACTACATAGGATGGTCTGAAATTAAAACTCCTAACTAAAAGCGAGTCATGGAGGGTAGTCATGTCCTAGGCCAGTATCTTCCCTGACAGAGGTCAATTGTTACCTTAACTGAGCCTGTCTATTGTCTTTTTTGCATCTATGAAAACATACTTAGGCTGGTTAGTTTTAAGAAACAGCAGATGTGGGAAAAGCTGAAAACCAAGTAGAAGGCACCCTTTGTAAAATGCATTTACATTTGTAAGGAAAATCTTCTTTTATGAGGGTGTCTCTCTTGCTGCACCAAGGAGAAGGGGGTGACCTTATCTCTAGAAACGCTTATCAAGGCAGAAGACAAAGACTAAATCTGCATAGTAACCTTACCCTTGTTTTCTGTGCTTTTCCTGATAACCTCCCATAATTGATTCCCCCAACCCCAACATCTTCTTTTGTCTTCAGCTGAATGTCTGAATTTTTATAAACATGTATTTGAGTGAAAGAGAGGATACACCTGGAAGCAAGATCTCAACAGTCTGAGATAAATGCTTCAAAGAAACAACAGTTTGCAGCTTATTTTATGCACATGAAAGTGGGAGAAAGCAAGGCGAGGATTAGATTTGAGGGTAGTTAAGATTATGTGCTCTTTTGAGGGTGGTTATGCTTTAGAAGGAGGGTGTCTGAAAAGAGGCATTTCAAAACTGTGTTAACCTAGTTGCGCAGAAACAATGGACAGGGCGTGCTTAAGGCAAAGATGAACCTTGTACTAAAGAAGGTATATGCCTGGAGTGTGACTACCCACCATGACCTGCCCAGTTAGGAATTTATGAGATTGTTACCAGGAAGGGTGGGTCTACCCTGGCATGGTCTGGAATGTGTGGGTTCTTGACTTCCTGCAGGAAAGATTTCATGATATAAGTCCAGGTGATTTTGAGAGCATGTTTATTAAAGCTGAGGACAGTGAAACAAAGGAAGGGCTTAAGATGGAAGAGGCAAGATCACAGCAACAGGAGTGAGCCTAGGCTGAGCTGCCCAGAGGCAGTAAAGGAAGTCACAGTAACAGAAGTGAGCCACGCTGGATGGTGCGGGCTCAGGAAACAAGGTACAGAAGTGAAAGGAGGGCCCTTGGAACAGGTGCAGGGGGTTAGCCTGGGACAAGCTACTGCTACCTGCTACTGCCCTGGTTTCAAGTCTCCTGAGAACCTTTAGAGCGGTGGTTCTCAACCTTCCTAATGCCTTGATCCTTTAATACAGTTCCTCATGTTGTGGTGACCCCAAATTTCATTGTTACAAATTGAACATAATTAAGGCATAGTGATTAATCACAAAAACAATATGTAATTATATATGTGTTTTCCGATGGTCTTAGGCGACCCCTGTGAAAGAGTCGTTCGATCCCCAAAGGGGTTGCGACCCACAGGTTGAGAACCACTGCTTTAGAGCTTGGGAGAAAAAAAAAAAAGCAAAGATGCACACCTGAGAAAAGAAGGTAGGGGGAAGGCATAGGCGTGGTCAAGGGTTTTTATCTGCTTTCTAAAGGCAGGAAATTTAGGGGAGGACTCAATCAGAACATTCATCTACTTCCCAGGTGTGTTCTTTCATATGCTGATACATCAAAATGAGCATATAGAGGGATCAGGGTCATTCTCTGGTCAGTTTCACCTTCAAAGAATGTCATTGGAAAGAAACCCGGTGGGCCTGCCACAGCTCGGTCTGGAATGTGTAAAACATTTGATCCTAAGTGCCCTTGGTTAGGGAAGATAAGACCTTGCGGTTTATTAGCTGGCTATAAATTGCTTGGCCTTGTTTAGATATCTGTCTCAGTTTCCCCATTCCACTTGCCAAGGAATTTTCCTAGCTTTTTACTTACTTGCCTAAAGATCACCCTGTGAGGTTACTTGGCATAGAACCACACCCCCTACAGAACAGTAGCTCAGATAAGCAGTAGGCTATAACATTTACATTTGTATGTGTGCATTCTATGATGTTCACACAATTATGTTTGACAAAACTGCCTAACGACACATTACTCAGAAAGTATCATTACGTGGTGGATGACTTTACTTCCAGTTTAAATATCTAAGAAAATATATCTCTTTGGTTCTACTAATAACGATCATGACATTTGAGCAGTTTCTTAGGTTGGGTTTCCACAGAAGTTGACTTGGAGGCAAGAATGTGAGAGCTGGTAGTTAACTGGGGAGGTGGTCCCTGGAAGCGCTTTTAGGCAAGTGGGGAATTGAGACAAGGAAGGGAAGAAAGCCAGTAAAGGATTCATTGTTGAACAGGTTACTGTGATGGGCAAATGTGCCAAGGGGAAACTCTGGGAGACCGTGTAGAATATTCTGCAGAGTTATCCCAATAAGAGGCAAAGAAGTTGGGTATTTGTCATTTAATTCCCATCTGTCATTGGCTGAGGGTTGATTCCTGCGGGGTTATCCCATGTACATTCAGCCTGCCCTATTTCCCTTAGGTAGAAAGTGGCAGGTGTTTACAGCAGGATGCTGTCAGCCTAATGTGGATCAGGGACTATGGAGGGGGATACAGGCAGGGAACCAACAGCATCTGTTATAGGCAGAACTGTATTCTGGTCAAATCATAGATTGATGGCCTTTCGGTCAGTGTCTAATCAGTGTTGACTCTTGTAAGGATTACAATTATGTAATATTAAGAATTTAATAGGCTACTTTTACAAGAGGGATGTGGGCATGGCAAGGACTATTGATTATCATTCCTAAGTAAAAGGAGGTAAGAGCTATGAAAATAATTACAGTGGCAGATCATTTATCTGCGAGTCTAAACACCATAGCATCCAAACAACAGAACTATTAAAAAGAATGTTGTAGATTAACCAGTGATAGCAATATTGTAACAACTAATTCACTGGTAATACATGTTGTGATGATACTTAGTTATTTGTAGGTTTAGCCACACAAAAGCTGTTTTTGAAGCTTTGTATTGCAGTTATACAAATATAATTTTTATAGGTCCTAATCCAAATAAAAGCGAGAAAAAAAATCAAGAAACTACACTCATTATTTCCTTCCTTCAAGGTTTAGCCCAAAAGTCTGTGTAGGCAGCTGGGAACAGCGGGATGAGCAGTGGTTGTGGTGGGCTGGTGTACAATTAGAGCCTGAGCAGTGTGACAGGGTATCCATGTGGGGAGGTGACATTCTGGACCAAGGTGTCAGAGCGTGAGTGGCATGAGAAGGGTGTTCACATGGAGGGATGGCAGCAGCAATGGGAAAGTGGTCACACACAGGGCTATTAAACAAACATGTGAATCCAGTTGACCCTTGAAGAATATGGGGGTTATGGGCACCGAGCCCCTGTACAGTTGAAAATCTGTCTAAAACTTTTGACTCCCCCAAAACATAACTACAGTCCCTTAATATCCATGGAGGATTTGTTCCAAGACTCCTGAGCACACCAAAATTTGTAGATGCTCAAGTTCGTTATATAAAATGAAGTAGAATAATGCATAGTTGGCCCTTCACACCTACAGTTTCCTAACTGTGGATGGAAAATTCTGTTTTCAGTCCATGTTTGGTTGAATCCATGGATGTGAAGCTCAGAGATATGGAGGGCTGACTGTATACTTATTGAAAAAAAACAAAAACAAAAACAAAAAACAACAACACAATTACATAAATGGACCTGCAGAGTTCAAACCTGTGTTGTTCAAGGGTCAGCGGTATATTGAAAATAATGGTTGCCCAGATTCTCATTGTTGGAAAAGGCAAGTACGAATGAGAAAACTAGAATGAATCTTGTGTTTTGGGATCAACAGTATCAATGAACTCATGGATTTCCATAGGTGGGTACTTAGATGGAAAATAGATATGATTGTAAATGTATGTATAAATACATATGTATATACATACACTCACTAGCTTTGTCTACTGTGAGAGCCTGGAAACAGCAATATCCCAATAGCAATGAGCACATTTAGCATCCAGATCTTGGTTTCTAAATTCCATTCTCCATTTAAAGGAAGGTAGAGTAGAGGCAGGGAATGTACAAGATGAGGCTGGAATATCTTGTGTCAGAAAGAAAGGAAGCATTAAAAAATAATGAAGATGTTAAAAGGACAAAAAAGCCAGCTTCTGGAGGCTCCCACTGGCCAACTTTGGGACAATCTGATCATCAAAATAAGTAACAGTAGTATGAATCATAAAATTGAATTGAATAGGATTCATGAATCTATATTGATATAAATATAGAAATAAAGGAGAAAGATTTTCCTTATAATTAGTAAATGTAGAAAAAATGATGGAATTTTAGAAAATCACTATTTGACAACCATCTAATGTATAAAAGCCTAAGCAACTGAACGACCAGTTGCCATGATATGCACTGACCACCAGGGGGAAAACGCTCAATGCAGGAATTGCCCCCTGGTGGTCAATGCGCTCCCACAGCCAACCTCCCACAGCCAGCCAACCTCCCACAGTCCCTCCCCACTGGCTGACCAGCTCTGATCAGCCCGATCAGAACTTCCCATGGCCCCTACCCCTGGCGAGCCAACCTCCCTCTGCCCCCATTGGCCCCATCCCCGGCCAGGCCAAGGGACCCCCACCCATGCACAAATTCGTGCATCAGGCCTCTAGTAATAATAATAATAATTAATTGAAGGGTGAAAAAACCACAGTCAGTGCTAAAACCAGTGCATTAAATTTGATGAAGAATGAGATAAAGAACCTCTCCATAAAATATATTTTAATTACAAAGTTAAAAAGTGTAATTTTACAGAGGAGAAGCTTGGACTTATCTTAGTCAAATATAACTAAAGGCCCACTGAGGGAAGTTTCCTAGAATAAAAGGAGTCATTCCAAAGGCAATAATCTTTTCACTTCCAAGAATCAGATCTAACCATCCCTACTTAACTACCTTCGACATTCTCTCCCACTATATCCTCTTCAAATGACCCTCTTGACCAGGCATCTAATTTAAAAATTAAAATGAGGTCATTCCACTCTGAGTCTTTAAAATATTTCTTTTACTTTTATAGCTGCTTTCTTTTCACAAAAACTTCAAAATAGTTTGAATGGAAATGTTGATTATTTCTTATTTCTTGTTTAAGTTGTGGCTATGTGATTTACAGTGAGAATTGTGACCACAATAATGAGGTTTTCAACATCAGACACTCGTTGGTAAAAGTCTTAGAGGAATTAACAGCACTGTGTTTTGACAGAATTTACTCCCCATAGTGAATTTTGAATGGCCACAAATTCTTTGCAACTTCTCCCATCGAGAGGTAGAGTCTGTTGAATCTGGGTCTGCCTTGTGACTTTGACCAATAGAATATGGTGAAGCGACATTGTGAGACTTCCTGGCTGAGGCCTCAGAGAAGTCGTGATGCCTCTACTTTAGTCCCACTGAAAGCAGCTGCCATGTGAGAACCCCCTAGGCAGCCTGCTACAGAGGCCGATGTGGAGGCAATCGGAGGTGCCCAGCCAAAAGCCGCAGTCAACTGCCAGACATGTGAGACTATTCATGACCATTCTGCACCAGCTGATTTGCCAATAGACACATGTCAACCCATCCAACCAAGGAGAGCAGAGGCACGTCATCCCCATTGAGAGCCCTGTCCAAAATACCAACCATAGAATTATAAGCTTTAAGAAAGCAGGAGTCAACAATCTATGACCTGTGGGCCAAATCTGGCTCACTGCCTCTTTGTAAATAAAGTTTTATTGGAACAAGGCCACACCCATTTTTTTACATATTGTCTATGGTTGCTTTTGAGTTAAAACAGTAGTTTGAGTAGTTGTGACAGGGATTGTATGGTCTACAAAGTCTAAAAATATCTATTTGGCCCTTTACAGAAAAAGTTTGCCAAGCTTTATTTTAAGCCATTAAATTTTGGGGTGGTTCGTTATGCAGCAGTAGATAACTCAAACACTCCCTTTATAGCAGAAGAGCAGTCAAGTCCTTGCTTGAACTGTAATTAATTTATGTAATTTCATGTACACATGTTGAAGCCTGTGAAGGCATTTAACTTTATCTAGACAGACATCTGTTTTCATATGAATAACAATGTCATTTTTCTAAATAGAATATGTTAATAATGCTGGGCACAATATCCACTTTCTTGATACAAAGCACTGTTCGGATTTAATAACCAGATAAAATCCAATATGGTTCTTTTCCTCCCTCAGAAAATGTTTTATTTAAAAATTATTCATGCTAAAGTGATTTTAACTTAATGTCAGAAATGAGCCTCAGTACTATATGAAAGTCTTTCAAAGTGTAATTATTCACTGTAGAAAGCCAAGCTCTAAGTATGACTGCTACATTTTCACAACTTTTGCCTGAAAGTCAGCCCTTATCTTATTTTTTAAAGAAAAGTAAAATATTAGCCTGTCTTCAACCTTCAAGAAGATGAGCCATATTTTCTGACTTGTACAAGGTATTTTAAAAAACTAATTTTAGGGATTGGCAGATCCACTATGTAATCCTGGCTTGTTGAAAAGTATATGAATAGATTTCTTCATGAGTTTGGGAACTATGAATAAATATAATGTAAAAACTGTCAAACTCAGATATTTATCTGTGTACTGCAGAAGTTTATTATCTATTCTTCTATGCCTAAATACATGGACAATCAGTTAATGGTGATTAAGTGCTCCTATTTCTGCAAAAAAACAAAAACTATAGAATAAAATGAAAGTAAAGGAAATGGGAAATATATTTTTCCATGCAGCTTTAAAGAGATACGAAATATACACAAGGCATGAGTGTACATGGTCAGTTGTCTTCAAACAGTTTAGAAGCATATACAACTATGAGAGAAAATAGTGGTTATAGAAACAATATGAAACTGGGAATCTGAATTGCCATCATTAAGAGTTATTATGGAACCAAATAAACTGATGTTCAAAAATAGACCCAGAGTCCTAGAAGCAGGAACAGACTGTTGAACCTCAGGGGGCATGGAGAGGAGGGTGGGTCAGAAGAGATCAACCAATGAACTTGCATGCATATATGCATAACCTGTGAACACAGACAATGGGGTGGTGAGGGCCTGGAGTGGGGGGGAGGACAGGAGCAGGCTGGAAGAGGTTCATTTGGGGGAAAAGGAGGACCTATGTAATCTTTCAACAATAAATATTAAAATAAAATAAAAAGTTATTATGATTCTGAAGGCCTACCGCTAGGTTAGCAATCAGACTTAAAAGATTCTCCTCCGAGCTATTTTAAATTGTCCATTCATATTTTAAGAAAACCTTTTACAATTCCTAACTTGATCTCTACCTTTCCTACATGCCCAATTTATAACACATAACCAATATTTAAAAGTTATATTTAACAACATATTATACTTTTATTATCCTTGAATCAGAATTGTAAGATTTCAGGACTGGAAGAGACTTTGCAGATTTTCTGACCCACTTGCTTTTGCAGAAAAGGAGATTGTTGTTTTGTTTTTGTTTGTTTGTGTGTGTGTTTGGATATTATATACATAATATGCAAAGGACCAACTTAGGTATCATTTTGTACATATCTAACAAACTACCAGATTCTAAATACTTTTGAGCAAAACAGAAATATTATGTATTTCTGTATATTATGTATCAGCCAGGTGAATTTACTAATTTTAACAATAATTTAATGAAGAAGTTGAGACTATTCAGGTTGTTTATAGATTATAAGAATGTGGTAAGAGTGCTGAACAACCAGCAATAAAATTCAAAGGGATCTGAAAATGAGAATAAAGATTGCATTGGTCAGTAATTCGGTGATTTAGTCTGAATTGTGTATCCTTGTTGAAGTCTTAACCCCAGTACCTCAGAATATGATTGTATTTGCAAATAAGGTCTTAATGAAATAATAAACTTCAAATGAGTCCATTATGGTGGGCTTTAATCCAATATGACTGGTCTCATAGAAAGAGGAGATACCATCCACACAGATACACAGAGGGAGGGCCTTAGGAAGACAGTAGAAGATGGCCATCTACAAACCAAGGAGGGATGCCTCAGAGGAAAACAATCTTGTCAACTCCTTGATCTTGGACTTCTAGACTTCAGAATTGTGAGAAAATAGATTTCTGTTGTTTAAGCCACTCATTCTGTGGTACTTGGTTATGGCAGCCCTAGCAAAATGTGATACCCAGAGCTTGTGCAAATGTGATACCCAGGGCTGAAGATGACCAAATGACATGATTGTCATCTTTATTATGGTGAACACCATAGTTCTGTTTATGGAACATAAGATTTTGCAAACTGTATACAGTTCAGATATTCTGTTACCACAGTTTCTCAGTTCAAAGTTCCGCCCAACGACACACATTTTAGACATCTAAAAATAAATGGAAAAATGTTTAAATTTTACTTAAGTCACTTAGAACACACACAAAGTGACTCGATATTCATAACACATGACAACACTTCCTTTAAAACCTCTTTCCTCATCTAAAAAACCTCCCTGTCACAACACAGCAGCTAATCCAATTTCTTTCCTTTTCTCTTTTTTATAAGCTTTCCAAACTCTTTCTTAGCCAGTGCTTATTGGCTTTGCCTGTCTTAGTGCCTCTTCTTGTCCTCAGCAACTCTCCAACTTTTCCAATAGATTTTTTTTCCTAAAGAGGTTTGATGAAATTTATTTCCTCTTACCCACTCCACCAATCTCTTAAAAAGACCAAGGAGCTGACCTTGCCAAGAAAGAACTTCCCTTGATTGAAGGAGGGAAGAGAAAGGCTGTGAACAGTCAGACATCAATTTTTTTTTCCTGTCAAAAATGCATTAAACTTTTTGGCAGCTGTTTCACATTGTTGTTGATATTAAGTTTACAGTAAACTAAAATGTTTCAGTATATTAAGTGAAATCATCCCTATCCTGTACTCAGGACTTTAAAAAAAAACCCAAAACATTAAATGTAAAACTTTTTATTTCTCCCTAAGTTTCATCTTTGCCCCAGTGTTCAAAAACTCCAGGATCCTTTTGAATCTTTTTTGCTTCCATCTAACACGTAGACATTGTTTCTAGTCTTATGGATTTGATAGCCTGGAACCACCAGCTGAGAATGAGTCAGCAATATAGTGTGGCTGTTTTTATAAAGCCAACTGTGATAGTGAAATATATTAATAGGTCTATGACATCCAAGAGCTAGGAAAGTATCCCTTTGCTAAACTTAGAATTGGTCACGCCCTTCAAGTATTATGCCAAGTTTGGGCACTGGCATTTCAATGTACATGTGAAATGGCAGGGACATTCTGAGAGAAGAGTCACAAAAATGAACCCAAAAATGAAATGAAATGTGGTTAAATTAGTTGAAATTATTGAAACCAGAGGAGAAAAACTTTTACTTATTTACATAAAGACTCTGTAAACAATACATAGAACTATTGTTTTTCAGTCTCTGAGGGAGTCCAAGACAAAACAAGAGGACGTGACCTTCAGAAAATGGAAAACAACATAAAGGTCTAATAACAGAGGATTGTTTAAATAAAGTATGGTGCCTCAGTATAATAAAAACCAGTATGAAACACTTGCTAAAACATAGTGAATGCTTTTTTTTATCATCTCAGAGTAAGGAAGGCTCTTCAAAGATTCACATAAAACTCAAACCATAAAGTAAAATATACATATAAATTTAAAATTTCCATTAGGAAAACAATAAAACTAGAAAGAGACTTTTAAAAGTCAAACAGAGCAAATAATAGAGCAAAGGCCTAATTTCTTCAATGTACAGAAAAATTGAACAATTCAATAAAAAATGACTAATAACCCAATAGAAAAATGTACAAAGAATTTAAAGGAAAAGTTTATATTAAGATAAATGCACATGGGTAATAAAAATAGTAAAAGCTATTTAACCTCACTAATAATTAAAGAAATACATATTATACCTAGAGCTAAGTATACATTTAAAAATCTTGCCTTAACCGGTTTGGCTCAGCGGATAGAGCGTCGGCCTGTGGACTCAAGGGTCCCAGGTTTGATTCCGGTCAAGGGCATGTACCTTGGTTGAGGGCACATCCCCAGTAGGGGGTGTGCAGGAGGCAGCTGATCGATGTTTCTCTCTCATCGATGTTTCTAACTCTCTATCCCTCTCCCTTCCTCTCTGTAAAAAATCAATAAAATATATTTAAAAATAAATAAATAAATAAAAATCTTGTTAAAATGCCAAGTTGAAAAAGGTTGAGAATATCCAGAATTGTCAAGAATATATGTAAGCAGTTACTCTTACATACCATTGGTAGTACTATGAACTGGTATATTGTTCTTGGAGAGTAATTTAGCAAAAGTGATAAAATTTTTCAATATTTACTCCCTTTGATCAAGCCATTATACTTCTAAAAATTTATTGAAAAGATATTCTTTACACAAGTACAGAAAGATGGAGACACAATTGCAATGTTGTTATAGAAAAAAAAATACCCAAATGCTCATCAATTAGAAACAATTTAAGTAAATTGTGGTTCATATATTATATGAAATTCTAGGCATCCATTTTATATTCCTGTGTATTGCTATGCACCCAGACATGGGAAGATAGCTTAGATATATTGTTAGGTGAAAAACACATTGTAGAAAACATTATGTAAAGTATGAAATAAAGTATATATATATAAAGTATAGCCGAAACCGGTTTGGCTCAGCGGATAGAGCGTCGGCCTGCGGACTGAAAGGTCCCAGGTTCGATTCCGGTCAAGGGCATGTACCTGGGTTGCGGGCACATCCCCAGTAGGAGATGTGCAGGAGGCAGCTAATCGATGTTTCTCTCTCATCGATGTTTCTAACTCTCTATCTCTCTCCCTTCCTCTCTGTAAAAAATCAATAAAATATATATTAAAAAAAAAAGTATATATATATATATATATATATACTTATTCATATAAGTATATACGCTCTATCCACTGTTGTTTCACTGTAATGTATTTGTCATTTCAGTTAATGTATTCTTCATTTGTGACCAGTTCTTTTTCTGTTTCTATCTCTGTTTTTATCGTTTTTTATCTCTTTGTTAAAGTTTTCACTAAGTTCATCTACTCTTCCCCTAAGTTCATTGAGCATTCTTACAACCAGTGTTTTGAACTCTCCATCTGATAGATTACTTGTCTCCATTTTATTTAGTTATTTTATGAAGATTTGTTTTGTTCTTTCATTCGGGATATGTTTCTTTGTCTCCTCATTTGGGCTGTGTTTGTTTCTATGTATTAGGTAGAGCTGCAACTCTCCTGGACTTAGCAGATTGACCTTATGTAGTAGGTGTCCTGGAGGGTCCAGTGGCACAGCCTGCCCAATCACCCAAGCTGGGCACTTCAGGTGTGCCCCTGGTGTGCACCCCTATCTGTGTACACCCTCCTGTTTTAGTTGAGCCTTGAATGCTATTGGCACCTCAATGGCAGGGATTTACCCCAGGAGTACCTACAAGGATTAGCTGCAACCACAGTGGAGGATTAGCTGTGGAGGGGCTGACTCCAGGGAGCAGAAGTTACTTGGGCAGGGTTCTGGTACCCACTGAGTCTGCCCCTTGGATGTATTGCTTATGGAGGTGATTGGGTGATGCTCTGGCATGATCTGAAGCTGTTCACTGGGTGCACTGGCTCTGGGGCCTCCCAGGAGGTGCCGGCCAAGGTCAGCCACCACCTGTGCCCTGTCCAGGGCCACTTGTCATGAGCTACACAGATAGTTGCTACTTGTTCTGGTCTTGGAGGTGCCCAGGAGAGGCCAAGCAGTGAATCAAAACCGGGTGCCACTTAGCAAGAGATAAGGGGCATGCTGAGGCCGAATGCTCCATGTTTGAGAGATTTTAGGAAAGTCTAAAGCATGAGGAAAGATAGGCCATTTGTATGGAAAAACCACTGGACATGGTTTGGGTGGGCCCACAAGTTGGGTGGGGCAGGGGTTACAGGGAATCACCAGGGCAAGGTGAATAGTGATGGAGACTGAGATTTGGCACCCACCTCTGGCTCTGTGGAGGGAGGGCTCAGCAAAGGAACAATGCCAGCACCTCAGTCTGTGAGAAAGCTTCCCCTCCAGGTATTTCCCTGATGCCAAGCAATTCAGTTTCTCCCTGTATGTCCCTGGTGTCTTTGGAACTGCTGTCTAGGACTGGAGCTCAGAGGGAGTGACTCTGAGTAAGGCCATATGCAGGCCTATGAAGAGGAATGCATGGGACTCCAGCAGCCTCCATCTCACTCAGCCACGACCCCCACTGGTTTTTACAACCAAATTTATGGGACTTATATTCCTGGCACTGGGACCCTGGGCTTGGTGTCTGGTGTGGGTCTGGGACCCCTTGCTCCTCAGGTGAGATAACCCATGGTTGTGAGACCAGCCCTTTCTGCGTCTCTGCCCCTCCTACCAGTTCTGATGTGGCTTCTTCTTTATATCCTTAGTTGTAGGACTTCTGCTCAGCTAGATCTCAGGCAATTCTGAATGATGGTTGTTCTGTAGTTTAGTTGTAATTTTGATGTGGTTGTGGAGGATGTGAGTACCCCATTTACCTATGCCATCATCTGGACCAGAATCTCCGCTTGTTGATATCATTTTAATGTGAACAGTAAAAGGTGATTTAGTAAAGAGTGTTATATAACTCCAAGAGGAGGGAACTGTTTGTGTACCTTGAGGAAAGAGTTCACAAGTTCAAACTAATATGCACAGAATGATACCATCAAAAATGTACACAGGCGAGACTTTACAGAGGCCTCCCTTTTTCATCTTGGCCACAGACATGCCATCCAGACTGAGGAAGACTCAGAAACTTTGGTGCCATGTGAGCCACAGCCACGGCCACATCAGCAAGCATAGGAAGCCGAGGTAACGCTGGTGGCTTGCATCATCACAGGATCAACGTAAACAAATATCACCCGGCTACTTTGGGAAAGTTAGTACAAGGCATCACCACTTAAAGAGGAACCAGAGCTTCTGCCCAATGGTCAACCTTGATAAACTGTGGGCTTTGGTCAATGAGCAGACCTGGGTAAATGCTGCCAAACACAAGACTGGAGCCGCTCCTGTCATTGATGCAGTGCAATTGTGCTACTACAAAGTGCTGGGGAAGGAAAGCTCCCAAAGCAGCCTGTCATCATGAAGGCCAGACGAGCTGAGGAGATCAAGGGTGTTGGGGGAGCCTGTGACCTGGCAGCTTGAAGCCACGTGGAGGGAAGGTCATTAAATGCTCACAAGTGGGGGGAAAAAGTGTACACAATCCATATGCATAACAGAAGAGCTGAAAAGAAAGTACACGTACCAAAGTATTCATAGTGGGTATTTCCGGATGATTGGATGATGGGTGAGTCCCAGTTCTTTTTTGGGTGATACGTATTTTTAAAGTGCTGTGTGTCTGTGTGTGTGTGTGTGTGTGTGTGTGTGTGTGTGTGTGTGTGTGTTTTACAGATGAACAGGAGTTACTTTTGAGATGAGAAAAAGGATCATCAAAACATTACTTATATCAACAATATAGGATATAGGTCTAAATTGGTAGTAGGAGGGGTTCAGTTAGATATTAGAAAGCACTTAACCCTACAGGTAACTAAACACTTTCCTGACCTTTCCTTATTCAAGAGAGGATAAGTGTGCTCAGGAAAGGAAGGAGTTGAGGGGGTAGGGGAGCATGCTCAAAGAGCAGCTGCTGAAAGCTCCCAGGAAGAGGGAGAGAGGACTTGCATCAATGTGACAGAATGATGGAAAGTTGAAAAATATAAAAACAAAATTAAGTCTCAGAAACCGTGGAGCCTAGATATGGGTCTGCCTGGCTTTCAGTCAGGGTTGTGGAATCTTGTTGAAAGCTCATTAAGATGGAGAAGAAATGAAGTCACTGGGCCACACACTGGTGTAAAAGAAGAAAAGGAATAGGAGGACAAAAGGAAAATAAATGTTATTGGCAGGGGTGACTTTTATCATTAGCAAAGCATGGGAGAAAAAAGAACCTTATGCAGCACATGTGAAACAGCCAGTATTTCCTGCTGGAACCCTGCCCTTGGCGACATTTGTAGCATTTGGGAGGTTTCTAATCAATTGACTGGCCAAAATGCGATTGGAATAAAGAACTTTCCTTTCCTACTGCTGTGTCCTAACCAGCCACATGTTCCTAATATCTTATCATGGAACTTGGGACATATTTTCTCATGAAAAAAAATTGTACAAATAAACTTTTAGTTCTTCCCGTGGTTCAGTTCTGCTTGCATTTCTAGCCTGATCTATTAGTCCTCTCTGAAGTGCCGTCATCCAGCTACACCATTTGCAGCCCCCTAAAAACGCCATAGCAAACAGCATTAGTTTTCTATAGTCTTCCCTTTCTCCCTTTTAACAGGATTTTTATTTTGTTGGGGTAAATTTGTGCCCAGCTTAAAAAGAATAAAATAAAAAAGAAGAAAACCTTTATCTCTCAGCTTCCTTTGGAATAAATAGCAAAAGAATTTCAAAGACCTAGGGTCTGACATCCTTGAGTCACTAACCATGGCCAGCATTTCCTAGTATGTAGGAAAAATAAATAAATTTCACCTGTGTTTAAACCACTGTTATTTTTTTAAATATTTTTTATTGATTTCAGAAAGGAAAGGAGAGGGAGAGATAGAAACATCAATGATGAAAGCGAATCGTTGATTGACTGCCTCCTGCACACCCCACAATAAGGATGGAGCCCACAACCTGGGCATGTGCCCTATTGGGAATCGAACCATAACCTCCCAGTTCATAGGTTGATGCTCATGCCAGCCAAGCAAACCACTGTTATTTTTAATTTTCAGTTAAATGCAGCCAAATGCAATCCCTCCCTTCTTTATATTTTTACACCGTATTTCCACTGCCTGGTATGCTCTTCTACCTGTGAGGCAGATGGACTGCAACACTCCAGGATTCATCTGAAGGGATTGCTTCCTGTGAAGATTTACGTTACCTCTGCAAACTTAGATAGTTATGTCTTCTTGTGTGTTCCCATAATACTTTGTATAAACTTCTACCACATATCATAAACCTTTAAAATTATCTGTATATTGATATAGCTCTGACACTTGACTATGAACTTCTTCAGAGCAGGACTAAGATGTGTCTACTTTGTATCTTCTTGCATAGTCACAGCCCCATGCAGGGACTCAAGAAACACTGATTAAATGAATGTTGAATAAACTCAGACTATCTTGAGAACCCAAAGTTCCTGTTCATTTCCTGATTGTAATTTTACTCTCCCAAATGTAAATGTGATGTAATGTTGCCTTCTGTGTCAGAGACTTTAGCATCATCTAAAATACTGAAATGAACTAAGTGGGTGTTCACTAATTCAAGCAATATTAACAGATAATCATAGAAATAAACTCCTTTGAGATCTGAATTAGGCAGAAAAGAAGGGAAACAAACATTCATTGAGCACTTATGTGCAAGGCATTGTGTTTGGGGGCTTATCTCATTTACCAAAGTAATTCTACAAGATAGGTGTTAATTTCACTTAGAAAACCTGATGGAACAGATATTAAATAATATGCCCAAGGTCACAGCTAGTAAGAGGTGTAGCAGCCAGAGAATGCTTTCTGACTTCAAGTCCAGTGATTTTTCTCCTCTATCAGGCTGTCACTCATGTCAGAGTAAGGGTGTGAATTTTAAAAGGCAGTCTGGTGTTGCAATATCCCTGTCTCTAATCTTCCCTATTCCAATTCAACCATCACACTGTGGTCAAATTCATTTACCTGAAACACAACTCTAATTATGACACTCATCTAGATAGAAACATTAATGGTTTCCTGTAGCCTAGTGAGAAAAGCCCCCAATCTATGCTTGTCTCTAGCTATTTCACCCAAGTAATTGTGTCCCAGCCAGACTCTATCTATCCTTCCTTTTGTTAATACTATTTCTGAACACTGGATAGACCTTCCTACATCAATGACATGTCTAAATCTTATCTGCTGTCAGAGACTTTGCTCAAATTTTATGTCTACCACCAAGTCTTTCCTGATTCACACAATTGAAGTGGGTCTTCCTTTTTCCTCTTGATTTCTACCTCTTTCATATCCCCCTCTTTTTTGCATTTAATTTTACTTTGTTAACTGCTTATTTTGTCTCTTACACATTAGATAGTAAGCTCCTGAGGGTAGAACCACGTGCTTTCATTTTTGAACCCCTCTTAGTATCTAGTATGGACACAATAGCAGGTGTTCAATAAGTAAATGAATGATAAAATGTCCAAATAATAGCACCTTGCTCATCACTCCTTTTTGTTCTCTACTTTCCTTTAACCTATGGTGTTGCCTCAATTTCAAACATGAGAGAAAGTAGGCTTTAGCATTATATTTTCAAAATTTTAAGAAAGTCTATTTCACCCTTCTATATTTCTCCTCATCCACACCAAGTTACACATTACAATAGAAGAGCGTTGAATAAAATCATAATTCTAAATATTTCAGCAGCTAAAAAATGACAGTTCATTATTCTGAAACTGAAAGCTTGAGATTTGTTCACTTTTCCCACTATAAAAAATATAGTGTCTTCTAAAATGCTCAGCCCCATACAGTTTCTTTAAGTTCATAAATGGCCACTTGACTGACACCTTGTGGGCAGTGAATGATGTAGAATGACTACCACACAAAAATAAAAATAAATTTTAAAAAGCTTCCTCCACTTTTCCAGAAATGAATATACTGGAGAAGGTGGCCATTAAGATGCAAATCCAAGTCATTCCAGAAATTTTTTCAGATCTGTTTTTAAAAAGCAGAGCTAAACATGTTCTGGACCAAAATCCTGACAAATAGGGCACAAGACCCAGAGAGTAAACTGAGAAACAGAGCTTGAGTCCCTCACTGCTATGAACACCAAAAGAGAAGGAGAGAGAGAGAGAGAGAGAGAGAGAGAGAGAGAGAGAGAGAGAGAGAGAGATACCTGCATAACACCAGAAACTTGAGGTGCCAGGTACACAGTCAACTGCTCCACTGAAAAATTTAGGAAAGCTTGCTATCAGAATGCCACCACCTTCGGCCTAGAGCAGTAAGCCATGAGTTCTAAGCCTCAGTGGTACGAGGGTGGGGTGTACTGACCTATAAATTAGAGTTTCTCAACGATAGTGCATATTATAATCACAAGAGATTAAAAAACAACAACCCAGTGGCTAAAGGGGGTGTGGGAAAGGAGAATTATTATTAACTAGAGGCCCAGTGCACGAAATTCGTGCAAAGGACTTGGCCCTCGCAGCCGCCCCAGATGCTGCCTTGGCCCTCGCAGCCCTGGCTTCATCTGTAAGGTCGTCCAGACAGTCGTTCCACTATTTGGCCGTTTGGTCGATTTGCATATTACGCCTTTATTATTATAGATGGGTGGGGGTTTTAGTTTGGGATGAGTTAAAGATTTACCAGTGAATATATGTGCCTTAGAAGATAGTCGAGTTACATGTAGAAAATGTTAAAGGAATTCAGAGGAAAGAATGACAACTAAAGGATGATGTATATGGTAAAACTTTAGAATGAACATAGCTTTTGAGCTGTGCTTTGAAGATAAAAGGTGAAAAAAGGAGAAGACATTTGAAGTAGGAGAAATGGCATGACTAAGAGGGGAGGAAACACATGTCATGTGTGGAGAATCTGAGCTTGCAAAATGGAAGGCTCCTTGGAGGGGTAGAACAAGAAAAGGCTGGAAAAGAGATTGGTGACAAGGTTGTGAGAAGATTACGTTTCAAGCTGAAGATTTTTATCTTATTCTGAAATCAGAGGACAGCCATTTAGAAATACTGGGGGTAGTACTGGCAGTATGTAGATAATAATATTTTTTAAAAATTTGTTAGCATTGCTGTGGAGAACTGACTAGAAGGTGGAGGGACCCATATGGCAGAAAGAGCAATTAAAGAATCTCAGCAATTATGTAATTCTAAGGCAATAGGGCTTGGACAGGTGGGCAATCGTGACATTAGAACGTGAGAACAGACTTTAGACACATAAGACATCTGGGTAAGATGGTGTATGGTGATGGATGTATACTGATTAAAAGGAAAATATGACATATGCCCTACTAAAGGAAAGATCAAAGCAGGAAAGTATATTTAAAGACCTTATTCTATTCCTACATGCAGAAGTTTTTTGTTTTTATGACCCAGCATGTTCCTTTTAAAGGCTGTTTAAAAGCAGATACATTTAATGCATACAGAGTCAGGAAAAGGTACTGGTAAAAGCTGGTTCTTCTTTAGTCCGGTGCTCTCCTGCTGGCCAGTTTTTTGGCCAATTGGGTGACTGTGGCCAGTTGGACGATCATCATTAACTTCTCTAAACCTCAGTCTCTTAATCAATAAAATGATGATGATAATAATGTCAGTCCTGCCTTTCTTGCAAGGTATTATGAAAATCAAATTACTCTCATTTAAATTACATTAAAAATATTTATTGATCATATATTGTGTGTAAGCTCTGTGCTAGGTACAACAGGAATATAAAGATGAATGAGACAAAAGGCCTCTCTATGGAAGACTAAAACAAAACAGAAGATGGTAAAACAAAAATATAAAATGGGTTAATATAAGTGTCTTAGGAGACAAAGTCCTTAAGTGTTCAAATAACTGAGGGTGAATATCTGGAGGATAAACTCAAGAATAGCTTCATGAAAGAGGGATTATTTGAGGTGAGGCACTAATAGGTAGAGAATAGAGGATAAATGGAAAGTAATTCATCCATTCATCTACTCATTCATCTATCCATCCTACTTTTGGGGGAGATTCTGTTCTGTGACAGATCACAGAGATAAATAATACTCTGCCCTTGTGTAGCATACTGTAGAAAGCTTATCCAGAGCACAGGGAGTGGGGGTGGGGTGGGGAGGGTGGTGGGGAGATGTTAAATGGAAAGTGATTAATTCAGTACATAACAAATTAAGACAATGGATGTTAACTGCATAAAATCTAAAGTAGAAGAACCTAAGACAAATGCAGTAGCTAAATATAGAGTATCTAAAGATAGGGATTGCCTGTATGACTAGAATGTTTCTTCTGTTCGGAGGGTGAGGGGATTTCAATTATATTTGGGGAGCAGAGATGAGAACTGGGTGAGAGAAAATGTTTATATGGTTAGTGAACAATCTCAACTGAAGGATGCTTTTTTGCACCTATATTCTATTTATTTTGGTTCTTCTCTTTGGTCATTCTTCATACATCCTGCCTAGAGTTCTGAAACATGGAGCACCAATGAAAGTCCAGACAAAGCTATAGACATCTGGATTGCAGAGGTCAGCTTCCTCTCAACATCAATTCCTGTCTATAAACATCAATGTGGTATTGCTCTTTTATGGTGGATCTAGAGATGTTTTTCTCTCTTGCCCTTCACTATACATCAGTGATGAATGATCCTCCTTTCATGAGGAAGATAAGAGTTTATGAAGAAAACTATGGGGCTAACATACATTTTAGAACATGCTTATAAGAGAGGAGGAGAGGCAGAGGCAGAAACAGAGACAGAGAGGAAGGGAATGAAAGGAGGAGAAAAAAGAGAGAAGAAGGGGAGAAAGATAAGCGGGGAAGGAGAAAGACGGGTTGGTCAAACTGACAGGCTTTTAAGTACAGGAAGGCTGTGTAATGCGAAGTGAGAACTATTGCTATTTGTATTCCTATAATGAAAAAGGCAGAAATTATTTTTGCAAAAAGAGGACGTAAAAATGAAGCTTTCTAAAGCTTAAACAAGCCAGGAAAGATGTATTATTCACCATTGTAATCAAGGAATTAAAAAAAAAAAAAAAAAAAAAAAGACCTGTCCCTTCCTGATTTCCAGGGCCTATGTACGCCTCTTCTTCTCCATCCCTCTCCTTTCTATAACTTATAGAAATGGCACCAGTTCTGCCTCTTCATTATCTCAATTATATATTATTTCCTTAGATCAAGAGGGGAATCTTCCCTATCCCGGAAATCATCAGATATGAAGTAAAATTAGTTATCTGCCTCTATCACAACCTCCTCTCCCCACCCTGTTCCTCTGTTAATGTTCTTATTTGAGTGCATCCATTTGTTCTCCAGTGACAGGAGCCTTAAAGTTATCTTTGAATTCTAACACGCCCACATCCCTGCTAACTCGGAACCCTTAATGATACCCTTCCAACTGCAGCCTGTAAAAATGCCGGCAGCTCTGCTCCTGGGGCTCAAGGATTCTGACTCTTTGCTCCTACTGTCAGCTTTGAGTCTCTTTGTTCTGGTCGGAATGTGTCCCAGCATGCGCTTTGTTGCCATACGCTTGGATCCTGTCTTGACAGCTAGTGTCTTCAGAGTGAGATCAGTCCGATGGACCGCCTGGCATTCCGTTTAATTTTTAACTCTGGTTGTGTCTACTGAATAGACCTGAGCTCCCGAACATGAACTCCAGTCCTCCCGACACTGACACCCACCCCTGGTGTGGTCATCCAGCCGTGGGCAAACTACGGCCTGCGGGCCGGATCCGGCCCGTTTGAAATGAATAAAACTATTGAAATAAAAGACCGTACCCTTTCACGTAATGATGTTTACTTTGAATTTATAGTAGTTCACACAAACACTCCATCCATGCTTTTGTTCCGGCCCTCGGGTCCAGTTTAAGAACCCATTGTGGTCCTCGAGTCAAAAAGTTTGCTCACCCCTGGGTCATCCCCCTTGGTGTTTTCTAGAGGCAGAAAGATGTGGTAATAAAGTGAATGCTGGAATCAGCAGACACAATTTAAACTCTCAGTTCTACTCTTTCCTACTCATGAACACCCTGGAAATTCACTTAAGCTATGTGTGTGTGTGTGTGTGTGTGTGTGTGTGTATTAATCCTCAATAGAGAATATTTTTCCTTTGGTATTTTTGAGAGAGTGGAAGGGAGGAAATGAGAGAGAGAAATATTGATGTAAGAAAGACACATTGATCGGTTGCCTCCTGCATGTGCCCTGACCCAGTTACGTGCTCTTGACAATTGACCGGCCTTGACTGGGAATTGAACCCCTGACCCTTTCGTGTGTGGGTGGATGCTCTAAACACTGAGGCACTGGCCAGGGCTCACTTAAGCTTCTTGAACTTCAGTTTTCTCACCTGTTATGCATATGTGGTGGATGTAGTTGGGGCCGCCATCAACTCTGCTCCCTGCAGCAGCTGATCTGAGTGCTCTATTTCCACAGATGCCACATACTCCAATCAGGCGTTGGTACCTAGTCCTCCTCTCAAACTGCTTTTGTTGAGATCACTACTTTTTTGTCTTTCTAAATTCATTGGCGGTCCTCATATTCAGTCTGCATATTGTTTAACTTTTTGGCGGCATCTGACACAGCTGATTAATTTATTTTTCCTAAAATACTTTCTTCATTTGACTCCCAGAAAGCTATAGCTGCTGGTTTTCCTACTATTTCCACTGGTAGACTAGAAGTCTTTACTCATTCGCTCCTTGTTGAAATGCCCTAGGAGGGGTCAGTTCTCAGCCTCCTCACTAGCTACACTGCCTCCTTTGGTTATTTTCCCCACACCTTTAGTTCTAAATGCCTTCTACATGGTTTGTCTCCTAATTTTATATCTCCAGTCAAAAGCCTTCCCTGAGCTCCAGACTGACGATTCATCTGTGTGCTAGAAGACTATTTGAAATCCTATTGATTTTCTAACAGGTGTATTAAACTTAACATGTGCAAAATACAACTTTTTATTTTGCTGTGAAGATAATTTTTTATAGTGGACAAGATTAGAACAATGCAGACCAAATAGAAGGCTATTCCAATAATCCAGGTGAGATGCAGGTGAGAGATGATGCTGGCTTGAACAATTGGTATAGGGACGTTGCAGATGTGATTAGGCTACACACCTGGAGATGGGGAATTATCCTGGATTATCAAGGCGGGCCCAATCTAATCACAAATTCTTAATATCAGAGAACCTGTCCCAGCTGCAATCAGACAGAGAGAGATGTGATGATGGAAGTAGGTCAGAGAGGTGTGATATGATAGGCTTTGAAGGCGGGGGAGAGTGTCATGAGCCCAAGAATGCAGGTACCTTCAAGAAGCTGAAAAAGGTAAGGAAACAGATTCATCATTAGGGCCGTTAGAAAGGAACACACCCCTACTAACTCCTTGATTAGCCCATTGAATCCCATGATGGACTTTTGACCTACAGAACTGTAAGTTAATAAGTTTGTTTGCTTTAAGCCACTGAGTTGTTGTAATTTGTTATAGCAGCAACAGGAAACTAATATAGCATGTGTATACTGATGCTTATATTGAAAGCAGGTGTGGACATTCAATGAAGTAAAGAATTATAATTATTTCTGAATATGGATATACATTCTCCTCAATTCATCTTTTCAGTATGGGGCTCCTCCTCACTCCTGGGCTCTCTGTTTTCTTTTTCTGTTTTTCATTTTAAGAGTTTATTTGAGCAAAAATCAGTTGAAATCAGGCAGTGCGAAACCAGAAGTAGTTAGGAGCACTCCACTGTCAGGAGCTTAGGGTGAGACTTCTAGAAAGAAAAGGCAGAAGCAAGTAAGGAACTGTTTGATTGCTTATAACGTAAAGCATATTTGGCTGTTTGTGACTGGTTGTCCTTAGCGTTTGGATTTCATAACCTTGAGGCATTTTAGATTTTGGTTTGCCTACATAGGCCACCGTGGCATTAGAGCCACCTCAGTCTTATGGCAATTCCCCTCTCAGGTCATCCTCTCATACATGAGAGATTGAGCAAAAATTGGGTATTAGTGACACTTTTAGTCACCATCAGAGTTAAGTTCCTCTTGTCTCAATGAGAAATTCATAGGTTGTAGTGTCAGATCTGTGGAAGAATTGTTTTTTGATGCTCATCTTGATTCTGTTTCTCCAAGAGCAGTGAGACCATCTGATAGCTGTGAACATGCACATAAGACCTTTGAGAGATTACCAGGGCGACCACAATGATGACTACAAAGAGACTGCAGCAAACTCCTTAGCCAGGGCTCCCAGGAACCAGACCAGCTGGTACCAAATAAACCAAAGAAAATACCTGAATGGGCACCAATCTCTTTTAGCCAATGCCTCATTTTTTAACTTTGTGTGTGTTGATCCGGTACAGCAGGAGGTATTTGCTATGGCACAGGCTCCTCCTTGTTCAGCCAATTGACAATCTAAAGCAATTCTATTATCTAAAAAATCACCTTAGCAAGAAAATCTAGGGACTTTTGTTGTGCAGCGATGGCCTTAGCAGTAGATTTGGCCATGGTTGCCAGAGTTAAGGAGCAGTGCCTTCCCCTGCATTAACAGAGAGAAAAACCAAGTCACAGAAAGGCAAAAGGAATAAAGTTTTTATGTTGGAGACGAAGATCTTGATTTGTGATTTTGGAGAGCTGTTTACTTCAAGATGTCATCCTGGTCTGAGGAAAAACATTTAGGCAGTTGAGTTGTGAGCTGAATTAGCAGCTTTTTTCATGGAACACCATTTTTACTTGAAAGAACACCTGATAGACAATCTATGATTAGTCAGATTTGCATTTATGGTGGACATTTTCCCAAAAACGAATGACGTGAACCTGTCATTTCAAGGAAAACAATTGAAAGTATTTGTTGCCAATAATAAAATTTGAGCTTTCAAAAAAAGTAGAATTTTGGAAAACATATATACCAACGTGAATTTGACAGCTTCTCAATATTTAAAGATTTTTCTGATGAGATTTACAATGAAGAAAACTGATATGACTTGAAATGCCATATGTGGAATGCCCTATATGAAATCTCATATAGGGAATAAAATATGCAAATTCCATGCTTAAAGACCCCTTGTTTGAGAATCTGGTTGCTTCATTTTGAAATATGTCAACATTTGAAAAATCTACATACCTCAGTAAAATCATGTTCACCAAATGATCAATGCATGATTAAAGATTCCAAAAATCATGCATAGGTTAAAGATCCATTCAGAGTTCAAGATAAGTGAATGGACTTTAATATAGCAGTATGAATGTTCATTTATATGATTTCAGATTCCATATTGCAACTAACATTTTGAAAACTTAATTGTCGAGTTTTGGCATAGTATCTAAGAAGCATATCCACAATTACTTGCAAAGGCTATTAAAATACTTATTTTCCCAGCTTTAATAATATGCAGGTATGAACATTAAATGAAGTTAAGAATTGTGATTATTTCTAAATATGGATATTCTAATTTCCAAACTGAAACCACATCTATGTTTAAAATGACATAGATCTTTCTAGTACCTCAGAGTGGTCAGAAAAGTGATGAGGCCTTCCCAAGTGTTAGTCTAAGTATGAGAGGAACACCATCCACTCTATCTCACCTCCACTGAGTAAATTTTTAAGGTAATAATGGATAATAATAAGTACACTTTTTCATAAGCAAAATGCAGACATAGACTTAAAAACATTAAATCAAAGTGGAAAACAATACGACTCAAAAAACAGATGACTAATTGTAGAACATTAACACACTTAAAACAATTTAATTATGATACCATAGATGGCTACAGCCAAGTGGAATAGAGGGTATTTGATAGTGTTACAGGGTACAACATAGACTCCATTACTTCTTTACAGTGTTTAATCCTTCATCAAATTTCGCCCTGGCTGGGTAGCTCAGTTGGTTAGAGTGTTGTCCTGATACTCCAAGGTTGTGAGTTCGATCCCTGTTCAGGGCATATATACAAGAATCACCCAATGACTGAATAAATAAGTGGAACAACAAATCCATATCTCTCTCTCTCTCTCTCTCTCTCTCTCTCTCTCTCTCTCTCTCTCTCTCTCTCTCTCTCTCTTAAAAATCCTTTATCAATTTGACCTGGAAGATACTCTTTTAGCCAGAAGCTGAGAGGGAAAAGTGTCAACAAAGAAACAGACAAGGATTATATAAAGCAGAAACTTGCCATCAGGAAGCAAAACAAAGTTCCAAGTAGCATTTAGAGAAAGGATATTGGAGAGTGAGGAGAGGGAATTACTGTGAAAATCTCTAATGGGGCCTGAAATTCCTTTGGCAGCAGCTATGGAAAAGTGGGTACTAATATTGTAACCATTGTTTTTAAGCATGGTAGGTCAAAGCTCTCTGAGCAATATCTGCATGTTTGCATGGAGGGAATAATATATGCAAATTCCATGCTTAAAGACCTCTTGTTTAGAAATCTGGTTTGCTTCATTTTGTTTCCCTAATCTACTTACACAGAAACTTTTGTTTTAATGTCAAATAGGCTTTAGCCTGGACAGGTCTAATGGCACTTTGCCATTGGTGCAGGCTTAACAGGACATGAGGAGATTGTAACTAAATTTCATAAGAAAGCTACAATCTCTACTTCATGAAAGATTATGTATATTTTTTAATGTAGGGGGGTCAGGATATCACTCCAATTTGCTAGAGCAATAACCTAGAAACACCCTGCAGGGATTACCTATTGGTTTATGAAACAACCTCCGTAGTCCATTTGCAGTCATGAGCAAGCCCCATAAACTCAGAGCCCTGACTGCTTGGACTCCTGAAGTTTCCCTCCTTTAGGCAAACGGTTGAAAATGTATGGCTAAATATAATTCTTGTTTGCATATTGGCTTTGATAGAAAACAACAGTGCATATTAATCATTTTTACCAGTTTTTGTTTTTGATAGTACTAAATTTCTCATTGTTATAAAAGAATTAAAATATAAGAAAAGTTCCTGGCCAGGTAGTTCAGTTGGTTGGAGTGTCATCCCATACATTGAAAGGTTGTGGGTTTGATGTCTGAGCACATATGGGAGGAAACAGATTGATGTCTCTCTCTCTCTCTCTCTCTCTCTCTCTCTCTCTCTCTCTCTCTCTCTCTCTCTTCCTCCCTCTCCTTTCCTCTCTCTCTAAAGTAAATAAAAGAATGTCCTTGGGTTAGGATTTTTTTTAAAAGGGAAAAATATGAAAGAAGGGAAGTATTTCTAATTTGGCAGACTAAAACAAATAGAAAATGTAATAAACATATAGTTAGAGGTCAATGAAGACTTCTGTTTAAAGTATGAATTTTTGAGTGTTTGCATGTGAATAAGCATAAGGATTATTTGAAATCTTAAAAGCCCTGCTGTAAGGAAGCACTATTCTCACTCAGGATATCATGGGAATATAAATAGTATAAGAATCAGAAGAAAGTAGTAAATAACCCAAAAGTGGTTGGTTAAAGAAGAGGCAGTGCAGAGGGCCCTTCCCTCAGCCACTCATGGGGATTCACAGATTCCCCAGAAAAGAAATTGAACATAAACAACAGAATCACACATTGTTTTGTGTGTGTGTGTGTGTGTGTGTGTGTGTGTGATGTATGTGTATGTATGTATGTAAGTATGTATGTATAACTAGGTAATGAATTCATGTTTCAAAATTCTGAAAGTACAAGAGTATACAATACATTCTCTTTAACTCCTATCTAGCCACCTAGTTCCCCTCCTCAGAGGTAACTAATATTAGCAACATCTTATATATTCTCCAATGTATATATGAGCAAATGTACATATAGTTTTTATATAAGTGATAATGTTCTATATATTCTAAAGCTTGTGTTCTTTTTCACTAAACTATATCTTGGAATTAAACCATATCAATAATAAATTTACCCATCTTTCAGCAGCATGGTAGTCCATTGAATGGATGAATCACATTGATGAACCCTTAAGTTGTTTCCAGTCTTTTGCTATTACAAATAATGCTGTAATGACTTGTCTTGTACATAGGTCACTTTGTACATATGTAAGTAATCAATAGGATAAATTCCTAGAGGTAGAATTATTTATTCTAAGAGTATATGTGCTTATAATTTTGATAAATGTTGCTAAATTACTCTACATAGAGATTGTACTAATTTAAGTTCCTGTTGGTTACATATGAAAATGCATTTTAATACTCTCACTAATACATAGTGTTACCAAGCTTTGTGATCTTTTCCAATTTGATGGGTTAACCATGATATTTCAGTTTAATTTTAATTTGCCTTTCTCATTATGAAATTATACATCTTTTATATGTTTTAGAGCCACTTATACTTCCCTTTATGTAAACTGTTCATATTTTTTGCCCATTTATCTTTAGGGTTATTGGTTTAGCTATAGGTTTTTTTTGTTGTTAATTTATTTTTTTTATTCAATTATCTTTACTTTAGGCCAAAATGAATCTGTAGTTGCTCTCCATGATGAGAAAATATATTTAGTTGGTGGTTATTCGATTTGAACAAATGAGCCTCTGGCTTGTATCCAGGTGAGTGGTTGAAATTCCTTTTGAATGCTCAAGTGGTTCAGTGAGATTACTTTTTTACAGTGCTGGGACTGAAGGAAGAGACATTTACATATAGAAAGAGGCTTGAGCTCTCTTTGTGCAGCCAAACTTCAGCCACTAACTTCATCCTGTACCCTAAAAATGGTGTCTAAGAAATGATTGAGCCCTGTTGAAAATAAAGATGGGGACAAGTTCTGAAAATATATGTAGCATAAGCTGGAAATGGGGAAAGTAAATACCTCAAAATCTTTGGTACTAGTACTTTCACGCCCCCATAACTTTACAATTGTCTCCTTTCCACTCCATTTCCTTATTTTCTGTATTGCAGTTCATTCATTTCCATAAATGCCACCTATAAATGTGTTCTTTTTCGTTGTTAATCCTCGCCCAAGGATATTTTTTCCATTGATTTTTTAGAGATAATGGAAGGGAGGGAGGGAGAGAGGGAGGGAAGGAAGGAAAGAGAGAGAGAAGGCACAAGCCCCCAACCAACTGGGGCCAGGGATCAAACCTGAAACTCAGGTATGTGCTGTTGACCTGGAATCAAACCCGCAACCCTTCGGTCCATGGGCTGACACTCTAACTAGTGAGTAACACCAGCCAGGGCAAAGGTGTTCTTTCCTGGCAGAAGTGAGAAGTTGTGATTTATGACAGATTTGATAGGGCAGCTTCTGCCCCAAACAACAGTCCTGGCACGTCAGCATGTGAGCGGCTTAGGCAGGGCAAGTTGCTAGTTGGGCCTTTCAGAACAGCAATAGCTTTTGTTGATTTACATATTTGAAGTTTATTTATTTGTTCATTTATTGCCAGTTCTTACAATAGATGTGTTTTATTTTAGATGTTCTCTGATAATATATTAACAATAGAGGCCCGATGCACGAAATATGTGCATGGGGGTGGGAGGTGTCCCTCAGCCCAGCCTGTGCCCTCTTGCAATCAATCCAGGACCCCTTGCTCCTAACCGCCCACCTGCTCGCTCCTTACAGCTTGGCTCGCCACTCCTTAGTGCTGCTGCGGAGGCAAGAGAGGCTCCCGCCACCACCGCTGTGCTCGCCAACCCTGAGTCCAGCTTCTGACTGAGCGGCACTCCCACTGTGGGAGTGCACTGACCACCAGGGGGCAGCTCCTGCATTAAGCATCTGCTCCTTGGTAGTCAGTGTGCATCTGGTCATTCAGGTTGTTCTGCTCTAACGGTCACTGGGCTTTTATACATACAGTCTGGGCCCAGCGCACTAGAAGTCCCTAGGCCTGGCCTGCAATCAGGGTAATCTTCCCTGGCTGCCTGCAGCTGGCCCCGCCCCCTATCGCCACCCACCCCAGTTCCCGGTTCGCCATTGGACGATCGGAGCCTGACAGCCAGGGAAAGGGACCAAGAGGTTGGCCGTTCCTGCCCGCTTGCCATCCCCACCACTGCCATGGGTTGCCCCTCTGTGTATGTGGGGACGGGTGGGGCAGGGGCCTTGACCTGGCACCACCCGCATCCCCCACCCCCCACCCCTGATTCCCTGTTCACCATCAGGTGATCGGAGCCTGCCAGCCAGGGGAAGAAACCACAAGGCGGTCAGTGCGCCTCATTGTGACTGGTCAAGCCGTCGTTCTGGTTGTTCCACCATTAGGGTCAATTCGCAATCCTTTTATTATATAGGATAGAGGCCCGGTGCACTGGTGAGGGCTGGCGGACCTGCCCTGATGGGGGCCCTGGATCAGGGTAGGGGTCCCTGCTGGCAGATGGGGCTGGCCAGGGCAAGGGGTAGCGGCCTTTCTGGTCTCTGGTCGTTCTGGTCATTCTGCCGTTTTGGTCACTGGGCTTTTATCATATAGGATGTATTAGTCCTGACCTTTCTCCTGATCTCCAGAAATATATATCCTTATAACTGCTCATATTACCTAATCTAATCTTTGTTGGAAGGTGTTTTTTTCAATAATTGCTTTAATAGTTGCAGGACTATTTAAGCTTTTAATTTTTTCTTCAGTCACATCTCATAAGGTATACAGTGTATTTTTATTGATTTCAGAGAGGAAGAGAAAGTGAGAGAGAGATAGAAACATCAATGATGAGAGAGAATGAATGATGGGCTGCCTCCTACACGCCCCCTACTGGGGATTGAGCCCACAACCTAAGCATGTGCCCTAACCAGGAATCCAACCATGACCTCCTGGCTCATAGGTTGACACTCAACTACTGAGCCACGCCAGCAGGCCAGACTGTTTCTTAAAATATGGCATTTTATGTCGAAACCGGTTTGGCTCAGTGGATAGAGCGTCGGCCTGCGGACTGAAGGGTCCCAGGTTCGATTCCGGTCAAGGGCATGTACCTGGGTTGCGGGCATATCCCCAGTAGGAGATGTGCAGGAGGCAGCTGATCGATGTTTCTCTCTCATCAATGTTTCTAGCTCTCTATCTCTCTCCCTTCCTCTCTGTAAAAAAATCAATAAAATATATTTTTAAAAAATATGGCATTTTATGAGTTCTTTTTCAGTCCTGTCACCGCTTCTCAGAACCAAATGAGTGTATGGATGGATGCTTTTGTCGCCACCCCACACCCCTTTCCCTATATGACATAGGAGGATTTTTAGCTCTGTGTCTTGGGCATGTTCCTCATCTTGGGGTTGTGCCAGCTTTCTCAGGGACTTGTATTCCCTTTTTGCTTCCTCCCACATCCTGTTTGATCTTTACTGCTTTTGGCAGCCCTTCTATCTATTTGTGGCTTAGGGTTTCATATGGAATCCTAGTTTGCATTTCTTTTTTATTTTTCAATTACAGTTGAAATGCAATATTATATTAGTTTCAGGTGTGCATGCCAGTGATTAGACATTATATAACTTACTAAGCGATCCTCCTGATAAATCTCTCATCCATCTGACACCATACAGAGTTATTAGAATATTATTCACTATATTCCCTATGCTGTACTTTACATCCCCATGTAACTATTCTATAACTAACAAATTGTATTTCTTAATCCCCTTCACCTTTTTCATCCAATCCCTACCCACCCCTCTGGCAATCACCATACTGTTGTCTGTGTCCATGAGTCTTTCTTTTTATTCTTTTTTTAATACCCTCAGCATTCTCACCCTCTCACCCAGCCCCCAACCCCCTCCCTTCTGACAGCTGTCAGTTTGTCCTCTGAATCCATGAGTCTGTCTCCACTCCTTAATTTTGTTCATTAAATTCCACATATAAGTGAAATCATATGGTACTGGTCTTTCTCTGACTGGATTATTTCACTTAGCATAATACTCTCCAGGTCCATCCATGCTGTTACAAAAGGTAAGATTTCCTTTTTTATGGCTGAGCAGTATTCCATTGTGTAAATGTACCACAGCTTTTTAATCCCCTCATCTACTGATGGACACTTGGGCTGTTTCCAAATCCTAGCCATTGTAAATAACGCTGCAATGAACATAGAGGTGTATATATTCTTTGGAATTAGTGTTTCGGGTTTCTTCAGATATATTCCCTAAGAGGAATTGCTGGGTCATAAGGCAGTTTAATTTTTTATTTTTTGAGGAAACGCCATACTGCTTTCCACAGTGACTGCATCAATCAGCATCTCACCAACAGTGCATAAGGGTTCCCTTTCCTCCACATCCTCACCAATACTTGTTGTTGATTTATTGATGATAGCCATTCTAACAGGGTGAGGTGATATTCCACTGTGGTTTTAATTTGCATTTTTTCTGATGATTAGTGACCTTGAGCATTCTTTCATATGTCTATTGGCCATCTGTCTGTCCTCCTTAGAGAAGTGTCTTTTCAGGTCCTTTGCCCATTTCTTAATTGAATTGTTGGGGTTTTTTGGTGTTGACTTTTATAAGTTCCTTATAATTTTGATATTAACCCCTTGTCAGATGTATCGGTGAATATGTTTTCCCATTCAGTGAGATGTCTTTTCATTTTGTTGATGGTTTCCTTTGCTGTGCAAAAAGTTTTTAGTTTGATGTAGTCCTATTTCTTTTGTTTCTCTTGCCTGAGGCAATATATCAGAAAAAATATTGTTACTAGAAATGTGCAAGATTATACTGTCTATGTCTTCTAGGATTTTTATGGTTTCAAGTCTTACATTGAAGTCTTTAATCTATGTTTAGTTTATTCTTGTGTATGGTGTAAGAAGGTGATCTAGTTTTTTCTTTGGTTTGGTTTTTGGTTTGTTTGTTTGTTTTGTATTATGATGGGATAGCATCAGAAAGCAGCGCCACTCACAGAAAGAGCCCTGGCTGGTCCATTACTGGTTGTGTATATTGCATGCAACATCTTCATGTCCTCTGATTCTATGATCAGAACCATCAGTGTCTTCTCTATCATCCAATCTTTCCAACAAGTTTCAGATTTGAAAGAAAATAGTTGTTCCTGGCTGTTACTGGGATTATGATCTAAGAATTCCCCTTCCTTCAGCTAAACATATTCATTATGCAGTTCTACAAGTCGATTTTTTATGTTGGTGTATCTGTAAGCATAGCCTGCTTTACTGTGGAAAAATCAGTGTGGATTCAGGAAGGCCCTGGAAGATACCTCTGATCTATAGGCGTATGTAAAATTGCATCAGTAACTATTTCTTTGTGTTACTGTGCCCTCTTTTAATATGTCTATATTTCTTTGAAAATAAGTAAGTTGTCATTACCATCTTTGTGTATATCACTTTAAAAAATGTTTCTAGGGGAACACCGAGAAAGGAAACAGGAAATGGAAATTAAGGAACACCCAAGGTAAATATTGAACAGCAAGATAAACATTGCCCACTAACAATTTGATCTAGCTGGAGACTTTTGTCAAAAGAATGCAAGTGAAGTTACTACTCACATTTTATTAATAGTTAAAATTATATACAGTAGTCCCTCTTATCGGGGGTTTTGCTTTCCATGGGTTCTGTTACTGCAGTCAATGGCAGTCTGAAAATATTAAGTGGAAAATTCCAGAAATAATTTATAAGTCTTAAATTGCATGCCATTCTCAGTACCATGATGAAATCTCACACTGTCCTTCTCTGTCCCGCCCAGGACAAGAATCATCCCTTTGTCCAGTATCTCCATGTTGTCTAACGCTACCCACTCGTTAATCACTTAGAAGCCGTCTTGGTTATCAGATTGACCAGCACAATATTGCAGGGCTTATGTTCAAACAACCCTTAATAATGGCCACAGCCCTGACTGGTTTGGCTCAGTGGATAGAGCGTTGGCCTGCGGACCGAAGGGTCCCAGGTTTGATTCCAGTCAAGGGCATGCACCTTGGTTGCGGGCACATCCCCAGTAGGGGGTGTGCAGGAGGCAGCTGATCGATGTTTCTCTCTCATCGATGTTTCTAATTCTCTATCCCTCTCCCTTCCTCGCTGTAAAAAATCAATAAAATATATTTTTAAAAAAACAAATAATGGCCACAAAGAGCAAGAGCAGTTTAAAGATTAGCATAGCTATTTATGTACAGGAAAAAACATAGTACATATAGGGGTCAGTACTCTCCTTGGTTTCAGGCATCACCTGGAGTCTCGGAATGTATCTGTAGCAGGTAAGAGGGGACTACTGTAAACATGTCTGTGGGCAAATCAAACCAAAAGAGAGCACTTACTGGTAAGAAGGCAAAATCTTTTTAAATGCTATTAGTAAATTCTTGCTTCCTTTCCTTACTTTGTGGAATTTTTAAGTCTTACATTCCACACGAAGTCCAGTTATCTTTATTGTTTTTTGTAGAGCATACTTCTGCTCTATGTAATCCTACCCTAGACTCTGTTCCTTTTACATTCTGTGAAGCAGTCCTGGCCATACTAGTTTAAAGGTAATTAAAAGGAGCACCACCTTAGGATTTTGCAATATCAACAGCACTTATGTTATAAGAAGAGTGATGTCAGGATTAGATTTAAGCTTTCCTGTCCCAGGCTGGCATGGATAGTTGTTACTCGGGGTCAGAATTATCCAGTCATTTCATTTTTAGAAATGGGCTTATACAAATAAGTTCACAGGGAAATGTGGACATTCAATATAATCTAAGCCCAGCAAGGATTCTACTGTAAAAAAATACATTTGTAAATTAGAAATGATCCCCTGAAAGAAATGCTGTAGTGATTGCGCTCTCATAAGGATATAATATAATCTTCCATACATTATGTAAAATCTACCATCATTTCCAAAGCCACAGAGAACACATTGTTTCTCCTTCTCAAAAGTACTCTTAATCCCTTGGCTTATACAACTGGGGCTGTGCTGCCAACACAGTCATTTCAATTTCTTGTCCCATAAACAGAAGCACTTAGACACAAATACTTGCAATAAGAAGGTATTTTTGAAAGGCATTTCATTAATAGTTATGGCTTTGGAAATGATTAGTTAACAGGAATCATGTCCATACTGAGTATTGTTTTCTGAGAACTCATTTATTCAGTGACCATTCAACTGAATGTGTTTTTTTCTTCTTGTTTGGCTTTTAGTCAGGTCACATTTTTGCATTAAGATCAGCAAAAAGAGAGCCCTGGCTGAGTGACTCAGTTGATTGGAGAGTTGTCCCATACACCAAAATGTTACAAGTTCAATTCCAGGTTGGAGCACATACAGGAGGCAACTGATAGATGTTTCTCTCTCACATTGATGTTTCTCACATCAATATTTCTCTGTCTCTCTAAAAAGTAAAAAACAAAACAAACAAACAAAAAAACACACACCACACATATCCTCAGGTGAAGGAAGATAAGGAAGGAGGGGAGAAAGGAAGGGAGGGAGAGAGGGAGGAAGGGAGGGAGGGAGGGAAGAAGGAAAGGGAAGGAAAAAGAGAAATGATGGAAGCCAAAAAGTGGAAACAACCCAAATGTCCATTAACTAATGCAATGGCTAAATAAAATAGCCACACGAAGGAATATCATTTTGTGCCGGGGTTCTTGTTCTGGCATTAAGAAGGGTTCAGGAAGTCTGGAGCAGGGGCTGTGTGTAACTTAATCAAGAGTCCAGAGACGAAGCATAATTTTGAAAGGCATTGGCGGTCAGAAGAGCCTAGCTAAAGAAACTAAGTTCTCCTCGTCTCAGGACCCCATGCTTTTTATTAACACAAATTGTCCTGAGGCGAGGCAGAGATATACACTTCAAAGGGGTATGGTTTAGTATACACAGTCCATTGTCAGAATGGGAAGAATTAGCCTACGGCTATTCAGGTGTTTGGCCAGTAGGAGGCAATAACTTGTAAATTAAGATGCCCTGAGCTGTCTGGCAGCAAACAATCAATTTAATACATCCTTTTCAGGTTTGGGGAAATGCCCTTGCCACTCCAGATTCAGCCCTGCTGTCATGCTGGAATTGGCTTCCAGCAATTTTGCAATAAAAAGAAATAAAATACTGATACATGGATGAACTAACACATGGATGAACCTTGAAAGCATTATGCTAAGTGAAAGAAGCCAGTCACAAGTGACTACATATTGAATGCTTTCATTTATATAGAATGCCAGAATAGGCAAATCCATACAGGCAGAAGATAGATTAATGTCTATCTAAGGCTGAACAGTGGGGAGCAGGATGAAGGTGACTGTTAAAGGATACAAGGTTTCTTTGGGGGTCAATGAAAATGTTCTAATTGATTTTAGTGATGGCTATACAACTCTGAATACATTTAAAACATTATTGAATTGTGTACATTAAATGGTTGATGTTAAGCCCAGATTTCAGGATCCCCAAAAGACCACCAGGGAGCGCCGCGTCCGATGCAAAAGCAGAGAGTCTTTATTTAAGCTAGCTTGAGCTCCCCCCACACTCGCCGACACAGCGGCTGGGGCAGAGAGAGAGCTAGCTCTGTGGGAAGAGGGGTTTTATAGGGGGGTTGGAGTAAGGGGAGGAGAGAGGACTGTGGGCCCTGCCGATTGGCCAGGTGCAAGTCGGGGTCTTGTTACACAGGATGTGGTTGTGTCTATGGCTTGCACTTCCCTTGATCGTCATTGGTTAGTTTAAAGAGCAGAGGCTTGGGTTTCTGGGAAGAAGCTCCTTGCTGAACACATGGCTAATGGCTGCTGCCCAAAAATGGAGGATCCGGGGTAAGATGGAGGGCGTAGCCCTCGCCCTCTCAGTTGACTTGAATGGTATTATATCTCTATTAAGCTATTAAAAAATAAAAAAGGAAAATGAGAAAATTTTCATATCAGTGAAATTTTTATAATAGTCCTTGTAAGAAAAAAAAATGTGGTGGCAATGTTGATATCAATGGAAAGCTAGTCATAAAATAGAAATTGTTATAAGTTCTAAAATGTTTTATCTGGCAAAATGTTTTTACTACTTTTGTGCTTGGTTTAGTGTTTCCCTTGGGGAATCTCAGTCTTTTTCTCTTAAGGCCTTCAATGGACTGGATAAGGCTCACCCCCCCTTATGAAGGGTAATCTGCTTTACTCAAAGTTTAGAAATTTAATCTCATCTAAAAAAAAATACCTTCAAAGCAACTTCTAGACTGGTGTCTGACCAAATATCTGGGTACAATGGCCTAAGTTGACACATAAAATTAACCATTATAGATACTTATGTGAGGAAGTAACTGATTTTAATTTTTTAATTTCATTTTGGCTATCAACAGAGCAGGCCAGCTCTTGAGCAGAAAGAATCCAGTAATCATACAGTTGCCATGTTTGATATTTTAGAACTGAATTTCTTTGCAGAGCAAAAATTAATACATGCTTATTGCTATAAATTTGAAAAAGAATGTCAGAACATAGAATAAATAAAACAAAACCACCATGCTCTCATCATTTTAAGGGTTTTGTTTTGTTTTACAAACAGACTTTGTATAGAATGGCTTCATAAGTTGGAGAATCAAGGTTTTTAGTATAGGAAATGCTTTAAAATCAGCTGTACAAAGTGTTTTAAGCTTTAAAAAACTTATTTTAAAAAGCAAAAGGAAGCTTATTTTATTATGATGCAAGTAAATATGTTGTCTTCAGGATACATGGCCACTTTTATTAGACAATCCAAGAAATCAAGAGAAACAAAACAAAGATGCTCACGAGGCCCTAATGAGATCATGGTCCTTAGACTTACAGTTGCTTTCGCCTTGCACTGAACATAGATAATGACAATGTTTTGCCTTTCTTCCCAGAAGCTTTGTACCCTATCCCAATACCCACAAGTATTTTCTCCACAAACTTAAACATGTTGGCAATGAAATTCTGCAAAGAAAACATTTTACCTTAATTATGACTCAAACCACAGCTCAGTTTTGATCTGGGGACCACATGTGGGCAAGACCCGCAGTTACTAACTGAGAGTATACTAAGTTACAGATAGTTATGGTAAATTTACTCTACAATGTTACTGGCATGGGAGTAGTGGAAGGGAAGAAAAATGAATATGAACGCATGCTATGTGCTGCATTCTAAGGCCTATCACATGATTCAATACTCAAAATAATCCTGCAAGGCAGGTAATGCTTTCCATGTTTTTGATAGATTAGCAAATGGAAGCTCAGAGAAGTTAACAACCTTGTCCTAGGTCACACAGCTAATACCTAAGGAAGTCTTTCTTCATCCCAGAGATTTATCCTCAGTAGTCTCCAATCAGAGGAAAAAAGACACTTTATGAGCCTCAGCCCTGGAATGGATGATCCCTTGGCATTTTCCTAGGATCTCCGGCATTCTTTAGCTCCCACGTGTGGCATACCTAAAAATGCTCTGGTTCCCAACAGACATAGCAAAGCCTGGGCTGCCGTACTTGCCTACACTCCTTGAAGCTGCCTTGGCAGTGGTCCAGGGGCCAGGCTGTCTAGTCTCCATGCAGAATCTCATTTCTTTCTCAAAGCTCAGTCTTTGTAAAGTTGACTAGAATTTTTAAAATTAGCATGTATGTCTGAATTTGGCTCTATTTCCAGTCAAAGTTTTTTCACGAGGTGTGATGAGGTGTACATAGATTCTTACAAATCCAGACAAGTCCCCATATATCACAAAAGCTGGGATAAAACTTATGATGGACTGGATGCAGAATCCAATGAATAAAAGATGAGGCCTAGGTTTTTGTTTGAGACTGAGTAAATGATGGTGTAGTTTTCTGAGTCAGGGAAAACTGACAAGCAGTTTAGTGAGGGGATTGCAGGGAAATGTTCCGTTTTGAACTCTCAACTTCCCTCATACCTCATATCCAATCCCTCATCAGCCCTGTCATTTCTACCTCAAAATATACCCTGATTCCAACACTTCTCACCAATCCACCACTACCTCTTATTCAGGCTCACCCAGGAAAATAGCAATCATTTAAAACAGGGGGAATTTAATGCAGGGAATTGATTACACAAATGGTTTAAGAAGTGAGAAGCCAATGGTCTGGCAAGGAAACCCAGAGATTAACAGCTTTAGAAAGCTGCCGCCATGTCCAGGCTGGGCGGACAAAAGGAAGAGGGGTCATGACCACTCAGAGGCGGCTGGACCCATGGTGATACCATATAGCAAGAGCTGGAGCCATTCCATTCCTTTCAGAGATGCTGCCTGAGGGAGAGAGAAAAGAGAGAGAGAGAGAGAGAGAGAGAGAGAGAGAGAGAGAGAGAGAGAGAGAGAGAGAGAGAAATGGCCGGGCTTTCCTTTTCGTGGCCTCCCATCTCCAAACAGTGCCTATAGCCACCCAGAAGCCAGTTGACAAGGAATTTGGAAAAGGCAGAATGTAGAGATCGGCCAGCAGAGAAATGGAAGGGAGAGGAACAGGTGGGAGAGCAAAAGGCCCAGCTCACACACACCCTAATTCAAGGCCCTGCAATCTCTTGACTGGGCTATTATAATAGTCTTCTAAATATCCCCCCTGCTTCCCTAGTAATGTCTTCTGCTGTAAGGAGAAGACTAGGCAGCTGTAATAAAGAGGCCCAACAATCCCATGGCTTCCTGCTTAAAGAAAAACTTTTCTTTCTCTCTTACAGGTCTGTGGGGAGTTCTGCTCTTATAGCGATTCAGCGACCAGGGCTACTTCTAGGTCATTGCTTCTCCATTTCCTTGGGTATTGCCATCATTTGCAGAGTCAGCTATTCGGGGCCATTGCTGTGTCTGGGTTCTGGCTTTCAGGAGGGGAAAGCATGGACATTCAGGGCAAGGATTTCTTTTTTACTTAGTGATTCAAAAATTTTCACACATCATTTTACTCACATCCCATTGGCACATACTTAGGCATCTATCCACATGCAGCTGCAAGGAAGGCTGAGAAATGTAGCCTTTAGCTGAGTAGCTAATTGCACCCAAGAAGAAGGAGAGATTGAATTTGGAGGGTACAAGCTTACTCTCTATAATTTATACCCCAGTCAGCAGCCAGAATATTCTGTTTAAAACACACCAAGCCATGTCTCCTTTACATTGCCATTATTCTTGTATCCAAACTAGGAGCCCAGTGCACGAATTTGTGCACCTTGAAAGGAACTGTGGGCCGCAAGGCTGCAGTGGGCACAGGGGCAGGTCTCAGCCCATCCTCCATGCCCCGACCAGCCCCTCCTGCCATGGCCCCCAGCCCCTGTCTGTCTGCAGCCCTGCTCCCTTCGCCACTCCCACATGCTGATGGTGCAGGCCCCACTTGCATCTGCTGACAGCGTGGAGCAATTGGGGCCAGCACCAGCAGTGGGTGCGAGCTGGGCCAGCGCCATCAGCAAGTGCGAGCAGCATCTGCTGCCCTGATCACCCCCTCAGGAGCAGGGGGAGGTAGAGAAGCCCTCAGCGGCAATTGGGCGGGCAGCCGCTGCTCACACCCGCTGATGGCGCCAAGTGATTGGGACCATCACTGAGCACTGGCAGTGGGTGCGAGCGGGGCCTGTGCCAGCAGCAGGTACATGTGCCAGGCATGACCGCAGTGTGCACAGGAGCAAAGAATGTTCAGTAACCACCAGAGGCTCGCCCCGATGACAGCGACCGGCGCCCTGCCTTGGTCTGGCACCCCTGCTCAACCGCTTCACCATCCCACCATGGACAAAGCCCACCATGTTCTGCACACGCCCCCTGGTGGTCAGCACACGTTATAGCAACCAGTTGTTCTGGTTGTTCCTCCGGTCTACTAGTATTTGCATATTAGCCTTTTATTATATAGGATTCCTTATCATGGAATACAAAACTCTTCAAGTTCTGACACCTGCCTATATCTTTGACCTCGTCCCTACCACCAATAGTGGGATCCTTGATTTGTTGTGTTTGCCAATTTCTGGGGTGTAAATACTCCTACCAGGGCTGATGTCAAGCTAATAATGGAACATCACTGAATACAAAGTGGGAAGAGAAGCACATTTCTAGTCTCTTGTGAACTAGTATAAGCTGACTTTGGCACACTATTGCCTACCGTTCTTTCAATTCCTCAAATTTCTCCAGCCACATTAGTTTCTTTGCTGTTTTCCTACCACAGTGGTTCTCAAAGTGTGCTCCCCAACCAGCATCCTCAGTATCACTTGGGAACTTGCTAGAAAGGCAAATTAATGGGCCCTATCTCAGGCTTACTGAATTAGATATTCTGTATGTGGAACCAGCAAAGTTTGAACACTTTCCAGTTGATTCCAATGCATGCTCTGGTGGGAGAACCACTGCTCTAATATACTAAGCTTCCTCCCAACTCAGGACCTTCATCTTCTACCTCATACTCTCTTCCTCCAGATTTTTATGTTATCTAGGTCTCTGGTCAAATATCACTTCCTTGAAGAGGCCTTCCCTCCTAACAACCACATTCTATTCCCCATAGTAAAATGTAAGCTGACAGCAGGGAAGTTGTCCTATTCACCTCTGCATCTCTAGCACCAAAAAGAGTGTCTGGCATATGCTAGGTAAAGGAATGTATATGTCAGATGAATTAACATATTATATAATTAATTTTAAAATTAGTTTTATAGTCTAACTAGCACACTAAGAAAAGAAGAAATTCAAAAAAGAGAGAAGACTATTATAGTCAAACATTTAGGGACCATCTACCTTCCTTCTCTCAACCCTGTAACCTGAAATTCAACATACATACATATAGTAGTTTAGGCATAAGTTATTTAAAAATATTTTAAGGGAAACAATCACCAGTATTTCTACTTATTGTTTCTGGCTCTTTCTTGGGAGGGAGGGGAATAGCCTTATTGAGATAAAATGCACATGCCACACAATTCACCCGCTTAAAAAGTGTGCAATTCACTTGTTTTAGTATATTCACAGAATTATGCATCTAGCAACACAATCAATTTTAGAATAGTCTCATCAGAATATTCTAAATAAATACAAATATTCTAGAATATTCAAAAGAAAATCTATATCCTTTAGCAGTAACTCCTACCCCATTTTTTTTCTCAACTATCCCAGATCTCAGCAACCATTCTAATTTCTGTTTCTATGAGTTTGCCTATTTTAGCCATATCATATAAATGGAATCATAAAATATGTGGTCTTTTGTGACTGGCTTCTTTCACTTAGCATAATATTTTCAAGGATTATCCAATGTTTTAGTATGTATCACTACTTCATTTCTTTTTATTTTGCCAAATAATATTTCATTGTATGGATATACCACATTTTATATATCCATTCTATCAGTTGATGGACATTTAGGCTGTTTCCACTTTTTTGGTCGTCCTATATAATAAAGAGGTGATATGCAAATTAACCCTCACACCCTCACAAGATGGCTGCCTACGACCAGGCCAGCAGGGGGGTTAGTGAGAGATGACCAAACAACTGAACAAGCAGGCTGCGTGGGGCGACCAGGCCGGCAGGGGGGTTAGTGAGGGACAGCCCAATGACTGAAAAAGCAGGCTGCGTGGGGCGACCAGGCAGGCAGGAGGGTCAGTTGGGGTTGACCGGGCTGGCAGAGAGGGGGAAGTTGGTGGTGACCAAGCCAGTAGGGGGGGCAGTAAGAGGCAGCCAGGTCAGCAAGGGGGACAGTTAGGGGTGACGAGGCCGGCGGGGGGGGGGGTGTAGTTGGGGGCAACCATGCTGGACGGGGGGTCAGTGGGGGCGATTAAGCTGGCAGGGGAAGCAGTAAGGGGCAACTAGGCTGGCTGGGGGGGACGCAGTTGGGGGCAACCAGACAGGCAGGCAGGTGAGCAGTTAGGAGCCAGCAGTCCAGGATTGTGAGAGGGATGCCTGACTCCTGGACATCCCCTGAGGGGTCCCAGATTAGAGAGGGTGCAGGCTGGGCTGAGGGGACCACCCCCCACCCCATGCACAAATTTCGTGCACCGGGCGTCTAATAATAAATAATGCTGCTATGAACATTCATGTACAAGTGTTTTTGTGGACATATGTTTTCATTTTTCTTACGTATATATTCAGTAGTGGAATCAATGGGCCATATAGCCATATGGTAACTCTATGTTTAAACTTTTGAAGAATGATCAGATTGTTTAAAAAAAAATACACCATTTTGAATTCCCACCAAGAGTGTATAAGGGACCCAATGTATCTACATCCTTGCCAACAATTGTTATTATCTGCATTTTTATGTTTTTTTGAGTTTTTATTTAAAATTTTTATTGTGGTAAAATTGGTATACATTATATATATTTCAGGTATACAAAGTTATTACTATATTAAGTCTAGTTACTATCCTTCCCATATAATTAATCCCTCTCATCCATTTTGCCCTCTTTCCCTCTGGTAACTGCCAGTGTGTTATCTGTATCTGTGAGTTTGTTTTGTTTTGTTTTTGTTCATTTTTTTGTTTTTAGATTCAACATACATGTGATATCATACTAATTCTAACTTATTGTGCTCAGATGGACCTTCAAGGTCCATCCAGGTTTTTGTAAATGGCAAGATTTTCTTCTTTTTAATGACTGAGTAGTATTCCATTGTTTATATACAGGCTGGGGTAAAGGTAGGTTTATGGTTGTGAGTACACGAAACACAGTTTATTTTACTATTATTATTTTTAAATTATTGTATTATTTTCCATATGAACAAATGTAAACCTAATTTTACCTCACACTTATATAACATCTTTTTTATCCATTCACCCATTGATGGGCACTTAGGTTGTTTCCATATTTTGGCTATCCTATCTAATAAAGAGGGAATATGCAAATTGACCATCAAGCCATCACAAAGATGGCGACGCCCACAGTGGAGGCGAGGTTTCCATAACACAAGATGGCTGCTCCCACAGCAGAGGCCAAGTTCCCGTAATGAGCCTTAACGAGCAATCAGCAGGGACCTGGGGCTGTGTGGCGCTGGGCCAAGGCAGGGGACCTGAGGCTGTGCTCCCCACTCAGTGAGGCATGACAGGGGACCTCAGGCTGCGCCACCTGCCCCAGCACCAGGTCAGGGGACCTCAGGCCGCATGCCCGCCCCGGCGCCGGGCCCGAGGACCTCATGCTGTGCACCCCGCCTGACAGGGTGACAAGGGACCTCAGGCCGCACTCCCCACCCTGGCATCAGGCCAGGGGACTTGAGGCTGCACCTCCCATCTAGTGGGGCTTGACAGGGGCCCTGAGGCTGCGCCCCCCATCCAGTGGGACTTGATGGGGGACCTCAGGCCAGGCCACCTGCCCTGGAGCTAGGCCAAGGAACCTCAGGCCGTGCGCTGTGCCCCTTGCCCCAGCACCGGCCCAGGGGACCTGAGGGTGCACAGGGGGACCTGAGGCTGCACCCCCCAGCCCAGCGGGTCTTGATGGGGCCCTGAGGCTGCGCCCCCCACTCAGCAGGGCTTGACAGGGGACCTGAGGCTGTGCCTCACCTCCCAGCAGGGCTTGACAAGGGTGGGGCCAGCTGGGTCTGGATCTCACCCAATGGGGGTGGGGCGGGCTGGGTCTGGGTCTCGTGTGATTTTGAGGCACCATGGGTGGGCGGGGACTTGACTCTGGGTCCCATGGCATGCCCCAGACTCTGACAGGAGGAAGATTTTCATATACATTTTACTAATTCTTTTTCATCTCTGACACTTCTTTTATAGAGAAAGGGCAAATAGCAATATTAAAATATTTTTTCTAATTAATCCTCTTTTAATGTGCATGAATTTTTGTGCACCAGGCCACTAGCTGTAAATAATGCTGCAATGAATACAGGAGTACATATATCTTTTCAAATTACAGTAAACCCTCGATTTTAAGGACCTTGATTTAATGGACCTTGGATTTAATGGATAAAATTTCTAGTCCATATGTCATATGTGAAAATTAACACTTTGTTAATTTTTAAATGCTTTTAACCAAGATTTGCTTATAATTAAATTAATAGGTTATGTTTTTATTATCAATTCATTGTTATTTTTAACACATTTTAACAAATAGGCCATATGTTGAAAAAAATTGTAATAATTTCTACAACTATAATCTACATATTTAAAACCAAGGGTTACCACTCGTAAACAATGTTTGGCAAATGATTAGCATGTGATCACACCACATGCCATGTGATAATTGGTCCTATTGTCATGTGGCATGACTTTTTGCAACAGTTTTAATAGGCTGGCTGATGCTCCCACTTACACTAAGCCATGCCCCACCCATGTGCATTTGTTTACTCCTGATGACTGGTGACATATTTACTGGACTTATTCAGTGTAAATTTAAAATGACTGTAATACATATAGAAAAATTTTCTGTAAAATTAAACTTTTCATACATACTTAATTTTCATTATACAAATGTGTCTACATAAGTAAAAATAGGTAAACTAATTTCTCAGTTTTTTAACATAAACATTCAGAGAAACTACTTTATTATACAAGAGATTTTCGGTATGAATGGACACCTCTTTGACCATATTAGTCCATTATATTGAGGTTTTACTGTAGGGTTTTAATATTCTTCACATAAATACCCAGAAATGGAATAGCTGAATCATATGGTAATTCTATTCTTAACTTTTTGAAGAATCTCAATACTGTTTCCCATAGTGGCTACACCACTTTAGTAAATTCCCACCAACAGTGCATATGAGTTCCCTTTTCTCCATATCTCCACCAACACTTATTTCTTGTCTTTTTAATAATAGCCATTCTAATAAATGTGAGGTGACCTATCATTGTGGTTTTGGTTTGCATTTCCCTGGTAACTAGTGATGTTGGGCACCTTTTCATATGCAGGTTGGTCATCTGCATATCTTCTTTGGAAAAATGTCTATTTAGGCCTTCTGCCCATTTTTAAATTGGATTGTTTTGTTCTTGCTGACTTGTGTGAGTTCTTTATATATTTTGAGTATTAACCCCTTTGCAAATATTTTCTCCTCTTCAGGAAGTTGCCTTTTTATTTTGTTTATGGTTTCCTCCACTGTGCAGAAGTGTTTTAGTTTGATTTGGTCCTATTTTTGTATTTTTGATTTTGTTTCCCTTGACTTTGGAGTCATATCCACAAAGACTGATGTGAAGGAATTTATCCCCCTATGTTTTCTTCTAAGAGTTTTATGGGTTCAGGTCTTGTGTTCAAATATTTAATCCATTTTGAGTTCATTTTTGTGTACCATGTGAGATAGTGATCTAGTTTCATTCTTTTACACTTGACTGTCCAATTTTCCCAACACCATTTATTGAAGAAACTATCCTTTCCCCATTGTATGTTCTTGGCTCCTTTGTCATAAATTAACTGCCCTTATATGCATGGGTTTATTTCTGGGCTCTCTATTCTGTTCCATTGATCTGTGTCTCTGCTTTAATGCCAATATCAAACTGTTTTTATTACTATAGCTTTGGAGTATAGCTTCAAATCATGGAGTATACCTCCAGCTTTATTCTTCTTTTTCAAGATTGTTCTGGATATTCAGGATCTTTTGTGGTTCCATACAAATTTAAAAATTACTTGTTCTAGTTATGTGGAAAATGCCATTGGGATTTTGATAGGAAATGCAATTATCTGTATTTTTAACTACATCCATCCTAGTAATTATGATGTGGTTTGGATTTACATTTCCCTAATGACTAATGACTTTGAATATCTTTTCATGTGCTTATTATCTATTTGTATATCTTCTTTGAAAAAAATGTCTATTCTTATCCTTGCCAACTTTTAAGTTGGGTTATTTATCTTTTATTATTAAGTGTAATAGCTCTCTATTTATATTAGATAGAAGTCCTTTATCAGAAATATGATTTGCAAATTTTTCTCTTATTTTGTGCTTTGTCTTTTTACTCTCTTGTTCTTTGAAGCACAGATGTTTTTAATATTGACAAAGTCTACTTTATTTTTTCTCTTTTGCTTGTGCTTTTAGTGTCATATTTAAGAAACCATTGCTAAATCTAAGGTCATACAGATTTATGCTTAGTTTTCTACTCATAGTTTTATAGTTTAGCATTGACTCATTTGAGTTGGTCTTTGATCCATTTAGGTCCTTAATCTGTTTTGAGTTAAATTTTGTATGTGGTATAAAGTAGGGGTCCAACTTCATTCTTTCACACTTAGATATCTAGTTGTTCCAGCACTAGTTTTTGAAAGGACTGTTTATTTCCTATTGAATTGTCTTGACACACTTGTTGCAAAACAATTGATTGTAAGTATGAGGGTTTATCTCTGGACTCTCGACTTTCTTACATTGATGTGTATGTCTACCCTCTGCCAGTTCTCCTGGTCCTTTTAATCAGTGTCTACTTGGTCATATATTAGGATTCATTCAGTGTGCAAACATATGCTTTATCCCAAAGCAATTTTATCTGCATTCATTTTACAGCTAACAAAATGTAGTCAGTTTTACCATCTTGAGGAGAAAGGAGAGAGAAGAGAAGAGAGAGGGGATGGGGAGGAGAGAGGAGAGAGGAGAGAGGGGAGAGGGGAGAGAGGAGGGAGGAGAGAGGAGAGAGGAAGAGGAGGGAGAGGGAGAGGAGGGAGGAGAGAGGAGAGAGGAGAGAGGAGGGAGGAGGGAGGAGAGAGGAGAGAGGAGGGAGGAGGGAGGAGAGGGAGGAGAGGGAGGAGGAGAGGGAGGAGAGAGCGAGCAAGCTATATGCAGACTGGAACTAAAATATTTCCATTACTTCAAATGAGTAGAAACTTCTAAATACCAAAAGAAGGGATCAGATGGTTTCATCCAGAAGAATGATCACATTAAAATTATGATGATTGCCTCATCTGGATCTCAAATGTGTAGCTATCTTCTTAGGGGAGAGAGAGAGAGAGAGAGAGAGAGAGAGAGAGAGAGAGAGAGAGAGAGAGAGAGAGAGCTTATACAGAATGGAACTGAAATATTTGGAGATACCTATACTCTTGGCATTGTTAGTGAAAGGTCTTGGTATTTTGATGAAAATGTAGTTGATTAATTCTCCTGACTTTGTGACAAAATAAACTATTCTTCTTGGGAAATTGTGATGTCACATTTTGCCAACAATCCTCCCCTCGCTCCCACCCACTGTTCTCATGTCTGAAGTCCTAGAGTTGCTCCCATATAAATAATTTAAGTTGATGAAAACAATTGCTTTTACTTTTGCCCAAAAAGAAAATTATTTAATTCTACCCACTGTGAAAATGGAAATAGCCAAGAAGTCTCATCAGATATAGGCTTGGACACCATCCTAAAATAATTGTATTTCAACAAAATCAAATATATAAGATATGCTGTGGTCAGTATTTTCTTTCTAAACAGAGAGAACTTTAACTGGTAATACTCTAGAATCCAAATGGGGCTTGCCTCATTTGGCAAGGGGGACATTATTTTTTAAGAATTTTAATTCAATCATACACAGAAGACATTTTTTCCAAGTACATTTTCAGTTTTCAAAACCATGTGCTATTTATAGAAAATAGAATTCATGTGTTTTTTATTCATTTACACTTAACTCATTAAAAAATTCCTGTTAAACCACTTGGTATTCAAGGACTTTTCAGCTTTCTAAATAACTTTCCAAAAGCTCTCTTAGAGACATGAAATGGTGTTAAATAAATATGTACATGAGTTTCCAAACCATGTTCATAATTTTTCTTTAGCATTTTGTGCCTATAATTAGTAAAATGTGCTTTTCTACTATCCAGAAAGAGACTAATGTGAGGAAATTTATCATTTCTCAATGCAAAAAGCCCTCTAAATTTACAAATAAAACGTTTTAAATATCATTAGACAATTACATTATTTAATGATTCATATATACGCATACTATTAAAAATGTCAGGAAAACATCAGAAATTAAGGAGGAAGAAAGTGAATGAACAATTATTGAGCTCTTCTTGAGTATTATGTACTAGGCTTGTCACTTTATATACATAGAATGTAATCTTTAGGAGATGGATATTTTTATCACACTTTCAAAGACAAGAAAATTGAGGCTCAGACAAACAAAATCTTCCTAGAACCACATAGGTAAAAGACAAAGCCAGGATTCTGACAAAGGTCTATTTATTCCCAAGTCCATGTTACTGCTGCTATCCATGAATCTCAGTGCATTTGAAGTTAAGAGATCTGGTTTTACATTACTGTACTTTTACTATATAGTGGTACTACAAACTTGAATCAACCTTAGCTTCACTGACTATAGAATGGAGTTGATAATACCCACCTCATAACACTGCTTTTGAAGGAAATGAGAAAATACACACATGAACATAGCTAAGCTGAGTTGAGTTGGTTCTCTTGTCTCTAGCCTTGTCTTCACTTCAATAAAGTTCTCATACAGCACAGTCTAACACTTTTAAGTTCCAGGTTTCATGTCTATCACATCTTCTAAAATTTTCAATGATTCCTCAGTACCTTATACTATAATTAAAAGTTCATATTGATTTTGTGGTAAATTAACATATCCAATTTTATTGCCTTTTATTCTCTCAATAAAACTTTAACTTCAGTTAGATTAATTTATTCCCACACCCATGAACCAACATGCACACTATACTTTTTTTACATTTCAGTAAAATACACATAACATTTACCATTATAACTATTTTTAAGTTTATAACTCAGCGGCATTAAGCAATTCACATTGCTATGCAACCATCTTCACGATCCCACACTATAGTTTTCCAAGAAACATCTCACCATACTCCACATTGAAAGTTTCTGGACTCAAGCCCCATCATCTGTGAAATCTTCCTTTACTATGTTTACCTGTCTTATATTGCACATTGAAAGGCAGTTTAGCACAGTGGTTAAGGGGACAAGCTCTGGATCAGATTGTTTGGATTTAAACTCCAGTTTTGTTATTCCCTAACTATAAGACCCTGGACAAGTAAATCATATTCTTAGTGTCCAGGTATTTATCCAAATGATTTAAAAAATTGTCCACACAGAAGCCTGAACATGAATGTTTATAGCAGCTTTCATCATAGTTGCCAGAAACTAGAAGCAACCAAATGAATGGTGAATGAATAAACAAATTGTGGTATATCCAGAAAAATAGAATATTATTCAATAATAAGAAATGATCTATCAAGCCATGAAAAAATGTGGAGGAACCTTGCTGAGGAAAATGAGCCAGTCTGAAAAGACTACACATTCTCTGATTCCAACTATACAATATTTCAGAAAGGGAAAACTATAGAGACAATAAAAAGATCAGTGGTTGGGAAGAGAGAGCCAAGATGGCAGCATAGGTAAACACTGGAAATTGCTGCCTCCCACAACAAATTCAAAAATACAACTAAAAGACAAAACGGACATCATCCAGAACTACAGGAAGGCTGGCTGAGTGGAAATTCTACAACTAGAAGGAAAGAGAAAAGCACACTGAGACTCAGAGGAGGTGTGGTGCGGAAGTACAGTGCAGAGGTACGGAGCCGCACGAGACAAGGGCTGGCAACTGAGGATGCAGCTGTCTTTTTGAATCGGGAGGGAGTCACAAGCTCCCAACTGCTCTGAACTCCAGTTCCGGGAAGTCTCTGGGGACCCAGACTCACGGGGAGAAACTGGACTGTCTGGCAGTGGACAGAACTCGGAACTCGAGGGCGGCTTTCTCTCAGCAGTGCTTGCAGCGATTACCAGGACGCTGAGACACGGGACCCCTTAGGGCAGGGCCGAGGATCAGCCATAGCTGCTTGCTCCGCCCTGTTGATTCCCTGAGACCCCACCCCACCCAGACTGCAGCAGAGGCTTTTGCATATGAATGCCCTGGCCCTTTGCAATCTGAAAATTACTTAACAAACTGCAGCTGGGCCAGACAGACCCAGAACTTCCAAGAGAAGGCCCAAGGCCCCACAGCAGCTTGCATTGCTTCAAAGCTGGACCTCATTTGGGCACCTCCAAACCCCAAACAAGGAAGGGGAATCTGCAGATCTCCTTGTAGCTCCTGCTGGGTAGCCTCAGGTAGAGGCTAAATTAGCACCTCCTTAGATCCAAGAGCCCGTGTACCCAGTGGTCAGAGTGGGACCATCCAATTACAACTCCTCAGATCCATAAGGGACACACTCAGGGGGCAGACTCAGGGAGCACCAAAGCCCCACTGAAGCAAGTCTTGCCCCATAAGGGTGTCTTCAGCACAGAAGTTCTCCCACCGTGGACATAGCTGACTCTCACAGCCAATTGGCCTGGAGGTCAATTACTCCCAGTGATGCCTACAACAATCAAGCTTAACTACAACAAGACTGTGCACAAAGCCCACAAAGGGGTGCACCAAGAATGTCTACCTCAGGTAATTGGAGAGGGTGCGCCACTGGGCCCTATAGGACACCTAGCACACAAAGCCACTCTACCAACACAGGGAAGCGTAAAAAATGTGGAGACAAAGAAACAGGTCACAAATGACAGAAATGGAGGAAAGCAAATAACTGGATATAGAGTTCAAAACCACACTCTTAAGGTTTTTCAAGAATTTTCTAGAAACCACCAATAAATTTAGTGAGACCCTGGAGGATATGAAAAAAGACCAACTAGAAATTAAGCATACACTGACTGAAATAAAGAATAATATATAGAGATCCAATAGCAGACAAGAGGATCCCAAGAATCAAGTCAAAGATTTGAAATAAGAAGAAGCAAAAAATACCCAACCAGAAAAGAAAAAAGAATCCAAAAATATGAAGATAGTGTAAGGAGCCTCTGGGACAACTTCAAGTGCACCAACATTCGAATTATAGGGGTGCCAGAAGAAGAGAGAGCAAGATATTGAAAACCTATTTGAAGAAATAATGACAGAAAACTTCCCCTACCTGGTGAAAGAAATAGACTTACAAGTCCAGGAAGCGCGGAGAACCCCAGACAAAAGGAATCCAAAGAGGACCACACCAAGACACATCATAATTAAAATGCCAAGGGCAAAAGACAAAGAGAGAATCTTAAAAGCAGCAAGAGAAAAACAGTCAGTCACCTACAAGGGAATACCCATACGACTGTCAGCTGATTTCTCAACAAAAACTATGCAGGCCAGAAGGGAGTGGCAAGAAATATTCAAAGTGATGAATGCCAAGAACCTACAACCAAGATTACTTTATCCAGCAAAGCTATCATTCTGAATTGAAGGTCAGATAAAGAGCTTCACTGATAAGAAAAAGCTAAAGGAGTTCATCACCACCAAACCAGTATTTTATGAAATGCTGAAAGGTATTCTTTAAGAAGAGGAAGAAGAAAAAGGTAAAGATAAAAATTATGAACAGCAAATACATATCTATCAACAAGTGAATCCAAAAATCAAGTGAATAAAAAATCTGATGAACAGAGTAAACTGGTGAATATAATAGAACCAGGGGCATAGAAAGGGAGTGGACTGACAATTCTTGGGGGCAAAGGGGTATGGGGGTGCAGGAAGAGACTGGACAAAAATTGTACACCTATGGATGAGGACAGTGGGGGGGTAAGGGCAGAGGGTGGGGTGGGAGCTGGGTGGAGGAGAGCTATGGGGGGAAAAAGAGGAACAACTGTAATAATCTGAACAATAAAGATTTAATTTAAAAAAATGACATAAAAAAGATCTAAATAAATAGAGTGAAATATATATATATATATATATAAAAGATCAGTGGTTGGCAAGGATTTAGGGAGGGGGAGAGGGAAGGAATCAATAGGTATAGCACAGGGAATTTTTAGGCCAGTGAAACTGTTCCATAGAAAACTATAATAATGGATACATAACATTATGCATGTGTCAAAACTTCTAGAACTATGCAACACAGAATGAACCCTAATGTAAACTGAAGACAATGCAACAAATGTATCGTATGATGTTAATAATAGGGGAAACTGGGATGAAGGAGAAAAATGTTATTTGGGGACTCTGTGCTTCCTGCCCAATTTTTCTGAAAACCTGAAATTGTTTTATAAAATAAACTCTCTTAATTTTAAAAAAAACTAGCCCCAAAATGAGAAATTAATGATATCCAAATATTTGGAAACTAAATATCACATTTCTAAATACCTAAGTGTCAAAGAAGAAATCAAGAAGGATTTGAACTGAAGGAGAGTATTTTGCACCGAATGAAAATGGAAACACAACAAATCAAATTTATTCCATGCAGCTAAATCTGTATATAGAAATTTATAGCACAAAATGCCTATGTTAGAAAAGAAGGAAGGTCTCAATTCAGTGATATCAGCTTTTACCATAAGAAATTGGCAAAAGAGAAAGACAAACCCAATATAAGCAGAAGAAAGGAAATAATACAGACCAAAGCAGAAATCAGTGAAATAGAAAAGGGAAAATAATAGTAGAAATCCATGAAAAGTCTTTTTAAGTAAAAAAAATTAATAAACTTCTAGCCAGACTGATTAGCAAAAGAAAAAAAGAGAGAAGACACAAATTAACAATATCTAGAATGAGAAAAGAGATATCAATACAGATTATTAAGATGTTAAAAGAATAGAATGAATACTATGAACAACTTCGTGCCAATAAGTCTGACAACTTAGATGAAATAGATTCCTTGAAAGACAGAGACTACCAAAGCTCATCCTAGAAGAAATAAATAAACTAAGTATATGTATATTTATTAAAGATAGTAGAGGCCCGGTGCATGACATTCATGCACTGGGGGGGGGGGGAGAGGGGTAGGAGGGGGGCCTGGGTCCCTCAGCCCGGCCTGCACCCTCTAGCAATCCAGGACTCCTCAGGGTCCTTATCGCTGCCCTGGAGGCAGGAGAGGCTCCTACCACCTCTGCTGCACTCGCCAGACGTGAGCCGGGTTCTGACTGAGCGGCACTCCTCCTGTGGGAGTGCACTGACCACCAGGGGGCAGCTCCTGCATTGAGCATCTGCCCCGATGGTCAGTATGCATCATAGCGAATGGTCATTCCACCATTTGGTCGATTTGCATATTAGCCTTTTATTATATAGGATTGAATGTATAACTTAAAACTATCCCACAAAGAAAACTCCAGGCCTGGAAGGGCTTCCCCGGTGAATTCTACCAAACACTTAAGAAAGAAAATTAATACCAATACTTCATAAACTCTTCTAAAAAAGTGAAGAGGAGGGGCTGCTTCCCAACTCTGTGCAGCTAGCATAATTCAGATATGAAAAGAAGTCACACATATTAAAGAAAACATCTCTTCCTTTTAAAGTTATGTATTTTATTTCTATTTTTGATCCTTCTGCAAAAATAACACCTTAAAATATTGGAAAAATTATTATATTTTATAAAAGCTTTGTAGAGGTGTCAAGGTAGTAAGGAAATTCTGAGCCAAAATCTTAAAAAACACTAGAATCTAGAGACATAAGCACTGATGCGCAGAGGCTGCTTTCACTCTGAGGGAACTTGCTGATCTTGGCCCATTTGGGCTTTGGTTTGAGCACTCTCATGCATGGAGGAATCAAAAGTTGACACCTAGGGCCTGACCAAAGTAGGAACGTACCATGACCTCTTCTTCAGTGATGTAAAAAGAAACCTGAAACATACCTACCCTCTCATAACCAGCTGAGCAAAGGGAATGTTGCCTTGGTATGGAGAAGAAACAGATGTACAAACTTAAAATATCAGAATATTCCAAAAAGGTAGTGATCAAATTTGAAAAAGAACCGATATTGTACAGAAATGGCTACAATATATGAATAGTTAGGATGAGCGGATAAATACAACAGCAAATTAGAAGGTATTTTAGAAAAATATGGGAAATAGAGAAAAAAAAGTTAGGAAACATGGAGGCATTTAATCAGGGTTCCAAAGGGAGTGGAAGAAGGGAATGGAGCAGAGGCAATACTTGAGGAAATAATGGCCAAAGATGTTCCAGAACTGATGGAGAACCTCACTTTAAATGACTTGGCCATCTCACTCTAGCTCTCAAATATTTGCAACATGGGCTATCCCATTTTTTAAATACTACTTCCTTTGTGCTATGAAAATTAGAAGCTTCACATATGTGTTGCTTGCCGGATATGTCATTTAAAATGCTACTTTCATACTTGATAAATTGCAATTCTAGCCATCTTGGACTAATATTGAAAAAGCAGGCAAGTTTCACGTGGGCCAACAGCTACATGAAAAGATGCTCAATGTCACTAGTAATCAGGGAAATATAAATCAAAACCACCATGAGATATCACCTTACATGTTTCAGAATGGCTATTGTCAAAAAGATAAGAAACAAGTGTTGTTGAGGATGTGGAGAAAAGGGGACCCTTGTGCACTAGGTGGGAATGTAAATTAGTACAGCTACTATGGAAAAAAGTATGGAGGTTCCTCAAAAAATTACAAATAGAACTACTGTATGAACCAGAATTCCACTTCTGGGGATCTATCCAAAGAAAACAAAAAACACGAACTCAAAAAGATACATGCATTTTCAGGTTTATTGCAGCATTATTGACAAGAGTCAAGAAATGAAAACAACCTAAGTATCCAAACTAAGAATGAGAAATTTCGACTACAAGCCCATGGATGGGGGCAGAGATATCAGGAAAGCTTGCCAGAGTTGGTAAGGTCAGATGAATGGGTAAAGAAGATGTTTTATTTATACCTTTTAATTACACATATATAATAGAATATTATCCTATACTAGAGGCCCAATGCATGAAATTTGCGCAAGCGTAGGCCCTCACAGCCCCAGCTGCCTCGGCCCTCACAGCCCTGGCTGCAGCCTTGCCACCTGCCCACTGTTCATTCCGGAAGGTCATTCTGGAAGGTTGTTCTGCCATCCAGTCTAATTAGCATATTAGCTCTTAATTATATAGGATAGAGGCCTGGTGCACGGGTGGGGGCTGGTTGTTTTTCCCTGAAGGGTGTCCTGGATCAGGGTGAGGGTCCCACTGGGGTGCCTGGCCAGCCTGAGTGAGGGGCTGAGGGCCGTTTTCAGGCTGGCCAAGCCCCCCAGCAGGGACCCTCACCCCATGGGGGTGTGGCAAGCCTAGGTGAGGGGCTGAGGGCCATTTTCAGGCTGCCCACAGCCCCTACAGGTTGGGGGAGTCCCACTGGGGTGCCTGGCCAGCCTGGATGAGGGGCTGATGACTGTTTTCAGGCTGGCCATGCCCCCTGGCGACTCAAGCTCCCAGCCTCTCCTTTTTTCTTTTTTCTGGGATTTATTTATCTTCTATAATTGAAACTTTGTAGCCTTGAGTGGAGCCGAGGGCTAGCCAGGGCAGGTGGGAAGCTTGGCTTTTACCATCGCCAGGGGCAACCTAAGCCTCCTGCTTGCTCCAGCTCTGTGGCCTGGCTGCTGCCATCTTAGTTGGGTTAATTTGCATACTTGCTCCTGATTGGGTGGTGGGAGTGGCTTGTGGGTGTGGCTTGAGCATAGCAGAGGGATGGTTAATTTGCATGTTTCTCTTTTATTATATAGGTAGCATGAACACTCAAGCTCACACTGCCCACACCACTGTTGCTACAATTACTGGCACTGTAGAAACTGGGTAAGGTGACTTCTCTACTGCCACACATTGTCAAAGGTATGCAAATGTGCGCACACACACAGACACACACACCACAGGCTTTTTCATGCCATTAGCTTCTAATTCATAATCTGGAGTAGATGTGTCCTATTGACAGATCCTAGATCATGTGCACATACCTAACACAAAGGAGGTGGGAAAGCAAGAACCTGGCATATCCAGTTTCTACAAAGGTGGAAATCTCTGCCCCATAAGAATGGGGATTGTCTCAAGCATATGTAATGAACTCAGATGCTATGTGGCAAAAAAAAAGAAAAAAGAATGAGAAATTTCAACTACAAGCCCACAGATGAGAGCAGAGATATTACGAAGGCTTTCCAGAGTTGGTAAGGTTCAAGTTGAATCTTGAATAAATGAGAAAGTTGAAGACAGGTAACATGAATAAGGAAAACAGCACATTCGAAGATCTGAAAGTAGGTCAGCATGGCTCAGCTACAATGTATGGAGGTGGATGTGAATGGAGTGACAGTGGGAAAGAGCATCATGAAATTAGAAAGAAAAATGGGGACCAGATCATGAAAAGCCTTGTATATTATGTTAATTGGTCAGAATGTGTATGTAGGAAATAGAAACTACTTTAGGTATTTTAGAAAGGTTTTTAATACATAAAATATTAGTGGAAGGGCTGGAGGAATAGAAGTCAAGGGATTGCTATGATTTCATAGCTGAGATCTAGGGGTCAGGAAGCTGCTGCTGCTGCCATTGATGTTGCCTCAATTGCTCTCACATCCATGGAACTGGTGAGTAGATACCAGAACTTAGCTACTCCACTGCAATTGCCTCTAACACTCACATTTTCATAATCGTGCTTGCCAATAGTAGCTATAATAACAGAAGACAGCTTCTACTTCATTTTCATCTTCCAAATTTAGTGTAGTGCATCAGATTGGCAGAACCAACCACATCTACAACTCTTGTGGCAAGGCTTTATGGGGAATATAGCTTTTAGCTTCCGATAATCTCCAATTAGAAGGAGAGTAGAATGGAGATTGAAATATCCAACCCATAGTATTAGTACACTATGTTAATGTGCATGAATTTTATCTCAAGGACTATGTAAAAAAAAAATGATGTATTTTTAAAGCATGGGTAGTACATACTTATATTTGCTTTTTTTAAAAAAATATATTTTATTGATTTTTTACAGAGAGTAAGGGAGAGAGATAGAGAGTTAGAAACATCGATGAGAGAGAAACATCGATCAGCTGCCTCCTGCACATCTCCTACTGGGGATATGCCCGCAACCCAGGTACATGCCCTTGACCAGAATCGAACTTGGGACCTTTCAGTCCGCAGGCCGATGCTCTATCCACTGAGCCAAACCAGTTTCGGCTATATTTGCTTTTTAAAAGGTGATTTTATGAGGAAGTAATTCCAGGAGTATACAATAGAAGATCTTCTCACTTGAGATAGAGTAGAGGAACAAATCAAGTGAAGGAAATAGCTTAGGAAGATGTAAAGAATATAGAATCATCAGAACTTAGTACAGGGTTGACTGGTTATGGTGAACTGAGATTACACCTATGTTTCAGGGTTGGACAATCAGAGGGATGGCGATATGGATCAACAAAATGGAATAGAGAAGGAAAAAAAGTAGGAGCATAATAGATTAAGGTTTAGAAATGTTGACTTTTTAGATCCTGTAAAACATCCAAATAGGATTATTGAGTATGTGATTGGATATATGACTCTAAGGCTTTTCAGAGGGATGTGCTCTGAAGATCTAAATTCAGGAATCATGAGTAAGAGGTTAAAGTCAATGTCATAGGAAAATTCAGTAACAATATATTTAGGTAACTAATACTAGCTACTCAAACAAATAACCCCAAAGTCTCAGTGACTTAACATTTTAAGGTTTATTTCTTACTCACCTCATAGTCTAGTATAGATTGATGTATTTGATGGGGGAGGTGTTTCTGTTCCATCATCATTCAGAAGCCCCAGGTTAGTTCTACCCAGGTTACTTCTACCATCTTCTAGGCCTTCAAAATACCCTGGTGGATCCTCTGTGCCTAGCCAACTGAAGAACAAAAAGATCTTGAAAAAATGTTGAGGGTTTAGAGGTCAGGATAGAAGTTCAAATATGACTTCTCAAACTATCTGTAGCAAAGGACCACTTTAAAAAAAACTTCCAAAACTTACCTGGCAGGGGAGATACCATAATCATGAAGGTGCTTTTCCCAGGGTGAGCCTTATCCATTGCATTCCTGATGTCCTGACACCTGTGTCTCCCCCAATTGTGGGAAACTCAACTGCATAATTTGAGGTAGTAGGAGACTGCATTTGTGCTCTCCCCTGGCATATAAAAAAAAAAAAGAAGACTTTCATCCTGTTGCAGATTATTACTTTTGTAAAAGACAATCAAAATGTAGAACGTCAAATTTCTATAAAAGTTTCTAAACACTTTGATTTGCTATATTTACCTTGTTATGGACCAGAAACAAGTTATAGAATGATACTGTTCTCTGAACCACACTTTCAAGAAGCATTGGTGTAAATTGCTTCTGATGACCTTCCATTGACCTGCACCAATTATATACTGCCACTTGAATGGGAGAGGAATGGAAAATGTTCAAAGGAGGAAATTAAGTAATTGTCTCTGCCTTGATCCACTCTTCTAGTCCCAAATATCAGTTTTTCTCCTGTTCCCTTACAGTAGTAATCCATCTCCAAAGGATATAGCCTAAAGGCCCATGAGTCATTACATCTGTTTAAAATCCCAGATGGTGCACAGATCTTTCCATCAGATCTAGATGTGAATTCTCTTGGTTTGATGTCCTCTGAACTAAAAAGACAAGCAATCTACTCCTCCCACCAGACTTATACCCAAGATATAATGGTAGAAGTGAAGAAGAATAACTGTACAATACACTCTTGTTAGGAAGTGAGAAGAATGAGAAAGGCAAAATTACATATATAAAATATTATAAACCTCTCTCTATATATTTATATATTATATATAATAAATCTCCATATATATACATATACACACATATATACACACATATGTATATATATATATATATAGAGAGAGAGAGAGAGAGAGAGAGAGAGAGAGAGAGAGAGAACCAGGAAAGCCAGTGGTATAATTCAGTACAAATCCAAAGGCTGAGAACCAGGGGAGTTGGTGGTATAAGTCCTGGTCTGAAGCCAAAGGCCCAACAATCAGGAGCATTGATATCTGAGGGCAGGAGAAAGTGGACGTCCCAGCTCAAACAGAGAGAACAAATTCATCCTTCCTCTACCTTTTTTTGTTCTATTCAGGCTCTCAACAGATTAGATGATGCCCACTTACCCCCTTTGGGGGGTAAATAGAGGGTTATATGGAGGTTTGATGTATACCCAGGCTTTGACATAGGATTGGAAAGTTTCCAGGCTAGTTAAAACAAGAACAGAATCGTTTCCTCATGCCTCAATCTACTTGATTTTAGTAATTCAGCAGCTTTACTATAGTGACTCATTTTTTTTCTTCACTATTCCTCATTAGGAACATAAAGCAATTAGAAGTAAACAGGAAGGAGCAATCCCTTCTTCCTCCTACAGCCTTGCAGTCTCCCTTTAGTGTTCTCTATTAGCAGAACATAACAGGGAGCAGCTGGCAAAGCAAAAAATTGGTTTGAAGATTCCCAGACACAAGCATCACAAAGCTGAAGGGTGGCTTTGGAGCTTGAGTAATAGTTGAATATGCACATAGGCAAGGGTACAACTTTACACAAAACCCAGAGGGTAGTGTCAGCCTGACTCTATAGGGGAATTCTGGAGTGTATGCCTCAAAGTTGTTCCCTTCTAAGTCAGGGGAATTAGAGCTTTCACAGTCATGCATTTATCAGTCCTTGGTTAAGAGCTGGCCCTAAGGGCATAGAAATCCCCAGGTACTTCCAGTCTCTGTGAAGGCAGGCAAAGTGACTCCAATAACCTAAGTGTAGTTCTTTAAAGAAGAGCTGCAGATCCTGGCTGTTGAATGTAAAAGCCCAGTGAAACCTGGTGCAAGGGGAGCACCCCAGAAAGGTGGATAAATATCCAAGAGTAATGGTTAAAGCACCAACAATATTCCCTCTGGGCACATAGTTCTAAAAGCTGTCTTATTTCTCTACTTTCTTTACCAAATCTCTCTCTCTCAATTTAATAGCTGCTGCTTTGGGGAGATGCTGGTAAAGGGTACAAGCTTTCAATTACAAGATGACTAAGTCCTAAGAATCTAATGCACAGCATAATATGTACTGTATTGTATATCTGAAATTTGCTAAGGGAGTAGATTTTAAGCTTTCTCACCACACACACACACACACACACACACACACACACACACACACACACACAGTAACTATGTGAGGTGATGGCTGTATTAACTACCCTGATTGTGATAATCATTTCACAATGGATATATATCTCAAATTATCATGGTATATACTTTAAGTGTATCAATATTTTGGTAGTTATACCTCAGTAAAGCTGGGGGAAAAAATAATAGCTACTACTTTGAGGTTATATGCAACAATAGTTGCTCTCAGGTACCCCATGTGTAATCTGATCTTATCTTAAGAGCTGAGTTATTTTGTTGAAATCCTACTAGGGCTTTTTTGCTCAAAGCCTTTTAAAGGCATCTCTCTCTTTGGAAGTAATGTGTTTTCCAATCCTGCAAAGCCCCGAAATGTGGGACTTTCTCTATTCCCTTTCATTTCTGTTTGTAAACCAGTTAATTCTATTCTATGCTAATCTCTTTCTGGTAGTACCTTGCACATCACACTTAAAAAGTCACCAACAGCCCTAGCCACTGTGACTCAGTTGGCTGGGCGTTGTCCCATGCACCAAAAGGTTACCGGTTGGATTTCTGGTCAAGGCAGATGCCCCACTCCCTAGTAGAGAATGTGCAGGAGGCAGCAGATCAATGTTTCTCTCTCACATTGATGTTTCTCTCTCCTTCCCTCTCTCTCTAAAAGTCAATAAAAAATCTTTTATAAAAGTCACCAACACCTACTATTAATATTGCTTTCTGGCTGAAACCGGTTTGGCTCAGTGGATAGAGTGTCGGCCTGCAGACTGAGGGGTCCCGGGTTCGATTCCAGTCAAGGGCATGTACCTGCGTTGCAGGCACATCCCCAGTGGGGGATGTGCAGGAGGCAGCTGACCGATGTTTCTCTCTCATCGATGTTTCTAACTCTCTATCTCTCTCCCTTCCTCTCTGTAAAAAAATCAATAAAATATATTTTTAAAAAAATATTGCTTTCATTACTCTACCCTTAGCACTATAAATTATGTACTTGTACTGATCTGCCTCCTAAAGTATTGTAGGTAACAGTATAGCAACTGCCTAATGTGAATCTTCAGTTATCCAGCCTACTATATACTTCCTTAATTCCTACATGACTATTATGCTAAACTAATGCCACATATTTTAGAAATTTTTTGTTATAATAGGCCACTATTTCTATTATTAATCAAGATTAAAGATTATAGCTATAACTGTGAGTTTAAAAAAGGGGGGGTTCTATAGAAAGTAACCTCACAGGGTGATCTGATCATAAATTCCTAATTGGGCAGGTCATGGTGGATGGGTCACACTCCAGGCATATAACTTCTCTCATTTTTTTCACGATTTTTATAATTAACCAGTGGCCCAGTGCATGAAATCCATGCACATTGAAAGGGAATTAATTAGAGGAATGTAATTTGGACTCACTATCTAATATCAATAATATGTGAGCATGAGGCAGTCCATGTTTCTGAAATTCAATGATAGGAATTTTAGCTATTACTTTGCCAAATAAATGGAATTTACAGATATCATTTAAAAGAGCATTCCGCTTAATATTAAAAACTCTGGCTACCAAGTCAGGTCTGTTTTCAACTTTATGCCTGCGTTGTAAATTGTTTGCAATATCTGCCCATTTGGGGTTGCATGTCATGGTTATGAATAAATCGGGCTTGCCATACTTTGTTACAATTGCCATAGCATCCTGATATCGCTGCTGCATATTTCTGGGACTACCCTCAGAAGATGATAGAAGTATTATCATCTTACCAATCGGCACATTGTCATTTTCAGATCTAGATTTGAGATAATCCATCAAACCACTATATTTTTCAACCACTATATTTTTCAAACCAACTTAGATTGGTTTGCTTTGATGAAATTAATCCGATTGGCCTCTATTTTTTAATATGAATCCACAATAAACTGTTGAGTTAATTTTCCTGCATTTAAAATAGGATTGAATGTGTTCCACACAGAGAGATGAAATCCTTTTTTTTATTTTTTTTTATTGCTTACAGTCTTACAAAGGGTATTACATATGTGTCCCTTTTTCCCCCCGCCCTTGACAATCCCCTGGCCTCCCCTACCCCCCCCGTGTCTTATGTCCATTGGTTATGCTTATATGCCTGCATACAAGTCCTTTGGTTGATCTCTTACCCCCCTCCCTCCTGCCCCCCGCCCCTCCCCGGCGTTCCCGCTGCAGTTTGACAATCTGTTTGAGGCTGCTCTGCCTCTGTATCTATTATTGTTCAAAAGTTTATAATGGTCTCTATTATCCATGAATGAGTGAGATCATGTGGTATTTGTCCTTCATTGACTGGCTTATTTCACTTAGCATAATGCTCTTTAGTTCCATCCATGCCGTTGCAAATGGTAAGAGTCCCTTCTTTTTTACAGCAGCATAGTATTCCATCGTGTAGATGTACCACAGTTTTCTAATCCATTCATCTACTGATGGGCACTTAGGCTGTTTCCAGATTCTAGCTATGGTGAATTGTGCTGCTATGAACATATGGGTGCATATATCCTTTCTGATTGTTGTTTCTGGTTTCTTGAGATATATTCCTAGAAGTGGGATCACAGGGTCAAATGGGAGTTCCGAGATGAAATCCTTAATACTGCATTTGTGTGACTCGTGTCCTTACATTTTGTCTAGTATTATTCTCAATTACACTGTTGTCTCTGAGTCTTAATGCAGTATCTGTTCCCCAGCCTTTTTCACCATGTGGAAAAAGAATAGGATATGTCATTGCATCTAATGTAGGAAACAGGATTATTGATTTGTTTCATTTTAGTGGCATTTGGATTATTGGCATCTGGTTTACAATGAATGAGCAAGTCCCTTTCAAAAGGACGTTCTCCATCTTCATTTCTGAATATGACAGCAACCTCGGTTACACGAGGAGAATTCTATCTACCTGGGTCACTGTTATGATCATATTTAATTGCCATTGTTACTTCTGTGGGAGCAATATCTTTTGCTGCTGCTTCAGATTGGGCTTTCTTTTCTACCTAATGCAGCATCTTGTATGATTTTGTTAATTCATTTACTTCATGCATGAGGTTGTTGATGTTGACCATGAGTCTTTTTGAGCAGCCCTGGTTTTCTGGCATTGCTAATCTTTTACTTGTAGCTTCGGCTGTATCCAAAATATAGAGTTGAGCAAACTTCCAAGAAACACCATCCGAAGGATGTAAAGTTCCAGTACGGTGATAAACTTGTCCGTGTATTCTAAAACAGTATGGCCCATATCCTGATGGCGATGCAATATTTGCACCCATGGAAGCAAAAGCAAAAGAACTATTTATGGAACGAATATTTTTTATGAAATTTTTACTATCAGAATCTTCGTTTGTCATTAATCTTTTTAAATATGCCGGGTAATCTGGAAAATGTATATCATTTGGACAGACTTTCCCTTTGCTACAACATCAAGTAAATTTCCCATCAGATGGTTTTTCATCTGAGAAATTTAGTGTTAGGCAAAATTCATATCGAACAGTCATTCTACCACAACTATGTTCGAGAATTGCATCCTCATGTACTCAATTTTCACTGAGAAGGCAGTTCCTACCGGTATTGGTAGGACTTGTTAATGACTGTTCTCTAGATATATTTTGTCATTGCCACCGCCTTCTTTCAACTTCAAAGGCACGTCGGTCTTTAGACATTTTCTGTCAATAGCGCCGGTGTTTTTCTTTTCTTTTTTTTTTCTTTTATTATTGCCAATAGTTTTTATTGTATTTAAGATATGCCTGTGGGAAGAGAACAATTCTTTATTTTTTTAATTAATTAAATCTTTATTGTTCAGATTATTTGTTCCTCTTTTTTCCCCTCATAACTCCCCTCCACCCAGTTCCCACCCCACCCTCCTCCCTCGCTCCCATCCACTGTCCTCATCCATAGGTGCACAATTTTTGTCCAGTCTCTTCCCGCATCCCCCGCACTCCTTTCCCCCCAAGAATAGCCAGTCCACTCCCTTTCTATGCCCCTGATTCTATTATAATCACCAGTTCATTCTGTTCATCAGATTATTCACTTGATTTTCAGATTCACTTATTGATAGATGTATATTTGGTGTTCATAATTTATATTTTTACCTTTTTCTTCTTCTTCCTCTTCTTAAAGGATACCTTTCAGCATTTCATATAATACTGGTTTGGTGGTGATGAACTCCTTTAGCTTTTCCTTATCTGTGAAGCTCTTTAATCTGATCTTCAATTCTGAATGATAGCTTTGCTGGATAAGTAATCTTGGTTGTAGGTTCTTGGCATTCATCACTGAATATTTCTTGCCACTCCCTTCTGGCCTGCAAAGTTTCTGTTGAGAAATCAGCTGACAGTTGTATGGGTACTCCCTTGTAGGTACCTGACTTTCTTTCTCTTGCTGTTTTTAAGATTCTCTCTTTGTCTTTTGCTCTTGGCATTTTAATTATGATGTGTCTTGGTGTGGTCCTCTTTGGATTCCTTTTGTTTGGGGTTCTCTGCGCTTCCTGGACTTGTAAGTCTATTTCTTTCAGCAGGTAGGGGAAGTTTTCTGTCATTATTTCTTCAAATAGGTTTTCAATATCTTGCTCTCTCTCTTCTTCTGGCAAGGGGTGCATATATTCTTTCTGATTGGTGTTTCGGGATTCTGAGGATATTATTCCCAGAAATGGGATCACTGGGTCAAATGGTGGTTCCAATTTTAATTTTTGAGGAAACTCCATATTGTTTTTCACAGTGGCTGCACCAGTCTGCATTCCCACCAACTGTATACTAGGGCTTCCTTTTCGCCATAACCTCACCAGTACTTGTAGGTATAAGATGATACCGCATTGTTGTTTTGATTTGAATTTCTCTAATGATTAGTGACATTGAGCATTTTTTCATGTCAGTTCGTCATCTGTATTTCCTCTTTGGAGAAGTGACTATTCAGATCCTTTGCCCATTATTTAATTGGATTGTTTGTCTTCCTGGTGTTGAGTTGTATGAGTTCTTTGTATATTTTGGGAATTAACTCATCAGATATATCATTAGCAAATAATGTTTTCTCATACAGTGGGTTCCATTTTCATTTTGTTGGTGGTTCCTTTTGCTGTGCAGAAACTTTTTAGTTTGATGTAGTAACATTTGTGTATTTTTTACCTTTGTTTCTCTTGCCCTAGGAGATGTATTGGTGAAATGTCTGAGATTTTACTACCTATGTTTTCTTCTAGGGTTTTTATAGTTTTATGGCTTACATTTTTTTATATATATGGGATTGAGCCCACAACTCAGGCATGTGCCCTGATGAGAATCAAACCAGCAACTTTTTGGTCCATGGATTGATGGCCAACCAACTGAACCATACCAGCCAGGGCAAGTCTCTCATCCATTTTAGTTTATGCTTGTGCATGATGTAAATTGGTTAAATTGGTAGTCTAGCTTCATTTTTTCACATGTACCTGTCCAATTTTCCCAAACCACTTATTGAAGAGACTATCTTTACTCCACTGTATGCTCTTGCCTTCTTTGTCAACTATTAGTTGACCATATTGGCATGGATCAATTTCTGGGGTCTCTGTTCTGTTTCATTGGCCTATATGCCAGTTGTTTTTTTGTGTGTGTGTTTTTGTGCCAGTTCCAGGCTGTGTTCATTCCAGTGGCTTTGTAATATAGCTTGATATCTGGTATTGTGATTCCTCCAACTTTGTTCTCTTTCAAGACTGCTGAGGATATTTGTGTGTGTGTTTTGTTTGTTTGTTTGGTCCCATATAAATTTTGGGAATATTTGTTCTCAATTTGTGAAATATGCCATTGGTATTTTAATAGGGATTGTGTTGAATCTGTAGATTGCTTTGGGTAGTATGGACATTTTAATGATGTTAATTCTTCCAACCCATGAATATGGTATATGCTTTCACTTGTTTGTATCTCCCTCTATCTCCTCCTTCAATGTCCTATAGTTTTCCAAGAATAGGTCTTTTACCTCTTTGGTTGAGTATATTCCCAGGTATTATATTTTTTGTTGTTGTTGCAATGGTAAATAGGATTATTTTTAGTTTCTCTTTCCAAGAGATCTTTATTGGTGTATAAAAATGCCATCCATTTCTGGATGTTAATTTTGTATCCTGCTACTTTGCCAAAAGAATTTATTAAATCTAGCAGTTTTGAGTGAAATTTTAGGGTTTTCTATGTAAAATATCATGATATCTGTGAATAATAACATTTTCAGCACTAGCCAGTTTGGCTCAGTGGATAGAATGTCAGCCTGCAGACTGAAGGGTCCCGGGTTCAATTCCAGTTAAGAGCACATGCCCAGGTGCAGGCTCAATAACCAGTGGGGGGGTGGGGGGGGGGTGGCAACCAGTCAATGGTTCTCTTTCATCACTGTTGTTTCTATTTCTTTCTCCCTCTTCCTTCCTCTCTGAAATCAATAAAAAAAGAGAACTATATATATAAAATAACAGTTTTACTTCTTCTCTTCCATTTGGATGCCTTTTATGTTTCCTTCTTGTTTGATCACTGTGGCTAGGAATTCCAGTATTATATTGAATAAGAGTAGACATTTCTGTCTTATTCCTGATATTAAGGGAAATGGTTTTAGTTTTTGTCCATTGAATATGATGTTGGCTGTAAGTCTGTCACCTATGGCCTTAGTACAGCCATGGGCAAACTACGGCCCGCGGGCCTGATCCGGCCCGTTTGAAATGAATAAAACTAAAAAAAAAAAAGACCATACCCTTTTATGTAATGATGTTTACTTTGAATTTATATTAGTTCACACAAACACTCCATCCATGCTTTTGTTCCGGCCCTCCAGTCCAGTTTAAGAACCCATTGTGGCCCTCGAGTCAAAAAGTTTGCCCACCCCTGCCTTAGTATGTTGGGGTATGATTCCTCTATTCTTACTTTGCTGAGAGGTTTTTTTTTTTTGTTTTTTGTTTTTTACCATAAATGGGTGCTGGATTTTGTCAAATGCCTTTTCTGTATCTATTGATATGATCATGTGATTTTTATCCTTCATTTTGTTTATATGATGTATTATGTTTATTGATTTTCCAATATTGAACCAACCTTGCATCCCCAGAATAGATCCCACTTGGTTATGGTGTATGATCTTTTAGTGTATTGCTGAATCCAATTTGCTAATACTTTGTTGAGTATTTTAGTATCTATGGTCATCAGGGATAGTGGTTTATTATTTTCTTTCTTTGTAGTATCTTTATCTGGTTTTGGGATTAGGGCAGCCGTGGCAAACTACGGCCCGCGGGCCGGATCCAGCCCGTTCGGCTGTTCTATCCGGCCCGTGGAGCCGAAAGAGCGGAGGGTTCTCTTGCTCTCCCCTCCGCTCCTTCACCAGCAGCAGTATTAACATGGCAACATCGGGAAACACGGCCGCAGCTCCTTCTTCTGAGTCCAGTTTAAGAACCCATTGTGGCCCTCGAGTCAAAAAGTTTGCCCACCCCTGGATTAGGGTAATGTTGGCCTCATAAAAAGAGCTTGGAAGTCTTCCCTCTTCTTGAATTTTCTGGAATTGTTTGAGGAGGATTGGTGTTAGTTCTTCTTTGAATGTTTGGTAAAACTCCCCTGTGAACCTATCTGGTCCAGAACTTTTGTTTGCTGGGATTTTTGTGATTACTGGTTTAACTCTATTAGTTGTTATTGGCCTATTTAGGTTTTCTGATTCTTTCTGATTGAGTTTTGGCAGGTTGTGTATTTTCTAGGAATTTGTCCATTTCACCTAGGTTGTCCAGAGTTTTGGTATGTAGTTGTTCCTTGTATTTTCTTACAATCCTTTGTATTTCTGTGATGTCAGTTAATTCTCTTTCATTTCTGATTTTATTTATTTGGGTCTTCTCTCTGTTTCTTCATGAGTTTGGCAAAGGCTCATAAATCTTGTTTATCTTTTCAAAGAAGCAGCTCTTGAGTTTATTAATCTTTTTTTTTTTTGTCTCTAGCTTATTTATTTCCACTATGATCTTTATTACATCCTTCCTTCTACTTCCTCTGGGATCTTCTTGTTGTTTTCTTTCTAATTCACTTAATTATAGGATTAGATTGTTTACTTGAGCCTTTTCTTGTTTTTTGAGGTAGGCCTATAATGCTATGAACTTCTCTCTCAGGACTGCTTACACGTCCCATAGATTTTAGGTTGCTGTGTGTTCATTTTCATTTGTTTCTAGGAAATTTTTGATTTCTTGCTTGATCTCCTTGGTAATCCATTCATTGTTTAATAACATGCTGCTTAGCTTCCAGATGTTTGAATGTTTTTGAGTGCTTTTATTATAGTTGACTTCCAGTTTCATGCCCTTGTGGTCTAAGATGCTTGATATGATTTAAATATTTTTGAATTTGTTAAGACTTATTTAGTGTCTTAACATGTGGTCTTTTTATTTTATTTTTAATATTTTAAAGAGGAAGGGAGAGAGAGAGAGAAATAGAGAGAGAGAGAGAGAGAGAGAGAGAGAGAGAAACATCAATGATGAGATAGAATCATTGATCAGCTGCCTCCTGCAATCCCCTCTGGGGATCAAGCCCACAACCCAGGCATATGCCCTGACTGGGGATCAAATTGTGACCTTCTGGTTCATAAGTCAACGCTTAACCCTGAGCTACACTGTCCGGGCATTTTCACCTCCAATTTTTTTTTCACCTTCAATTTTAAATGCAGCCTTGCTGGATACTGTAGTCTTGGATTCAGTTCCTTGCTTTCCATTACTTTGAGTAAATCCCTTTTGGCTTGAAGTATTTCTGTGGAGAAATCAGTTGACATTCTAATGGGAACTCCCTTGTCGGTAACTTTCTGTCTCTCTCTTGCTGTCTTTAAGATTCTTGCTTTATCTTTAATATTTGTTATTTTAATTATGATGTGTCTTAGTGTGGGTCTCTTAGTGTTCTTTTTTTAAAAAAAACACATACATGTTTTTATTGATTTCACAGAGAGGAAAGAGAGGGAGAGAGGGATAAAATAATCAATGATGAGAGAGAATCATTGATTGGCTGCCTCCTGCACGCCCCCTACAGGGGTCGTGCCCTGACCAGGAATCGAACTGTGACCTCCTTCTTCATGGGTCAATGCTCAACCACTGAGCCACACCGACTGGGCTCTTTTTATTCCTCTTGATTGGGACTCTCTATGCTTCCTGAACTTCTGTGACTTTTTCCTTCACCAGGTTAGGGAAGTTTTCTGTCATTATTTCTTTAAGTAGGTTCTCTATTCCTTGCTCATATTTTTCTCCTTCTGGACACCCTATGATTCAGACTTTGTTACATTTCATGTTGTCCCAAAGAGATAACAAAAATTTAAAAAATTTTTTCCTGCTCTAATTGAGTGTTTTTCCCACCTTGTTTTCCACATCACTAATCTGATCCTCTATTTCATTCATTCTAGTTTTAATTCCTTCCAGTGTATTCTTGATGTCTGATATGGTATTCTTCATTTCCAACTAGTTCTTCTTCATGGTTTCTACTTCCCATTCCATGCTGTTGTAGTTTCCACTAAGTTCCTTGAGCATGCTTATAACCTTTACATTGAATTCTATACCTGATAAATTTCTTGCCTCCATTTCATTTAGCTCTTTTTCTGGAACTTCCTCCTTTTCTTTCATTTGGGATTTCTTTGTCTCCTCATTTTTGCTGTCTCTGTGTTTATTTCTATGTATTAGATAGAATTGCTATGCCTCTCAGTTTTCATGGGATGGCCTTATGTAGAAAGTATCCTTTGGGACCTATTGGTGAGAGTCTTTGATCTCCTGAGCTGGATGCTCTAGGAATTCCTCTCTTTTTTTTTAATATATTTTATTGATTTTTCACAGAGAGGAAGGGAGAGAGAGAGTTAGAAACATCGATGAGAGAGAAACATCGATCAGCTGCCTCCTGCACATCTCCTACTGGGGATATGCCCGCAACCCAGGTACATGCCTTTGACCGGAATCGAACCTGGGACCTTTCAGTCTGCAGGCCGACGCTCTATCCACTGAGCCAAACCGGTTTCGGCTAGGAATTTCTCTTGTGTGGATTATTTCATCTTTCCTTATGGTGTTGGGTCTTGATTTTTGTTGTCCCATTCACAAGTTGGATCTCATGCCGGCTGGCTGACTGTGAGGCTCAACCCCATATAATGTGAGCTGTTCTGCAGTTGCTGACAGAGAAAAACAAGAAACAAAACAAAAACATTCAAAAGGCCCCATACAACAGCAACTATCACAAAAGGAAAGAGGATTAGGAAAAACAAAAGAGAACAAGAATATAAGAAAAGAAAAAAGATATGAGAAGAAAAAAGTGGAAGAAAAAGAATATGAAAGGAAAGAAGGGAGAGAATAAAGAATAGGAAAAGGAAAATGGTATAAAAGAGGAAAGAAAAAATTATGAAATGGAAAAAAGAGAATGACAAAAGAGAAAAATAAGAAAAGGAAAAAAAGAAAAGGAGAAAGAACAAAAAATAGAGTAAGAAAAGGAAAGATATGAAAGACCAAAGAGAAACAAAAATAAGAACAAAGCAAAGAAAATAATGCCAAAAAAAAAAGCAAAGTGGAGTTTGCCTTAGCAAAATTTTGTGCCACATGAGAGCTACCTTTGGATCCTGCTCTTATGTTGATTGAGGCTGTTTTGTATGCCATTCCTGGGTCTCCTGGGAGGTACTTTGGTGCTAGCCACTGTCAGAATCTGTCCAGGTTTGGCTCTGGGCAACCTGTTGGAAGCTTCAATGATCCACAGTTTATGGCTGCCTCCACAGGGCTTGGCTTGCTGAAGGGGCCAATCTGCACTCTAGGGCCAGCTTGTTAGCAGCATGGGGGTCCAGAGGCCAGTCAGAAAATTTCCCAAGGCACTTGGGCTCTGCCTCCATGCCAGCCAGCTATCAAACTTAGTCACTGGAAAGACTTCTGAAAGGGCTTCTGGTGGAATTGGGAGGCTGACACCTCTGGGTTTCATGTGAGGGGGAGGTCCCGTTCAGATTTCAGGGAAGATGGTGGGTGTGTTGCCCAACCCAGAGCCACACAATTAAGTCGGCCTCAGAATATTTCCCTGATTTCAGCAGGGCGGAGCCCCTCATATGCAATCCAATGGGAACTGCTGGAAGCCGGGAGTTTCTATCATCTCTCTGTGAAGCAGAGGTACCAATTAGGTTCCCGGACAGTGGGTGAATGGCTCCACCCCAAAGCCAGCCACTGATACCCTGAGACTGTCCAGACCCATAGGCTTGCCTCTGTTGTTGCCTCCTCAGCAAGGATCGAGATGCAAGGTGGGGCAAGCTATATCTTCAGGGCAGGTATTTGCCTTTCTGTAGGCTATCACTGCTTGGAGGGGCTTGAGCCTCTCAGGAAAAACGGCGGCTGCAGTATGGGGGATGACTGAGTGCAGGTCTTCCAGCTGCCGCTTTTTAACTTCTCCCCCAATGCCTCCCACCCCAGCCTCTCCTCAGATGACTCCTGTCTGCACTGCCTCCCTCCACCAAAGCCTCAGGTGAGTGGCTGCAAACAAAAATCATGTGCTTTGATTTTTAAAAGAAAATGGCTTTCTTTGTCTCCAACAGACTCCGTTTCCCTGGCAGTGGCTCCACCACCTTTCACCACTGGATGGTATGTGGGCCGCTGTTCAAGGCTCTTGTGCTTGGGCATGGGAAGCCCAGCCTGGGGTCTGGACCTCGAACATCTCAGGGAACCCTCCCTCTTTCCCCCAGAAGCCGAGATATTCCTCCTCACCCTCAGATTGCCACCTGTGGGAGCTGGGCCAGCCCCTCTCAAGACCCTGCCCTTCCTACCAGTCTAGAGGTGGTTTCTGCCCTTCCTTGTTAGGAGTCTCCTCTTCAGCTAGTCTTCAGTTGGTGATTCAAGGTGAATGTTCCCCAATTTAGTTTTTTTCCAGTTTGTTTCTGGGTGGAGGTGCAAGAAGGATCCACGTACTCCACCACCATCTTGAAACCTGGCATATAACTTCTTTAGTAAAAGGTTCATCTTTGGCCTAAGCAAGCCCCATCCATTGTTTCTGGTCATCTAGGTTAACATACCTTTGAAATAACCATCCTCAAAAGAGCACATAATATTGTTAACTATCCTGTAACCCAATCCCTACCTTGCATAGGTTCCTTCCTAAGTTTCAAATGCATAAACAAAGCTTCAAAACTGTTATTCTTTGGAGCCTTTGAGATCTTGCTCCCCAGCGTATGTCACCTTGGCTCAAATAAGCACTTATAAAATTTTTCTACAGGTTCAGAGGTTTCTTATGTTGACATAAACCTCAAATCTCAGTGTCATAACCCAACAAAGGTTTATGTTTTGCTCTAATCGTCCCAATGAGTATGGTGGATATGCTCATGCAATTTTATCTATAACAATGAAAGCATAATATGCTAATTCGACCGGACAGCCAAACAACCTTCCGGATGAAACCATGGTGGCAGGGGCTGAGGCAGAGGTGGTTAAGAGCAGTCAGGCAGGCAGGCAGGCAAGTGGTTAGGGGCGATGAGGCAGGCAGGCAGGCAAGTGGTTAGGGGTGATCAGGAAGGCAGGCGAATGGTTAGGGTTGATCAGGCAGGCAGGTAGAGTGGTTAGGGGCGATCAGGCAGGCAGGCAAAGTGGTTAGGGTTGATCAGGCAGGCAAGTGGTTAGGGGTGATCAGGCAGGCAGGCGAACAGTTAGGGGCGATCAGGCAGGCAGGCAGAGTGGTTAGGGGCAATGAGGCAGGCAAGCAGAATGGTTAGGGGTGATCAGGTAGGCAGGCAGAGGTGGTTAGGGGTGATCAGGCAGGCAGGCAGAGGTGGTTAGAGGTGATCAGATAGGCATGCAGAGTGGTTAGGGTTGATCAGGCAGGCAGGCAAGTGGTTAGGGGAGATCAGGCAGGCAGGCAAGCGGTTAGGAGCAATCAGGCAGGCAGGCAAGCGGTTAGGAGCAATCAGGCAGGCAGGCAGGCAGAGGTGGTTAAGGGCAATCAGGCAGGCAGGCAGAGGCGGTTAGGGGTGATCAGGCAGGCAGGCAGAGGCAGTTAGAGGTGATCAGACAGGCAGGCAGAGTGGTTAGGGCTGATCAGGCAGGCAGGTGAGTGGTTAGGGGTGATCAAGCAGGCAGGCGAGTGGTTAGGGGCGATGAGACAGGAAGGAGAGTGGTTAGGGGCGATCAGGTAGGCAGGCAGAGGCAGTTAGAGGCGATCAGGCAGGCAGGCAGAATGGTTAGGGTGATGGGGCAGTCAGGCAGAGTGGTTAGGGGCAATCAGACAGGCAGACAGGTGAGCGGTTAAGAGCCAGTGGTCCTGGATTGCGAGAGGGATGTCTAATTGCCAGTTTTGGCCTGATCCCTCAGGGATCCTTGTGGGATTGGACCTAAACCGGCAGTTGGACATCCTCTGAGGGGTCCCGAATTGCGAGATGGTGCAGGCTGGGCTGAGGGATCTCCGCCCCCCCGCCCCCGCACGATTTTCATGCACTGGGCCTCTAGTTAAGAATAACAGTGTTGTCCTGGCTGGGTGGCTCAGTGGTTGGAGTATCATTCCATACACTAAAATGTAGCAGGTTCAATTCCAAGAAAGGGCACATAGCTAGGTTGCCAGTTTAATCCCTGGTTGGGATGTGTGTAGGAGGCAAGCTCTCAATGTTTCTTTCTCACATTGCTAGTTCTCTCTCTCTCTCTCTCTCTCTCCCTCTCCCTCTCTCTCTCATTAATGAAAGCACATCATCCTCAGGTGAGGATAAAAAGAAAAAGAATCCCAGTGTCCTTCCATCTCTTCTTGCTGTCATCCCTTAGTTCCTCAGCCTTAGTTTTCTGTATGTGGCAGACTGATGTATAAACAACAGAAAGGAACTATAAATCACTGAAGTTTTAAGGGTCAGGCTTAGATTGGGCAACCATTGCTTCTGTCTACACTCCACTGGCCAGAATGTAGAAGGGAGCTAGGAACTGTAGGTTTCCTGGGTATACAAGTAAAAATAGGATGGTAAATATTTATCACTGTTTATACCATAGTTCCTTTCAGTTACAGGAACAGAAAACCCAACTCAAATAGGCTTTGCCAATGAGGAGGAAACTGGTCTTGCAAGGGGTGTCAGGCCATAAAAACTGTGAACAATGCACTGCGGGGGTGGGGTGGGGGGTGTGTGTGTGTGTTATCGCTCGCCCCAGGACAGATCATCGGATATGGCCTCAGGACCCCCAACACCGGAGGTCTTCCTGTAAGCCCAGGAAAGGGGGTGGAACCATATCTGCAAGACAAAGACCCCAGAAGGTTATAAAAAGTGAAGCCCTCTGCGTGTTTCTTCACTCTGATTTGGAAATTATTCCCGGAGTCCACTAATGTTAATAAACAAGGTCCCTCCCTTTCTCTAGGAAGTGTGCTTGGTATTTCTTTGGTTTTCTGAAACACCAGAAAGGAAAATCTTTTCCTCTACCTTCTTAGATTTAGTTTGGGGAGGCTTGTGAATTAAACTGAAAAAAGACAGGCTAGCAAGAGAAAAAAATATTTTAATCACATACTATGTAGGGGAGTTCACAAAGAAATGTGATTCACAGGGGTGATTAGAATTGGGGGCTTATATATCCTTTCAATAGGTGAAGGGGGAGGGATAAAAGGACACATGAAAACAAAACACTTTTTAGAACAGCGGTTCTCAACCTGTGGGTTGCAACCCCTTTGGGGGTCAAATGGCCCTTTTACAGGGGTTGCTTAAGACCATTGGAAAACACATATATAATTACACATTGTTTTTGTGATTAATCACTATGCTTTAATTATGTTTAATTTGTAACAATGAAATTGGGGGTCACCACAACATGAGGAACTGTATTAAAGGGTCGCAGCATTAGGAAGGTTGAGAACCACTGTTTTAGAAGGTGGAAGAAGGAAAACAAGAAACTTTTAGGAAAGATAAATGGGCCCTTAGGGGAATAGATTATAGACATGTTGTTTTGTGACAATGTTGTGGTTTAGGTGTGGTGACAATTCTCATGGTTTCTAAAGATATGAATCAACCTTTCCTAGTTGCTCCCTGGGAGGAGATTTAAGACAATTGAGTTTGTTTGTTTTTTTTGTGGGAAGGCTCTGCCTTTAAGGCAGATAAGGGATTTCAGGAATTCAAATGCCTTTAGCTAAAAATAATTTTTATGCTACAGTGTCTTATTCTGGACTCCTTCAGCTTAAACAGAAAGGGAATTTATTGGCTCATATAACAGAGAAGTCTAGAGGTAGGATGGGTTCATGTTGGGTTTGATTTGAGTTTATGATGATCTCAGGGATTGACTTCCGTTCCCAATGATTGATTTGCCCAGCTCTCCCTCCCTCACATGTTAGTCTTATTCTCAGTTGGCTCTCCCAAGTAGCAAAAAAAAGAAAAAAGTTTGTAACTCTTCCAATATTCACATTTGAACAGCTTATCATCCAGAGAAAGAAAAAAACTCTTTTGTTTTTTATCCCAAATGATGGGAAGGTTGTAGACAGTAAGTCAAGAGAACCAAGAGATGAATGTTCTGGAAGCCAAGGGAGGAACTTTAAGGATAGAGAAGTCAAATCATCCAAATTACTTCCTGTGTGTTGATTTCATAGTCATCAGACATCCTTTGTATTTTGGATTCTCATGTAAATGTTCCTTTTGAGTGACAATGTGTTGATCAGAGTTTTCTGGTCTTCATGGCAGTTATGTTTTTCATGAAAGAAAAAGGAATAAATTGGGGTTTTGTTTTATTTATCAGTCTCTAGTAAGTTTGGTGGGCATGAATCATCCTTCTGGATTTAAATTAGCTCTGAGGGGCCACATGCTAACCTGAAAGTGCATGGAAGGCCTGCATGGCAGCCCTAAAGTAACCACAAAGATGGTCGGAAATTAAACTTTAACTAAAAGCAGTTATGGTGGGTAGTTACTTCCTAGGCTGGTATCTTCCCTGACAAGGTCAATCTTTACTTTAACGGAGTCTGTCTTTTTGCATCTACAGTAACATATCCTTGAAATGTCAGGGTAACTTGTAACTTCCCTTTTTCCGGATCCCTCAGGCCATAACCAAATGCCTTGGGTGTCATGACAGACCATAAATTCCTTGTTATTGCTATCATGTTAATTATTGCCTGTTAACTATCCTGTACCCACCTAAGTAAAAGAAGTATGTGTCTATCATTTTACTCTTTATCCAATCCCAGAGGGTTCCCCACTTTGCTTTCTCCCGACTCTCTATCACCAATGGATTTCATGTAACCCACCTACATCTCCTCCTTTGATTGCAATGTATAAAAATAGAAGATAAACCACCATTCTCTGGAGCACTATCCCAACCCGTTGAGATTCTGCTTCCCGGCAATTGTTGACAGTTGGCTCAAATAAACTCACAAAAATTCTGTACAGGTTTGTATATTTTTACGTTAACAGGGCTAACAACCTGAAGTTTCTGTCTCTTCAAATTGAGGACCAGGCTCTAGAATACAGAGTGAAATCTTAAGTTCACTTTCATACTTTAACATGCTTTGCTAAGTCACTATATTTCAAATATTAGGAATATTTGAAATATAATGACTTAAAATTTGAAATATATATTTCAAATATTTGAAATATAATGACTTAAAATTGTGCCAAGGTTTTTGACCATTTAGCTTTCCATGTTTGTTATTTTTCATTATTTTGTGTCTTTTCCTATAAAGCTTATTTTCAAGGTGAGCCAGAAAGGGGCAGCTGGGCAGAATATCCTTAGCCCAGTTGGCGAAAGAGGTCCTGGTTATTTGTGGCCATACCAGGCCTCCAGGGGTGATGCGAGTCACCTTTTGGGAAGATGGATCTGGGAATGGTAATCAGTAAGGAAGCAACTATCACCATAAACAGCAGAGAAGAGCCTGGAGCAGCCATAATGAGGAAGAAGAAACCAATTCAAATAGGGAGCAAGAATAGTAGTATTCAGTTGATCGAATATTGTGTGCAGCGATCGTGTGTATGTGTTCGGGATCTAACAAGAGGCCAGATTTCAAATCCAGGTCACTCCCGAGAGCTGGCCCATCACTGCCATTGATACTGTGAAGACAACCGGGAGAGGAAACGTTCCTTACAGGTCAGACTGCAACGTCTATCAAGTATGTGTGCGAGCCGTTTCTTGGCAAGTGTTCTTGCAAAAATGCACGTATCTTAACTTTTTTTCCTCTCGTTATGACGGGCATCCATTCGGCAGAGTTAGCAATTTAAAGGAGACACCAGCAAAACTGCGTGTCTGAAACAAATTTAGTAACACTGGCCAGTTATGAAACGAACCTGACTTCACTTCTTTTTCTCCTCTGGTGATGTCTTCGCGCCTTAGCTCGGTGCTGCTCTGCAGCGGTGCCCCTCTCCCTCCACCTCCTTCCAAGCCTGCGGGGAACTAGCTGGTCCACGGAGGGGGCCCCGCCACGCTCGTCTCCACGCCTTCGGATTCCTCGCAGCCCCGACCGCGGGATGGCTGCCCCGGCGGGTGGGGGAGCAGACCGGCGGGCAGGGCCTCGCCCCCCGCGGGCGCGTGGCTGGGCGGCCGGCCTTCGAGGGCCTGCGAGGCGGCACACATGCCAGCCCGCCTCCCGGTCGCGGGGAAGACAAGGAGCCCGGACTCGCCCAGGCCGACCCGGAGCCTACCCATGAGGCAGCGCGCGGGCTCCTCGCGAACCCCTCGGCCCTCTCCCCGCGGCTCGGCTGCCTGCTCCGCAATGGGCGCCGCCGCGGTCGCGGCGGGGTAGTTGTTCGAGCTCCTCCTTTTCCTCCTCCTCTATCTCCTCCTCCTCAGGGCCCCAGTCAGGCCGATCCGCTCCGCTCACGGTAAGCGCCCCCCGCCCCCGCCCGCCCCGCGCTGCGGCAGGCAGAGGCCCTCCCGCGCGGCCGGCGCCGCCTCATTCCGGGGGCGCCGGGCTGGGGGTGTCGAGGCCGGCGCGGGTCGCCCAGAGCACCCAGGGAGCGGGGACGGGGACTGGCTGCGCGGCGGCCGGCGGCCCGCCATCTTGCGCCGGCCCTGGCGTGGGAGGCATCCCGGCGCGGCGCGGCGGCCGCTCGGGGCGCAGGCCGGGGCCGCGCAGGCCGCCGCCGCCGCCGCCTCCCTTCCTCCCTTCCCGAGGCCGGGCGCCCCCAGCCTGGTGGTGGCTTTTCTCTCTCGAGCCAACTCCCATCGTCTCCGCGCACTTTGTGCCGATGTGTGGCGGAGACCCCGCTCCTCTCACAGCAGCCTTCCCCCGAGTCTCCCCGGAGCCTCCCCGTCGTCGGCAGGGACGACGGGCGGTTCCGAACTCGCGGGCGTCGGAGAGCCGGGCCCAGGGTCCCGCCCAGGTGGCCGGCTCGGCCCGCGCACGCCCTGCCCTGGCCCCGGGGACTTCCCTGCCCCGCCGCGGCCGCCCCGTCTCATTGTCTCCAGGAAAGGCCCAGAGGGACAGCGCGGACTTGGAGACACAATTTCCGACATAGCTTCAGGCTTCACCTCGTGAGGCGGAGCGGAGGATCCCACTCGGAGGGTTCCTCCGGCTCTGGCGACGCGAGGGGCGCCTCCCGCGTGGTCCCGCGTTAAAACGCATTTAAGCGGAATCTGCTAGAGAGGAGACGCGTCCGAGGGAACCCGCGTCTGCAGGCACCTTCCTTCGCGGGTTCTCATTGTGTTGCGAAGATTTAGGTGTTTTTTTTAAAAATTCTAATTTATAATCTATTTGTTTTTAATTTATGTATAGCTTTCAGGTTTGGCTTGTGTCTTAAGAATTTGACGTCTTTTAGTGCCACGACACAGAAAACTGAAAGGAGAGTTTTAAAGTACAAAAGCCGCCCCTGGGCAGTGGTCAGGCGTCCTGCATCGGGGGTTCCGGTGCCAACTCGGGCCGTCTTTCAGTAGACACTTGCTGCGCCTGCGAAGGCCCAGGTTCGCTTAGGAAATTAAGTGCTTTGGATGTTTTAAAACATCGGTGCAAATACCCATACAAAGTATCTATCATTTGTATCTGTCATTGAGACCTACCCCGAAACCAAGGTGAGGAAAGAGCCTCCTGGAGAGGTGTTTTGTTTTTTTTAAAATTTAATATATTTTTATTGATTTCAGAGAGGAAGGAAGAGGTAGAGAGAGAGAGATAGAAACATCAATGATGAGAGAGAATCATTGATTGGCTGTCTCCTGCATGTGCCCTTGACGGGAATCAAACCCGGGTTCAGTCCGCAGGCGGATGCTCTATACACTGAGCCACACCGGCCAGGCGGGAGAGTTCTTTAATGAGCTCATGGCTGGGAAGTGGTAGAGCCAATTCCAGACCCTTAGGTCTTCTGATTCCAGTGTTCAATTCAGTATATTATGTTTCATTTTTTAAGAGAGTGTGAGTAGTGAGGAGAAGAGGCAAGGAGGCTCACCTACAAAATTTAGATACTACTCACTTGCCTCTTGTTTTACAGTTTAAGAATTCATTTCTGAACCTCGCAACCATTTTTTTTTTTATTTTTTGTGTTACCGTATTTTTCCCCAAACTTTGAAAAGTTGAAGATAGCACGTTTGAACACATACCTACCCCAAAGTTTTAATAGTTATTACCATGTTGCCACATTTGCTTTATCTACCCATTTCAGTCTTTTTAAAAAATGAACATATATTTAGAGATTCTTAGAGAAAGAGAGAGAGAGAGAGAGGAAGGGAGAGGGATAGATAGAAACATGGATAAGAGAGGAACATCACTGATCAGCTGTCTCCTGCACGCCCCCTACTGGGGATCGAGCCCACAACCTGGGCATGTGCTCTGACCAGGAATCTAATGGGCTCCTTGGTGGATGCTCAACCACCACTGCGCCCACTGGGCCCATTTCACATTCTCTTTGGTGAACATTCTCAAGTCCATTGCAGATATGACAATTCACACTGAAGTGTACGGTATGTGTGTCCGTATGTATATCATAAGGTTAGGACAATTTCTATATAACCACAATACCACAATCACTTAAAGTTAATTCCTATAATCTACAATATGTTTGTAGTATTCACATCTTCCCTGTAGTTCCCCAAATAGCCTTTTTAGTCGTTTATCAATATCCAATCATGCATTACATTTATTTGTTAATTTCATTTAATTTAGCGTTGTTGCGTCTTTGTGTGTGTGTGTGTGTGTGTGTGTGTGTGTGTGTGTATGATGGCATTGACCTTTTGAAGAGACTAGGCCAGTGATCTAGTCGCATAACCCACATTCTGTATTTTATTGACAGTTTCCTTCTTTTTGGGTTTACATTGTACCCTCAATTGCCTGTATTTTTTGAATAGATCAGGCTTAATATTTTGGCGGGATTACTTAAGTCATCCAGTGTATTTCACATTATACATTATGCAATATTTTTATAAGAATGCAGACCGTGCTCTTTTGCTAAAAGGGCATATGACTATTCATCCTTTGTGTGTGTTCTAAAATTCAACTTGATACAGTTCAGAAGTGAACAAGTGTTGAACACAGATGTATACAATGGTGACTAGAAGGAAACATGACATGGATTTTTTAAAAAATATATTTTATTGATTTTTTTACAGAGAGGAAGGGAGAGGGATAGAGAGTTAGAAATATCGATGAGAAAGAAACACCGATCAGCTGCCTCCTGCACACTCCTCGCTGGGCATGTGCCCACAACCAAGGTATATGCCCTTGAACGGAATCGAACCTGGGACCCTTCAGTCCGCAGGCCCATGCTCTATCCACTGAGCCAAACAGGTTAGGGCAACACAAATTTTTTTATTCATTGGATTGATTATTCAAATGAGTGTCTACAAATCTAAAACTGAAAATATCTTGCAGTTATGAAGCAAAGAAGATGCCTACACTTCAATAAAATTATGAACCATCAAAGGTTTCAAAACATTCAAATATTGCATTGATGATGTACATGCAAAATGAAGACCCAAAAGAAATGATAAGCTAGAACTTATTAGGGAAGTATTTGATATCTCAGATCAGTATTTACAAGATAAATATGTTCCAGGTTCACATGTGACAGTTGAGAAGTTACTTTTAGTTTTTAGAAGCATATTGTTCACTCATTGATTGTTGAGTTGGAGAAAATTTGTTTTGGATATCTTATCTGAAGACAGCGACATTTCCCAAATTTCTCTTGTCATTAGAGTCTGAAGTGCTTGCCATCCATCTTTGCCTTGGTCTTCAGGTTCATCTGATAATTGTGAAATGTCTCCTTTGTCAGTTTTCTTTTGTCCTATTATGGGTAGGAAATAAAAAGTTCTGAGCTTTTAACTGTATTCATTGAAAACTAAAAGCATATGAAGAGGATCAGGATATGCCATCCAATTATGTGCCACTTTGACATAAAGATTAGTTTGAACAGAAGGCAGTTGAGAATCAACAGATAAAGAGTTTTTTTTGCCCTCCCATTGTCTGCCTAAAGTAGAGCATAAATTTCCTTTTATGTCATACCCTTTTCCCCATACCAGGAAGGAAAGAGAAACTCTTACCTTCTGAGATTCAGAGTTGATACTGAGATGAGTTTGCATATATTTCCTAGTTAGAACTTCCCTATGATTTGTCTCTCAAAGCTCAAATCCTCTTTCCTTTAAAATGGTATATAAGCCCCTGAGCCTAACTGCTTCTTTGAGTTTTACCCCTCTTGAGTGAACTCTGAGGTATGTAAACATTAATAAAAATTGTGTGCTTTTTCTGTCTTTTGTTAGTTCAAGTTGAAGATCCCCAGCTACTGCAACCTGAAAGGGTAGAAGTAAAGTTTTTCCTCCCAACACAGACCACAAAGATGATGTCTTCAGTCTTCTATGCCTTTCATTTTTTTGAAAGGTGATAAAATAAGCAAAAGAATTAGCTGAAAAAAAGATAATAAAATGAAGTATAATGTATTAATGATGATTTATTTCATCCTTGGATTATCCTATTATTACTTTAGTTTTATTTTTTAAAAGCATAGTTGTTAATAATTGATGTGCAATGGTGAAATCTAAGATGATGGAATTAACGAAATATTTCAGGATGTAGGAAAACTGAAATCACTAAGATCCCATAATGTAGCTTAGATTTATAACAGGATTCTGTAGACTCATAGTAATCATAAGATAAAATGAGTTTTATTCTATTTAAAAGTAATAAATTTCCCTTTGCTCTTTGAAGATCTCAGGGTAACATTAAAGGTAAAAAAATGTCAATCTTTACAACTATAACTGCTCAAGAAAGAAAATCAAAAACTAAAAGAAAAGAGAAAAATACCCTAAAGTTGTTCCTATGGACTCTGATAGTATACTGAAGGTGAATGATTAATTTGGACAATGAGATCTAGAGGTCCACCCTTTCCAACACACACATTAAACCTGTCTGCCTCTCCTCCTACTATCACGATAGGTTTGTCAGCCTTTTGTACTACATCTTGAATGAATGCAGGGTAGTACTTAGAAAGTTATTTTTTGAAGTTCCAAATTTTTTCTTTAATATTTTTTTTCCCTTCTTTCCAAACTTTACCTTTAGAGATTTTCCATAGTAAAGAATGATTGAATGGAACACTGTAGGATCAAAATATAATATTTAGGCCTTTTGGTGAACTGGATTAAACCCAAAATGTTTTTTATTTCAATTATTTTTATTGTGAACATTCTGTTTTTCTGGTTTAGTACACCATGATAAACAATGTGTGATTTTTGGAATGATGTTGATTTTGCTTCTTTGTGTTTTTATTTTTTTATTTTATTTTTATTTTTCCTTTCTCTGATACTTCGAGGTAAAGTCTTTTTTTTTCCTTTTTTTAAAATTAAATCTTTATTGTTCAGATTATTACATTTGTTCCTCTTTCCCCCCACCCCCATAACTCTCCTCTTTCCAGTTCCCACCCCACCCTCCGCCCTCACTCCCCACCCACTGTCCTCATCCATAGGTGCACGATTTTTGTCCAGTCTCTTCCTGCATCCCCCACACCCCTTTCCACCCCCAAGAACAGTCAGTCCATTCCCTTTCTATGTCCCTGATTCTATTATAATCGACAGTTCATTCTGTTCATCAGATTATTTATTCACTTGATTCTTAGATTCACTTGTTGATAGATGCGTATTTGTTGTTCATAATTTGTATCTTTACCTTTTTCTTCCTCTTCCTCTTCTTAAAGGATACCTTTCAGCATTTCATATAATCCTGGTTTGGTGGTGATGAACTCCTTTAGCTTTTCCTTATCTGTGAAGCTCTTTATCTGACCTTCAATTCTGAATGATAGCTTTGCTGGATAAAGTAATCTTGGTTGTAGGTTCTTGGTATTCATCACTTTGAATATTTCTTGCCACTCCCTTCTGGCCTGCAAAGTTTCTGTTGAGAAATCAGCTGACAGTCATATGGGTATTCCCTTGTAGGTAACTGAGTTTCTTTCTCTTGCTGCTTTTAAGATTCTCTTTGTCTTTTGCTCTTGGCATTTTAATGATGATGTGTCTTGGTGTGGTCCTCTTTGGATTCCTTTTGTTTGGGGTTCTCTGCGCTTCCTGGACTTGTAAGTCTATTTCTTTCAGCAGGTAGGGGAAGTTTTCTGTCATTATTTCTTCAAATAGGTTTTCAATATCTTGCTCTCTCTCATCTTCTGGCACCCCTATAATTCTGATGTTGGTACGCTTGAAGCTGTCCCATAGACTCCTTACACTATCTTCATATTTTCGGATTCTTTTTTCATTTTGCTTTTCCGGTTGGGTGTTTTTTGCTTCTTCGCATTTCAGATCTTTAACTTGATGCTTGCGCTCCTCTGGTCTGCTATTGGGAGTCTGTATAATATTCTTTATTTCAGTCAATGTATGCTTAATTTCTAGTTGGTCCTTTATCACAACATCGAGGGTCTCATTAGATTTCTTGAGGATCTCACTATATTTATCGGCGGTCTCACCAGTCTTTTCGAGGGTCTTACTAAATTTATCGGCGGCTTCTAGACAGTTCTTGAGAGACCTTAAAAGTGTGGTTTTGAGCTCTATATCCAGCATTTTGCCTTCCTCCATTTCTGTCCTGTTTCTTTGTCTCCGCATTTTTTATGCTTTCTTGGTGCACCCCCTAGTGGTCTTTGTGTGCAGTCTTGTTGTAGTTACGCCTTGATTGTTGTAGGTAACCTGGGGGGGATTTGACCTCTAGGCCAACTGGCTGTGAGAATCAGCTATGTCTGCAGTGGGAGAACTTCTGTCCTCTGGGGAGGTGCTAATCTAGCCTTTGCCTGAGGCTCTCCAGCAAATGGCTCTCTGCAGGGCTTGGGCGGGGCGAGTCACATGGGATCAACAGGGCGGGTGGAGGGAGCACTTATGGCTGCTCTCAGTCCCGTCCCCAGAGGCTCTGCCTCTCAGAGTCCCAGCAATCGCTGCAAGTACCTCGGAGAGAAAGCTGCCCTCGCGTTCTGGCCGATGCCAGACAGTCCCGCTTCTCCCGTTTGAGTCTGGGTTCCCAGAGACTCGCCTGGAACTGGAGCCCAGAGCCTGAGACTCCCTCCCAATTGAAAATGACAACCGCGCCCTCAGCCGCCAGCCCGCTCCGCACCTTTGTATTTTACTGCCGCACTGCGCCTCCTCTGAGTCTCGGTGTGCTTTTCTCTTTTCTTCTAGTTGTAGAATTTCCCCTCAGCCAGCTTTCCTGTGGTTCTGGGTGATGTCCGTTCTGTCTTTTAGTTGTATTTTTGAAGTGGTTGTGCAAGGCAGCCGGTGTTTACCTATGCCGCCATCTTGGTTTTTCTCCAAATCCTTCTTTGTGTTTTTAAACACAATGCCTTATACATAATTAATGCTTGCTTAATAAGTGCTTTTTCTTAGTGTTGTGCACATCACTGAATATAACAGTTTAAAATTATTACTTTATTCTTTGGATTGGTATATTCAAAATTTTGACTAGCCAATATAGTAATTTAGCCTGCCTTTTTTTTTTTTTTTTTTTTTTTGCCTGCCTTTTAAATAAAGGCTTTGACTTAGTTTATCTAGTGTAGTAGTTCTCTAAGTGTGGTCTGGGGACTTGAGACACTTTCAAAGGTTCTGCAAGTTTTTCCCTTTACCACCTATTTATCTCGTGAGGCTGCATTTTCTTCAACAGAGTGACATAGTGCAACAGATTGAATGCAGAAGCAGATAAGAGAATCCAGCTCTTTTTATTAAGACAGATGCTAATGAGATTTGTTAAAATGTAAAACAGTGCCACTCCTCTCAAGTTTTTGTTTGGGAAAATGTAATTATTTTTCCGAAAATATATTAATACTTAATGGTTTTATTATATTAATGTATATTTTTAAAATTTCTTGGATGGGGTTTGTGGACTAAGGAGAAGATTTCATACTTAGAAGTTAATCAATCACGCACTTTTTGTTGTTGTTTTTTTGCCAAATTTAATATTTCTTCGGTATGACAACTTTCTGAATGCCTTTCGTTTGAGGGCTACTAACCAAAGCAAACATCATTAGTCTATGAAATAATTTGCTCCTAACTTGTAGGCTCTCCCCCTGTGTTTTCCTTATTTTGTAGGTAATTGTTACCGTTGGCAAGTTTGATATGCAAAACCTTGAGAGGGTTGAGAGGCTTTGAGAGGGGTCTGAGGGTTTTAGGTATGTTCTAAAGCCCTATCTCCTGCTTTGTTTACTCACTCATTCATTCCTCAGTTGGCTTTTCCTATTCAAGGTATAGATTATCTTTTTCTTCAACTCTACAGGATTGCGAACTGCTGAAGATCCCTTATAAACAAAATGCAACATAGAAATGGCTTTTTTTTAAGTTACATGGGAAAAATAAGTAACAGATCTTCTAACTTTATTGAATAGAAAAATGTAAATAGAAAATTGGCACTACTTTTTTGACACTACATTGTTAGTATTTGTGTTCATTTGAGAAGTTATAACACAAGAGATGTCTTTCTAATCATTTATTGTGGTATTTTAGAGATTATAAAGTATATGCACAGATATCATATTTCATCAAGACAAATACTTCTTTGAGATGGGTATATCATCATCATCCATTCTTTATAATTGAGGAAATTGAGTCTCAGAAAAAGTTGATTTCATTTATTGTAATACTTACTTGGTGCCAGATGTGATGCCTTCGTCTTCCCTCATTTTAATCTCAGCCTTTCTATTTTGGGATTACATATTCTCTTCTTGGGCTAGATAGATAGCACAAGACTAGCCTTATAGCCTGGCAGCACCAACCAGTGGTGGACACACCAGTTCCTAAAGCTTTTGACCTACTCTTTACCTCACTGCATTCTGGAAACTTCTAAGACTATGATAACTCAGCTGTGCATATGTTGGACGAGTTATTGAAGAGTTTGGAATTGAAAGCATTATTTTTGGAAATTGTTAATTTGGTAGTTCTGTATTGCATGGATGAAAACAGATACATCTGGATGCTCAGAGACTATGTTAAAAGTAAATCTTGCCCTAACCGATTTGGCTCTGTGAATAGAGTGTCGGCCTTTGGACTGAAGGGTCCCAGGTTTGATTCCTGTCAAGGGCATGTACCTCGGTTGCGGGCACATCTCCAGTAGGGGGTGTGCAGGAAGCAGCTGATGGGTGTTTGTCTCTCATCGATGTTCCTAACTCTCTATCCCTCTCCCTTCCTCTCTGTAAAACAAACAAACAAAAAATCAATAAAATATATTTAAAAAAAATAAAAACATATCCTTGGGTGAGGCTTTAAAAAAATCCCTTTATTGGCTTTCCATTGCTATTTGGATAAGGACAGAATTCTTTAATGTGATGTCCAAGGTATAGTTTTGTTTGACTCCTATCTTGAACCTCCTACTATATTTGCATATATGCCCTTGCTTTTCTTTTCTAATCACACTGGTGTCTTTGCAGTTTCTCATATTTGCTGTGCCATAGATCTTTTGTAGTGGGATAACTTCTGTGCTGTTTCCTGTCTGGAATGCTTTCTTCCCTTTCCTGTTTTCCTAGTTAACCTCAACTCATTCTTCAAAGAACAACTTAATCACTACTTTCTCAAGGAAGTCAGTTTTGATTATGTGAACTAGACCTACTATCCTTACTCTGTGAGTTTTTAAATTCCATGCCCATAGCCTTCATAGCGCAATTTACGTCTCTTTGTATGAGTGTGTGTCCCTGTCTCTACAGTGTAAGCTTCATGAGTGCAAGACCTGTTGCTTCTTTTTTTTAAAAAACATTTTAAAAAATATATTTTATTGATTTTTTACAGAGAGGAAGGGAGAGGGACAGAGTTAGAAACATTGATTAGCTGCCTCCTGCACACCCCCTACTGGGGATGTGCCCGCAACCAAAGTACATGCCCTTGACTGGAATCGACCCTGGGACCCTTCAGTCCGCAGGCCGATGCTCTATCCACTGAGCCAAACCAGTTAGGGCCCGTCTCTTCATTTTTGATCATCATTGTATTCCTCTCGCACACATAGTACATGTTTAATACATATACCTTTTAAATGAGTCATATTCTGACTCATTGGATCTCTGGTAATGAAAACTGATAAGTAGTACATCTTTAATTTATATATTTGTAAATTTTGTTTTTTTTTAAAATAAATCTTTATTGTTCAGATTATTACAGTTGTTCCTCTTCCCCCCCCATAACTCTCCTCCACTCAGTTCCCACCCCAACCTCTGCCCTTACCCCCCCACTGTCCTCATCCATAGGTATACGATTTTTGTCCAGTCTCTTCCCACCCGCCCCACACCCCTTTCTCCCCCAAGAATTGTCAGTCCACTCCCTTTCTATGCCCCTGATTCTATTATATTTATCAGTTTACTCTGATCATCAGATTTTTTATTCACTTGATTTTTAGATTCACTTGCTGATACATATGTATTTGTTGTTCATAATTTTTATCTTTACCTTTCCCTCTTGCTCTTCTTAAAGAATACCTTTCAGCATTTCATATAATACTGGTTTGGTGGTGAACTTTATTAGCTTTTTCTTATCAGTGAAGCTCTTTATCTGACTTTCAATTCTGAATGATAGCTTTGCTGGATAAAGTAATCTTGGTTGTAGGTTCTTGCTATTCATCACTTTGAATATTTCTTGTCACTCCCTTCTGGCCTGAAGTTTCTGTTGAGAAATCAGCTGACAGTCGTATGGGTACTCTCTTGTAGGTAACTGACTTTTTTTCTCTTGCTGCTTTTAAGGTTCTCTCTTTGTCTTTTGCCCTTGGCATTTTAATTATGATGTGTCTTGGTGTGGTCCTCTTTGGATTCCTTTTGTTTGGGGTTCTCTGTGCTTCCTGGACTTCACCAGGTAGGGGAAGTTTTCTGTCATTATTTCTTCAAATAGGTTTTCAATATCTTGCTCTCTCTCTTCTTCTGGCACCCCTATAATTCGAATGTTGGTTCGCTTGAAGTTGTCCCAGAGGCTCCTTATACTATCTTCATATTTTTGGGTTCTTTTTTCATTTTGCTTTTCCGGTTGGGTATTTTTTGCTTCTTCATATTTCAAATCTTTGACTTGATTCTTGAGATCCTCTTGTCTGCTGTTCGATCTCTGTATATTATTCTTTATTTCAGTCAGTGTATGCTTAATTTCTAGTTGGTCCTTTTTCATATCCTCGAGGGTTTCACTAAATTTATTGGCGGTTTCTAGAAAATTCTTGAAAAACCTTATAACCGTGGTTTTGAACTCTATATCCAGTAGTTTGCTTTCCTTTATTCGTCATTTGTGATCTGTTTCTTTGTCTCCGCATTTTGTCTGCTTCCCTGTGTTGATAGAGTGGCTTTGTATGCTCGGTGTCCTACAGGGCCCAGTGGCTCAGCCTCCCCAATTACCTGAGGTGGACACTTTTGGTGCACCCCTTTGTGGGCTTTGTGCACAGTCTTGTTGTAGTTAAGCTTTGATTGTTGTAGGTATCACTGGGAGGATTTGACCTCCAGGCCAGTTGGCTGTGAGAATCAGCTGTGTCTGCAGTGGGAGAACTTCTGTGCTGGAGACACCCTTATGGGGCAAGACTTGCTTCAGTGGGGCTTTGGTGCTCCCTGAGTCTGCCCCCTGAGTGTGTCCCTTATGGATCTGAAGAGTTGTAATCTGGACGGTCCCACTCTCACCACTGGGTACACGGGCTCTTGGATCTAAGGAGGTGCTAATCTAGCCTCTGCCTGAGGCTACCCAGCAGGAGCTACGGAGAGATCTGCATATCCCTCTCCCTTGTTTGGGGTTTGGAGGTGCCCAGATGAGCCCAGCTGTGAAGCAGTGCAAGCTGCTGTGGGGCCTTGGGCCTTCTTTTGGATGTTCTGGGTCTCTCTGACCCAGCTGCAGTTTATTAGGTAATTTTAGATCTCAAAGGGCCAGGCCTTTCATATTTAAAAGCCTCTGCTATCAGCTTGGGTCGGGCGGGGTCTCAGGGAATGAACAGGGCGGAGCAAACAGCTATGGCTGGTCCTCAGCCCTGTCCTAAGAGGCCCCCGGGTCTCAGTGTCCCGTCTCAGTGTCCTGCGGTTATTGCTGCAAGCACCTCTGAGAGAAAGCCGCCTTCGAGTTCCGACCGATGTCCGACAGTCCAGTTTCTCCCCAGAGACTCGCTGGGAACTGGAGTTCAGAGCAGTCGGGATCTTGAGACTCCCTCCCGATTGAAAAAGACTCTGGCGTCCCCTGTTGCCAGCCCTTTCCGAGCGCGCGCCTCTGTACCTCTGCACTTTACTTCCGCACCTCCTGAGTCTCACTGTGCTTTTCTCTTTCCTTCTAGTTGTAGAATTTCCACGCAGCCAGCCTTCCTGTGGTTCTGGATGATGTCTGTTTTGTCTTTCAGTTGTAGTTTTGAAGTGGTTGTTTTGAAATTGCAAGGCAGCAATTTCCGGTGTTTACCTATGCCGCCATCTTGGTTTCTCCTGTAAATTTTGTTTTTTGAGCAAATATAAAATTTTAGATTTTACCATTCTAGCTCATTGACATTTTTTGAAAGCCTTGTTTGTTATTTATCATACACTATACTATTTACTCATCTGTAAATTTAATGTGCACACAGTTTGGTCTTTGTCTAAATCATTGCTATGAATATTGCTCTTTGTTAAGGCATATAATGTATTGGAATGCCCTTTTTATCCCTAAACTATAATTCAAAGTGTATCTTCAATCACTTATCCATTGCATCACACACCAAAACTCTGATGATCAGGATTGGGAATAGGGCAGGGGAAGAAATAAGGATTTATACTTTTAAATGTTTATCGAGAGAATATAACCAAATTTAATACATATATATGTATGGGAACCCCACATACATGACAGAGTCAGAGACCCCACATGCAGGAGAGGTTGAAAATGCATAGAAAGGGGGATTGAAGTACCTAAGACTTCCTGAGTTAGAGATGAGGTAATAATGCATCTTGGGGGCTTCAACGGGTCGGGTCATTACACGATAATAAGAAGAAAAGACATTTAGTAAATGGAAGTTTGCCCTGCAAAAGAAGTTATCTCTGATAATCTCTTAATGGGCAAGGCCCTTAATTCAAGTTCTTCCAGGTCAGCGGTTCTCAACCTTCCTAATGCTGCAACCCTTTAATACAGTTCCTCATGTTGTGACCCCCAATTTCATTGTTACAAATTGAACATAATTAAAGCATAGTGATTAATCACAAAAACAATATGTAATTATATATTTGTTTTCTGATGGTCTTAGGCCCCCTGTGAAAGGGTTGTTCGACTCCCAAAGGGGTTGTGACCCACAGGTTGAGAACCGCTGTTCTAGGTAGTTAAAGGGAGGGGCATAAGTTTCTCTTGAGCCTGCAGCTAAATTGTCTTTAGCTCAGAACAATCTGCATATCACAGAGACTGATCTTGGGGTACCTCATTCTGAACCCCCACAGTTCTACCCTCTGAATCTTCCCTGAAAGTTTCACATTCCAGAAGTTGGGCTGATAAACTTCTGTCATTAAACCAGTCTCAGTCTTGAGAAAAGTTCAAACAGTTGTTTCTCATTTCAGGAGGCAGTGATGTCAGTGGGCAAGGATTCATACTTTTTACTGCATATACTTTTGTATGATTGAATCATTTTTAATGAACATTTTTACTGGAAAAAAAACCACTGAGAAAACATCTTTCTTGTAAGGATTAATGTGTATGTTTCTTCTATGTGGAACATATCCAAATTCCCCATCTAGATGGTGATTTTTTTTTTTTTAACCTTCTAAAATAGAGATTCTTAGCCTTTTTGGTTCATAGACCCTCATGAGACTATGATGCTCCCTGAAAATGTACAAGTATGCACAAAATTTATTTTGCACATTTCATATTTCTGTGGTTCCCTCAACACCTTGTCAAGAATCTTTGTTATAGCACTGAATAGTTTTATTATTACTCTGTCATGCTCTATTTTGTATGTATTTATCATAATCCTACTAGTTTCTTGCGGTAGGGACTTTTTTCACATTCTATGCAGCATTGAGAATTGTGCCTTATATTAGACAGAAAGTGATTGAGTGTGTTATTTTTAAAGCCTTAATTGTTTATATTTTTTTTATTGTTTTTAGAAAATCTGATTGAGCTCACCAATTTGGAGGATTGATTTGCCTTTAGTGGAAGAAAAAAAATCCTTTCCTTTATCCTTAGGTTAAGTGCCTAGGACCTGCAAATTAACAGAAGAAAAGGTATACAAATTTTATTTAATGTCAGTATTTTAATTTTTATGTTCATGGAGGTCTTCATAGAAAAAAAATGACACAAAGAAGTAAATGTAGACACTGAGGCTTATATGTACCATTTTAACGAAGGATGATAATTTTGTGGAGAAGTGTCAGGACAAAGGAAAAGGGGTTTGGTTTTGTAAGAAGTGGTAATTTAAAGGAAGGTAAACATTTAAGGGAAACTCATGGAAGATAAGAGCTTTTTAGTGAGATTTGTTTGTGTAGATCCATCTTGGTGCTGACTTTCTGTTTCCAGTGATAATGGCAGTTTTTCTTTCTGGTATGGGAGAGGGGAAGGGGAAAACCTTCACAACAGGAAAATTCTGTCCTTCTTTGATAGGGGAATGGCAGAGATCTCTGTGTTTTCTGTTTTTTTAATTGCCTTCAGATCAAAACAGTCTTTATGCCATAGTGACATATTTTGGGGTGGTCTATTCTGATTCCCTTCGGCTTTAAGGAATTCATCTGAATTTCTAATTTCAGAGAATTAAAGTGGTAATTTTTTGAGTACCTACCTTCAGAGAATGAAGTTTTTTCTCTAAGTCAGGGTGGCGGACAGGAGAATTGAACCTTTTTCTTGGAAATAGCCAGCCAGGGAAACTTCTTTTAGGACTTAGATTTTTTTTCTATCCTAGTTCTGATCATATTTGTAGGCTACTTTTTTCCAGACTGAGTCCCAACCCTTCTCCTTTTCTGTTTGCCTGTTAAGATTACTGAATGTATAATCTTTTTTAAAAATGACATTTGAATTTTTTGGTTTATTTAAAAAAAAACTTGATATATTATTCTCCCTTATTTAAAAAAGAAAACTGTGTATATCCATATTCTTTCTTAATTTAAAAAATAAAACAATGTATATCCATATTCTCCCTTTTTTAGGTCTCTGTCCTTTTCTTGGAGTGACTATTTTCAGAATGGAATATTTTTCTTAAGAAAAAATTAGGTTCTTTTAGAAATTGAATGAGCTTTGATGAGATACCATCTAAAGTTTCTATGCCCCTCAGTATTTTGTCTGTAGTATTTTAGCTGCTAGTGATCTGATGTTTCTAATTGTGCATTTTGTGTGGTTGGAATGTGCCCTTTTCAAGAATATGTCTGTGGTGGTTAACAACTGGACTTATTCTAAAAACATACTTAGTTTTCTAACATTAGAGCATTCTTTAAAATAACAGGCATAAAAGGAGATACTGATCTACTTAATGTTTGTAAAGAAAAATTTTAGTAAGTTTATTCATTTATAAAATTTCATATCCAAAGACCAGAACTTTATCAAATTTTAGTTGTGGGTCTCTCAACTATGTATGAGTTTAATGCTTGCAATTTAAGGTTTCTATTTGTGTGGTTTGTCTTATAATGCCAAAGTAGACATCAAAATTCTCTACTTTTCACATCTTGTTACCATTCCTTTCCATAATAAAATCAGTGATAAATATAAATAGCCAGCCTTAAAAACTTGATATAAAACAAGTTTTTCTGTAAAGTTATAGTTATTGTTGAAAGTATTACAGATGTCCCTCCACTCCCGCCCCCCTTGACTCCCTCCACCCCGCCCCAGCCCCAGGCCTTCCTCCCATACCATTGTCTGGGCATGGCTATGCAAATATGCATATAAATTCAATGATTAACTATCACCTCTCCTCCTTCCCTCTGAAATATGTCAGTCTGTTGCATCCTTCAATGTCTCTGGACCTATTTTGTTCAGTTTGTTTTGTTCATTAGATTCCACATATAAGTGAGATCATGTGATACTTGTCTCTCTGACTGGCTTATTTTACTTAGTGTAATACTCTCCAGGTCCCTCCATGCTGTCTCAAAGGGTAAGAGATCCTTCTTCTTCTTCTTTTTTTTTTTTTTTTTTATAGCTGCATAGTATTCTAGTGTGTAAATGTACCAGTTTTTTAATCCATTCATCTACTTGGGCTATTTCTCGATCTTAGCTATTGTAAATAACACTGCTATGAACGTAGAGGTGTATACATTCTTTCTGATTGGTGTTTCTGGCTTTATAGGATCTATTTCTAGAAGTGGGATCACTGGATCAAAAGGCAGTTCCATTTTTAATTTTTTGAAGAAACTCCATACTGTTTTCCATAGTGGTTTACCAGTCTGCATTCCCACCAGCAGTGTACTAGGGTTCTTTTTTCTCCACATCCTTGTCAGCATGTGTTTGTTGATTTATTGATGGTAGCCATTCTGGAAGATGTGAGGTGATACCTCATTGTCATTTTAATTTGTATCTTTCTGATAATTGGTGACGGTGAGCATTTTTTTCTTGTCTTTTGGCCATTTGTATGTCCTCTTTGAGGAAATCTGTTAGGTGCTCTGCCCATTTTTTTTATTGGGTTGTGTGTCTTCCTTTCATTGAGTTGTATGAGTACTTTATATATTTTGGAAATTAACCCCTTATCAGGCTTATCATTTGGCAAATATGTTCTCCCATACAGTGGGTTCCCTTCTTATTTTGGTGCTGGTTTCTTTTGTTGTGCAGTATTTTTAAGATAATGGATATTAAAATTAATTTTCTAGTATCTACTTGAAATAGTTGGAAATTCTTGAGATCACAAAACTAGAGTTGGAAATATTAGAATGTTACTTACAGTTAAGAGCCCACTTTGAATCCTTAAAGCTCTATTCATTTGGGATTAGAATTCTAAATTATAAACCTGCATAGATATGCCACTAGTGACAAAAATGAAAGAATTGTTTGTAAAATGAAACAATTTAAAGCTTTTATATTAGTGAAATGATATTAATGCCTGATTCCTTGGGAAATTTGAGAGCAAACAAGTAACAGATCACATTTTTCTGAACAATGTTTAAATTACTGTGTCATACAAATCATTCCATTAAAAAAAACTCTCCTAAGTATACAAGCAAAACTGTGAAAGGTTTAGTGTTTCTTACATCTAGCATGTTAATCTTAGACTAATTTGAGTTAGTTGAACTTTATTTTTATATGCTATTCTTATTTTGAATATAAAATTTTACTATTTGAGATTATTATATTAATTTCTTTTCTTATATTTTTCCTTTTATGTTTAGTTCATCATATCTGGTTTTGGTGTTGTCAGCTTCTTGGATAGGAGTGCAACCCCCAATTGAATCATATTAATCCTGAGAAAAAAACAAAGATTGACTTTATAATGTGGTTTCTTGGATTATTTCATTGAATAACTCTAATTTTTAGAGTTTGAGGAGATGGAGAACTTCCTCACATTAACTTTTGTATTCTTTATCACGTACTCATTTTTAAAAAGGATTTTTTAAGAAATTAAAATATAGGAGTGTATGTAGAATCAAAGTGGGTGTTTTCTAAAATGATAATGGTATAAACACTTTATCCAGATATTAATTTTTATGCATTTCCGTAAGTATTTTTGAATTAGATACTTGTTTTATTTTATGAGACTAGTAGTACATAGATAATTTAACCATGCTGATGAATTGTAGGTAAGTGTACTATTATGTTTGTTATGTGTGTTTTAACTAGTTAATAAATGCTTTTTTAAAAAGCTGAAAATATGGCAAGATAGAGTTGACAGCCACATTCCGAAAGGCATAAAAAGCTAAAATTTCAACATGAGAAATATGACTGTAATGAAGATCTTATATAAAAAAATGATTTGTAAATGCTCAGCTCATAAATTTCATTATAACAAAGTTGTGGTCTGTTCTTAAGAGTTCTTTAAAATGGGATTTAGCTCAGAGTTAAACATGGTTAAGATTTAATGAATGATTTTTGTGTGCCAGGCACTGAGCTTGTGCTTTATGTATATTACCTCATTTATTTTTCATTATGACTGTAATATAAAATATATGTAGTAAATAAAGCAAGGCACAGAGATGAACTAGCTTGCCCAGTGTCATATAGCTAATAAGTGATTGAGCCAGAACTTGAATCTGACATTCATTTTTCAGCAAGTTTTACTGTTTGTGGTTAATAAATGTTTAAAGAATACAGTTTATGGAACACAACTACACGCCACTATGTTCTGGAAATGTGGGAAATTGGTTGAAATCTTTTTTCTCTTGTGATTACTATTACTATGTTAAGCTGTTGACAGATCTGTTTGGTGTTTTAAAAAAAATTAATAGAGTTGTTTACTATATAGAAAAAATAAAGTAACAGTTTACAGTGAAGTCTAAAGTATAGAGCTGAATTGAACCCTAGAGATCATTCATTTGAACTAAGAGCTTAGACCCAGAATTGTAAGGTGACTTGACTAAAAGTTGTGGCAGTATTGGGGCTATGACTTGTTCTTCTGTCTACTAGCCTACTGCTCTTGTTTTATGCTCAGACTCTAGTTGTGGTTTGTGTAATTGCTTAATCTTTTATTAGAGAGTAAATAGGACTATATCTAGTACATGGTACACCTATGCTATAGTGTTTGCTATGTACTAAATCAAATGTATTATCTTTGTTATTTAACAAAGTGACATTGTATCAGGTGACATCTATCAATGTATAAAAGTAAATTTTTCAAGCAATTGAAATTTAGACCCTCATTTTTATTTTTTGTTTTGTTAATCCTCATCTGAGGATTCCATCCCCCTCCCCCATTGATTTTTAGAGAGAGTGGAAGGGAGGGGAAGAGACACAGAAAGAAACATCCATACTAGAGAGATACATTGATTGGTTGCTTCCCACATGCACCCCAACTGGGGCGGGGGATGGAACCTGCAGCCAAGATATGTGCCCTTTACCTAGGAATCAAACCTGCCACACTTTAGTCCATGGGCTGGCGCTCTAACCACTGAGCAACCGGCCAGGGCAATAGAACATTTATTTAAGATATAATTTATTAGGTTAGGTATGTAAAAGCTGAAACAAAAAAAACAATAAAGTAGGGATTATAATTATTTATATTAGCAGTCTCAAAGTGAATGAATTAAAAAGTCTTTGATAAATCAGCTATTTGGAATCCCCCCCCCCCCCCCATAGAAACAGATGTATTAAACATGGGCATGAAGTTTCTACCTGAGTTAGTAGCTGAAGTAGATAGCGTGTTCTCTTGTTCTGACTATTTTGGAGCCAACTCTGAGCTGCAGAAGCTAGAGATCTTTTGGATCTTTGAGATTCCCACTGCATATACCCTGAGTGGCCAGATTATTATGACCACCCCATCAGTACTTCATTGACACTTCCAAAAATACTGAATATTGAAAACTTCCCAAGCAAATACTCTCAAGTTTTTATTATTATTATTTGCATAACTAATTCACTTCATTGTACTGATGGCGTGATCATAATAATCTGGCCGGTCATAATAATCTGGCCACTCAGTGTATTTGCCGGATAGTCACTTCAAATGGCAGCTGATTTAATCCTTCATAGAATTCCATGCCTTACCACCAAAATTCTGAAGTGGTGACTCTTGAGAAGTTTTTATGGTGATGGTTTTGGTATGCTTCAGTGGTTGAGATGCCAAAGGAAATCATGAAACTGGATTGTTTGTTTGTTTATTAACTAAGGCAAAATATGGTAATGATTCTTTTTTTTTTTTTTAATTAAATCTTTATTGTTCAGATTATTACATTTGTTCCTCTTTTTTTTCCCCCCATAACACCCCTCCTCCCAGTTCCCGCCCCACCCTCCGCCCTCACTCCCCACCCACTGTCCTCATCCATAGGTGCACAATTTTTGTCCAGTCTCTTCCCGAATCTCCCACACCCCTTTCCCCCCCAGGAATAGTCAGTCCATTCCCTTTCTATGTCCCTGATTCTATTATAATCGACAGTTCATTCTGTTCATCAGATTATTTATTCACTTGATTCTTAGATTCACTTGTTGATAGATGCATATTTGTTGTTCATAATTTGTATCTTTACCTTTTTCTTCCTCTTCCTCTTCTTAAAGGATACCTTTCAGCATTTCATATAATCCTGGTTTGGTGGTGATGAACTCCTTTAGCTTTTCCTTATCTGTGAAGCTCTTTATCTGACCTTCAATTCTGAATGATAGCTTTGCTGGATAAAGTAATCTTGGTTGTAGGTTCTTGGTATTCATCACTTTGAATATTTCTTGCCACTCCCTTCTGGCCTGCAAAGTTTCTGTTGAGAAATCAGCTGACAGTCGTATGGGTATTCCCTTGTAGGTAACTGAGGTTCTTTCTCTTGCTGTTTTTAAGATTCTCTCTTTGTCTTTTGCCCTTGGCATTTTAATTATGATGTGTCTTGGTGTGGTCCTCTTTGGATTCCTTTTGTTTGGGGTTCTCCGCGCTTCTTGGACCTGTAAGTCCATTTCTTTCACCAGGTGGGGGAAGTTTTCTGTCATTATTTCTTCAAATAGGTTTTCAATATCTTGCTCTCTCTCATCTTCTGGCACCCCTATAATTCTGATGTTGGTACGCTTGAAGCTGTCCCAGAGGCTCCTTACACTATCCTCGCATTTTTGGATTCTTTTTTCATTTTGCTTTTCCAGTTGGGTGTTTTTTGCTTCCTCGCATTTCAAATCATTGACTTGATTCTTGCGCTCCTCTGGTCTGCTGTCGGGAGTCTGTATAATATTCGTTATTTCAGTCCGTGTATGCTTAATTTCTAGTTGGTTCCCCAATATAAGATCGAGGGTCTCATTAGTTTTCTTGTAGATCTCATTAAGTTTATCGGCGGCTTCTAAACAGTTCTTGAGAGACCTTAAAAGTGTGGTTCTGAACTCTATATCTTCCATTGACAATTTTGTCCTGTTTCTTTGTCTCCGCATTTTGTTATGCTTCCTTGGTGCACCCCCTAGTGGTCTTTGTTCGCAGTCTTATAGTTAAATCTTGATTGTTTGTTGTAGCTAATTCCAGGGAGGGTTTGACCTCCAGGCCAAGTGGCTATGAGAATCAGCTGTGTCAGCAGTGAGAGAACTTCTGTCCTCTAGGGAGGTGCTAATCTAGCCTTTGCCTGAGGCTATCCGGCAAATGCCTGTGTGCAGGGCTTGGGCGGGGCGGGTCGCACAGGATCAACAGGGTGGGCCGGAGAGAGCAGTTATGGCGGCTCTCAGTCCTGTCCCCAGGGGCTCTTCCTCTCTGAGTCCCAGCACCCGCTGCAAAGCTCGGAGAGAAAGCTGCACTCGCTCTGACCGAAGCCAGACAGTCCCGCTGCTCCCGTTTGAGTCTGGGTCCCTAAAGACTCGCCCGGATCTGGAGCTCAGAGTCTGCGACTCCCTCCCGATTGAAAACGCCAACCGCGCCCTCCGCCGCCAGCCCGCTCCGCGCACTCTGCACCTCAGAGTTTGACTTCAGCACTGTGCCTCCTCTGAGTGTCCGTATGCGTTTCTCTTTCCTCCTAGTTGTAGGACTTCCACTCAGCTGGCGTTCCTGTGGTTCTGGGTGCTGTCCCTTCTGTTTTTTGGTTTCACTTTTGAAGTAGTTGTTCAAAGCAGCAAACTCCGGCGTTAACCTATGCCGCCATCTTGGTTCTCCTCCTATCTCGGTAATGATTCTTTTAAAATTTTTTAAATTTATTTCAGAGAGGAAGGGAGAGGGAGAGAAAGATAGAAACATCAATGATGAGAGAGAATCACTGATTTGCTGTCTTCTGCACATCCCCTACAGGAGATCGAGCCCACAGCCCGGGCATGTCCTGACTAGAATCGAACTCAGGACCCTTCAGTCCACAGGCTGACACTATACACTGAGCCAAACCGGCTAGGGCTGGTAATGATTCTTTAGACCAGCATTGTTGGATAGAAATACCCTGTACCTGCACTGTCCAGTACAGTAAGTCACCAGCCATGTGTGATTTTGAGCATTTGAAAAGTGGCTAGTGAAACTGAATTTTAAAATTTTTTTAACTCTAATAAAAAGAAAGTTAAATAGTTATATGTGGCTAGTGGCTATTGTATTACACAGTGCATTTTTAGGCTGACATAGTGGTTCTAATTGCACCAGAGGTTTTCCAACTTAATTTTTTTTGCAAGTTATATTTCTTTTTTTAAAATTCTTTATTGTTGAAAGTTTTACATATGTTTCCTTTTCCCCCCCTTGACCTCTCCCTGCCTGCCTCCGCCCACCAGCATATGCCCCCAGCTCCCTATTATCTGTGTCCATTGGTCATGCTCATATGCATGGATACAAATCCTTTGGTTGATCTCTTGTTTCCCCATGCCTTCCCTCTGAGGTTTGATGGTTTGTTTGATGCCTCTATGTCTCCGAATCTATTTTTATTCACCAGTTTATGTTGTGCAATATATTCCACAAATGAGTGAGATCATGTGATGTTTATCTTTCTCTGACTGGCTTATTTCGCTTAGCATAATGCTCTTCAGGTCCATCCATGCTGTTGCGAATGGTAAGAGTTCCTTTTTTTTTCCTGTTTTTTTTTTTTTTTTTTTTTTTTTTTACAGCAGCATAGTATTCCATTTTGTAGATATACCACAGTTATTTAATCCATTCATCTGCTGATGGGCACCAAATCTTAGCAATTATAAATTGTGCTACTATGAAATAAGGGGTGCATATAAGCTTTCTGCTTGGTGTTTCTGATTTCTTGGGATATAGTCCTAGAAGTGGAATTATTGGGTCAAATGGGAGTTCCATTTTTAGTTTTTTGAGGAAACTCCATTCTGTTTTCCGTAGTGGCTGCACCAGTCTACATCCCACCAACAGTGTATGAGGGTTCCTTTTTTACCACATCCTTGCCAGCACTTGTCATTGGTTGATTTTTTGATGATAGCCATTCTGACAGGTGTGAGATCGTACCTCGTTTTGATTTGCATCTCTCGGATGTTTAGTGACTTTGAGCATGTTTTCATATGTCTCAGCCTTCTGTATGTCCTCGTTCAAAAGGTCTATTTGGGTCCTTTGCCCATTTTTTGATTTAATTGGTTATATTCCTTTTGTTAAGTTGTATGAGTTCTCTATAAATTATGGAGATTAAACCCTTATCCAATGTACTGGCAAATATGTTCTCCCATGCTGTGGGCTCTCATTGTTTTGTTGATGGTTTCTTTTGCTATGCAGAAGCTTTTTATTTTGATGTAGTTCCCTTTGTTTATTTTCTCCTTAGTTTCTATTGCCCTAAGAGATGTATCAGTAAAGATATTGCTACAAAATAATGTCTGATACTTTGCTGCCTATGAATTCTTCTAATATTTTTATGGTTTCCCATCTTATGTTTAAGTCTTTTATCCATTTTGAGTTTATTTATTTTTTGTATGGTTTAAGTTGGTGTTCTAGTTTCATTTATTTGCATTGGTTTTCTAACTTTATAGTGTGCTTGTGAGTGTATTAATTTAGGTCTCTGAATAGTTACTATGGTCCTGTAGCTTTGGAAGAAGGTTATCTTAAAAGTTATCTCTATAGTCATAGGCAATGATTCATATCTTATTCATATAGACAGATCATTTATTAGTTAATTAGTTATAAGTGGAATATTTTAGGGTTTTGCTAAATTATGTTTACATAGTCATTTAACACAAATCTACACTAATAAAAGAGAAACATGGTAATTGGCGTACGACCGCTACCCTTCCCATTGGCTAATCAGGGTGATATGCAAATTAACTGCCAGCCAAGATGGCGGCCGGCAGCCAGGCAGCTGATGCGAACAGGGAGGCTTGCTTGTTTCAGTGACGGAGGACTCCAACGTTCCCTGCCTGACTTGCCGGCCTCTCAGCTGCAACTCTAAGCAACTATGTAGCAAATATAGAAGATAAACAAAACCTCAGAAACCTGCTTTACTCAGCTGGGCTTCAGCTAGCTGGACCGCAACATTGTATCAAATACAGATGGTAAACAAAGGCCAGAAACCAGTTTTCAGCAGCCGAGGCCTCAGAGCTAAAGCTGGCCCAGAATAAAAAAATAAAAGAAAAAAAGGAGCGGTTGGGAGCTTCAGTCACCTGTCAGCCTAAAAACAGCCCTCAGCCCCTCAGCCAGACTGGCCAGGCACCCCAGTGGGGACCCCCACCCTAAAGGGTGTGTGACCAGATGCAAACAACCATCATCCCCTCACCCAGGCTGGCCAGGCACCCAAGCGGGACCCCCACCCTGATCCAGGACACCCTTCAGGGCAAACCAGCCAGCCCCCACCTGTGCACCAGGCCTCTATTCTATATAGTAAAAGGGTAATATGCCTCCCGGCACCGGGATCAGCAGAGCTGCGAGGCCTCCCGACACCGGGATCAGCGTGACGGGGCAGCACCCAAACCCCCTGATCGCCCTGCGGCTCTGTGTGTGACAGGGTGCAGTGCCCTAACCCCCTGATCGGCCCTGCCCTGAGTGACAGTGGCGGCGCCCCAATCCCCTGATCGGCCCTGCTCTGTGGGTGACGAGGGGCGGTGCCCCAACCCGCCTGATGGGCCCTGCTCTGTGCATGACGGGGGCAGCACCCCAACACCCTGATCCGCCCTGCTCTGTGTGTGACAGGGGGCAGTGCCCCAACTTCCCTATTGGCCCTACTCTGTGCGTGACAGGGGGGAGCTCCCCAACCCCCTGATCAACCCTGCTCTGTGTGTGACAGGGTACGGAGCCCCAACCCCCCTGATGGGCCCTGCTCTGTGCATGACAGGGGGCAGCGCCCCAACCCCCTGATCCGCCCTGCTCTGTGCGTGACGGGGTGACGCTGCAACTTCCCTATCGACCCTGCCTTGAGTGTGACAGGGGGCGGTGCCCCAAACCCCCAATCGGCCATACCCTGAGCGTGACTAGGGGTGGCATCGCAACCTCCAGATCCGCCCTGCTCTGTGCATGACAGGGGGCGGCGCCCCAACTCCCCAATCGGCCCTGCTCTGAGCCCGACCAGGGGCTGCACCTAGGGATTGGGCCTGCCCTCTGCCACCTGGGAACAGGCCTAAGCCAGCAGGTCATTATCTCCCAAGGGGTCCCAGACTGCGAGAGGGCACAGGTCGGGCTGAGGGACCCCCTCTCCCCCGCGAGTGCACAAATTTTTGTGCACCGGGCCTCTAGTCTATATATATAAAAACCTAATATGCAAATTGTCCCCACGGGAGTTCGATCAGGGACCAATAGTTCACTATGACATGCACTGACCACCAGGGGGCGGTGCGGAATAAAGGAAAGCCCCAGACGGCAGACAGGGAAGGAAGACCCTGGCCGCCAGCTGGAAGGCCCCAATTGGCCCTGATTGCCAGCCAGGCCTAGGGACACTAACCGTGCACGAATTTGGTACACCGGGCCTCTAGTATAATGTAATGAGCCTCATAGGCTGTGTAATGTGGCTCTTAAAAATATACTGTATTCTTGGTACTAGTAGGTGCTTAAAGCTGAGCAAGAATTGTCATGTATTTATCTATAGGACATATACATAACACTAATTTAATGGTTACTGCCATAACCAATACTAGGATACGTGACTTATCTACACTAATAAAAGAGAAAGATGCAAATTGACCGTACCTTTGCAGCGCCCACCAGCCAATCAGAAATGTTTAGGAACAAGCTACAATTATTCAAGTAATTGAGTTAAAGAGACTTAAATAGTGAGACTTTAAAACTTGGTGAATTTAGTTAAAAACAAGATTCCATAGAGTCTCTGGTGATAGTAGTTCAACCATTTATAGCAATTACTTCTGAAGTTAAAATAATGCTTTTTTATCCCTGTGGACTATTTTTCAGTTCAGACCAAATGCCTTGGAAATTAAAAAGCAGGAAAACTTGCTTTTTCAGCCTGAGGATAAAAAGCAATATGAAGGTCGAATTAGCCGTGTTTCTCAATATTTTAGATATCTGCTATCTAATATTTGAACTTTTGTGCTTTATAACTAAAACAGCTTTATAAAAATATTGTATATTTTGTAAAATTTCTGCTTGTGTGTGTGAATCCAGAAAACAAATTCTTAAAGCAGTTCAAATGTCATTTTTACTTTTTGCGCGTGACGGGGCCTGGGTTTCACCTCCCCACATCGAGTGGACTGTGAGCTGAAGCCCCACATGGCTTTGGGTGCCGACTCTCACCCATGGCCATGGCCAAAGTCACAGGTGATTTTCAACCAACGCCAACAAATGTCTTTTTCAAGCCCAAAGGATTATAGACATACTACACTGTAGCTTTCTGAAGACATGGATTATGACATACTCATCTTTGTTTTTTTCCCCTAGAACTTAGCACATTACCTTGTATACAGAAGCAGTGAATGAGTAGTTATTTTAGAATAAGTTAATCTATGATAAAATATATCCAACTAATTTTCTTTTCTTTTTAAGTTCATTGATAAAAACCAGAAAAATGTAAATTAAAGCATGTTTAAAATTATGTGTTCTTATGGAAATAATTTCAGTTATATCTGAAATAAGAATAGGTAGCAGTAAAAGATTAATGTCACTTAGTATTTGAAAATTCAGATTTACTTAAACAATACATTATGAGGTGATTCCTCATTTTTACAAAAGGATGCATTTAAAAAATATTCATAATGTAATAATTCAGATTTATTCAAGTAGTAAATGCTTAATAGAATCACCATTTTGCTCACTAAATTAGGATTCATTCAGAATGAACCAATTATGTAAATAAGTTACATGTATATGTCAAACATCAAACTTTAAAATTGAGCTTTTTATGGATAAACTATTAAATATGTGTACATTTAATTTAATGAAATTCACTCTTATATTAGGTATTTTTATTTTATAGGAAGGAGAACATATATAACTTGGTGCATTGTCTGGAATCACATGGTGAGTTTGGAGATAAATTAGATCCAAGGATTTCTGAATACCAAGTTTCATGTTTTAGTATTTGGCATTACATAAAATGACTCAAAATAGACTGATATCATGTGTTAGTACATAAGTGACAATTTACAACTTGATTGACGACAACCCTTTTTAGCCAAAAAGTAATTGTTACTGCCATAACCGATATTAGTATACATGGCTTATCTACACTAATAAAAGAGAAAGATGCAAATTGACCATACCTTTGCTGCGCCCACCAGCCAGTCAGGAGTGAGTATGCAAATTAACCCAACAAAGATGGTGGGTTAATTTGCATATGCAGGCACTGAGTGGCCAGGGGCGGGGTGGGATGCTTGCGTCGTCGCCAAGGCAGTGCCGGCAGCTAGGGGAAGGAAGGCTCATTCTTGCACGAATCTTCATGCATCGGGCCTCTAGTGTATTAATAACTTTCCTTCAGGAGAAAGGATGAGAGGTAGGCATATTTCCTTAAAGATAAAAACTCTTAGAATTGTTAAAGTAACAAATGCTCACATAAAAACAATTAATGGAAATTAAAAAGTGAGTAAAGTAGAAATGTTTTCTCACTATGCTCAGTAATAACTACTGTTATCAGTTTAGTATACATAATTACATATGTTTCTTTTATGCATAGACAAAAATAATTTCTAAAAAAATTATAAAGCTATTATGTGTCTTAAAATTTTCCCCCTAACAATATATTCTAGGTATACAGTAGTTGCCCTTTATTTGACATTTTATTTTATGTGGTTTCAGTTACTTATAGTAAACCACAATCTGAAAATATTAAACCGAAAATCCCAGAAATAAACACTAAGTTTTAAATTGAGTGTCTTTTAGAATAGCATGATGGAATCTCACCTTCCAACTCCATCCAAATCTGGGAGAATCATCTCTTTATCCAGTGTATCCATACTGCATAATGCTACCTGTCCACTAGTCACTTAGTCACTTACACAGTTGTCTCAGTTATCAGGTAAACTATGGAATTACTAGTGCTTGTGTTCAAATAACCCTAATAAAGTAGCCTATTGCTCTCACAATGCCTAAGCTTCATCTCATCAGTAGGCATTGTAGTATCTCCTATCACAGGAAGAAGGGTGAATACAGAACAATATGACATTTTGAGAGAGACCACATTCACATAACTTTTACTATAATATATTGTTATTGTTCTATTTTATTAGTTATTGTTGTTAATCTCTTACTGTGCCTAATTAATAAATCAAACTTTATCATATGTATGTTTAGAGAGAAAACATAGTTTATATAGGGTTTATTACTGTCCTCGGTTTCAGGCTTACACTGGTGATCTTGGAATGTATTATCTATGGATAAGGGGAACCACTGTATTGCCAGTGGCAGTGTCTTGTTAAAAAGAATGAGGAAGTCCTCCATCCATTGTCTTTTGTATTAGTTTTCTAGGGCTGCCACAACAAAGTATCATAGACTGGCTAGATTAAACAATAGACATTTATTTTCTCATAATTTTGGAGACTACAAGACCAAGGTGCTGGTAGGGTTAGTTCTTTTCTTTTAATTGTTTAAAGTATTACATATGTTTTTTTTTTCCCCGATTGACCCCACCCCCCACCCCCAAGGGCAAGCCCCCACCTCCCCAGTGTCTGTGTCCATTGGTTATGCTAATATGCATGCATACAAGTCCTTTGGTTCATCTCTAACCCCCCCCCCCCCGCCATTTTGTTTCTGGATCTAGTTTTGTTCATCAAATTATGTTGTTCATTGTATCCCACATATGAATGAGATCCTGTGATAGTTATCTTCTCGAACTGACTTATTTCACTTAGCATAATGCTCTCCAGTTCCATCCATGTTGTTGCAAATGGTAAAAGTTGTTGCTTATGCCGAAACCGGTTTGGCTCGGTGGATAAAGTATCGGCCTGCGGACTGAAGGGTCCCAGGTTCGATTCCGGTCAAGGGCATGTACCTTGGTTGCGGGCACATTCTCAGTGGGAGATGTGCAGGAGGCAGCTGATCGATGTTTCTCTCTCATCGGTGTTTCTAACTCTCTATCTCTCTCCCTTCCTCTCTGTAAAAAATCAATAAAATATATTAAAAAAAAAAAAGTTGTTGCTTCATGATAACACACCATCACACACTTCAAAAGCAGTTAAAGACACGTTAAAAGATCTTCCCTGGGAAGTATTAACCCACCCGCCATATTCACCACAACTTGCTCCTTCAGATGACCACTTGTTCCGATTGATGGCACACGCACTTTCTGAGCAGCACTTCAAACGTATGAAGAAGTGAAAAATTGGGTCTCTGAATGGTTTGCCACAAAACAGAAAAGTTCTATTGGGACGGTATCCACAAATTACCTGAAAGATGGGGGAAATGTGTAGCTAGTGATGGACATTACTTTGAATAAAGCACTTTTGATATTTCTCTTGAAATTACTGTGTTTTCTTTGATTACAAAATCCACATTATTCACGGAACACCTGGTAGCGTGATATCTGGTATTGTGGTCCCTCCAACTTTGTTCTTTTTTCTCAGGATTGCTGTGGCTATTTGGGGTCTTTTTTTAAATTCCAGATGAATTTTTGGAGAGTTTGTTCTAGGGCTTTGAAATATTCCATTGGTATTTTAATGGGGATTGCAATGAATCTGGAGATTGCTTTGGGTAGTATGGATATTTTAATGATGTTGATTCTACCAATCCATAAACACAGTATGTTCCATTTGTTTATGTCTTCCTCTATCTCCTTTTTCAATGTCCTGTAGTTTTCCGAGTACAGGTCTTTTACCTCCTTAGTTGTTTATTCCTAGGTATTTTAATTTTTTTTTGGTGCAATTGTAAATGGGATTGATTTTTTAAGTTTCTTTTTCTGTGAGTTCACTGTTGGTGTATAAAAATCCCATAGATTTCTGGGTGTTAATTTTGTATTCTGCTACATTGCCAAATTCATTTATTAAGTCTAGTAGTTTTTTGATGGAGTAATTAGGATTTTTCTACGTACAGTATCATGTCATCTGCAAATAAGGACATTTTTACTTTTTCTTTTCCAATTTTTTTTTAAATATATTTTATTGATGTCTTACAGAGAGGAAGGGAGAGGGATAGAGTTAGAAACATCGATGAGAGAGAAACATCGATCAGCTGCCTCCTGCACACTCCCCACCGGGGATGTGCCCGCAACCAGGGTACATGCCCTTAACCGGAATCGAACCTGGGACCCTTGAGTCTGCAGGCCGGTGCTCTATTCACTGAGCCAAACTGGTTAGGGCTTCTTTTCCAATTTGGATGCCTTTTATTTCTTCTTCTTGTCTGATTGCTATGGCTAGCACTTCTAGTACTCTATCGAACAGGAGTGGTGAAAGTGGGCATTCCTGTCTTGTTCCTGTTCTTGGGGAAAATGGTTTTGCCCATTGATTATGATGTTGGCTGTAGGTTTGTCATATAAGGCTTTTATTATGTTGAGGTAGGGTCCCTCTATTCCTACTTTGCTGAGAGTTTTTATCAAGAAAGGGTGTTGGATTTTGTCAAATGTGTTTTTTTTTTGCATAGATTGATACTGTGATTTTTGTCTCAGTTTGTTTATGTGATGTATCACATTTATTGATTTGCAGATATTGTACCATCCTTGCATCCCCGGAATAAATCCTACTTGGTCATGGTGTATGATCTTTCTAATGTAATGCTGGATCCGATTTGCTAGAATTTTGTTGAGGATTTTAGCATCTATGTTCATCAAGAATATTGGCCTGTAGTTCTCTTTTTTTATGATGTCCACTTCTTCTAGTCTATTGTTGATGCTTTCTATTGTGTTCTTTATTGCAAGTATGTCATTCTTCGTTTCTTCTTGGTTTTTCTTCATTTCCTCTTGGTTCTTACATATGTTGTTGAATTTGTTTTCCATCCTTTTCAACGTCCTTATGACCATTGCTCTGAATTCTTTCTCTGACAAATTGCTTACCTCCATTTCGTTTTCTTCCTTTTCCAGTGATTCCTCCTTTTCTTTCATATTGGGGCTATTTCTTTGTCTCCCTATTTTTGCTCCTCTCAGGTTGTCTGGTTATGTGGTTCACTCTCTACCACGTTGACTTAAAGCCACAAAATACAACTAGACAAGACACAACACAGAGGGCACAAAACACGAATGTATTCATGATACCAATAACCCCAACCCCAAATAAAGGTGACCTCCAGATAAAAGAGAATTAGGGGACAGGAAAGAGCGCAAAAACGATATTGAGAAAAGGAAAAGAGGTAAGAAAGAAAAAAGGGGAAGAAAAAAATATGTATATGGGGAGAAAACTCCAAAAAAACTGACAACTAATACAAGAAATGCAAACGACAAACACCCATTAAAGAAGGAGGGAAGCTGAATTTGAAGAGGCAGAGCTTATTTCCAGATGGTAAGGTAAAGGAATTGAATGAATGGGGAAATGGCCACGATTCAGTATAGAGGAGGTAGAAAGAGAAAGAGTGTATAAGAAGTAAAAAACAAAATACTCAAAAAAAGTAGAAAATAATAATTGAGAAAAATAATTTTAAAATATATATTAAAAAAATATATAAAAGGAAATATAATATATATAAATTTCCCCTTTAATCTTTCTATCTATGTATTCATCTATTTTTGGAAAAGGAGAATAGAGAGCAGATAGATCTGAGTTGATGATAGAAACTAAGTTATTAGACAAAGAGAACAAGTGAGAGGAAAAAAAGCATAAAACAAACAAGAACAAAAAACAGACAACAACAAGAAAGAAAGAAAAAAGAAAAAAAATTGGCTAGCAAAGAAAGAGAAAAGAAAAATGTACATGGACATGGAGCAGCGGAGAGGAAATTAGATATATAAGTAGGCCAAGAGCAACTACTTTAATATTAAAGTGTCAATAAAGCAGATAAAGATCAATTTTTAACAAGGAGTAAAAAGAAAGGATAGAGAAAAACTAAAGCAGGAGCAGGAGATGAGAAAGGATGAGAAAGGGAAAAGTGAGGAAGTGTTGGCTTAAGGAAATAAATTGAGATAAAAATAATGATAAATGAATAAATAAAAATAGAATGTAGAACACTAATCTGAAAAAATAAAAATTAAAGAAAGGTAAAAAATAATAATTTATAAAGTGAAAAAAAATTTTTGGTTTCTTAAGTAAAAGATAAAAAATGAAAAAGTGAAGAAGTGAAGTTCATTCACTTCAGCATAGCTTCAGTGTCCCATGTGGCATGGCTTACCCCTTTCCACTGTTCTCTGTTTCCTGTCAGGTAGTCAGCACAGTGTTGAATTTCCCATTGATCCACCACTACTCTGTGTCATACGCCACAACTTTGGTATCAATCAATCTGCCCACTTTGTTTTTCCACCAGCTTTCAGTCATATTTACACAAGTGTCTGTTTCTGACATGGACTTTAGGTGGCAGTGTTTCTGTATTAGTTTTCAGGACGAAATGGCCCCTCAACCCAGTCAGTCCCCCAGGGCTCCCTGCGGGTATTTAGAATCTTCCTTTCCCTGCCGTGCTCAAGACTGGTTGCAGCTCTGCTGCTAGGAGGAGCCTGGTCTTTAGGAGAAAAATGTCTGTTCAGGGTTGGAGGGATGGGCTGTCCCAGAGCTGGCTTCCTTATCATCTCTATTCTGCTCCCCAAGTACCATAAAAACCACTGTCCCCTGAAGTCTCAGTGAGTGTTTTTAATCGAAAGATCCTATGCACTGGGTTTAGTAAGTAAAAGCAAGAAGATTATAAAGACAGAGCAACCATGCTGCCTTGTGTCTTTCTACCTTCGACACTGTGTGACCAGCCCTATGGACCCCTTACCACATTCCAGGGCTACACTGACCCCAAGGGATGAGGATTTGGTGCAGCACAGTCTCCCTCTGAAACTCTAGTCCCAGCTGTGTGCGTCTCTTCCTCCAACCCAGATCTCCATACCCACCTCTGTCCAGGCGATCTCTGACCTTTCTGTCTACAGATTGCCTCACCAGCTGTGTTTAATTCACCAGTTCTGGGTGGATGTTATTCGATTCAACTGTTTCTTCTATCGGCTCTGTCAGAAGGTGCAGGACCCATCTGCCTATTTGGCCTTGACCTTGTCTCCCCTGGACAAACTTTTTAGGTACCTGCAGCCAGGCAGGCTGGAGTCTTGGTGTTCGTGGGTTCACAGCTGGTCCCTGGCCAGTGTGGCTGTAGGGTCCCAGGTGGTATTCGAGGTCTTCCCCCAGTGAAGGTAAGACAGGGCTTCCGATCGAAGTTGCTCTCCCCTTCAGATGGCGCAGTCTCTGTGGTAGAGCCGGCTGCCAGGGAAGGATTTCAGTGGTAGTAGACGCTGCCCGGCCAGGGGAGCCTGGTCCGCCAGTCCCCAACAGCCCTGTGGAATATAACTCCCTCACTCAAACATCCACACATTCCCCTTTCGCTCTTTCACTCACTCCTACACTATCTCCCTCACTGCCATCCTGTTGGCCACCATCTTGGATCTCCAGGGTTAGTTCTTTTGATTTGCGAATATTTTACCATAGTTGCATCCCTGGAATAAATCCCACTTGGTCATGGTGTGTGATCTTTTTAATATATTGCTGGATCTCATTTGCTAATATTTTGTTGAGGATTTTAGCATCTATGTTCATCAGAGATATTGGCCTTTAATTCTCTTTTTTTCTAGTGTCTTTATGCTGGCCTCAGAAAAAGAGGTTGAAAGTATTCCTTCCTCCTGGATTTTTTGGGAATAGTGTGAGGAGGATAGGTGTTAGTTCTTTGAATGTTTGGTAAAACTTCCCCGTGAAGCTGTTTTTACGAGGGCTTTTGTTTGCTGGGAGTTTTTTGATTATTGCTTCTATTTCCTCAGTTGTTAATTGGCCTATTCAGGTTTTCTGCTGCTTCTTGATTTAGTTTGGGAAGAATGTTTTTTTTTAAGAAATTTTTCCATTTCATCCACATTGTCCAGCTTGTTGGCATATAGTTGCTCATAGTATTTTCCTATAATCCTTTGTATTTCTGTGATGTCAGTTGTTACTTCACCGCTTTCATTTTGGATTTTACTTATTTGGGTCCTGTCTTTGTTTCTTGATGAATCTGGCTAAAAGTTGATCAATCTTGTTTATGCTTTCAAAAGAACCAGCTCTTGGTTTCAGTATTTTTAAAACTGAGTTGAAAATTTTGATTATCATATTCTTAATCTTATATTTTGTTTTCTGAATATTATTTTTTATAATATTCTTTCTTGTCTTATATCTCTAAATATGCTAATTATATATTTTTTCTAATATTTTTCTTGCTATCTGCATTTGCCTCTTTTCCTTAGGATTCTTTTATCTGTTTTATTGACTTTGGTCTGAAAAACAGGAGGTTTTCCTGAAATTAATGGTGCTTATTGGTTGTCTATCCATGTAAGAGCAAGGCACTAAAATGCTTCGTGGGGACTCAGTGTTTGGTCAGAACATCTAGGATTGTTGTTATTTACTATATGCTCTTTGATTTGTATCTTCAGGTGAGAAATTTGCCCCGCATGGAATAAGCCTCATTTTGTTCCCTATTTTTGTCTAGCACCTCATTCCTGTTTTGCTCTATCTATGCCTGGCATTCCTAAATTTGGTTCAGTTTTTGTAGTATATTTCCCACTTATTGCCTCATTTTTTCAAATTATAAGCAAAAGTTTATGCAGAAAGTCACAGAGGTAGAAGTGAACCGTAGAAGAAATGGTTTTAGGAAACAAGTTACAGAGGCAAAAGAAAGGCCAGTGGAGCTTAGGAGAGAGAAAGGTAAAGGTTACATGCTTGGTGGGGGAAGGAGAGAAGGAAGGGAAAGGTGTGAGCATGCTCCTGAGAGAGAGAACCCTGCCTATTGCCTCTATTGCCTCTTATTCTTAGTTTATCTCTTTTTTGTTAATATTCTTTTTTCAGATAATGATTAAGTGAAATCATTTTTGTAGATATACTCATATTCCAGGCATATGACTGAAACTCACTTAGATTGTATCTAAATTTTCAGTCCACTATAAATAACTAGTCAGCCATTACCTATTTCTATCTCTATCTACCTATGTGTCTATCTAGTTATCTAACATCTAAGAGAATGAGTTCTGAGTTTCTCACTATTGCTACCATGTACTAACTACAAATATCAATTCAGAAATTGCTACTCGGATTATTAAAGTAGATCCTAAGTATACTATGTATTAAAAATGTATTTTTCTTTTTGAAAATAAGGTTTGCTTTCCTTTTGAAAATTAGGTAAGTCAAAAATGGCAGAACTCTTTATGGAATGTGAAGAAGAAGAGTTGGAACCCTGGCAGAAGAAAGTAAAAGAGGTTGAGGATGATGATGATGATGAGCCGATCTTTGTTGGAGAGATATCAAGTTCAAAACCAGCAATTTCAAGTAAGCATTTATTTTTAGTGAAGCCAAGTTTTATAAAATACTGTTTCTAATGGAAAAAGTTTACAAACTGGCTTAGGAGGTACTTATGTTCTTGCTTCTCTGTAAAGAGTTGGGAATGAAAGATTGGGTGGGAGATAAGTAAGACTTTTAGAAACAGGGTGGGGATGTGATTGGGTACTTGAGGGAGGAGTTAGGTTAAAATATCAGATCTGAGAAAAAGAAATGGACTAAGATTAGCTGGTGACATTGGAGGCCTTTTGTTATTAGAAATCATAATTTTTATGGAGCTAAATTTTCTATTTATATATGTATTTTTTTTTTCACTTAAACTCAGAAGTAGAGGGAAAAAAGGGTTTAGAATACTTTGTTTAAAATGTCAGAATTACTAAATAAGTTTGTGTTATTCTTAGATAGGGGTTCTCAATTCTAGGCAACTGTCTTATCGCAGTGTCATCCATTCATAGATACAAAATGTATGGGTAGTGAATGATTGCCGTCTGTGGCCTGTATGCTAATAGTTGCTTCTGTACCCATCCATTTTCCAGCAACTTGCATTTATATTCATGAAAGAGAAGGGCACTGTCTATAGCTACTGTATTTGGATGACATAGCAGTTAGTTAAAACTTAAATCTTTATGGTTTTTTAACAGAACATCTTGATACGTTTATAGATACTAGATTTCAGTTAGAGTAATTGGATTTGACCTTGTTATAATGTTCAAGCAAAGAGCAATAACACCTTTTAAAATATTCGCTCAAAAATATATAGAAGTGTAGAGAAGTAATGTATGAATGTTAGATTTTCTTACCAAGATAGTGCTTAAAAGTGTGATTAAGAGGCTACTTTAGCCCTGCCGGTGTAATTCAGGGGATTAAGTGTTGTCCCATGCATTGAGTGGTCACTGGTTCGATTCCTGGTAAGGGTATATGCCTGGGTTGCCAGATCCCCAGTAGGGGTGTGCAGGTGGCAGCCCATCCATATTTTTATCCCTCTCCCCCTCTCCCATCCTCTGTCTCTAAAATCAACAAAAATACAGGTATTTTTAAAAAGAATCCCTCGCTCTTTGCCCTTAAAACACAAAAGAGGTTACTTTAAAATATTTGGAAAGCCTGATACTTTCTTCTGTTGCCCCTAAACTTGTAAGGGCGCTTCTATTCAGTTTTATCAGAGGGATAATAACAACTGAATTCTCAATACCACGTCCTCTGGCACATTAATAATCTCTCATGGAGGTTCTAATTGGAGTGCCACTTTGATTATAAATTAAATGATACTTGTTGATGATAGTAGAACATAATTATATATTCTCTTTAATTTATTGTTTCTAGTAATTGTGATTATTTTATTCTGGAATATTACCATATTGTAAAATTGTTATTGAAATTCTCTTATTGAAAACATGACAGTTAAGATTCAAGTTGATTTTATACTGACTGAACACGATTTAACAGTGTTCAACTAGAATAGTGTATACTAGTCCTATATAATAAAAGCCTCATATGCTAAGTGTCAGGTCGTCCGGTTGTTCGTTCAACCAATCAAAGCGTAATATGTTAATGATATGCTAAGGCCGTTCAACTGCTTGCTATGACGTGCACTGACCACCAGGGGGTAGATGCTCTTACCTGTAGGTTAGCTTGCTGCTGGGGTCTGACTGACTGGGGCTGAGCGAGACAGGCCAGACACACACTGGAGCCCTCCTGCGGTCCCTCCCTGGCTGGCCAACCTCCTGTGTCCCTCTCCAGCCCCTATCGTGCACCAGTGGGGTCCCTTGGCCTGGCCTGCGCCCTTTCACAATCCAGGAGCCCTCGGGGGATGTCAGAGAGCCAGTTTCTGCTCAATCCCGCAGGCCAGGCTGAGGAACCACAGTGGTGCATGAATTCATGCACCGGGCCTCTAGTTTTAAAATAATTATGTCAAAAAGGAGATTGACCCCCAGTAGAATTTCTTTTCTGAATTGTTAAGATACAGAATTTAAATGATTGTATTGTTGGTTATGTGTAGGCCATAAAATGTTAACATGGAATATGGTTTGAATGTTTACATAGAATTACCAGAAAGAAGGGGAAAATCTGTGTTTTGTAGAATACAACCACTAAAAAGTACTTTAATAATAGTTCTTCGTTGGTTTGGTAAATACTTAATCATGAATTTCAGGATGAAAATGGTGTTAAGTTATTGGAGCAAAGTTGTTTATTCAATAAGACATATGTAGTGCTTAGTTATATAGACACTACATTGTCATTATCAGATAATAACCCTGCTTCTGTGTGGCCCCTTACTTTATAGGATTATTTTATGAGATCTGGTTATTTTTTACTGGGATGAAAGAAAAGGACATTTTAATGATATTTGGAGTGTGCTTTTACCTTTTTCTAACCAACAATTTTAGGCAAAACCCACTCTTCCAAATTTTAGTTTGATAATTGAGTAACCTAAGAGTTACAGAGTTTATATGCATGTAAGAATAAGGAAATTTAAACTGATCCTGAAAGTCATATTAGACTCACATTGACTTCTGCTATAGTGGTAGATTTGAAACTCCTTAAGTTATAAGATACTCTGGTAAACTGTAGGTTCATTTTAGTTTGTAGCCTCTGATAGTTTCCCTTTCAGAAATCAAGAGTAATGGTGCAGATAATCCAATGAGATCCCTCATAAGGTCACTTCAAAGCTTTTAGGGATGTGAATGGGATATGGAGCTTGGACAAGATTTTGATTTTGAGTAATAGGAACCTGAGTGTATATACAACCCTATCATCACTCAAAGATAGACATATACTTCAATTATAAGTTGTATATAAATGTACTTTTGGAAAAGTTTTATTAATAATGTGGAATATTTCTTTGCCATGTAAAAGGTTTGACTTATATAGTCAGATTTATCAATTTTTTATTTTTGGCCTTTGGATTTTGAGTTATAGTTAAAAAGGTTGTTCTAATACTATGCAACAATTGAAGCTTATAATCTTGTCCCTTTAGTAAATAAATAAATAAGTTTAACTGTATTTTAAAATAGTGATAACTTATAACTTCTTCCAGGAATCTGTTTGTTTTCAATTCATGATTTCTATTATCTTAATATATATTTCATTCAAACAAATGAATTTTAAAATAAATTCAATTTTTTTCAGATATTTTAAATAGAGTAAACCCCAGCTCATATTCAAGAGGAATAAAGAATGGCGCACTCAGTCGGGGTACAGTATTATTTTACTCTTTTAATTTTAAAGAGAAGTATTTTGATATCATTGATTATATAGAAATATATTCAATATATTGTGTAATTTTGAAATACAGGTATTACTGCTGCATTCAAGCCTACAAGTCAACACTACACGAACCCAACATCAAATCCAGTGGCTGCCTCGCCAGTAAATTTTCATCCTGAATCTAGATCTTCAGATAATTCTGTTATTGTTCAGCCTTTGTCTAAACCTGTAAGTGTTTCTGAAACTACACAGTCAGCTCAGGTATACATTGGATATTATTTATAAATGTCAACAATACCCAATTAAAATTCTGAACTAGCATGGGTAGAAGCATTATCAGCATCAGAAAATGTCACCATTAAGAGCTCAACCAGTACCCAAAGCAATAACTGCAGGAACTAACTACCCAACCTGTTTCTTAGTAATATGATTAAATTAAATAGGTACAGTATTAAAAACTGTGCTATCAAAATATAAATAAAAGTATAATCAGTAATGAATATTGCATAATGGCAAACTGTCTAAGATTATAAAATGCACCAAGTATTCTTCATTCTTAATTGGGAAAATTATTGCGAGCCTATCATAGCTTTTTATTCTGAAAACATACCTTCATAGTATTAAAAAAAAACACCTCAACAAAAAGTACTAGTTACTGGTAATAGTTAAAATTTATTGAACTGTTAATATGTGTAAGGCTTTGTGCTAAATGATATATATATATATATAATATATAAGTTAATCTGATTTAATTCTTAAATATCCTGTGATGTAGGCACTATTGTTACCCTATTTTATATTTGAGGAAATTGAGGCTCACAGAGGTTCAATAATTCACTAGTGCCACAGAGCTGGCAAATGATAGATTTGGAATTTTACTCAGACTAACCCATAGTTCATATTTATATATATATATATATTGTACATAAATGTATACTTTAACACGTTAAGCGCCCAGCCTGTTTTGTCTTCCAGATGGAAAGTATAGTATCAGTCACCGGTGACTGCCATGATGCTTACATGTTAAAAAAAAAAAATGGTAGCATTGCTTTCCTGTGACCATTTTCAGGCCCTGGAGTTTCTTCTGAGATTCTTTCATGAGTTTGAAAATCAACACTATTATCACAAAAATAAAAAGACACTAATTGCCTTTTTCACTATGTTGACATTTATTGTAAAAATAATACAAAGACACTATTTACCTTTTCACTATGTTGACATTTGCACTTATAATATAAAAGCAATGGTGAGTAAACTGCTTGTGCCTCAAGACAGTGGTATCAAGCTGTTCTAGTAGTTTTTGTATTAGTCACCACCATGCATTCACAGTAAAAAATATTACAGTCATACTCAATTTACCTGAGGAAGTATTGAAATACTTTGTTAATTCTAATTTTGAATATGTGTCTTTAAAAATATTTTGTGTAGTGAAATGGGTAGTATGCATACATAAAGCACTTCTGTGTCTGAAGTATGATATATTTTGAGGAAAATCACTTGTGTATTGAATTGTAAGCTAAACTACCCACTTTTTAAAAACAGAAGAACATTTTTAATTGAAAGAATGACTGACAATCCATGGTGTATTATTTATTTTTGTGTAGAAATGTTACCATAAACATGTGGTTTAAAACCACACACATTTCTTACCTCATACTTTTTGTGCGTTAGTACTCAGTTCATGGCTTAGTTAGATCCTCTGCTTCAAGATCTCACAAGGCTACGTTCAAGGTGTGGGATCTGAGGTTGAAGTCTCATCTGAAGCTCAGCTGGGGAAATACCTGTTTCTAAGTTCTCATGGTATTGGCAGCACTTGTTCCTTAAGGGTTGTCATACTGAGAGTCTCAGTATTTTACTGGCTTTTGGCTGGCTCTTTTTCAGCTGGGTCTTCCCAACATGCTTTTGCTTCCTCAAAATCCGAAAGAGAAAGAGAATCCTTAACAGGGTGGCATTAAAATCTTATATAATGTGATCACATACAAAAATTGTGTATCTTGTCACCTTTGCTGTATTCTTTTGGTTAGAAGCAAGTAACATGTCTTGCCTGCACTAAAAGGGAATCACATAGAACATGAATACCAGAGTGGAGGGGTCATGGAGGCCACTTTTGAGTCTGTTCACCACACACAATGAGTTCCTTAATCTTGGTTATTTGGCAAACATTTCCACAAAATTGAAAAAAGCACCTGTCACGTAGGAAAACCGCTGATAGTATTTCTGTGAAGAGTAAAATTTGAGCTTTCAAGCAAAAATTAGAATTTTTGAAAACTTGTATCTGCTACCATGATCTTGACAGCTTCCCAGTACTTAAAGACTTTTCTCATGGGTAGTATTAATAATTAAGATTTTTTTGTTACTGTATACTGAACTCTGTCAAGATTTGGACGATCTGCATAATTCAAAGAAACCAGTATTTTTTATATAACCAATGCATGATGTTACAAAATTATGCCTGAAAGAAAGATCCTTTCAAAGTGCAAGATAGACTAATAGATTTTAATGTAACAAAGTACAAATTTTAGTGAAAGGAGTAAGATTTTGCATTCCAACAACCCTTTAAGAAAATACCAACTGTTGAGTTTTGGTGTAGTATTAAAGAAGTGCACTTACAGTTATCCTAAAGTGCTTTAAAATACTCCCCCTTTCAACTATATATATTTATAAAGCCAGATTTTCTTTATATTTTTCAACCAAACATTTCCTAGCAAATTAAAAGCAGAATTAGATATGAGACTATAGCAGGTTTTGATTAAGCTAGACACTAAAGAGATTTGCCACTCTTTAATTTTTTTTTTGTTTTCAAGATAGTCATAAAAATTACTTAATGTTAATCTACCATTGGTTTATTATAGTTTAAAATAAAATTAATACATATTTTTAAATTTTTCTGTTTTAATTTCTAATATGGCAAATATTAATGAATATGTCCCACCTGAATAAAAAACTCTTTTGGGTCTTCAGTAATTGTTAAATGTGTAAAGCGGTCCTGAAACCAAGGAGTTAGAGTATTAACACAAAAAGTTACCCAAAATATAGAGTCTTTGCTATAAGTTAAAATCAAATTAACTCTGTTTTTTTTTCATGTTTATAATAAGCTATTTGACATTGGCCTTAGAGAATAGTAAATTTTCCTTATGTTCTTTTGGCAGTAAGGGAAACAACTACCAAAGCACCTATACATTTTCTTGCAAATAATCAGGCTTAACACCACAATTGAATCCAAATATTTTTAGTACTAATAGCTTATTTTTTTTCTGTATTTTATATCTTATTACTGTAAGGTAATTTACCTACCTCTTGGCACTAAAAATTGATATTTTGAGGTGGTATCTTTTGTAGAAGAGTTATTCAATTTAATTTTAGCCTACATAAAAATGAAAAGGAAGACTACAGCCTTTTAAAACTATGGCTAATGCTCTGGTTTCTCTTCAGACCGTATAAATCTTTCGCCTTTTAAAACTATGGCTAAATAAATGCAACTTCCATTTATATTTTGAAGATGTTATATATCATAAAAAATAATATCTTTGGGCAGACACCTACCTCCCACCAACTCCCTCCTCCCCCTTTGCGAATTCTTTTCTGTGGTTTTAGCATTCTGAAGTAATGATTAATAGTGAAATGAGCCCTGAATTAGTATTTAAAAGACTTAGATTGAAGCAAGAGATTTGAATGCTGATTTTGCTTTGCTCTTAACCATTGTCAAACCTCTCTGAGCCTCATTTTCTTTATTCCTAAAATGAGAGATTTTACCCAAACTACTAACTCTCAATTTTGGCTTCTAAGGTTCCATAGGCTATATTGAATGCTACTATAGATGGAAAGCTATCCAAAATATAAAGATTATTTGCTATTAGTTGGAATCACATTAAGTCAGTAGTTTTCTAATGCTTACCATAAGCTGTTTGGCATTTGGAGAATAGAAAACCAAAAAAAGAAACTTAGTTATTTAATTCAGTTTGCTAGAGAAATCTTTCCAGCATTGGACTCAGACAGGAAAAAAAAAAAAGTTTGGGGTGGTATCTTTGGTGTTATAAAAGTTAGAAACTAAAACTTTCTAAATTACAGTGTTTTATTTATATGGGCATAGTTTTTAAATCAAAGCACCTCAATTGGTGTTTCCCAATCTTGGAGAATATTTAAAGGAGAGATTTTACCAATTGGTCTGGGTGGGTCCTGAAATGATGCATTTTAAACAACTCTCCCAAGTGATTCTAATGTGCAGTTAAAGTTAAGAATGACAGATGTATTCTGGAATGAATTGAGAATCCACTTTAAGGGAATTTACTCTGAATTTTGGAAGCAACTGTTTTTAATAAATTATAGTTTTTTATTTTATGTCATGTTTTTGTTTGTTTACTTTTTCATGGAATATCTCTATACTTCAGCATCTCCTTTAGATAGCAGGGATCTATTATCACCTATAAAGTCAGTGTGATATAGCCTAAGGGCATAGGCTTTGTAATCAGACCTGGGTTCTAATTCAACCCCAGCAATAAGAAGTTGGGGCTATATCACTAACCTTACATAACTATAGTCAGTCTATAAATTTATAGAATGGTGTATAATATTTGGTCTTTATTAGTCAAGTACTTGATTTAATTCATACATGCACTGTGAATTTCAAGTACATTTGAAACATATATGTACTGTGTAGTGCAAGTATATTTAAAGTGCAAGTACATTTAAATTTGAAAGGTGACTAACTTAAAGCTCAGAAGTTTCTTGCCCAAGGTTTCATAAATAAATGTATAGGTCTTCTTAATCCCAGTCTAATGCCTTACTGTTGTATTTGATATCTTTCCAAACTATTTTATAAGATATTAAAATTCTCTGTTGCTGAATTATTTTAATCAGTTAATGTTGAATAACATGAAACCTGGGCTCTGAAATTGTGGTAATTAACCAGAGTTGTCCCCTAAGAAAGTGTTATCAGTATTAACTTTATAAAGTACTATTTTAGAAAATGCAAGTAAATATTTTCCATTTTTTGAAGGGCAAATATTTGGAGAAAATATTTATCTTGAATTGAGATTGTGGTTGGTTACAGTTAAATCATATGACTATGGCATTATTGATTTTTTAAATACTATATAGTAAAGCTCAAATGCAGCTTTCTTCCTGTTAGGCCTCAAATACTAAGGGTGGTTTGGGTTACTTCAATACCTGTTTCCATAACTTTTTTTAAAACAACAGCCATCATTTATTTAGTCACAGATTTGCAATGTGTACAGGCTGTGATAAGAAAGACCCATTTCTTTTTCTTAATTAATTACTTTTATTGGGGTATAATTGACAATATATGAATTTTCGGTGTACAACATAATAAAGATTTGATTATTTGTATATATTGCAAAATGATAACTATAGTAAGTCTAGTTAACAACTAACTCCATATGTATGGAGTTTTTTTTAATAAGAAATTTTAATATCTTAGCAACTTTCAAATATTCAATATGTTGTTATTATTGTTATGTTGTTATGTTGTCACCTGAGGATACTTTTTCCATTGATTTCTAGAGAGTAGAAAGGAAGGAGGAGGCTGGGAGAGAAACATGGATGTGAGAGAGACACATCAATTGGTTGCCTCCAGGAGGTGCCCCAACCAGGGCCAGGGAACAAACCTGCAACTGAGGAAGGTCCCCTCGAGCATCAGTCAAACCGAGACCCTTTGGTGAGCAGGCAGACGCTCTACCACTGAGCCACAATGGCCAGGGCTATTTTTAACTGTGGTTACAATGCTGTAAATTACATTGCTATGACTTATTTTATGGGTGGAATTTTTTACCTTTGATTCCCTTCACCCATTTGTTTTCATAATTTCTTAACAAACCAATGTCAATAGAAAAGTTGGTAGCAAAACAAAATTTTAAAAATGTAGTTATTCCTCAATTTATTAGCATAAAACAACCTTTTATGTTTTTACTTTAAAATAATGTTTATTTGGGGGAGGAAAGTTTAGAAAGAGACATGTATTTTGAATATTTTCCTCCTCAGATAGTATAGAGTATATCAAATCAGAACCAAATGGTGAATACAGACACATATTCCTCTTTTCTCACTGAACATTCTACTTTGAATATTCTTTGGATTCTTCTAAAAAATATGATCTTAGTGGTTGTATGAAAGTTTGTTCTTTAATTTTTTTAAGCCATTCTGCCATTGTTGGACATATAGATTGCCATTGCCTTTATTTGCAAAAATTAAAAAGTAATAACATTTACTATTTATTTGCATTTAAATATTTTTGCTATTAAAATGTTATCATTTTTAATTTTTAAACGTTAAATTGATTTCAAATGAATATTGGGCTTATAGGGAAAATAATACAAAGTTTCATTAAAAAAAAAAAAAAAAGAATTTCATATACCCCTAACCCAGTTTACCCTAACGTTAACATATCTCTTATCGTAATCAGGTAGTCAACATTAACTAACTGCAGACCTTATTTGAATTTACCAGTTTTTCTGTTAATGTCATTTTTCATTCCCAAGATCCTAGTCAGGATCATAGGTAGTTATAGCAGTTAGTTATTTCTTCTTAGTCTCCTCATCGTTTTCTGCAGTTACTGACTCTTTGTCTTTCATGACCTTGATACTTTATGTTTTCAATATTATCATCTTTATTTTTTATTTATTTTTACTTTTTGAAATGTATATTAATTAATAATTAATTTTATTATACATATTTTTTATTTTATTGTTTAAGGTATTACAAAGAGTAGTACATATGTCTCCTTTTTTCCCCCCATTGACCTTCCCCCGGCCTCACCTACCCCCTGGCACTTGCCCTCCCCCCCCCCCCCCCCCCCACAGTGTCTTGATGTTATCATCTTTAAAACAATGCCAGTTCAGTACTTAAAAGCTGCCATTGTTGTTATTTGCATTTATTTGACTAGTAAATTTGAAAAAAGTTTTTTGTTATGTATTGGTCATTTGTATTTTGCTTTTTAAAAAAATACATGTTTTTATTGATTTCCAGGGAGAGAAAGGGAGAGGGAGAGAGAGATAGAAACATTAATGACGGGAGAGAATCACTATCAGCTGCCTCCTACATGGCTCACACTGGAGATCGAGCCCGCAAGCCAGGCATGTGCTCTGACCGGCAGTGGAACCATAACCTCCTGGTTCATAGGTTGATGCTCAACCTCTGAGCCACACCGGCCAGGCTGTATTTTGCTTTTGAAGTGTTTCAATTTATGTTCTTTGCCTAGTCTTAAAGTGACTTTTTCCCTTTAGTTTCTTTTTTTTAAAAATTGATTTCAGAAAGGAAGGGAGAGAAATAGAGAGATAGAAACATCAATGAAGAGAGAATCATTGATTGGCTGCCTCCTACATGCCCCCTACTGGGGGAGGTATCTAGCCCACAACCTGGGCATGTGCCCTTGGCCAGAATTGAACCTGGAACCTTCTATCCACTGAGCCAAACTTCTAGGGCCCCTTTAGATTTTTAAGCATTGCTAATCTTAAAGCTTTTGCATGATAAATGTTATGATGTATAGAATGATCCAAAGTCACAGAGTTTATTCTCCTCAATGATGATCTTTTATAAATATCGTTCAAATATATTGTGTGTATCAGTATATTTAATGTATAATAGTATTGAAGTATATATCTCTAAATTATATAGACCACACTTTTCATAATTAGTTATACTAAACATATGTGTGTTAATGTAAATTTATACTGCCTTATACTTTATCACATGATTCATCTCATACTTTTTACTCTTCTTGAGATCATTCTGCTTAGTGGGACCGTCCTCATGGAAAGGCTGGAACTTCCCTTGAGCCGTAAGGTCTCCAGCGGGCCTAGATCATTCTTTTAAACAACTTTCATTGTAAATCCTGTCTGCCAGGTTTTCTTATTTGTTCACTTTGCCGATCAGGCAGCTTTTGTCTTTACCCTGTGAGATGGGAGATTACCTGCCCTAGCATAGGTTTCTGTGGGATGGTGGGAAGAGTGAAGAACCCATTCTTTCTCTTCCTGATCTTTGGCTTATACATTTTTCCAATAAAGATGATTCTAAAATTCATACCATCTATACTAATAAAAGGGTAATATGCTAATTAGACTGGACGTCCTTCTGGATATCCTTCTGAGGGCCGGCAGCCGCGGCAACTGTGAGGGCCAAGGGCCAGTCTGTCGCCGCAGTCCCTTTTGCAGATGCTGCGGGAGAAGGCAGAAGGGAGAAGGCGGTGCTGCGGGAGAAGGCAGAAGGGAGAAGGCTGGCACCGTGGGAGAAGGCAGAAGGGAGAAAGTGGCAGTTAGGCAGTTAGGGTCATCAGGCCAGGAGGGGAGAGCAGTTAGGGGGATCAGGCCAGCATGGGATAGCAGTTAGGCATTCAGGGGATCAGGCCAGCAGGGGAGAGCAGTTAGGGGTGATCAGGCCGGCAGGGGAGCAGTTAGAGGCATCAGGCAGGAGGCAGGCAGGGAGCAGTTAGGAGCCAGTGGTTCCGGATTACAAGAGTAATTGAGTCATCAAAGGTTGGTCTTATAATATTGCAGTTAAATTTACTTTTATAAAAGTATGAAACAGAATAATTATAACTGTTGAATAAATGTAATACTCCTCTGAAATATTTTAACAGGGTTACATAACAAACTCATCACGAGTTGCATCTAGTAATTCTACAGAGTTGCTGTTTGACTTGACCCAGGATACAGGATTATCACATTACCAAGGGGGACCGACACTTTGTATAACAGGTTGGTTTTAGTATTTTTTAAAAATATTATAAGAAGAAACTTGGTGAATATGCATGAATAGATTTTCTGTTTGAAGTCTTTGTCTTCATGTTAAGTTTTTTATATAGTAAAGTAGAATGGTGCTAATCTTGCATGGCTTTCTTGGGTCGTTTTAAATCTTACTTAATGATAGAATATTTTACTTCTTCCTTTTAATGACGTAGGCTAATTGACTTTGAGATTGTTCTCATTTGCACTAAACATACACTGAAAATAATTTCCATAAGTTAGAGAAGTCCTCTGATAACCTGAATACTCTGTTAAAAGAAGTACTAAACCTTCTATGATGACGAGTGTGCAAAGTATATGATTATAGTTAATGTTTTAATTAGCTTAGTGGCTTTCTACTAATTTAATGATTTACATATGATAAGTATGATTATAGAGTACTATTATAAAGTGGTTATAATAAATTTGTATATAATTAGTATTCACTAAATGCCCTTTGAAGGAGTAATGAAATGTCCCTATTGAAGAAGAGTTAAAGTTCTTTGATTGTATACTAATAACAAAGCTCTTCATTAACCTACAATATAAAATAGTTTGCTATGAAAAAATTTTATATAATTGAAAATTACCTGTAATGAAAGCAGTTATGCTTTGTAGATTAGCAATTTTGAAATATTTCAAATATTTGACTAGAGATACACAAGATTTGGGGGACTTTTTAAAAATTATTTTCTAATAAATCAATGTAGAAAATTTACCAAATCTCTCCCAATGTTTTAATAGTAATATTAGTGCCTAAAATGCTTTTCTATTTAGATAACATTTATTTGATATTCACTTCTTTGGGTGTCACTTACTTGTGACACTTGTAGAAATCTAATTTTTAAAATAGGTAGGAACGAGCTTTGGCCGGATACTCAGTTAGTTAGAGCTTTGTCCCAATATGCCAAGATTGCAGATTGGATCCCCTGTTGGGGCACATACAAGAATCAACCAATGTATTCATAAATAAGTGGAACAACAAACCTCTCTTTTTTTCTCTCTCTCCCTCTCTCCTTCTTCCTCTCCCTCTATTCTCCCTCTCTCTCTTCCCCTCCTTCTCCCCCTTTCTCCTCCCCCCTCTGTCTCTTTCTCAAGTCAATCCATAAAAATAAAAAATAGGTAGGAACCAAAAGAAACATGGAGAAAAAAATAGTGGTCTTAAGTCAGGTTTTACAAAACACATGGACTTTATTCATAGGAAAGGTCTGAATTCTTGAAACTTCTTGCAGTAAGGACAGTGGCACTTGCTCTTTAAGTTTCCTACTGCAGAGAGAAAGACTTAAGCCTGAGCAATAAGTAGGATGGTTTAGAGATGTTAGTCTTGAGATTTTTGTAGTCTTTATCAAGTCTTTACACTTTAGTTTTCTCATATTATTAAAATGGAACTTTTATTTTTCTTATTTAGTGCATTCTCTAGATGAGGAATCAGCCATTTGGAGATAAATTTTTAATTCTTGCTCTATTTTAGCCAGAGCTTTTTGAAGTACAAATAAGATAAAATTTGAAAATGCATTATGAACTTTAAAGGACTTGACAACAAATAGTTGCTGTGAATGATATTATCTGCTGTGTGTTCAGTAGCATGATTAACTGACCACTGTCAGGTGATCACACGAATTAGATTTGAAATTGATCTTGAATGAGAATAGGATTTTTACTGACAGAGAAAGGGCTGTTGAGTATAGGAAACAACATAAACCAAAGACAACAGAGATAAATAAGTTAAATGGTCAGAATTTAAAACTCTTAAATGCAGAGGGATTTTATTTCTTATGTTAAAAACGTTTTTGAAGTAAAACAGTTTTATTTCTATTGTTCATCTTGTTATATAATCAGATGCTTAATCCAAAATACCAATACTCATTGGCTTTTCAAGTAACCTGAGCATCTTACGAGAATGCTACTGTGATAACAAAATCTTTCTCAGGTCCCCATAGTATAGCCATTAGTAATTATCTGCTTTGAAGATGGAAAAAAAAATCATTTTTATGTTATCTCAAAGGATGAAACAGAGGAGCCAATTAATATAATGGCTTATTTTTCTGACCTGTTTCCCCTTATTAAAAAGCAGATAGGTGAATCTACTAGAATAATTTCTTCTAAAGATCTGAAATATATTTTTAGTAATGATTATATCTATCATTTATTACTGAATGCTTTCAGCTATTGTGTTGGGTGCTTTAAATGCACTATCTTATTTTATCTTAAAACAGCTTTGTAAAACGAGGTATAATAACAAAAGAGGAAACTGAGTCTCAGAGAAGTTAATTAAATAAGCCAAAAATACATATAGCTAGTCAGTGACAGAGCCTGGAATATTTCTCTTTTTTATTTCCAATTTTAAATCATTATTATTTTTCAACTATAGTTGACATTATATTAGTTTCAGGTGTACACCCCAGTGATTAGACATTACATAACTTACTAGGTGATCATCCCAATAAATCTTGCACCCATCTAACACCATACATAGTTCTTAGAATATTATTGGCTATATTCCCTATGCTGTACTTTATATCCTCATGACTATTCTATAATAACGAATTTGTACTTTTTAACCCCTTCACCTTTTTCACCCTTACACCCAACCCCACGACCCTCTGGTAATCATCAAAATGTTCTCTGTATCTGTTCTGCTTGTTTGTTTATTTTGTTTTTTTAGAGTCAATTATTGATAGATTTGTACTAATTGCCATTTTATTGTTCATATTTTTTATCTTTTTTTCTTCCTAAACAAGACTCAAATATTTCATATAGTACTAGTTTAATGGTGATGAACTCCTTTAGCTTTTTCTTGTCTGGGAAGTTCTTTATCTGTCATTTTATTCTAAAGTAGGGGTCCAGTGCACGAATTTCTGTACCTTGAAAGGAACTGTGGGCCTCGAGGCTACAGTAGACACAGACAGGTCTCAGCCCATCCTCCCCGCCCCCGCCTGGCCCCTCCTACCGCGGTCCCCGGTCTCCTTTCTGCCGGCAGCTCCACTCCCATCGCTGCCGCTCCCACGTGCTGACAGCTCTGGCCCCACTTGCACCCACTGATGGCGTGGAGTGATTGGGGCCAGCGCCAGCAGTGGGTGCAAGTGGGTCCAGCGGCGGCTCTGGCACTGGCAGCGGGTGCAAGAGGCAGCTGCTGGCCCAGATCTCCCCTCAGGAGCAGGGGTAGGTGGAGAAGCCCTGAGGGGCTATTGGGGCTGGCAGCCGCCACTCCAGCTGACGGCACCGAGTGATTGGGGCTGGCACCGGAAGCGGGCATAGCGGCGGCTCCGGCAGTGGGTGCGAGCTGGGCTGCTGCCAGCAGCAGGTGCGAGTGCCAGGTGGAATTTTCAGTAACCACCAGACGCTCGCCCCAATGATAGTGACTGGTGCCCTGCCTTGGCACCTCTGCTCACCTCCTCCACCATCCCGTCGCGGCTGACACCCACCATGTTCTGTATGTGCTGCCTGTTGGTCAGTGCACACCATAGTGACCGGTTGTTAGGATGTTCCACCGTTCAGTCTATTTGCATATTAGCCTTTTATTATATAGGACTAGGGGCCCAGTGCACTGATTCGTGCACTGGTGGGATCCCTATGCCTCTCCTGCGTCCTCATGCAGTCTGGGACCCCTTGGGGGATGTTGGACTGCCAGTTTTAGCCCGATCCCTGCAGTGTAGGCCGAGGGACCCCACTGCTGTAGCAATCCATGCACTGGGCCTCCAGTATGCATATAAGATCTTTGGTTAATCTCTTTCCGCCCTCCCCCTTTCCCTCTGAAATTCATCAGTCCGTTCATGTTTCCATGCCTGTGCATTGAGTATCTGCCCCCTGGTGATCATTGTGCATCATAGCTACCAGTTGAACGGTTGAAAGGTCACTTAGGACAGTGGTTCTCAACCTTCTGGCCCTTTAAATACAGTTCCTCATGTTTGACCCAACAATAAAATTATTTTCGTTGCTACTTCATAACTGTAATGTTGCTACTGTTATGAATCGTAATGTAAATATCTGATATGCAGGATGGTCTTAGCTGACCCCTGTGAAAGGGTCATTTGACCGCCAAAGGGGTCACGACCCACAGGCTGAGAACCACTGACTTAGGCTTTTATATATTTAGACTAGTGGCCCGTTGCACGAAATTCGTGCACATTAAAAGGGAATTAATTAGAGGAATTATTTTAATATTGCTATTTGCCCTTTCTCTAGATGAAAGAAAATTAATAAAATGTATATGAAAATCTCCCTCCTGTCAGAATCTGGGGCATGCCGCGGGACCCAGAGTCAAGTCTCCGCCCACCTGCGTATGCCTCGAAATTGCACAAGGCCCAGACCCGGCCAGCCCCACTCCCCATCAAGCCCCGCTGGGCGGGGGGCTTGGCCTCAGGTTCCCCAGCCCCGGCGCTGGGGCTGAGGGTGCAGCCTCAGATCCCCTGGCCCAGCCTCAGGGCCCCAGCGCCGGGGCGGGGGTGCGGCCTCAGGTCCCCCGGCCCAACTTCAGGTCCCTCTACCCTGGCGCCATGGTGGGCAGCATAGCTTCAGGTCCCTTGGCCTAGCCTCAGCTCCTCCAGCCCCAGTGCTGGGGCGGGGGGCGCAGCCTCAGGTCCCCTGGCCCGGCCTCAGGGCCCCAGTGCCAGGGCGGGGGGCGTGGCCTCAGTTCCCTGGCCCCAGTGCGAGGGCATGATGACCATTTGCATATTAGCTCATTATATAGGATTATAGCTTTACTTTTCCTCACTTTGAATATTTCTTGACAATCCTTTCTGGCCTGCAAAGTTTCTGTTGATAAATTAGCTGACAGTCTTACGGGAGCAAGGCTGGGATATTTCTGATATATTTACCTTATTTATTCTACTTTTAGTGTATAGTTGGGAGCATTAAAATACGATGTGCAGGTTTCAAATTCTTATTACCAAGTACAGTTGTATTTTATTTTCAGAACTTTTACCTGGCCTAAATATCTTCAGTTCTCTTGATAATGCTCTCAATAAGACTAATATCTCTTAGATTTATGGTGATGGTTTTTAAACTAAAAATTCTTTTTAGTAATGAAATCTTTGTACAAACATAATTTTATGCAACAGTCTAATAAAAAATAACAGGACAGTAAGTTCCTAAGAGGAGCCTGTGAAGCTTTGGGAACATAATTTAAAAACTTAACTCCTTTCATTATGAGCCCTTTTGTATGAATGAATGAATGATTATCATTCAAGAGTAGTTGATTTCACTTTGGAATAAATGGATAATATAACTTGAAACCATGAATAGACTACTTCTTTGTTAGGTGGGAAAAGAACTTAACTTTTCATTAAACATTTTAAGTTGTTAAATCAAAAGTTTGTAAAGGGTCTCTAAATGTTTAGAATAAAAGAAAATTTTTTTTAACAAACTTTAATGTCCTTACCCATCTAAAGATAATTCATTTGTAAGAACTTAATTCGGAATATTCTCTCTGCTTTAATTTAATTTAATTTAATTTTTTTGCTTGATATATTTTGGTCTGACTTCTTTCATCGTAGTTGTTTATATGTGTATTTAAAGTCATATTTTCTTGCATAGAAAGATTATTTTATGAATTATTTGAGTATATATAGATGTTTGCATAATTTCCCTGACTTGATCACATCAGTTTCTATGATTTATTGTCATTTTTGACATAATTCAATTATAACGCCTTTACTTTAGCTCCAAAGTATTTTTATTTAATTATAAGCAATATTCTAAAGTGTTTAAAAATATTTTTCCCACTGTTTAAATTATTGTAGGTATGAATGAAAGTTCGTTATTTCCAAAACGTCCGTGTACTTCTGAAGTAATCAGTGTTAATCCAAAAAAGTCTAAGCCCAGTGAAAGTGTTTCTGGAGCAAATTCCTCAGCTGTATTTCCTTCAGCTAAGTCTCTTTCAGTGACATCTCCCCAAGCTGTGTCATCAAAAGGTAAATATGAAATGTGGCATATAAAAAAGAAATATATACATACAATTTAGAAATTGTAGTAAATTTACAAATTGTTAGTGGTTATTCAAGGTTAAAAAGTGATAAATCTTGAACCATATATTTTGACTTTATTTTAGGTACAAATAACTCATCAAATCAATCTAAAAATGGAACACCTTTTCCAAGAGCTTGTCCAAAGTGCAATATTCATTTCAATCTTTTGGATCCTTTGAAAAACCACATGAAGGTAAAACTTTTCAGAGTTTGATTTTGAAAAGGTTTGCAAATCTCTAAAAATGTTGATTTACAGTAATTAATGGTTCAGTTATTTAGATAAGAAATTTCCTATTGATATTTCCATATAAGAGGTAAAAATTTATATGCATAATGATTATTTTCATAGAAGATTTTAAAATTGCTTCTGAATCATTAAATTTAAAAAATTAAGTTCATATACATCATAATGTACTAGAGGCCCGGTGCACAAAAATCTTGCACTCGGGAGGGTCCCTCAGCCCAACCTGTGCTCTCTCGCAGTCTGGGAGCCCATGGGGGATGTCGTCTGTCCAACTGACGGGTAGTGGGCCTAAGCCATCAGTCGGATCCCTAGCATTGCTGCGGAGACGCCAGAGGCTCCCGCCACTATCACTGTGCTCACCAGCTGTGAGCCTGGCTTCTGGCTGAGCGGGCCTCCCCCGTGTGGGAGTGCACTGGCCAACAGGGGGCAGCTCCTGCGTTGAACGACTGCCCCCTGGTGGTCAGTACGCATCACAGTGACTGGTCGTTCTGCCGTTTGGTCGGTTTGCCTGTTAGCCTTTGATTATATAGAATGCTGATTGTATTCTAATTTTAAATGAAAATACATTAATCATATTATTTTATTTACTAGATTATGCCATGCTTCAAACGTTAAAAAACTGCCATTTTATTATGTTAAACATTTTGTATAACTTAACAGTTTCTTTAGTTAATTTTGTGTCCATCCATGCTAATATGTACACGTCACAATGACAATCAGAGTTTTACATTTAATTTTCAACACTCAAACATAAAATCCAAATGGTGGAGCATTTCATATGAAATAAATGTTTTAACTCAATCCAGAATATTGTTTGTGTAATTGTTACAAAGTAATTTGAGCTTATTATTGGTACAGGAAGCTCTTAAAATTAGATTTAAAAATTTTGCAAAGTACAAATGAAATAGAGATTTAGATAACACTTCACCTAAAATATTTTATTAGATGTTAGAGTATTCTGCTCTGTCTGTGTAAAGGTAGCCTGTATTCTTCTTGCATTCCCAGTATAAATGTCAGGAAGGAGTAAAAGGAAAAAAAAAGACAGTGCGGATTATATGAAGAAAAGGAAGGAGAAGGGTGCAGTGGCTAAGAAATAACTAAGAAAAAGTTCTTGTTCACTATTTCAGAGATTTACAAATTTTTATTGAAATTTAACATTTTACAAAAAAAGTAGAAAATAGGTAATATTTTTAGAATAGTAAATACAATATATTCATGTACAAAACTGTATTTTGACTGTCAGTACTTCCAGCTCCTAAATTGTAGTCCCTGATAACTGTACTTTGTGCTTTGTTCTTATATGAGAACTAGAGGCCCGGTGCATGAAAGTCATGCACTTGTGGGGAGGGGATTCCCCAGCCTGGCCTGTGCCCTCTCACAATGTGGGACCACTGCAATCGATCTCCCCAAAGAGGTAGGCGCCACCCACCCATCCAGGGCTCCTTGATGGATTTCCCTAAGAGGTAGGATGGAGCCAGGTGTCCCGCCACCGGAGTCGTTGCGCGGAGCCGCCGGGACCTGCCTCCGGCATCACCATGCGGAGCCTCGGGAGCCTTGGGACCCCTGGCGTTGTCTCCCTGCCACGTACACAGCGTTAAGTCCCCACCCACCCACGTGCGCCCTCTGCTCACACAGCCTCCTGGTGATGGATTGTTAAGGCGTGAGGGCATGACGACCACATAAGCTTTTATTAGTATAGATTAACCTATACAAGTGCTTTCAATTTTCCTATCTATGTAATGTTTTGATGAGTTACCTAATTTTTTAATGTTTTATGTTTTGTATGTAAATAAAAAAGAAAGGGTTAAATTCTTTATTTATATTTATTTAATTACTAGAGGCCTAGTGCACAAAAATTTGTGCACTCAGGGGGGACCCCTCAGTCCGGCCTGTGCCCTATCTTAGTCTGGGACCCCTTAGGGGATGACCACCTGCTGGCTTAGGCCTGCTCCCGGGGGGGGATCGGGCCTAAGCTGGCAGTCAGACATCCCTCTGGCAGCCCGGGAGCCCTCGGGGGATGTCCACTTGCCAAAGGGGAGTAGGCCTAGCTGCAGTTGGACATCCTTAGCGCTGCTGAGGAGGCAGGAGAGGCTCCCACCACCACCGCTGTACTGGCAGCCTGCAGCCTGGCTTGTGGCTGAGCAGAGCTCCCCCTGTGGGAGCACACTGACCACCAAGGGGCAGATCCTGCATTGAGTGTCTGCCCCTTGGTGGTCAGTGTGTGTTATAGTGACCATAATTCCCTGTCGTTCTGCTGTTAGGGTCAATTTGCATATTACCCTTTTTTTTATATAGGAGTGCCTGGCCAGCCTGGGTGAGGGGCTGATGGCTGTTTGCAGGCTGGCCACAGCCCCTTCAGGGTGGGGGTTCCCCCTGGGGTGCCTGGCCATCCTGGGTGAGGGGCTGAGAGCTGTTTGCAGGCTGGCCACAGCCACTTCAGGGCGGGGTTCCTGCTGGAGTGCCTGGCCAGTCTGGGTGAGGGGCTGATGGTCATTTTCAGGCTGGCCACACCCCCTTCAGGGGGGGGGTCCTGCTGGGGTGCCTGGCCATTCTGGGTTAGTGGCTGATGGCAGTTTGCAGGCTGGTCAAGCCCCCCAGCAGGGACCCTCACCCCATGTGGGTGAGGCCAGCCTGGGTGAGTGGCTAATGGCTGTTTGCAGGCTGGCCACAGCCCCTTCAGGGTGGGGATCCCCAATGGGGTGCCTGGCCAGCCTGGGTGAGGGGCTGAAGGCTGTTTGCAGGCTGGCCACAGCCCCTTCAGGGTAGGGGTCCCTCCTGGGGTGCCTGGCCATCCTGGGTGAGGGGCTGAGGGCCGTTTGCAGGCTGGCCACAGCCCCTTTGGGGTAGGGGTTCCTGCTTAGGTGCCTGGCCAGTCTGGGTGAGGGGCTAAGGGCCATTTTCAGGCTGGCTAAGCCCCCCAGCAGGGACCCTCACCCCATGAGAGTGTGGCCAGCCTGGGTGTGGGGCTGATGGCTGTTTGCAGACTGGCCAAGACTCCCAGCGGGGACCCTCACCCTATGAGAGTGTGGCCATCCTGGGCGAGGGGCTGATGGCTGTTTGCAGGCTGGTCACGGCCCCCAGCTACCCAAGCTCCCAGTGGAGGCTGGCTGAAAGCAGGTATCTGGGATTTATTTGTCTTCTATTGAAAATTTGTTGCCATGAGCTGAGGCTGCAGCCGGCTCAGGGCAGGCAGGAAGGTTGGCTTCCTCCATCACCCAGGCAACCAAGCCTCCTGCTTGCTCTAGCTCCGTGGCTGCCGGCTGCCATCTTGGTTGGGTTAATTTGCATATACTCACTCTGATTGGCTGGTGGGCGTATCTTGGAGCGTAGCAAAGGTATGGTCAATTAGCATCTTTGTCCTTTATTGGTGTATATAGTTATCCTAGGACAGGGAAGTTTAAAAGTATGTAGAGTTTTTACCTTCTGGCTTATACATTTTATATATCAGTTAAAGTTTTAGTATTATAATAATTTCCATTTTGAATGGTCCTGGCCCCGTAGCTCGGTTGGTTAGAGCATCGTCCCCATACTCCAAAGTTGTGGATTCGATTCTTGGTCAGAGCACATACAAGAATCAACCAATGAATGTGTAAATAAATGGAACAAATTGATATCTCTCTCCCTTCCTCCCACCTCCCTCCCTCTTCCTCTGTCTTTCCCTTCCTCCCTCCCTCCCTCCCTTCCTTTCTCCCACCTTCCCTCTATTCCTCTCTCTCTCTTAAACAAAGAAATAAATGAGTAAATCTTTAAAATAATTTCCATTTTAAAAAAGTGATTTTTAGATTATTTGTAAATGGTTTTTCTATACCAATAAAGTAATGTTTTTTTAATAAAAAATATATAAAATACAAGTTAAATATTCTGCAGTAATATGAATAACTTACTTATCTGAGATCATGTGCTGGACTAAGCTTTTTTTTTTAAGTTTTTAATTTTTAAAAATATTTTAATATATTTTTTATTGATAGTATTATAGATATCTCCCATTCTTATGTTCTTTTAAAACATAAACCAACTGACTTAAACTCTTCCTAAATGTGTTATTTAGTAAATTAGTAGCAACATCAGAAAGTGTGAAAATCTAAAAGCAACTCTATTCCATTTCTAAGATAACAATATCCACTTCCTCTCCTGTCACAGTGAAATGTTAGATCATCAGTGAAACTTTCTGTGTCTCATGAGAAGCTGGGCCTTTGATCCAAAGCAACTTCTTTATTGGTGTCTTCCTTTATTTTAATGCAATTTTCTTGATTTACATTTTTAAATATTTATTCCATAAAGTTGTTTTGCTCTTTTGTGGAGGGAGTATTGTCCAGTATATTTGTTCAGTGTTTTTGGTCTGGCATAGCTGTCATTTTCTTTCTAGTAGTTTTAACTCTTTCTTTAAAAAGCAATTACATGTTTTTCTCATTACTCACCCCTTTCCCCCTCTTCTCCTAACCCTTATCCTCCACCCTTCCCCCTCACCCCCCCACATTGCCCTTCTCCATGGGCTATGCAAATAAGCATATAAGTTCTTTGGTTTATTCTTCTTGTTCCCCCAACCCCACATCAAGGTATGTCAGTCTGTTCCATGCCTCCCTGTTTCGGGTCTTACTTGTTGGTCAATACATTTTGTTCATTAGATTCCACAAATAAGTGAGATCATGTGATATTTGTCTTTCTCAGTTTGGCTTATTTCACTTAGCATAATATTTTCCAGGTCCATCCATGCTGTCCCAAAGAGTAAGAGATCCCTGTTTTTTTACAGCTGCATAGTATTCCATAGTATAAATGCCCACAGTTGTTTTTATCTATTCATCTACTGATGGGCAACGTGGGCTGTTTCCAAATCTTAGCTATTATAAATAACGCTGCTATGAACATAAGGGTGCATATATTCTTTCTGATTGGTGTTTTGGGGTTTTTAGGATATACTCACAGAAATGGGATTGCTGGGTCAGATGGAAGTTCCATTTTTAATTTTTTGAGGTAACTCCATACTGTTTTCCATAGTGGCTGCATAGTGGGAATCTGAATTCCTACCAGCAGTGAACTCTAGGGTTCCCTTTTCTACACATCCTCGGCAGCACTTGTTGCTTGCTGATTTTTTGATGATAGCCATTCTGACAGGTATCAAATTGAAAAAAGAACCCACTGAATGGGAGAACCTATTTGCCAATGATACATTTGATAAGGAGGTAATATCCAAAATATATAAAGTACTCATACGACTAAACAAAAAGATAACAATCCAAATGCTCAAAGTCATTAATCATCAGAGAAATGCAAATTAAAACCATAATGAGATTTCATCTCACACTTGGACTGCTAAGCTTTAAATATATGATTTTATTTAACTCTTAGAAAATTTTTTGAGATGGGCTTTTTTTCTCACTTTTTTATAGCCAGTTAATGAAGCCCAAGTTCTCACAAATAATAATTTTTATTTTTTGAAAGTGCGTAGGCTATTTAATGTTACATGGAAACTTAAATGTAGGTGTACTGTATTTTTTAGGACATTTTATATTTATGTATCAGATCTAGTTTATTACATTATTTATATTTCTATATCTTCACTTATTTTTGTCTACTTGATCTGTCACAAATTGAGAAAACACCACAGCTCAGTCTACAAATTTGATTACCTGTATTTTCTTTGATATATTATCGTACTTCCGTGTTAAGATTGATGATGATGTTTGTAATATAAAAATACTCATAACTATGTTGTAAATACATCCTTTAGCATGTTTATAAAATGTCCTTTTTTGTCATAATGGTCAATGACTTTTAGGTTTATAAATCTTGTTTTCTTTTTTAAATATATTTTATTGATTTTTTTTTACAGAGAGGGATAGAGAGTTAGAAACATAGATGAGAGAGAAACATCGATCAGCTGCCTTCTGCACACCCCCTACTGGGGATGTGCCCACAACCAGGGAACATGCCCTTGACTGGAATCGAACCTGAGCCGACTGTTTATCCACTGAGCCAAACTGGTCAGGGCTAAATCTTGTTTTCTTATGGTTTCCATTTGCCTGACATAGTCTTTGTTTATCCTTTTATTTTTAACAGTCCTGAATCATTTTGTTTTAAATATGTCTCTTGCTTTCATCATATTTGTTTTTCCTTGGCAATCTTATATGAAAATATTTTTTGAATTAAATTTATTTATTAAACACTAGGGGCCCAGTGCATGAAATTCATGCACAGATAGGTTCCTAGTGGCTGCTGGCTGCCAGCTGCCGGCACCTCCCCTGGCTACCAGCTGCTGGCCGGGGCCTTCCTTTGTTCTGTGCTGCCCCCTAGTGGTCATTGCATGTCATATCGAATGATCGAACGCCTGGTCGGTCAAATGCCTGGTCGGTCAAATGCCTGGTCGGTCGAACTCCCGAGGTGGACACTTTGCATATTAGGTTTTTTTTGTTTTGTTTTGGTTTCTTTTAAATATATTTTATTGATTTTTTACAGAGAGGAAGGGAGAGGTATAAAGAGTTAGAAACATGGATGAGAGAGAAACATCTGTCAGCTGCCTCCTGCACACTCCCCCAGGGGATGTGCCCGCAACCAAGGTACATGCCCTTGACCGGAATCGAACCTGGGACCCTTGAGTCTGCAGGCCGATGCTCTATCCACTGAGCCAAACTTCTTGCTGAAGTTCATTCTCTAGTAATTTCCTGAAGAAGGTCCTGGGAACAGCATTCTTTGAGTTCTTTTGTGTTCACTGTATTCCATTTTTGTAAAAAACAGTTTGGCCAGATATAAAGTAAGTTTGATCCCAATCTAAAGATCTTGTGGGTGGTGCTCCTGTTTTACAATATTGAATGTCACTGTTGAGAAATCTGGAATAAACCTGAATTAGTTTGCCATTCATAAGTAATTTGATGTTTTGGCCTGGCTGTTCACAGGATTTTTATTTTGGAAGACTGATAATTTTATACTAACCTGACTTGGTACTTGGTTAGTATAAATTTTGGGTCAATTTCTTCTCTAACACACATTTTTTTTCAACTTCTTTATTGGTGTCTTCCTTTATTTTAATGCAGTTTTCTTGATTTATATTTTTAAATATTTATTCCATAAAGTTGTTTTGCTCTTTTGTGGAGGGAGTATTGTCCAGTATATTTCTTCAGTGTTTTTGGTCTGGCATAGCTGTCATTTTCTTTCTAGTAGTTTTAACTCTTTCTTTAAAAAGCAATTACATGTTTTTCTCATTACTAGCCCATGCCATCTATTCATCTATTTAATTTAATTTATTATTTTTTTTTATTTTACAGTGTCTATTCTCACTATATTCCATTTTTTCTGCTTCGTCTTTATCTCTCTAAGTTGATTTTCTACTTCAATTTTGCTTCTTTTTTTTATGTCTTCTTTTTGTCTTGCCATTTCCTCTTGTCCATGTGATCTTCCAAATAGACACAATTGCTTTATTAAGTTTTTTACAAACTTTAGCAAAATTTTTAGCCTGTTACCATCTTGCATGCTTCTGCTCCAGTTTTTGTGTGTGTTTTTTTGTCAGAAATTTACATTTTCCTTCTTTTTATCTTAAAGTATTTTTGTTTGCCAGTAGATGTAAGTTCCTATCATTGAACAAATTGGATTTCTCGGCTGTTTTGTGCAAGGCTCCTATTGGGGAGCATAGGTTTCCAGGATAATCTCACAGCCTACTACTCTTTGCTGGACAAAAGGCTTCCTGAAAGTGTGACTTGTGTGTCTGAATTTATAAGTAGCATTGCCTTTTCTACTTCTTTCTACCAAGTGAGGGCTGGGGGACTTCTGCCATTCTTCTTGCGCCAGCTCCTATACCCAATTTTGTAAACAAAGGCTATAGCTTTGGACTTCAATATGTGTCTTTCACTTTTAGAATGTATATTTTTGCTGAGGCTTTCTAAGATCTTTACTATTAGGTCTTTTTGACTGCGTCGATCTACTTCCAACTGCATGTCTTCTGTCTAAACTTGGCTGCTTTTAGTAGTGTTTTCAATGTGGAGTCTGTGGAGTTTAGTCTGGCATTTAGTTTCAGTGAAAATAAAATTTTTAGAATTTGGTTGTTGTGGCTTTTGGGTGAATCCCAGAAGGAGAAGGGGAAAATTTAGACTTACATAGGATGATCGTATGGGGAAGTACTATTTTACTATTTAAAAATGGTACCTATCTTCTTTGCTCTGAAAATCCTACCTAAATTTTTCAGTACTAACAAAGTAACAGAACATGGTCTATCAATGGAAAGGAATGAAAATGAGAATGAAGTTCAGATGGTGTCTGCTGTTTGTCAAATTACAGTATATTGAAATAAAGTTTTTAATATTGCAGAATGTCTAACCCATGAAAAGAAGGGATAAACCAGGGGCAATAGCGAAAGGCTAGGGTTTAATAAAGATGACCAATTGATCTTGGACTATAGGTCAGCCATGCAAATCCATAACTTTACCCTGTCCTCCTATAAAACCTTAAATCAAGACTGGTTCTCATTTCTTCAGTTACTGTCTTGCCTTTTGAATATTTTGTTTAGGTATTTTTGCTGTCCTCTCAGTTATTAAATCCTTTAACCTAGTTCAATTCACCTTGTCCATTCTTAGTTGTCAGTGGTTTATCAATTCAGCTATTTTATAAGGACATGAAACCTTGTTTAAAAGATACTGTTGAAGATCCTATCTTACTTACCTGTATTTAAAAAAAGAAAATAGAACAGCAAGCAATTAATCATTTGTTACACATATCATAATTTATGGGTAATTAGGGTAAATTTAACTTTTATAGATGTACCAAATTAGAAAATTTTAAAGAATATAAACCTTGCAGCACATTCTACTATAGATTACTAGATTATTTTGTAGGTTTCAGAAAAGAATGAAGTATCAAATATGACTCAGAATAACTTCTACAGTCTGAAAGTCATATTTAATGTTTGAGTATATAAGGTTAGGGAGACTATCCTGTATTACATCATTTTTGTGCATTATAACATTTTCCCATTGTTGTTTGAGATCCTCTCTAGTAAAACTGGATAAGGTGAGAAGTTTGTCTATCAAACTGATGCTACTAATAATATTATTTGTCGTAGTAAGATAAATTTTGAATCATTTTTCTAATAGTGCTGGTAGATTTACTCTGATCCATCTTTTTCTCCTTAAAGTAAAAAACAGCATTTTTAAGAAGAAATTTAGCCTGACTAAAGTCCTTAGAAATAACAACTTTCCTAAGTTTGAGCTCTTCAATATTATTTGTCTCAGGAAGAATCTAGAAATATAGAAAAACCTTTCTCATTTTCCTCTTTGTTATATTTATTCTTTTTTAAAAAATATTTTTATTGATTTCAGAGAGGATAGGGGAGAGAGAGAGATAAAAACATCAATGATGAGAGAGAATCATTGATTGGATGCCTCCTGCACGCCCCCTTCTGGGGATGGAGCCAGCAACCCAGGCACGTGCCCTTGACCAGAATCGAACCCGGGACCCTTTGGTCTGCAGGCCTACGTTCTATCCACTGAACCAAACCAGCTAGGGCCAACTGTGTTTATTCTTAGTAGGGGACTGCAGATGATCATTTTGTATTAGAGAACTAATACATTTATCCTGATTTCGTTTTTGGGCGCAACCTTAACTCTTAAACACTAATTTTGTCCCTATTTTTCAGTCCATTTTATTCAGTATTTTTCCCCCTCTTTTTGGTGTACTTTAGATTTTGTGGGCTTGGTTTTTATTGGTCTCTTTTCCTTTATAGGTTTCAAAACTGAAAAGTGAACAAAATAAGTGCAATTGAAGGAAACGTTATAGGTCTGCTTTGGATCAAAGGCCCAGCTTCTCATGAGACACAGAAAGTTTCACTGATGATCTAACATTTCACTGTGACAGGAGAGGAAGTGGATATTGTTATCTTAGAAATGGACTAGAGTTGCTTTTAGATTGTCACACTTTCTGATGTTGCTACTAATTTACTAAATAACACATTTAAGAAGAGTTTAAGTCAGTTGGTTTATGTTTTAAAAGAATTATCTGGATGGCTATTAAAAAGGCAGATTTCTGGGGTCTACCTCTTGACATTGTGGTTTATTGGTCTGAAGTGGGCCCAGGAATTAGCATTTTGACTAGCACTTTAGGTTTTTCTAATGCAGGTGTTCCTCTGAGAAAATCTACTGTAGGTAAATTTTACACTTAAAATTATGTAAATAAATGAATTAGTTATATCTTGCTAGGGAAAAAAAGCTCATGTATGAAAGTGTTCCATATTAAAATCAGTTTATGTAATATGCTGGTTTTACTCATGAGGAACTAAAAATCCCCTTCAAATATTTAACCATTCTGGATATCAAGATGTAACTGTTGATGTTATCAGGACATACTTGATACTTCTTTCTTTTTCCCCATACATTTTACAGCACTTTGAGTATGGTGAATGGCAGATTAGCTGTGCTCAATGTCCAATTCCAACCATATATTACGAAATTTACTGTGTCACTTAATAATTAGTATATACATTATGACACATAAAATTACATTTCCTTTCTAGACTCTTTCTAGACATGGATATGAAATAAATGATTTTTAGTTTAGTTTTAATTAAAGTATTTAAATCATTATCAATACATCTGAAACAGTTAATTGCAAGGAAGATACTTTTAGATCAATAGCAAGTCCTGATTTTAAGGTTTTCTTTTTTTGAATTGTTTTAGACTATGTATATGCACCACAAACTTTTGGTGAATATTTTTCTAGCTACATTACCAAGCATTGTTTTACGTGGTCTGGCAATGGATTTAAGCACAGAAAATGTGGGGGTATCTGTGTTTTTAAAGGGTAAAGAGGGCTTCTCTTTTGTTCTCTTTCAGTACTGTTGTCCAGACATGATAAATAACTTTTTGGGACTGCCTAAAACTGAAATTTCAAGTACAGCAAATAAAGATAACACTATTGATTCAGAGCAAGGAAAATTGATCATGTTGGTTAATGACTTTTATTATGGAAAACATGAAGGAGATGTCCAAGAAGAACAGAAGACTCACACCACCTTTAAATGCTTCAGTTGCTTGAAAATTCTTAAAAATAATATTAGGTATGTAAATACTTATTTCTATTTGAAAATTGGAATGCTGCAGATAAAATTTTTGTGTTTATCTGGTATTTTTCTGTGCCATTTTAGATTTTTAACACTTTCTACTAACAACAAAGGCAGATTCTCTTGTTGAAAAGCTTTTGTCCTTTCTTGTATTTTAGAGTTGACTCCTGGAGCTACTTGTATTTCTTTTTTTTTTTTTTTTTTTAAATATATTCTATTGATTTTTTACAGAGAGGAAGGGAGAGGGATAGAGAGTTAGAAACATCGATGAGAGAGAAACATCGATCAGCTGCCTCCCGCACATCTCCTACTGGGGATATGCCCGCAACCCAGGTACATGCCCTTGACCGGAATCGAACCTGGGACCCTTCAGTCCGCAGGCCGACGCTCCATCCACTGAGCCAAACCGGCCTCGGCTACTTGTATTTCTTATAAATAACTTAAGAAAGGATGAACATTATTTCAAATAAAGCACAATTAACTTATTTCCCCTATATTATCTGTGATCTAGGAATTTCATGAGATAATTTGTATTTTTAGCTGCTTTTGAATTTGATTTTTCTTTATAAGAACCACTTTTTTATGTTTTGCCCAGTTTGACTTTCTTTTTTAAATATATTTTATTGATTTTTTACAGAGAGGAAGGGAGAGGGATAGAGAGTTAGAAACATCGATGAGAGAGAAACATTGATCAGCTGCCTCCTACATATCTCCTACTGGGGATGTGCCTGCAAACAAGGTACATACCCTTGACCGGAATCGAACCTGGGATCTTTCAGTCCACAGGCCGACGCTCTATCCACTGAGCCAAACCGGTTAGGGCCAGTTCGACTTAATTTTATTTAATGCTCAAATTTGTCAGTTGATATTTATATTTTTTAAATTATTTACATTGCATAAAAAGTGATCTTCTTTAGAGAAGTACCAGTTCCTTAGAAAGAATGTCTGCTTTATTTTAAAATGTAACCCCTTTAAAAATTAGAGATTTAATTTGCAGTGGAATTTTGAAGATTTTATACATGTTTGCTATAAATTTTAGGAACTTAAACTTTATAATCTTTGAGTTACACAGCAAACTCTAGTAGCTGTCATCTTATAAATGAGTTAAAGAACAAAGTAATAAGATACATTGATCAATATTTTCCATTGGCTATATAGCTTTACATGTATATTAGGTATGGTTGTTTTTCCATAATTTTATTATAAAATATTTTTAAACATTCAGCAACGTTTTGTAAAATTTTACTGTGGACACCTGTATACTTACCACCTTGATTCTATCATTAACATTTTACTGTGCTTCTATACTTCCCTTAGGTGAGTTGTGTGTTTGTGTACACAAACATATATACAGATATAAATATGCCTTTCTGTGTTTATCCTTGATAACTATTATTTATAATTAGCATTCTTAGGCATCAGTATTTTACTTCTGGACCCAGTATTTATTTTATTTTCCTGTCAGTTCCTCTTGGGTTCAAAAAGAAGACAGAAAAATCCTGAAATGCACTATGCTATACTTCTATAGCAATTCTTAATGCTTTGTTTATGGTAGTGTTTTAGTTTGCGAAGTTCTTTCACATATATTATTTCATATGATTTTTCACATTTATCTCCTTTTATTAAACTTTAACAGTCATCAATAGAGAATGGTTCTAGCCATTTAACAGAAAGGTATTGTACTTTGTGATATAACACTGAAACAGTATTATAATAGAATTGTCACATATTTCCATATTCTGACCATTTTGATAGTAAAATACACCAGAAAAGTTATGCTAGTGAATATATTAAATTGCATAGAAATATGGTCACTGACTTAGTTCCTTGTTATACCTAAATATTATGTATATTATGTTGGAAGTTATTTTAAGCAACAGTTTTTTGGCTTTTCCTTTAAGATTAGCCCATTTAGTATTAAACATATGAAAATAAAACATTTCCTTTTTTGCTGCTGTTTCAGAAGACTAGATACATATTTCTAGAATATCAGAATTATATAGACATTTTAAAGACAATTTTTTATAACATCCAGGAATTGGGCATTTTTTTTGAAATACTGATTATTTAGTAAATGTAACTTTAATGAAACACTTGATAATAGAAGAAGTTATATATGTTAAATAATATTTTACCTTATAGTAAAAAAATGGAAAGGCAAATTGATATTTGTAGAGAATGGCACAAAACTCACAGATCTAGGTTTTTACGCTTTGCTCTTTGAACATATTGTGGTATGGTATTTTTTTCCCCTACATTGAGTCTCACCAAAAACACTTAGGTTTATTTATTCTGTGAACATCCTTGCAAGAGGTTTGGATTTTTTTTTCATTGTTTCCCTTATTTTCATCTGTTGTTTTAAGTAGTATGAGCTCCTGATGGGGGCTCATATAATAATTGAGGGAAAGCTTGCTAGTTAAGTGATTATATAGATAAACGTTTAATTGCTTAAAGTTGTAAGCTGAAATTTTAATGGCTCACTTTTCTCTATGTGTAAATATTTAACCAAGTCTAGGATTTTCTATAGGTGTTCATAGAGTTGGTATTAAAACCAAAGGAGGACAAAAAGATTTTTCAAGGAGTGTCTTAACCTATTCTAAAGAGAAGTAGTGTTGTGGATATGTGAAAAAGATAAATGTTATGACCTTCATGATGATTGCTGTCCATATTGATGACATTATTACTTTGTTTTAAGATTACTTCCTTTAGGGACTCAAAGTGAATAATTGTTAATAGTTGCCCCAGTCTAAAAATTGTTATTTTGATTGAATAACTTTACTTTCAACTATAGCAAAAAGCTTCAGTAAGCTCTTTTAAATAGGTATTCCCTTTTATATTGCACTCTCTGTTGTTGAAGGTCATAGTTCCTGTTCATAAGAAGCCTCTAAGGGAGGTTGACGTAGCAGGATGTAAGACTGAAAAATGGACTTTGCCTACAAAGGGCACAGTCTGTAAGTTAAAATGAACAGTCTGTGCTAACAGTAAACCAGTATCATTAAATAAAACAAAAAGTTTTTATAATTGTAGGCATTAAAATTGCTAGTACATACATTTAGAAACTAAGACACAAGTAAAAATACCTGTAATTTGTCTTTTAAGCAACTGGAATCTATTGTATATCTTCATGGCCTTGCAGGATTACTCTCATAACTGCGTAGCTGCTTTTGGTGGTAGGGTTTCCTTCCTTTGAGTATTTTATTGAAAAATGTAAATAGTATTTCATGTATAAAAAAGAAGCCTGCTCTTTCACCTTAAGAAAACATTTTAATAATCTGAAACGATTAAATCACAGCAAATTAGTGATATTTCCGATTATTACATTAATGGATTTTTAAAACAAAGATTTAAAAAAAGATGTTTATGTAGTCACTTAATGAAAGTGACTGTTTAGAGTGCACACTTTTCTAGAGGAATGTAATTTATTTCATGTAATATATCTATATTCTAAGATTCAGATAATTATTTGTGAGATTTTTGTTTTTAAATCTGAATTTTGCACCTGTTGACAATCATTTATAGGTTTATGAACCACATGAAACACCACTTGGAACTTGAGAAGCAGAGCAGTGAAAGCTGGGAAAACCACACCACCTGCCAGCACTGCTACCGTCAGTTTCCCACACCATTTCAACTGCAATGTCACATTGAAAGTACACACACACCCCATGAATTTTCTAGTAAGTTACAGTTTCATTTTAAGTATCAAATATTATTGATTTTGTCAATATTCTGAGAAAACCTTAAGCTTGTTAGAACAATAAGAATAAGAAAAAGACTTTGGAATTTGAGGGTAAAATGGAAAAGGTTACATTTTGATTAATATAAACTTTTAAATAAAATTACAAAAATTAAAGTCACTCTTTTAAATAATTAAGAAAAATAACCTGAGCATTATAAGTGGGGGGCTAAGTTAGAAGCCTTAGATCAGTTTTCAAATATGAAATTAATGCCCTTTATTTAAACTTGAATAAGAAAAGTAACTAATAGTGGTAGTTAAAAATCATAGATTTTGGAACTAGACCACTTGGGTTCAAATCCCAGATCTTCCTCTTAATACAGCTATGTGATCTCAGGCAAGTTAATCTTAATATTTGAATAATGGGGATAATAGAAATACTTGCTTCATAATGTCGTTATGGGAATTAAATGAGTTATTGTAAGTAAAGTGCTTAGAACATAGTTAACTGCAAAACTAACTGTTTACCACCACCAAGTCTGCTGTTATTACTGTTATTGTTTATAGATGCATAAAATGAATTTTATATATATATATATATCTTTGTTTGCCTCAGAAGGATACTTTATTTGAAAAATTAAGAAAATATTTTGAAGTATAATTGACATACAACATTTGATTAGTTTTAGGTGTACAGATAATGATTTGATGTGTGTGTATGTGTGGGTATGTATTTATATATTTTGAAATGATGTAATGTCTTCTCCCCACCCCCACTTTTAGCCATTTGCAAAATCTGTGAATTATCATTTGAAACAGAGCATATTCTTTTACAACATATGAAGGACAATCATAAACCCGGTGAAATGCCCTATATTTGCCAGGTATACACATATTTTATTGTGTACTTAGTGTTTGTTTGTTTTGTTTGTTTTCTGTTATTTTGGTTACAAGATTTAAACCTATTAGGCCAGGAGTTAGCAAGTCTTTTACTGTAAAAGGGGCAAATAGTAAATGTTCAGGCTTTAAAGGTCATACAGTCTCTGTTGCAACTAATCAACTCTGCCACTATAGCACAAAGGCAGCCACAGAAAATAAGTAAGTAAATGAATGTGGCTGTGTTTCAATAAAGCTTTATTTATGGACACAAATTTGAATTTCATATAATTTTCTTGTGTCATGAAATACATTCTTTTATTTTCTAACCATTTAGATAAAATTTACTGTTAAAATTCCTCTTGTAAATAATTTATTAGTAGAAAGTCCTGTGACATAATTCATGTATTGTGTATAATGGCAGTAGAGATTTGGAATTGGCCCACAAGCCATTGTTTACTCACTCCTATACGACAAAGAAAAGCTCTGAGGGGAAAAGACAAACTATGGACTTATCTTACTATATAGGGAAGAATATAGTTATACAAGGGAAATATGAAATTATTTTAGATACAGAGCATACTACAAAATTCTCTGGGTCTAGTGTTTTTCCAGAATTTGAAGGAATAGGAAAGCATGATAAAAATAAATTGCCATTGCCATAGCCTGGAGGCAATTTATAATCTAAAGGAAGATGCTGTTTTACATAGCAGAAAAAACTTTATAGGACAAGAAGTGTCAGAGCTTGAAAATTCAAGTCAGGATAGGGGGTGATGCATAAAAACATCTAATGAAAAGAAGGGACTCTAATTATATTTTGGGAAATATTCCTTAACTTGGAAAGATAACTTTTCTGTCTCAAAGATCATCTAGTGCTTGAGTTAATGGGATTCTTGGTTGTGGAGGCATTAGAGCTGAATTAGTTGTACGTAATGTTCTTCTAAATAAATGACGTATTATTACTCGGTAATTGTATATCGTGTACATTTTCAAGTTAAGCTTAACATTCTTTTTGTTTGTAGGTTTGCAATTTTAGATCGTCATCATTTTCTGATGTAGAAACTCATTTTAGATCATCCCATGAAAACACTAAGAACTTGCTATGTCCATTTTGCCTCAAAGTTATTAAAATTGCCACACCCTATATGCATCATTATATGAAGCATCAGGTGAGATGACCAGTTCTTATTTGTTCATGTTGTTTTAGCGAAAAGATAGATTATGACTTAGAAACATAAGGTTTGTTCTACAAGGGAAGTAAAATTGTTCCAAATGACACTGTTAATTTGCAGTTTGTGCTACATTACTTGTGAAACTTCCACTTTACCTTGCTTCCTTTCTGGTGATGTTGTGGCTCATAAGTGAAAATTCTGAAAGATAGCTAGAAATAGGAAACCTAAGGATTGAAGGAAAAAAGGGAAGATGAGTGGAATAAGATCAAATATCTCAGGGTCTGAGAACGTTTATGGGATTTTGAAGGTAGATAACAGGAGCATGTGAAAAGGTGAAGTTGAACTGAGAAAGAAAAGATTGGGGACTCATAATCTTATTTTTTCCTCTTTCTCTTACTACTTTATTGCTACTTTCTAGCCCTCTTATTCTGAGAAAACATGTTGTCATCATTGACCAGCAGTGGTCTTTTATAGCTGCCAATGACAAAGGAAATAGCAATGACACTTATTGCTGGATATGTGAGCATTGTCAAAGAACTGCATTTAGGTCATAATTTGTTTTTTGGGTGACTTCTGCCAGTTCTGCTATGTAATTTTTGGAACCCAGGGTTAGTGCTTATACCTCTATCTTGAATTCTGATTTTTTGCTTACTGGTTCTTTTCCATGAAGCAACTAAACCATCCTTTGTTTGGGCTGAAAACTTTGATGCAACACAATCTGTGCTTTAGTGCTTGAAAGAGCACTAGTGCCAGTGCCAAACCTAGAAGCCAGTGATTTACTGAATCCGATCACGTAACCGAGTTTTGACACCTCACTTCTCGTGATGCTCATCATATTTTTAATCATTGGTTACATTGACATGCCAGTTTATTCAGCATTGGTTGCTCACTTTGCTTTCCATTTCAATCATTAGATAATCATAAAATTGACTTATGGTTTTTAATTGGGAAAAATTATAAAAGAATTTCCAAATGAATTTGGAATTACCTATGTTGTGACTGGGATGCTACCCATCCTTGAGAAGTTGTGTGAAGATTTTTTGTTCTAGGTTTCCTTAACAGTGTTCCATCATGTGTTAATAGATGTTTCCCCCCAAATTGTTACTGGTAAATAAATTTGGTAAATGCCTGGATTTATAAAATTAAACAGTTTTGTGTGTTTCTTAAAATAGGACTTCTCAGAGGTTTTAATATGCTAAAACATTATAAATCTCCAAGTAAGGTATATAAGTATGTATTATTCCCCCAACTTATTTGACCACAGAATCTTTTCAGAAAATCTGTTAACTTTATTGAGGAACAGAGTTTGGGAAACAATACTTCTGGTACTCTTTCTAATGTTTGGCCTTTAATTTTGAAAGGGAAAATGAGATACGAGATAGTAGATCTATTTCATTATGGGACTTTTCATGTAATTTTTCCCATATGCTTTACTAAGCTCTGGAGTAAAATGTAGATGTGGAAGAATGATAATTATGGAAGAAATGTGTGAGCCTACTATGTGGGCTCTGTGATTTATAATCAGTTTTTGTACCCTAAGTTTTATGTCTTAATTTGCCTTGGGTTCCCAGGTTTTTATTGTTTGTTGTTAGCAGTACTTAGGAGGTAGATAGCCAGCGGTAGAGAGAGGGAAATCTATTAATAAGAAGGATATTCAAGCATCCTTCAAGGTATTTACAAATTATATAATTATTTACAAAAGATTGGAAAACCTTAGCTGAGCAGGATTATAAACTTGTAATTGATAACACATTATTAGTGTGATATTAAACAATAAGAATTGTTGACTGTGTGGCTCATTTTATTGTCTTTGAAGATTTTGGTTGTAACTTTTCTCTCAGAGGTTCTATGATTAAGTCTTGTGTGATTTTAGAGCTGACTACCCAATTTGTATGACTTTTAAAATAGTGAAAGTGATTTTTGATGTGTTAAATATGCTCATTAGATCTTTAATAAAAATAACAAGCAGTTAAAACGATATGCAACCATTTTTGGCAGCAGCAGGTGTTTTACATGCATTACCTTATTTAATCCTTACACTTATCCTATGTATATTATTATTTCTAATTTACAGATAAGAAAACTAAGTTTTAGAGAAAGTAACTTGTCAAATGTCACATTACCTAATAAAAAGCAGAGTTAAAATTTTACTTCAAAGCCCAGCCTTCTGTTGCTTTCCCACAGAGTCAGATTTCACATTGGTATTAATGTATAAGGGCAGAAAATACTTATATTAATGTATAAGGGCAGAAAATACTTATAATAAGTCAGAATTACCCTCAAATCCCTCAAGTTTCCCAAACAATGTAGTATGCTTGTCAAAAGTTCTTTTGTTGTTGACTGAACATCACGTTATTAAAATATCAGCATCAGCACTTTTTTTTAAAAAATATATTTTATTGATTTTTTACAGAGAGGAAGGGAGAGAGGTAGAGAGTTAGAAACATCGATCAGCCGCCTCCTGCACATCTCCTACTGGGGATGTGCCCGCAACCCAGGTACATGCCCTTGACCGGAATCGAACCTGGGACATTTCAGTCTGCAGGCCGACGCTCTATCCACTGAGCCAAACCGGTTTCGGCAGCATCAGCACTTTGTAATGCATATATATACATGAGAGATGTTCAAGACTTGTGTCCAACTAAGGGAATAATAGATTAATGTATTCTCTCTCAGGGCTCTGGGCAAATGTTCATTGACTGGAGTGTCAGACGTTTTGAATTAGTTAAATTATACCTGCTGCTTAAATGCATTTTCTCTGTCACTCTCTTTCTTTCTGCCTCACTGTCCGTTTATTTAACAAATATTTATTGGTTGCCTTACTGTGTGCCAGGTGCTGTTTTAGGTTTTTTGTAGCAATGAACAAAACAAAGTTTGTATCCTCTGGAATTCATATTATTGTGGAGAAAGATAATAAAAAATGTGTGTTTATATTTGAGCATATCTGCATGTTAGCTCGTGATAGTTACTGTGGAAGGAAATGTGGAGGATAGGGAGTGCCAAGGATTGGGAAGTGTTGGAGGAGTGTTTGCCGTTTTGTATAGAGAGTGGTCAAAAAGGGCCTCTTTGAAGGAAATAAAGGAGTAAGCCATGTGGAAATCTGGGAGAGGTAAGTGAATTTATACTCAGAGAACAACCAAAGAGGCCAGTTGTGGCCAAAGCAGAGTAAACTAATAAGAGGACTAGTAGGAGATAAGGTTGTAGCAATAGAATATGGGCCTGTTCTTGTAAAGCCTTGTAAATCTGAACCAGGGCTTTAGAAAGCCCTCAGAGCATTATAAGCATGTGAAAGGTCTGCCAGGTTGTAGTACCATTGACAACTATGGGAAGAATACACTACAAGGAGGAAAGAACATGACAGGGAGAAGATAGGAGATTATTATAGTACCCCAGGAGAGTTACTTGGACCAATATGATAGATAGCTATGGTTGGAGGTGATGAGAAGTGGAAATATTATGCAAGTTTTTGAAGGTGAAGCCAACAGGTTTTGTTAATGGGTTGGGTATGGGGTGTGAGAGAGAGTGACCAAATTTTTTGTCCTAAGAATGGAGTTTTCACATACTGTCATGGGGAAGACTGAGGAAAGAACAAATTTTGGGGGGAAGGAATATAGGGAGGATATTCAGAATTCAATTTTGTCCATGTTGATTTGAGGTGTATATTAGACATCAAATAGCAATGTTAAGTAAGGAGTTCGATAGATGGTATCAAAGCCTTGAAACTGGATGAGGTAACTTAAGGAGTGATTATAGATTTAGAAAAGATTTCTGGGAACTGGATTTTGAACTTTGTAAAGAACTTATGAAATGCCTGCTGTGTACCAATAATTGTGCAAGTTCTTCCCAGGATATTAACCTTATTTTAGGTTAAAAAGTGATTGATTATATTTAAACTAGAGGCCCGGTGCACAAAAATTTGTGCACTCGGGGGGGAGGGGGGTCCCTCAGCCCGGCCTGTGCCCTCTCGCAGTCTGGGACCCCTCGGGAGATAACAACCTGCTGGCTTAGGCCTGCTCCCAGGTGGCAGAGGGCAGGCCCAATCCCTAGGTGCAGCCCTTGGACGGGCTCAGAGCAGGGCCGATTGGGGAGTTGGGGTGCCGCCCCCTGTCATGCACAGAGCAGGGCAGATTGGGAGGTTGCGATGCCACCCTCAGTCACGCTCAGGGTAGGGCCAATTGGGGGGTTGCGGCGCCACCCCCTGTCACGCACAGAGCAGGGCCCATCAGGGAGTTGGGGCGCTGCCCCCGTCACACACAGAGCAGGGCCCATCAGGGGGTTGGGGCACTGCCCTCTATCACCCACAGAGCAGGGCCGATCAGGGGGTTGGGGTGCCGCCACTCTCACACTCAGGGCAGGGCCGATGGGGAGGTTATGGCTCTACCCCATCACACACAGCAGGGCCCGTGGACGGGGGGGTGGGGGGGTTGGGAGCTCCCCCCTATCAGGCACAGAACAGGGCTGCTCAGGGGGTTGGAGCCCCGCCCCCTGTCACACACAGAGCCGTGGGGCGATCAGGGGGTTTGGGCGCTGCCCCCTGTCACGCTGATCCCGGTGCCGGGAGGCATATTACCCTTTTACTGTATAGGGTAGAGGCCTGGTGCATGGGTGGGGCCGGCTGGTTTGCCCTGAAGGGTGTCCTGGATCAGGGTGGGGGTCCCCACTGGGGTGCCTGGCCAGTTTGGGTGAGGGGCTGAGGGCTGTTTTCAGGCTGGGAGTGACTGAAGTTCCCAACCGCTCCTTTTTTTCTTTTCTTTTTTTTTTTATTCTGGGCCAGCTTTACCTTGAGGCTTGGCTCCAGCTCTTAGGCCTCCGGGGCTGAAAGTAGGTTTCTGGCCTTTGCTTACAATGTTGCGAATCTGCTGGCTGAAGTCCGGCGGTATTTGTTACAATGTTTCTTAAACTGCCTGCTCAGAGGCCTGCAGCCGCAGGCAGGGAACTTGGTTTCCTCCAACGATCCTCCGTCACTGAGGCAAGCAAGCCTCATGTTAGTTTCAAGCTGCCTGGCTGCCCGCCGCCATCTTGGCTGACAGTTAATTTGCATATCTCGCTGATTAGCCAATGAAAAGGGTAGCGGTCGTACGCCAATTACCATGTTTCTCTTTTATTAGTGTAGATGGTAATGATTTATCTCGCACATTGCAACTTTAGAGAAAACATTCTTTTGTATTTAAGTTTATATGTATGTATTTTTATATGTATATACATAAGTACTTTTTAAATTAATGAGACCATATAGATAGAGTTTGTAGTTGATATTATGTAGTAGGAAAAATGTTGGGTCAGGAATCTGGCAATGTTACTTAGTAGTTATGGGGAAATGATTTAGATTTTTCTTGGGTCCTATTTCCCATCTATAGCATAGTGACAGGGTTGGTTTTAAGGAGGGGCTCAAGTCAAGGTGTCTCAATCAGTAAGTGTATCAGGGATAGTTTTGATTTATCCCTCCATATTCACACTATTCAGTGTGGTAACCACTAATCATTTGTGACTATTTAAGATTAAATAAATGTCCAGCACATTTCAGGTACTCGGTTAACTACATGTGGCTGGTGGCTACTGTATCGGACAGTGCAGCTCTTGAACATTTTCATAATTGAAGAAAATTTTATTAGCTAGCACTGCTTTATACAAGCATTTCTATAACAACTTTCTTTAAATGTCTGGTTAGATTCTTAAATTTCTTTTACCAACTTTTAACCAACCAGAAAGAGCAAAAATGACAAAGAATTTATATTTTTCTGGGATAAAAACATAGTATAGCTCATTTTCATAGTATCCTGTGTCTAAATACTTTAAAATTATAATTAATGGAGCTTTAATACCACTATTGAGATACCTTTCATTAGAAGCTATTGATACAACTTTCATGTTCAACTTCTGTACAGTAACAGACATTTTTGAAACCTAAATACTAATGCAAAGAGCATTTTAAAAATTGAAATAATACTTCACTAGTATTTATGATGAGAGATATAAGATACTATTTTAAAAATTATTTAGGTATCATTAATGTTAAATCAGAACAGTTGCAGGACACAGGATTTGTGGTTGTAGACATTATTTTTCCTGTTTTCTACACAGAAAAAAGGAATACATCGTTGTACAAAATGCAGACTGCAATTTTTGACATGCAAAGAGAAAATGGATCACAAGACTCAGCATCATCGAACATTTATAAAACCTAAAGAGCTAGAAGGGCTACCTCCTGGAACAAAAGTGAGTGTAAATATGTTGTATTTTAACATATGGTATGATAATAAAATTAACTCCTATCTGGTTTTATCCATTGAATATAATACTTTAAAAAATGGTTTCTGATTTTTATTAAGACTCCAATGTCAAATTTTAGCATTCTTATGTTTAGAAAAAAAAACCTAACCATTGTTTTTCTCAGTGGTTGTGTGTGCTATGCTAGAATGGTATTCCTTTGTAAAAAATGCAACTAGATATTGTGTTTCCTGGGTCAGTGGGTTGTGTCAATATTATATAGCCTATTTTTGAGCTATTCTTGTAGGCAGTATATATATATATTATCTGCTAAACTATTAGAGATCAGGAATCATGATTTATTTATCTTTGTGTCCTCAGCATCTAGTATAGTGTTTTGAATGCCATAGGTTCTTAGATGTTTATTGAAGTTGTTATTACTGAGTCTACTCTCAGAGAAACAAGTTCTGCTGCTGGATAGCATTGTGTTTTAAGTGAGCAAACACATGTCTGACTACATACTGATGATTGTATTTTACCTTTCCCTTTTTGCCTTATATTCCTGTTTTTTTCTGACTTCTTTATATACAGTCAGCTCTTGAATATTTGCTCCAGTGGAGGGAAACAGAGGCATGGATAATCCAAAGTGAAATAATCCCCAAAACATTTATATTTGGCTTTGGGTACTTACCTTTGAATGTGGGTATGTCTGTTATTTGAATTAACTAAACAATATAAAGCCATGCTCTGAAGACCTAGAGCAAGAGAAGCTATCCAGCATCCTTCCCTGCAATCCATTCATTCCATGCTGGGACTAGACATGCGTAACATGAATGTAAGCGGTGCAGTCCTCTCTCATATTTTCCCTTATTAATGATAATAGCAATAATAATATTAATAATGATACTAAATGTTTTTCTTGCACCTTAGAATTAGGCTTTCAGTATGCTTTTTCATAGATTCTTTTATTTAATTCATACAGCAATCTGGTGAGATAAACAAAGTAGGTATTGCCCCATAGTATTTAGGTAAAGAAGCTTAGAGAGGATAAGTTACTTATTCTAGGCCACGTGACTAGGAAGGAGTTGTATGAGATTTAACTTCAAATCTGATTCCTAGTTCATTGCTTTTGTATGCTGCCACACATGTTTTATAGGACTTCCTCATAGACTACTCATAATAAATACATGAGGGGAGAATAGTCATATGATTAATGAGAATGTTGGTAGGCGTTTGTGTTTTCCATTGTCAACTAAACTAATATAATTTTTGAATACTACCTCATAAGCTTTATATTAGTTCTCTTTAAGGAAATTCTAAATGTTATTACACTCTCCATGAAGTATATTGAATTGATGTAGCCCCTCCCACCCCACAACCTTTGTAAACATAAATTCTGCTAAATGAGCCCCTGGAAAGAGGAGGTCACATTTACTGTAGGTAATGCAGGGCACACTTACTGGGGGTAATGCAGGGCAAAGGGTAATGCAGGCCTTTCCAGAGTTATTTTTCAGGTTTTGAGATTTAAATTTTGACCTCTATATAAATATTTTAAATTATATCAGAGCATAAAGATAGCTATGGAATGTGCTCTTTTTAATACCCATATAATTCCTAATTATCCATTAATAACAACATTTAACTGATCAGTATAAAAATGTAAGTAAATATTAAATTTTAATTTCATTTAAGTATTTAAAATAAATGAAAGACTTGTCCAATTATAGTTTATACTTATTCTTTTAAAAATACTTGATATTTAACTTTTTTGTTACATGGTGATATTTTAATACTTATGCAAGGATTAATTATCTAAAGTAAATATTATCTCTGTTTTTGTAGGTTACTATTCGAGCTTCAGTTGGACCTCTTCAATCAGGATCTTCAACTGTACCTTCCATTAGTACAAACACTTCTACCCTTCAGGCCTCACCTCCGAGAACAAAATGTGTAACTGCTAAAAATCCCACAAAATCTAACACAAATAAATTTACTACAACTAAATCTAATGCAAGTAAACCTACTACAAGTAAGCCTAATGGAAGTAAATCTAAATTCAAATCAAAAGTCTCTAATATGCAGAAAAAACAAAGCACTTTGGCTAGTAGCAACAGAAAAAGTAAAGTCAATACAGCATTGAGGAGCTTAAGGTAATCTTTTATTCCTGATATATAATACTAATTTAATCTTAAATAAAAGAATAAAACCTTTATTTAATCTAAATGTATACAACTCTCAACTTTCATATGCTATCATTTATGGCATAAAGACCAAGCAAATAATATAAGTATTTTTTTTTTTAACAACTCTTGTTGAACAGTACTTTCCTATATTTTTCCTATAATATTCATCTATTATATTGGTATTATTATATATTATGCTTCTATCTTATGACATTTGAATTGGTTAATTTCTTTTATTCCAGTGACAGGCATTAACTGATATTACACTTATCCTAGCTGTTGTTTCATAGCAAATTTTCAAGTTATAAGTCTGTTTAAATATGTTCATTTAAACAGCGTGGTTTTAATTAACAGAACATTAATAAAGCTCTCCCTTATTATTTTTGTTTTAAAATATACTGTTACCATTTTCTTTATATCTCCATAAGGTATCGTCGGGGAATTCAAAGGTGCATTGAGTGTTTTTCCGAAATAAAAGATCTTTCAAATCACTTTCCTACATATGTCCACTGTAGTTTTTGCAGATACAACACTAGCTGTAGCAAAGCCTATGTGAATCATATGATGAGGTAAGATGAGTTAAACATCTGTAATTACCAATTGAATTATAATACAACAGGTTTGATTTTTGAAAACAGTTATCCTGTTAGAAACCAATTTTTTTGTTCAAGGAGCTAAAAACATCTAGCAATAGAGAATTTCTAGGATAATGTCTGGTACTGTTTTCCAGCATAGTGACTCATAAAATTACTGTAACTAAAATTGTAAGAACATTTAGACTAAATAAATTATATAGGTCTGTTTGAGAAATAGTTTTTGATGGGAATTTCTTTTTCCTATAGGACTTTCAAAATGGTTATTTTTAAAGATAAAAATTTAAATGTTTCAAATATATTTACCAAACAAATGCATGTAATCTCATGAGTGTTATTCTCTTCAAAGCAGTCACTTTGAGAGACTCCAGGATTTTCAGTGGTGCTAAGAACTTGATTGAATCTGTTTCTCTCTCATCCCTCTGTCCACCTATCTGTCAAGCTATCTATCCTTGCATTCAGTCAGTAAAATGAGAAACTGTTCTAGTTATGATGCCATTATTGGAATTTTTTCATTAATTCACTCAACTTAGAATATTTGAGTACCTAGTATATATGTACAGTATGTAGAGAAAGCCTCACAGATCACATTCATTTGTATCTTATTAGTAGAATCATCTTTTAGGATGGATTTTATTTGTTAAAAATAGTAAAAAATTGTTCAGATATAAGCTAGTTAGATTGTTTCCTTTTTAAAAAAGTCAGAATTAAAGTATAATGAAAGTGATTTTCTCATAAATCATAACATGACCTTTATGTTACTTTCTGATAATTATCAGCTGCTCCTCTCAAGAATTCGCCCACCTTTCTTGATTGCTTCCACACCTTTCTCACAGTTCTCCCTCCTCCCCACCCCCCTTAATTAACCTAACCTTATGATACCTTACTTTTTGTGCCAGCACTTTACATCAACTTTTAAGTTATTGTATCCCCCTTTTTACTTTGTAGCATTATAATCTCATCATATGTATGTTTATTTCTTTTGAATTAATATTTCCCTGTCACTTTCAGAGCTTTGACTCCTCTTTCCAAAGTCCAATAGCACTTCTCTAACTTTATAGTCAACCTCACCCTCAGGGTGATCTGATTTGATTGTTGCTTTGTTTTTGTTCTAGATTTCTTTTTTTAAAAATATATTTTATTGATTTTTAACAGAGAGGAAGGGAGAGGGATAGAGAGTTAGAAACATCGATGAGAGAGAAACATCGATCAGCTGCCTCCTGCACATCCCCCACTCGGGAATGTGCCCGCAACCAAGGTACATGCCCTTGACCGGAATCGAACCTGGGACCCTTGAGTCTGCAGGCTGACGCTCTATCCACTGAGCCAAACCGGTTAGGGCTAGATTTCTTTAAAAAAAAAAAAAATGTTTTTATTGATTTTAGAAAGAGAGGAAGGGAGAGGGAGAGATAGAAACAGTGATGAGAGAAACATCAAATGGCTGCCTCCTGCACACCCTCTACTGGGGGTCGAGCCTGAAACCCCAAGCATGTGACCTTACTGGGAATCTAACCGGTGACCGCTTGGGACTACCAGCTGAGCCGCACCAGCTGGGCTCTTTTAGAATTCTTTACCTAACTCGTTTATATCTGAACAATTTTTTTTCCCTATTATCTTCATCCCAACGTTGATCTCAGAAATAATGATGTTCTCCTTCTACAAAGTTAACCCTGATGTTCTACTTCTACAGAGTTAACCCTATTCCTCATCTCTTCTGGTTCTTCTACCACCTTATTCACTTAACTTGCTACTTTATCTCCTCTCAACCAGGTTCCTTCTGCTTACTTTTTTTTTTTTTAATCCTCACCGGAGGATATTTTTCCATTGATTTCAGAAAGAGTAGAAGAGAGAGAGAAAGACAGAGAGAAATACTGATGTGAGAGAAACACATTGATTATTTGCCTCTTTGCACATGCCCCAACCAGGGCCGGGGAGGAGCCTGCAACCGAGGTACATGCCCTTGGCCAGAAACGAACCCAGAACCCAGGACCCTTCAGTTTGCAGGCTGACACTCTATCCACTAAGCCAAACCAGCTAGGGCTACACACATTTTGAGGTTTTGTGTTTTTTTTTTAAGATGGAGATTTGTCTCTACTGCCTACTTTCCTTATTTCTTGTCTTTCTCTCACTGTTTTACATTGGTACAAAGTGTTTGTTACTAGCTTATTATTTCTTTACCCTTAAATTTGAGTATCATCCCCACCTGCCAACTAACCATGCCCTTTAAAGATGATCTGTGTTGTCATTCACTTTTGAAACTATTCTCCTCAGCTTCTGTTAAACTGTTACCACTCTTTTTCTTCTTCCTTTTTGGCTGCTCCTCTACTTCATTGCCTTTTCTTTCTCCAACATTCTTGCCTCTTTACATTTCCATTGCTGGTAACTTAACCAATGTCACTTTTACCTTTCAACTTTAAATCTTTCCACTTTAATGCTTAGTTTTCCAGAGAGCCAACTGTATATTTTTAATTATCTTATAGAAAATTTCCTTTGACTCACTGGCATCTAAAAGGAACAAAATTAAGCCAAACATTATATCATCTGCAGAAATCAGACAACTGCCACCCAGATAACTCTTTCAGGGCATCATCTGTTTGACTGTGGAACACCAGCTGGAAATAACTCACTGTTCCAAGTTTCTTAAGCTCATGAAGTTCTCTTGATTTGCCACTTTGCATGGCTTCCTGCATACCCCACCTCTTGCATTTTGCCACTTTGCCTCCCAGCTACTGCAGTGGTATACACCTATATTCCATTTCCTCTAAACCAGGCCTCAAGTGTTCCTTCTCCCAGTATACGTCTGTGTGAAGCTTCTTATTCTGTGACAAATATGCTGCTACCCCAAATGGGGCTTTAAATCTGCCCTTAATTTACAGGGGTTCAGATTGGAAAATCTTGTGTCATTCCACCCTTCCAACTCTCATTTATCATATACTTCCCACTTGTCCTATACAACCTCCAAATCCATTCTGTTCCAAAACATTTTCAATGAGCCCGACTCCCATACCCTTTTCCCAATTCCTCAGTGAGCCCCAACCTTGCATTTCATTGTCATCACACATGCGAAGCTCTTATTCATTATTAGCTTCATATGGAACTGAAAGCTTCCACTGCCACTCTTGGGGTGTGGTAGATCCCCTTTCCTTTTTCTCTACTTCACTGGTGCTCTTGCCTCACTGCCTTTGGTATCTCCCATTGAATGGCCCATCAGTACCACTGCCCATTTTGGATTCTTGTTATAACCTTGAGTTCTGTAGGTTCAGAAGTTACATTTTCTCCAGAGGATGAGTACATTTAATTCCTATCCGTACCACCTCTGTACTCTCAATTGGTCTTTTCCCCTCTGGTCTTAAATCTGCCCCAGTCATTCTTTCTGTAAAGACTCCCATCCCCCTGAGTTGACTACTCTTTTCCAGAGTAAAGTCTCTTCCTGTACTCATTTTTGATAGTGGTTTTCCTTATTTTTGTTAGTCCCTGTCCTTCCTTTCAGTTGGCCTTCTTTGAAATGTTTGGTCACCACAACCACTCACAAGGATCATTCCTTCCTTTGAGTTGTGTACTGTTCATTGATTCTGCCTTCTATTACATTTGTTTGTGTCTGAATATCTCCTTGAAAGATGGGGCTCTTTGTATTTACCATGTCATCTACAACATTACAAACAGCAATTGATAGTTATTATTTGTTATACTTATAAAAGGCTCTACATAAAATCTCAAAAGAGGATATTCAAAAGTAGTGATGCAATTGGAGCATTTTTGGAATAAGACTCTTTCAAGGTAGATCATCATTAAACATGTAATTTTTAAGTGATTTTTTTTAAGAGGAGCATTATTTGAGTGTGGTAGTTTTATTACACCTTATAGCTTTTAGGTAGCAATAGGAGACTCCTAAAATAATCCAAACAAATTGCTGTATGTTAGTATTTTTCCTCAACGTGATGTATAAGAAGGCTTTTTCTCTACATATAATAAAGTTAGTAGCCATAAGTACTGTATGTTAATATCTCCTTTTCTAGTGGAGTTTGCTGTTTGCTAAGAAGTATGACAGGCTCATGGAGAAGAATCAGAAAAATCCTTATTTTAATCTAAGCTTCACAATTTATCTATTAATTTTCTTTGTGACGTTTGGCAAGTTATTTAATCTGACTCCCAGTTTTATTTTCTTCAAATGAAAGTTACTCTGATTATTAAAGGAAATGTAAAATTTAAAGTGCTTAATAATATGATTTGCATTTAGGAAGCATTCGAGTAATTATAGCTATTTTTTTCTAAGTTGTCAATATTAGCTGTTGTGGATAAAGTCCTTGCCATTGATTTTCACAATTTAGTAGGAGAGATATACTATTTACCTAGCTTAATGTGTTAAACAAATTACCATGAGAGCACAGTGGAGGTAAGAACAAATTCTTTAAAGAAGAGATAAGGGAAGGTGTCCTATAAATGATATTTCACGTAGGCTTTGAAGAGTGATTTAAAAAATTACCAAAGAAAAAGAATGTTGGTAAAATAATATTATTCCTATACAATAAATAAGACAGAGTACTGAATTTTCATAAGATATGCTTGAGTTTCGTGTATATTTTGTATAGATTTATTGGTTCTAACTAATTGTCAGTAGAAGGACAGTTAAGTAACTGTATAGCTGGCTTCCTGTCTACAGTCCCCAGGTGATGCTGATTTTAAATCCATGACTCCACTTTTAGTGATATTGTGTTAAACTAATCCTGTCTTTCTAGTACAGGGAAGCATTCCTTACCATATATAAAAGGGTATATAGTGTTGCTCAGTGGTTGTGCATCAACCCATGAACCAGGAGGTCACAGTTGGATTCTAGGTCAGGGCATATGCCTAAATTTCAGCTCAATCCCCAATAGGGGGCATACAGGAGGCATGAACAATGATTCTCTCACCTACCTCGCTCTGAAATCAATAAAAACATATAAAAGGGTATATAAAAGCAATATTTGGTTACAAAGGTTGTTTAGGGTTTTCTGTTCTATGCTTAGTGGAAGCATTATTTTGACTCATGAGTTTTGCTTTAAATTTTTTTTTAAACCCCTGCTAGTAACTGCAAAGAACTCTCTAAATGTTTGATTTTATAAATGCTAAACAGTGGCATTTAGCTTGTGTATTGTTTACTTGCAAGAAGATCATTTAGACTCTACCCCTCCCTCCCCAACATGAGGATGTTAAGATTAGAAAACAATTTAATGATTATTCTTGATAACTGTTTATATCATAGTAAAAAATTAGCAAAAAATTAAAATTGCTTTTAACTCTTCAACAGATAAGAAAATTAATCTGTGCTTTACTTTTTAAAAAACTTGAATATTTACTTTGTGTAATGATAAGGGTACTGATCATATAAGCAAATACATAGGGAAATTTGTATATTAGAAAATAGGTAAAATGGAGTGTAAGATAAAATATAGAATTACCCAGGATGACAAACATTATTTTATTTATACTATGATGTTTTACTCAAAACTAGAAACTTAATTATAGACTTGAAATATAGCTATAAATTAATGTGAATACTATAGAATAAAACTAATAAAATCTGTTTTGTCTCTCCAGCTTTCACAGTAACCGCCCAAGTAAAAGGTTTTGTATTTTTAAGGAGCATTCAAGAAATCTCAGGTAACTAGTTGATTTTTTAAAATTCTTTCTATTGAAAAACTTTATGACTTAAATTTTTTATATAATATCTTCAATGAGATATAATTCATATATCATGCAATTCACACACTTAAATTGTATAATTAATAGTTTTTTTAATATATTCACCAAGTTGTGCAGTCATCGCCACAGTTAATATTAGTACATTTTTATCACTCCAAACAGTAATTCTATTCTCATTAAGGTTATCCCCATTTCCTTCCAATTCCACCAATTCCTAAGTAACCTCTAATCTTCTGTCTGTTTATATAGATTTGCCTATTCTGGACATTTCATATAAATGGAATGGTACATTATGTGATCTTTTATGATTGGCTTCTTCCATTTAGCATATTTTACATGTTCACTTGTATATATCAGTACGTCATTTTTTATTGCTCAGTAGTATTCCATTGTATGGGTATACCATAGTTTGTTTATCCATTAGGTTATTTTAACTTTGAAGCCATTATTATTATAGATGCTGCTATGAACATTTGTGTAAAAGTTTTTGTCTGGGCATGTCTTTTTCATTTCTCTTTAGTATATATCTGGGATTGGAATTGCTGGGTTATATGGTAACTGTTGAGCCTTTGAGGATCTGCCAGACTGCTTTACAAAGTATCTCAACTATCTTATACTAGAGGCCCGGTGCACAAAAATTTGTGCACTGGGGGGCGGGGGGGCTTCAGCCCGGCCTGTGCCCTCTCGCAGTCTGCAACCCCTCTGGGGATGTCCACCTGCTGGCTTTGGCCCGCTCCCCGGGGGAACGGGCCTAAGTGGGCAGTCAGACATCCCTCTGGCAGACCGGGAGCCCTCAAAGGATGTCCACTTGCCAGCGGGGAGCAGGCCTCAGCTGTACTCGGACATCCTTAACTCTGCTAAGGAGGCAGGAGAGGCTCCCACCACCACTGTGTTGGCAGCCATCAGCCTGGCTTGTGGCTGAGCAGAGTTCCCCCTATGGGAGCACACTGACCACCAAGGGGCAGCTCCTGCATTGAGCATCTGCCTCCTGGTGGTCACTGTGTGTGTCATAGTGACCAGTCATTCCCAGTCATTCTGCTGTTAGGGTCAGTTTGCATATTAACCTTTTATTATATAGGATAGAGGCCTGGTGCACAGGTGGCGGCCAGCTGGTTTGCCCTGAAGGGTGTCCCGGATCAGGGTGGGGGTCCCGCTGGGGTGCCTAAGCAAGCCTGGGTGAGGGGGCTAAGGACCGTTTTCAGGCTGGCCAAGCCCCCCAGCGACCCAAGCTCCTAGCCTCTCCTTTTTTTCTTTTTTCTATTTTTTTCTGGGATTTATTTATCTTTTATAATTGAAACTTTGCAGCTTTGAGCGGAGCCCAGATCCTGGCAACCCAGGCTCCCAGCCCCTCCTTGAGCAGAGGCCACTGTTGGCTGGAAGCAGGTATCTGGGATTTATTTATCTTCTGTAATTGGAACTTTGTAGCCTTGAGCGGAGGCAGGGCCTGCCAGGGCAGGCGGGAAGCTTGGCTTCCTCCATCGCCAGGGGCAACCCAAGCCTCCTGCTCGCTCCAGCTCTGTGGCCGCTGCCATCTTAGTTCGGTTAATTTGCATACTCACTCCTGATTGGCTTGTGGGCGTGGCATGAGTGTAACAGGGGGGCGGTTAATTTGCATGTTTCTATTTTATTATATAGGATTCCCACTAGCAGCATATGAGGGTTCAAGTTTCTCCACATCTTTGCCTACATTTGTTGTTATATCTTTTTTATTATAGCTACCTAGTGGGTGTAAGGTGGTAACTCATTGTGCTTTTTTTTTAAAACCTGATGTTGGGATGTCCAATTTGGAAATCTAAATGTCTACTACTGTCCTTAGACTAGAGATATGAATAGCCTATATTCTTTTGCTAAATTTGTTTTAGTAATAACAAGTGGTGTCAAAATGAAGTAAAAAGAGAACAAAAATTTTAAATTGTATTCTTTCCCCTGTGCTTCACTCCATCTCTCCCTACCTCCTTTTTTGCTTAATTTTTCTCTAGAAATCAATTTCATCTTTCATCATCTGATATACCTTGTACTTTACCTTTTTATTTATTTATTAGATATATATTATTGATTTTTTACAGAGAGAAAGGGAGAGGGATAGAGAGTTAGAAACATCAATGAGAGAGAGAAGCATCAATCAGCTGCCTCCTGCGCACTCCCTAGTGGGGTGTGCCCACAACCAAGGTACATGCTCTTGACTGGAATCGAACCTGGGACCCTTGAGTCCGCAGGCCGACGCTCTATCCCAGGGGTGGGCAAACTTTTTGACTCGAGGGCCACAGTGGGTTCTTAAACTGGACCGGAGGGCCGGAACAAAAGCATGGATGGAGTGTTTGTGTGAACTAATATAAATTCAAAGTAAACATCATTACATAAAAGGGTATGGTCTTTTTTATTTTTAGTTTTATTCATTTCAAACGGGCCGGATTCGGCCCGCGGGCCGTAGTTTGCCCATGGCTGCTCTATCCAGTGAGCCAAACCAGCCAGGGCTGTGCTTTACCTTTTTAATTTTCTGTGTCCTATTACTCGAGTCTCTGTGGTTTGGATTTTTGTCTATGACATGCATTGATTAGTATACTCAGTAAATATTTGTTGAATAAATTAAAGTATAGGTTGAAAATGATTTATGTGGACGCTAGCTCCCATCTACGATGTTGGACCAGTAGCTTACAGGGAAATGAAATTTGATTCAGTTTAAAAAGTATTTTAGTGGTAATTTTAAAGCATTAATTGAGTTCAGTGAAATAGATTAAGTTATATTAGATGTTGCCTTTACTAAAAATTTTTATAAGAGTTAAAAGAAAAACTGTGGTACATATACACAATGGAATACTATGCTGCTATAAAAAAGAAGGAATTCTTACCATTTGCAACAGCATGGATGGAACTGGAGAGCATTATGCTAAGTGAAATAAGCCAGTCAGTGAAAGAAAAATACCACATGATCTCACTCATTCATGGATAATAAAGACCATTATAAACTGATGAACAAAAATAGATACAGAGGCAGAGCAGTATCGAACAGACTGTCAAACTACAGTGGGAAGGCCGGGGAGAGTTGGGGGGCGGGAAGGGGGGTGGTAAGAGATCAACCGAAGGACTTCTATGCATGCATATAAGCATAACCAATGCACATAAGACGCTGGGGGGTAGGGGAGGCCATGGGAATGTCAAGGGGGGGGCGAGAGAAGGAGACATATGTAATACTCTTTGTAATATTTTAAGCAATAAAAAAAAGAAAAGTTTTTCATTTAAAAGATGAAATTTTAGTTTTAGTCTTATCTCACTGTTGTCAAGCTTAATTGTGTGTTCTGTTTTTAAGTGAACTATGTTATTTTAAAAATCTGGGATTTTTCCCCTCTACTTCAATAGTTATCAAGTTGAAAATAAGTCAATTCCTATGAATGGAGTATAGCATACTTATAATTGTATAGAACAGTACTTTTTTATAATCCTTTATTATAATGGAATATTCATTCTTTATCTCTTTATTAGAGGCCCGGTGCACAAAAATTTGTGCACTCAGGGGGGAGGGGGGCTCCCTCAGCCCGGCCTGTGCCCTCTAGCAGTCTGGGACCCCTCGGGAGATAACGACCTGCTGGCTTAGGCCTGCTCCCGGGTGGCAGAGGGCAGGCCCAATCCCTAGGTGCAGCCCCTGGTCGGGCTCAGAGCAGGGCCGATTGGGGGGTTGGGGCACCACCCCGCCACACTCAAGGCAGGGTCGGTGGGGAGGTTGCGGCGTGACCCCCTGTCACGCACAGAGCAGGGCCAATCCGGGGGTTGGGGCACTGCCCCCTGTCACACACAGAGCAGGGCCCATCAAGGGGTTGGGGCTCCGTACTCTGTCATGCACAGAGCAGGGCCCATCAAGGGGTTGGGGAGCTCCCCCCTGTCACTCACAGAGTAGGTCCGATAGGGGAGTTGGGGCACCGTCCCGTCACACACAGAGCAGGGCGGATCAGTGGGTTGGGGCGCCGCCCTCTATCACCCACAGAGCAGGGCCGATCAGGGGGTTGGGGCGACGCCACTGTCACACTCAGGGCAGGGCTGATGGGGAGGTTATGGCTCTACCCCGTCACACACAGAGCAGGGCCCGTGGGGGGGGCGGGGTTGGGGCGCCACCCTCCATCACCCACAGAGCAGGGCCGATCAGGGGGTTGGGGCGCCGCCACTGTCACACTCAGGGCAGGGCCGATGGGGAGGTTATGGCTCTACCCCGTCACACACAGAGCAGGGCCTGGGGGGGGGGGGGCGTTGGGGTGCCGCACCCTGTCACACATAGAGCAGGGCCGATCAGGGTGTTTGGGCGCTGCCCCCTGTCATGCTGATCTCGGTGCTGGGAGGCCTCGCGGCTCCGCTGATCCCGGTGCTGGGAGGCATATTACCCTTTTACTATATAGGGTAGAGGCCTGGTGCATGGGTGGGGCCAGCTGGTTTGCCCTGAAGGGTGTCCTGGATCAGGGTGGGGGTCCCTACTGGGGTGCCTGGCCAGCCTGGGTGAGGGGATGATGGCTGTTTGCAGCTGGTCACACACCCTTCAGGGTGGGGGTCCCCACTGGGGTGCCTGGCCAGTCTGGGTGAGGGGCTGAGGGCTGTTTTCAGGCTGGGGGTGACTGAACTCCCAAACGCTCCTTTTTTCCCTTTTTTTTTTTTTTTTTTTTTTTTATTCTGGGCCAGCTTTAGCTTGAGGCTTGGCTCCAGCTCTTAGGCCCTTGCTCCTGAAAGTAGGTTTCTGGCCTTTGCATACAATGCTGCGAATCTGCTGGCTGAAGTCAGGCGGTATTTGTTACAATGTTTCTTAAACTGCCGGCTCAGAGGCCTGCAGTCGCAGGCGGGGAACGTTGGTTTCCTCCGTCACTGAGGCAAGCAAGCCTCATGTTAGTTTCAAGCTGCCTGGCTGCCCGCCGCCATCTTGGCTGACAGTTAATTTGCATATCTCGCTGATTAGCCAATGAAAAGGGTAGCGGTTGTACGCCAATTACCATGTTTCTCTTTTATTAGTGTAGATTATGTATCTATCATGTACATAATATGATGAAGTCTTACAACCAGTCTTCAGGGAATATACAGTTTATTGGATGGGAGATATAGGTGAACATAAATAACTAATAATGCTAGGAAGATTTATTTTTAAATATATTTTATTGATTTTTTACAGAGAGAAAGGGAGAGGGATAGAGAGTTAGAAACATCAATGAGAGAGAAACATCGATCAGCTGCCTCCTACACACCTCCTACTGGGGATGTGCCTGCAACCAAGGTACATGCCCTTGACTGGAATCAAACCTGGGACCTTTCAGTCCGCAGGCCAATCCTTTATCCACTGAGCCAAACCGGTTAGGGCCGCAAGGAAGATTTTAATAAGTGCAGTGAAGACTATTTTTTTCAAAGGGGAGAGGTTATTTTAATAATCTGGATAGGTGTTAATTATACTTTGCTTTAAAGGATGAATATTGTTTATACTGATAGAAGAGACACAGCGGCATTGAAGTTGGAAGAAATAGCATTAATAAAAGTACAAAAATGAAAAAGTAGAAGGCTTATAGACAGAATACCTAGTAGCAAATGAACGGAGCATGAAGTTAATATAGTAAGGTTGAAGTCTGGGGCAATGGTTTTGAGCTTAGAGCCAGTGAAAGCATTGAAAATAAGGCTGAGGAGTTTGGGCTTAATTTGGAGGGCACTCAAGAACCTTAGATGTTTTACATAATATCAAGTAAGACCTTAAGGAACGTTGAATTGAAAATACCCTTCTCACCTTCAACAGTAGGGTGAGTTCTAGATGCATGAATTCTATAGATTAGAACTATTTGATAGTTTTGAATGATTTAGTAAGGACTTGAGTGAAATGTTGAGTGGTATTGCATCTCTTTAAGAATATGGACTCTGGAATCCAAGTGCTCAATTTAAAACCTGATCCTGACCATAACCATCTCTATGTCCTTGGTAGAATACTAAGTTAACTGTCCTCTATAAAAAGATAATTAATAGTTTTTTTGGGTGGGTGTAAGATTTAGATGAGATGCTATGTCTAAATTTGTTAGGCTGGCATAGAATAAGTACTCAATAAATTGTTAATATTATAAAATGCTTGGCATATTGACCATTTTAAGGGAGGAGATATAGAGATAATTATAGTTTGAGCTTTATTGTTAGAGGAAAGGGCATAATGAGACAGTCAGAAGGAGTTGATTTGGGGAGGAAATACATGATTTTAGTTTTATGGACAGTTTTGTTATGCTAGTGTGACATATAGGTGTAAATACACAGTAGACCAAGCATGTCAAACTCGTGGCCCACGGCCACATGTGGCCCACACGAATATTTTTGCAGCCTAGCCAGTATAACGGTATGTAAGAATAAAAGTTTTGTAACTTAATTTTTACAATATCCTGTTATACATAATTATAATAACGAACTACAACGTTCGCTAATGACTGAATACTATAATCACATTGCAATCATTTCCCTTACGCGCAGGCGCACCATTTCTCTCCACTAACACTAGTAGCTATTATTTTAGCAGCCAATGGCCACATCATTAGTCTTGGACTGACTTGTTTGGTGTGCGCAACAGGAAATATTTCACTTTCGGAGAACAAGAAAAATAGGTTTATTTGCGTTACCCTTATTAATTTGTGCAGTTATTCAGTGTCTGGTAAGTTAATGTTTAAGAAAAAATATTAATTTTTATTAAGATGTTCTATTATTTTATGTTAACGATTACTCATTTATTTCAGCCCGTTGTCAGCATGTGTCTCTATTGAAATAAACCTATGTTTCTATGAAATTGAAGCTTTTGTTTTTTTTGCGGCCCACATAAACCTTGTTTATTTGGCCCGTGTTAGCCTTTGAGTTTGACATGCTTGCAGTAGAGCTTCATGGGAGAAGTCAGTCTATGGTATTTTACTTGTTTGTATTTGTATATTGGTAAAATGCTCAAATATTTAAAGTTTGTGGTGAATTTCCAAAGTATATTTTAGATTTTGTAAAATTGACAGTAACAATGATAGCATTACATGATCTTTTTTTTAACCTAAGCAAAAATAATATATTAGCAGGATTCTAAAGAATCTCATAGGCCCCTAAGAGGAGGAAGTACAGCTAGAACAAAAAAGGGAACCAGAAAGCCATCACTTACTGACATGACTTCTCTCTAGTCTAACCCACTGAGGCAGGATGATCTTGTCTTTATTAATTTCTCTAGAGTTGGTTTCCATTCTCCTTTCTTTGTGCAGCCCAGTCCTGTCTATTGATGACCCAATAGTAATCTGAGCCTCCTACATTTTCCCAGATCAAGGAATTTTATTATAAATTTGTAATTACAAATTCTTGTTTAGAGAAGGCTTGATTTAGGCATTCCACCCTGGTCCAATTAACTATATCCTGTAGAATAGGCATTTAGCTACTTTTTACCATTGAGACCACTTTTAGTGTCTGCGAGGGCAGTTTGTTAATAGAAAAGAACACACATCAACATATCTACATATATAAAAGGCTAATATGCTAAGTGTCCCTCCCACCATCTGACTAGTTGCTATGATGTGCACTGACCACGAGGGGGCAGACACTTAACATGAGCTGCTGAGCTGCAGTGATTTGGCAGTGGCGGTTCTTGGGTGATGCACCCCAAAACCAGAGAAGAGGGAGCCTGATTCCTCCCAGGGCTGCGCAATTCCACCTTCAGCCGTGGGTTACGTTGGTTCTGCGGCACTGTCGGCCCCAAATCTGGTTTACTGCCCACTTTTGTTTGAGTTCCACACCCTATACAACAGCAACTTTGCAGAGTGCTCTCTCACACTCCAGGACCCCTCGGGATGTCAGAGAGCCGGGTTAGGCGCAATCCCTACAGGCCAGGCCAAGGGACCCCACCTGCTGGAAGGACCCTGCTCACTCCAAAGATGCCAGGGAGGGACTGAGGGATGTTGGTTCCAGGGTGTGTCTCGCCTGTCTTGCCCAGTCCCACCCCACCAGCCACCTTCTAATTAATTTCCTTTCAATATGCACAAATCTGTTCGCCAGGCCACTAGTGTGTGTCTGTGTGTATATGTGTATATATATATATATTTAGTCACTAAAGTTATTTAAATCTTAACTTCCCTTAAGCTTTTAAGTTTAACGTAAAAATATTGCATTTAGAAATCAAGTACATTTTAATAATCACTTTCTAGAGGGCCTTTAATGTTTGGTAAGATTCATTTAAGTTGAACAGACTAAGTTTTTTAAACAGTCCCATTTGCAACTCCAGTTCTTTTAATCAACTTAACATCATTTATACATTTAATATATTTTCTTTTCTTTTAAACAGCACTTTAAATGCTTGATTAAACAAGCTCCCAAGTTCTTAACTCTTAAAATATAATAAATTAAACATATAGTGAACTTTTAAGTTTTCTGAAACCTTCACATACTTTTGCAGGCTTAATAATATTTAAAAATACCTTTCAACTAAAAATCAAAAGTTTAAACACATTTTTAGGAGAATCTTAAGGCCACTATGACACACTGTAATATACCAACTATGTTTAAATATTTAAATACTACATAGTTTATTCTAATGAGTCTAAAAACTGTTCCTTAATGCAACAGAAAGTATTGATGACCATGGAAATTGTTTCCTAGGCTTTTTGAAAATTTATAATCATTACATATTTCATTTAAGAACTACAGCACTTGGTGTTTGGTAAGGAAACGAGTAGTTCAGGCCCCAGCAAGTGGGCCAGTTCACAGTGCAAGGATGATTGGGAACTCAGGCTTTAAACTTCAGTCGTGAAATAACTAATTCACTTTAATTAACGAATTCAATGTTAAGTGAGAATAATATATGTTGTGATTAAGAATAAAAATAATATATAGAAAAACCTTTAACACATAGTATGCAATCAGTGACAGCTACTACATGATGTATATATTTAAAACCTTAACATTTCTCTTCTAATTTTTTTCTCACCTAAATAAAACACTAGATTATAGATTTGTTAGGGCACAGACTGTATTTTTTTTCACTTATACTCACAATACAGTACAGTAGTAGTACAGTATGTGTAAAGACAGCCTTAGTAAATATAGTTTGAATGAATGATTACTATACCCTTGCATTGCAGATGATGGAGGTACAGGTGGATTGTGACTTGTTGCAGTGACACAAGTTGTTGGTGGAACCAATACTGGGCTTTAGGTCTCTTAACTCCTAGCTTTTAGCAACTGGTCTGAGAAGTAAAAGTTTATAAAAAGAATACTTTCTGTAAATAAATGATAGCATGATTTGGATATGGCTATGCCATTTTTCTAGAGAATTATTTTTGTTATACCAAGTTTATATAACAAAAATAAGATCAACAGTTTGACACAACAAGGCAATTATGAAAAAACTAGTGGCTCGGTGCACAAAATTCTGCACATTAAAAGGGAATTAATTAGAGGAAATATTTTAATATTGCCATTTGCCCTTTCTCTATAAAAGAAGTGTTAGAGATGAAAGAAAATTAGTAAAATGTATATGAAAATCTCCCTCCTGTCAGAGTCTGGGGCACACTGAGGGACCTAGAGTGAAGTCCCCGCCCACCACCCACACGCGCTTCGAAAACACAGGAGACCCAGATCTGGCCGACCCCACCCCCATTGGGTGAGACCCAGACCCAGCCGGCCCCACCTCCGTCAAGCCCCTCTGGCGGGGACACAGCCTCAGGTCCCTGGGCCCAGCACTGGGTTAGGGGGAGCGGCCTGAGGTCTCCCAGCCCATCGCCTGGGCAGGGGTGAGACCTGAGGTCTCCGGTCCAGTGCCTGGGGGGAGGTACGGCCTGAGTTCTCCTGGCCCAGCACCTGGGCGGAAACACAGCCTGAGGTCTCCTGGTCCAGCGCCTGGGCGGGGATGCGGCCTGAGGTCTCCTGGCCCAGCACCTGAGTGGGGGGCGGCCTAAGGTCTCCCAGCCCAGCGCTTGGGCGGGGGGCGTGGCCTGAGGTCCCTCGCCCCGGACAGGCGCCATGCAGGTCCCTGCTGTTTGGTTGTGATGTTACAGCGTCCCAGCTAATTTGCATATTTCTCTATTATTAGTTTAAATCAGGGGCCCTCAAACTTTTTAAATGGGGCCAGTTCACTGTCCCTCAGACCGTTGGAGGGCCGGACTATAGTTTAAAAAGAAACTATGAACAAATGCCTATGCACACTGCACATATCTTATTTTGAAGTAAAAAAACAAAACGGGAACAAATACAATATTTGTATTTGCATGTGGTCTGCGGGCCGTAGTTTGAGGACCCCTGGTTTAGATAATCACTGAACTTATTTATGGATTTTCATAAAAGATAAAACAACTTTTATACTGTTTGCTTTTTTTTTTTTTTTTTTTTTTTTTAGGGGCATTACTCTGGTGTGCCTTGATTGTGATTTCCTAGCTGATGTTTCTGGCTTTGATAATATGGCTGCACACTTGAGTCAGCAGGAAACTCATACTTGTCAAGTTGTAGTAGAGAAAGGTAAGTATATATACAATTGTGTTACTTTGGATTTTCGATATTTTTTTTACTATTTTTGGTCAGCCACAATATAGATTCTTAATAAAATCATTGCTCTCGCTCATCATATTTCATCAGTTTTAAATAGAAAACTTTTTTTCTAATTTCAGTTTCTGCTCGGATTCCAACTTCTGAACATCTTTCTGAGTAAGTTTAATTTTTATTCATTGTATTTTGCTTTGATGGATTTTAGCACTATTGCATTTTTAAATGTGTCATTAATAGAAATGAAAAATATTAAAGTATTTTGTGTTTTTTTTGTTCTTTTTAAAGCTGCTTGTTGAAATAGGTTCCTGCTCTATGGAGCTCGTGACCTGGTGCGAGACAAGTTGGAATTTCCTAAGTTCAAAGTTCTGAGATGTTTTCTTACACAAAGGCAGTTAAGCAGCCAAGTTCATGACACTAGTTCTCATTATTCAGCTTTTTTCAGCTTCAAATGAGACTAGGTTCTTTATTCCACCTTATTTTTGTGTCAGGTTGACATATCTTAACATATGTTGTTTTCTCCAGTTGGCTCTTTCCAAAATAACTTTTGTTGCTATAGTCATTTCTTACTTTGCTTAAAATAATTTGTGTTTTTCTCTGTTGTACTTGCCTTCAGAATAATACATTTCAAATGATATGGCTGTTTGTCTTTTTGTCTATTTTGTCTGCTTTCTTAATTTCTTATAGACCTTAAGTGTTTAGGCCCGATGATTGTCTTTTTCCTCTTTCGTTGTCTGTCATTGTGCTATTTTTCTTATTTTTCAGATGCAGAAGCAGCCCAGAGATTTCAAAAAATGTCCAGGGTACACCTGGACAGTGTCCCCCTTCGATGGACACAACTGGTGCCTATTCTCTCTTTCCAAGGAATGTGAATAATTTTACAGTGGGACCTGCTCTAGGTTGTGGTCTCAAGAAATCAGGTCTTGGGGAGACTTCCTTACTTCAAGACTGGCCTCCCATAAGGTTGATGCTAATTTACCCAGAGATGGCCTCACAGCCCACCAAATTGAGCACAAATTTCCACTGGGTTCTTTGGCTCTTGATCTTAAGCTGGTGGGTCACTTCTGGCCAAGAAAAGCCCACCAAATCAATACTTCAGTCCAAGTTGAAGTTTAGTCATTTTGACTGCTGCCCTTTAATCTTCCTCTTGCATGAATGCAGTCCAAGGAGTATAAAAGCTTTTGTTGTTAGGAAGCCATAGTTATTTTCATGTCCTTGGAACAACAGGTCTCTACAATTATGTTCCAAAATTACAGTTATTTTTATTGTCATTTAAAATATATTACCCAGTTCTAGCTCTATAGTTTTCAACAATACTAATTCTCAGCCTTTTTATTTTGAATAAGTTAATTTTAATAGTTTGTTTTATGTTTTCCAAATTTACTGATATTATGTTTATTTTTATACTCTACTGTTCTTTAAAACTGTTTAGTGTTTGCTCTGTTTTGCCAAAACTTCCAAGAGATTCCCTATAATTCTCTACAGATTCTTTATGGCTGCCTTACTTAGAGCTTTTTAATTTGGCTGTTATATATACCCTTAGATGTTATTATATCCTCTCTTATTTTGGGATTATTATTAATATTATCTTAATAAGTATGGGTTCTAAGCTGTAAAGAATTAACAAAACCTTTTGTAGATAGTAAAACAAGTTTTAAAGTTATATATTTGTCTGGCTAACACATAGTATCTAATTAACCATTAATGAAGTTTTTTGGGGTAAAAGTAACATTAAAAAATATAGGGGTGCCCCAGCCAGTTAGCTCAGTTAGTTGGAGTGTCTTCCTGTACACCAAAAAAGGCTGTGGGTTTGACTCTCAGTCAGAGCACATACCTAGGTTGTGGGTTCGATCCCCAGTTTTTTTGTGAGACAAGTCAATGTTTCCCTTTCACATAGGTATCTCCACCCCTTCCCCCGCCCCCCATCACGCTCTCTCCCCACTCCCTCTCTTTTTCCCTCCTTCTCTTCCTTTCTCTCTAAAATCAATAAACATATCCTCAGGTAAGGATGTAAAAAAATAGAAAAAATATATGGGGGATAACAATGCACTTGTTTTTTTCATGTATATATTTTTTCACATATACATGTATATTAAAAAATTGACATTTGTTTATTTTAAAGACAAGCAAGTCACCTTTTGTGATCTTAGTTGCCAAAGGATAGGCAGACTCTAAAAGTATGACTCAGTTGTGGTTTTTTACTCTAAAATGAGAACTATTTTACTTTGAAACAGATTAAAGCTAGTTTCAATGATTATTTACAGTGTAATGTGTTCCTTGCAATTAATAATCAAAAAATTTAATCCATTAGTTTTAAACTTCCAAATTAATTTCTATATTAATGATTGTCCAAAAGCTCTGAAAGTGGTTTATAGATGGACTTGGTGATATACTAGTTTTTATTTCCTTATCTGTCTCTAGGAAAGTTTTATCATTCACCTTTCTATGTAATTAAAAATAACACTTCATAATTTTGCCCAGAAACAACATCTTTCCATTGTTAACATAAATTCCTTTTTCATTTACAGATATTTGTTCTGCATTGGTTATAGTTTAAAAATAGGATAAAATACATTCTTGATATAACAGTAAAGGAGCACTGCTTTTTGTTCTTCCATTGGACTTTATTTTCTTGTTTAAACTCTTCAAGTTCTGTCATCTATAAATTTTTTAAAAAGAGGTTTAAATAAAACACTTAAGGTGCTAAGTACCAAATTTGCTTATCTTAGACAGTTGAATTTAATTTGGTGCTAACTAGTTTTAGCTTGAGTCTGATCAAGTTATTCTAAATAGTTTATTCACCTGATCAGAAATTACCATTCCATGCATGTGTGCTTTTGATTACCACTGAATAAAAATTGAGATTGGGACATTTTGAATCTATCAGCACTCTTAGAAAAAGTGGCTCCTAAACTACAGAGATATGGATTCTTGCCCTATTTTGTCACATTTTGGTAAACACCTCATCTCTTTTGGACCTCATTTACTTATTCCGTGAATATTTCTTGAGCATCTACTTTATGCCTGGCCCTGTTATAGGTGCTAAAGAAATGGACTGAAATCTCTGCCTCGTGAAGCTTATGATTTAATGGTGAAAGATAATAAAAATTAAAAGATATACTATATTAAATGGTGGTCAATACTATGGAGAAAACTGAAATTAGGGAAGGGGGGATAAGGAGTAAGTGGCAGTTTGTAGACTGCCATTTAAAATTCGATGGTCAGGGAAGGCCTCACTGAGAGACGATATTTAGGTAGAGACCTGGAAGAACTGCAAAGAGCCTGTTTTGGCTGCCGTTGATTGAACAAGAGGGAGGCTAGTAGGAGATGGGGCCTGCAAAATAGTGTGGGCCATGTTGTATAGGACCTTACCAACCATTGTAAGGCATTTGATTTTAACTCTGAGATAAGCCATCAGAGGATTTTGAGTAGAGCAGTGTTTTATACCTCAGTAAAACTCAAAATCAACAATAAAACCTTAAATACTGAAGAGTGCTATATTACTTTAGCTGCTGTCTTGAGAATTAACTATAGAAGACCAACAGCAGAATCAGAGAGATTAGTTAGGGGGCTGTTGTAATAATCTAGGAAGGAGATGGTGGGATCCTAAGCTAAGCTGCCTGCAATGTAGGCCATCCGCGGTTTGATTTTGGATATATTTTGAATTTGTTGATTTGGATGTGAAGTATGAGAGAAAGTGTTGAGAATTATTCCACACTTCCTGGTCTGAGCAACTGGAAAGATGGCATTGATATTATATAAAGTAGAAAAGGCTTGGAGAAATAGACTCAGGAGGGAAGTTCCATGAGGATTGATCTGCTACATGTTTTAGTTTGAGATAACTATAGAAATCAAGTGGAAATGCCATTAACCTGTATAAGTTTAGAGTGTTCTAGGTGGTAATTATCATTTAGCATTTTAAAGTGTCATGGGAATGAATACAAGGAGAACTGAAATATGAGTAAGATCAGTGTATTGAATCACTGTCAATATCCTGGTTATGATATTGTACTATAATTTTGTAGGATGTCATCATTGAGGAAAAGTGCACAAAGGGTACATGGAATCTCTGTATTATTATTATAACTGCATATGCATATACAATTGTCCCAAAATAAAATAAATTCAATTTAAAAGGCCATGGGACTATATGAGGTCACCAAGGGATACAGTAGAGATAGAGAGAGGGCAAGGTCCACAGACTGAGCCAGGGGCCATCATATCCGAAACAACTGAATAGATGACCGAACAGGCTGAGTGGGGTGATAAGGTCAGGGGGGGTTAGTGAGGGACAACCAAACGACTGAACAGCAGGCTGTGTGGGGTGACCAGGACAGCAGAGGTGCAGTTTGGGGTGACATGCTGGTGGGGGCGGGCAGTTGGGGGTGACAAGGCTGGCAGGGGTGCCAGTTAGGGGCGATCAGTCAGGCAGGTGAGCAGTGAGGAGCTAGCGGTCCAGGATTGTGAGAGGGATGTCTGACTGCCGGTTTAGGCCCTATCCTAGGGTGCAGGCGGGGCTGCGGGACCCCCCCCCCCCCCCGCAATCCCCATGCACGAATTTCGTGCACTGGGCCTCTAGTTGTATATAGTAAAAGCCTAGGTGGCATCGCACGGCATTACAAGATGGCCACCCTCACATTGTCACAGATGGCCACCACAAGTTGGTCACCACACGATGGCAGGCAGGGAAGAGCAGTTGGGGGTGAATGGGCCAGCCTGGGAGGGCAGTTGGGGGGCGATCAGGCTGGCAGGGGAGGGCATTTGGGGGCGAGATCAGGCCTACAGGGGAGGGCAGTTGGGAACAAGATCAGGCCAGCAGGGCAGGGCAGTTGGGCAAAATCCAGCTGGCAGGGGAGAGCAATTGGGGGCAATTCGGCCTTCAGGGGAGCAGTTAGGCGTCAATCAGGCCGGCAGGGGAGTGGTTAGGGGGCGATCAGGCTGGCAGGCAGAAGCGGTTAGGGGCAATCAGGCAGACAGGCAGGCCAGCGGTTAGGAGCCAGCAGTCCCAGATTGTGAGAGGTATGTCCCAGATTGGAGAGGGTACAGGCTGGGTTGAGGGACACCTCTCCGTGCACGAATTTCATGCACCGGGCCTCTAGTACTCTTAACAAAAAAGTAATTCTCTTACATTTCTATAAAAGAAGGTAACTAGGTCAGTATTTTCCAAACTCTGTTTTTTAGAACTAATTTCAATAATTTATAAATTGTTTTGAGGATAATGTTTCCATGGTCAAATAAGTTTAGGAAATACAAATTAAAGTTTCAGAGATTCTTTAATATGGGATTTTTTGGGTCTGTGAATACCGCAGAGAATATTTATTTGACCTTGGTCATGCTCTGGATGATGATTTTGGGGTTATTTGTATAGAAGTTATGATTTGAATTGTTCCTAAGGATGCGGTATACAAGACTGAACAGGTCTGAATGGTAAATATTTCCATATGAATGTTCTACAGGCACCACAAATGCAGTATGTCCAAAATGGAATTCATTTTTTTCTGCAGCATATGCTTTTCTCTCCTTGAATTGTCTTTTTTGATTATTGGCATTTCCATTCTCTTGTGACTCAAGGCAGACATTTGGGGGCTCATATTTGCGCTTCTCATTTACATTTATCGAGTTGGTACTTATATTCTGTTGATTTTATCTTGTTTTTATCATCTGCTAAACTTTGTCTTCCGCTTTACTTAAGACAGTCATTAACTGTTCCTTATATGGACGCCTGACTAGAGCCTACTCTCTTTTAATATGTCCTTCTCTTTCTGTTGCACAAATCTGATCATATTTTCCTATTAACCTTATAATAAAGTTCTTAGCAAAAACACTTTAGCATGGTAATCAAGACTTTTTCTGAAATGGCCCTTCCTATCTCTGCATCTTCAAGTTATTCTTCCTTGTTCCCTACAACCAATCATATGGGATCACTCAGGGTATCATATAATTGCCATCTTGTTTTTTATTTCTTTGCCTTTACTCTGCTTGAATCCCTTTCCCTGTTTTGCTTTTTTATTTTTATTTAATCCTCACCCAAGGACATATTGATTGTTAGAGAGAGGTGGAGGAGAGAGGGGGCGGAAAACAAATCAGTGGATTGCCTCCCATATTGCACCCCAACCAAGATTGAACCCGCAGTCTAGGTATATGCCCTGACCAGGAATTGAAACCATGACTTTTCAGTGTTCAGGACAATGCTCCAACAAACCTAGCCACACCATCCAGAGGTTTGCTCTTGCTGCAAACCAAATTCACTGTGGTGTATTCACTCTGTCCTTGCCTCTTTCACCTTCATAGTAACGTAGTACTTTCTTTATACAGCCACTGAGTCCTATAGATGTTTCTTTTCTAGCACTTTACAATTCTGTAAACATTTGCTTCAATATGTTTCCTTAACAGTGAATTTCTTGAAAGGAGGGACTGTGTATTAACTTTGGACTGGAACTCTTAGCACAGTTACCTGATGTATGTGCAGTCTGGTAAATGTTTAGCTCAGTTACCCTTTCCATATATAATATCTGTTAACGCCTCTTAGAACAAATGATCAGAAATGGTGCATTAGATTTTTACTATTATTTATTAGTATGATGATTAGTATCTTAAATTTAATCCTGAATGTTTACTAGTAAGTGTAGGGTATTGAGAATTGGTTGTCTTTACTACTGGCTAGTTGTACAACCTCTTTCCAGCTCTTTTATAGTATGCTTACAAATATTCTTAAATTGAAGATTAAATTTTGAAAATCAGCATTGAAATTTTTGGCTTTTAAATGTTATTGGAAAGAAAGAGTGTGGCCTGGCTGAAATGAATCAACATTCTCTCCCTTATAGCTCCTTTCCCCACCCAATGGTATGTGTATAGTGTGAATGAAATTTCAAAAGAACATACTGATGTAATTAACCCAAAATATTCATTTTACATGTAACTTTGGATCATCTGACCTGCAGAATAATGAAAGTAGGGACATTTATTTCATTTTCAACTTCAGAGGGAAGAGATTGTCTTTGAGAAATATGTCAGAAAGATTTATTTCAGCAGGTTTATATACAGAAGAAAAATTACTTATTTGTAATCATGATCTCTAGTTCTTTGTTGTTGAAATTGATCACCAGTCAGTCTTGTTTTCTTTACATTGAAGTCTTAAATAGTGTTTGTTTGAAATGCTATACAACATTTTTCTATAAAAAATTATGACAACATTCACAGGTAAAAAGTGTAATTATGTAATGGCAGGTCCTTAGCTCAGAACTTTGAGCTTAGCAAATTTTCACTATCTTCTACCAAGCAATTCAATATCTCAAATGATGACTATTTCAGCAAGTATCTTTAATGAATAAAAATTACAGGTAAAAACTTTTTTCTTTTCAAAAAATGTTAATGATGTATTCATAGTGCATTGTAATTTGTTAATCTTAAGTATGCTTTCATAGTTACAAAAATGTAGTATACATTTTAGTGATGAATGTGGTAATTCAATGAAATTTTAGTATACTTTTCTAATTTTTTTTTAGATTTGTTTTTCTAAATGTTTTTACTGGTTATTATAATTCTATTTCTTAAACAGAATACAAATATGATTAAAACCCAAACAAAATTGGCATCCCAATTTTGATAACCTCTTAAGGCTAGTTATTTTAAGAATTTATTTTGTTCTTATTTATCAGTTTCTTAGCCAGTAAAATGTAGAGTAATAAAAAAACTCTGTTACCAACCTCCATTGCGGAGATTACAAGGACTCAATGTCGCCAGTTGAAATGCAATAATAGTAACATGCTTAATTAGTAGCTTTCATTTTAATTGCTGCATAACATCAATTTATTAGAATAGCTATATGTGTAAATGGTTATCATGATAATGTTTCTTAAGAATTAAAGTCTTTGCTGAAAAGGAAAGGCTTTTATAAAATACTCTTAAATTGCTTTGTGACCAATTTGTTTCAGTTTTTCAAACTAAGTTTAAGATTATTAAGTTTAAGATTATTAGAAATAAAAATCAATTGTAATTTACAAATTTATTTCAAAATTTCATTAACCCAATACCTACTTTTTGTTTCATCAGACTAATTTTTATGTTTTCTTACTGCTTTATACATGTTAATCTTAAAACTATTATTCCATATATAAAATCATTAAAGCAGTGAAGTTGTACTGTACACTTGATGTTATTTCATTTTTATAAATATTATTGTTTACAATTAAATACTTGAGAGAATTACAAATCTTTAACCCAAAAATGATTGACATTTGTGCATTTTGCTCACTTTTTGTGCAAATTTTCTTCATTTACATTTGTTTAGTAACTTAGTTCTAATTATTTTAATATACTACCAATATAGTTCTTATGCACACAAGGACATGCTCTATTTTAAATTGTTTGCAATTTCACCTAATAACTAAAACATAGGTAAGTAATTGTACATAGTTAAATTATTAAAATATAGTAAGGCACTAGCATTGTATAGACATAATTTTTAGAATTTTTCCTAAGAGAATGGGTAAAGAAAAGGTTTTTTTTGCAAATTCCATATTTCAAATACTAACTATGAGAGTAGCTTTTAGCATGGTTGACGCTCTATTCTACTAGATGTCTTCATTTGTGTTCATGAAATTTAAGTTAGCATAGTTGTTGCTAATGTTAAATACATTAATACTTAAGTATAGCTATTAAACTTTCATAAAGTTATGAAATACTCAACTCTATTAATGGCATTTCAGATCCGGTCGGCCTCCTAATTATACAGATTTTAATATATCAGCAAATGATATTTAGTCATCAATACTTTCTGAAATAAAAATATTTTGGAAAAGTTAGTTTTTATATTAATTATTTTAAAAATTTTGCCGAAACCGGTTTGGCTCAGTGGATAGAGCGTCGGCCTGCGGACTGAAAGGTCCCAGGTTCGATTCTGGTCAAGGGCATGTACCTTGGTTGCAGGCACATCCCCAGTAGGAGTGTGCAGGAGGCAGCTGATCGATGTTTCGCTCTCATCGATGTTTCTAACTCTCTATCCCTCTCCCTTCCTCTCTGTAAAAAATCAATAAAATATATAGAAAAAAATAAAATAAAAGTTTCATAGGTAGTATATGCCTTTGTTAATATAATAAGTTACAATTGGTATAGTTTTAGAAATCAAGAAGTTTAAAAAAATTATAGTTAATAATTTGAACTATGCTTATAAAGGTTTTTAAGAGAATACAGCCTCCAAAATTCTAAATTTCTGTGATTTTTATCACCTCTAAGTAAGTTAATTATAATAGATATTGAAATTGCATTATCATATTGAATTTTACCATAGATGAAATATATTATCTCACTTTTTAAGTCCTAAAATACTAGTCAATATTAATGCATATCACATATATTAATCATATAGCCTACTTTTATTTTTTAAAGAGTAAATTTTTTTGAAACTGTTTTATTAATGTGTTATGCCATTTATTTAAAATTGTACTGTTTTATCTGTTTCCATTGTAATTATAAAAAATTTAATACTTATTTTGTTTTCAAGATTAAAAAATGAAGCTCCCACTAAGGAACAAAAACCTGTGTCTGAGGTAAATTTTGTCTTATTTTATATCTTAAAGATTTATACATTAGAAAGTATTGTTGGTGTGGTTTTTTAGAAAAAAAGTTTTAATTCAATGTGCTTACATTGATAACAATTGTTGGCATGTTAACAGAAAAAAATTGAAATTATTAAAAATTATTTCATTAGATATAAAAAATATTTAATCCTAAGTAAAACTGTAAGGTGGTTTTGTTTTGACAAAGACATATATTTCATTTGCCTGTTCAATTCAACTAGTGAATAATGAAAATAAATTTATGATTTTAAAATTCTGAAATCCATAAAACCTCAAACATTTGGTACATTGGAAAATTGATCTTTCCAGATGATATAACTTTAGCAGGAATTTAGACTGTCAAAGATTTAACTAATTTTTTAAGTGAAAATATTCTGGATATATGGTAACTGTTTTAGCTATTTTAAACAGGCACTGGGCATATAACACTCAGGGTTATCATATAAAATGTTATTTACTGGGCAGTCTAATAAATGAGAAATTTCTAATTTCTAAAGTTAGAAATAATTTTGCTCAAGTGCTTGCTTTCTTGATGTTAATTTTTTAAAACATTACATAATATTATTGGTATGTGTTTTTTCTGAGTATAATGAAGTGAGACAGGTTTAGCATTTATCTTTTGCATAGCATTATGTCTTATACAGAGTAGGTAAGACCAAGGCAGAATTAGCAGCCTTCTTCCAAGCGGCTTTTATACCACAGAAAGTTTTCTTTTGTATGAAAGGTTTTTAACTACAAATAAATTACTTTAATAGATGTAGGATATTTGGTTATCTGTTTATTCTTGAGTAGTTTTGGTAGTCTGTGGTTTTTAAGGAATTGGAACATTTAATTTGAGATGTTGAATTTATGTGAATAGAGTTGTTTGTAGTATTCCCTTATTCTTTTAAATGTCTGTGGGTTCTATAGTGATTAATCCTCTCTTTCATTCCTGATATTGGTAGTTTCTGTGTTTTTCCCCCTATTGTTTTCATGTACTATATATAACTTTTAAAGACAAAATACAATGTTATTGTTTTTGCTTTAGTCAGTTATTTTGTAGAGCAATTTAAACTTTAAAAAATAATATTGTGTTTACCTTCATGTCCATTATTTCCAGTAATCCTCATATCTTTATGGAGCTCTTCTTTTCTGTCTAGTATCGTATTCCTTTGACCTAAAGAACTTCCTTTGCTATATATTTCATTACATATCTACTGATAGGTAATTATTGTTATTCTGTTTCCACTTTTTTAAAAGATTTTTTTGTGAGTATAGAGGGTTGACAGTTTTCACTCAGCAGTTTAAAGAAGGTATTGTATTGTCTCTTGGCTTGCATATGTTCTGATGAGATGTCTTACTGTAATTTTTATCTTTTGTTTCTATGTATGTATGTAATATGTCATTTTTCTTTGGCCCTTAAGATTTTATCTTTATCTTTAGTCTTCATTATTTTGAACATGATTTGACTAAGTTTGGTTTGTTCATTTATTTATATGTTTATCTATTTTTGTATTTATTTTTTGCATTTATTCTGACTGGTGTTTTCTAAGCTGTTTTGTATCTTCAATTCCTGGGGTTCCAGTTTCACATGTGTTATACATTTGATGTTAGTCCCGGTTCTTAAATGCCTGTTCTGGTTTCTACACTCCATCCCCCACTACAGATATTGCTATGACATATGTCTGCTATTCTGCTGCCTATGAAGTCTTCTAAGATTTTTATGGTTTCCCATCTTATGTTTAAGTCCATTTTGAGTTTATTCTTGTGTATGGTGTAAGTTGGTGTTCTACTTTCATTTTTTTGCATGTATCTGTTCAATTTTCCCCAACACCATTTATTGAAGAGACTATCTTGACTCCATTGTATGCTCTTCCTTTGTCAAACATTAATTGAGCATAATGGCTTGGGTTGATTTCTGGGTTCTCTGATCTGTTACATGGTCTATATATCTGTTCTTGTGCCAGTACCAGGCAGTTTTGAGAACAGTAGCTTTGTAATGTAGCTTGATATCTGGTATTGTGATCCCTCCAACTTTGTTCTTCTTTCTCAAGATTGCTGTGGCTATTTTGGGTCCTTTTTTTTTAATTCCAGATGAATTGTTGGAGAGTTTGTTCTGGGTCTGTGAAATGTGTCGTTGGTATTTTAATGGAGAGTACATTGAATCTATAGATTGCTTTGGGTAGTATGGACATTTTAATGATGTTGATTCTACCAGTCCATGAACACAGTATATTCTTCCATTTGTTTATGTTTCCCTCTGTCTCCTTTTTCAATATCCTGTAGTTTTCCAAGTACAGGTCTTTTATCTCTTTAGTTAAGTTTATTCCTAGGCATCTTAATTTTTTTGGTGTAATGGTGAATGGGATTGTTTTTTTTAATTTCTATTTCTGTGAGTTCATTATTGCTGTATAAAAAAAAAGCCATAGCTTTCTGGGTGTTAATTTTGTATTCTGCTACATTGTCGAATTCATTTATTAGGTCTATAATAATAAAAGTGTAATATGCTAAATAGACCAGACATCCTTCCAGACAACCTTCTGGACAAAGCCAGGGCTGCAAGGGAAGCCCGGATCCTGGGTGCCTGCCAGCAGCGGGAGGGAAGCCCGGGTCCTGGGTGCAGTCTTTGAGGTTTTCTATGTACAGTATCATGTCATCTGCAAATAAGGGTAGTTTTACTTCTTCTTTTCCAATTTGGATGCCTTTTCTTTCTTCTTCTTGTCTGATCACTATGGCTAGCACTTCCAGTACTATATCAAACAGAAGTGGTGAAAGTGGGCATCCTTGTCTTGTTCCTGTTCTTAGGGGAAATGGTTTTGGTTTTTGCCCATTGAGTATGATGTTGGCTGTGGGTTTGTCATATATGGCTTTTATTGTGTTGAGGTATGATCCTTCTATTCCCACCTTGCTGAGAGAATTTATCAAGAAAGGGCTTTGGATTTTGTCAAATGCTTTTTCTGCATCGATTGATATGATTATGTGATTTTTGTCTTTCAGTTTGTTTATGTGATTTATCACATTTATTGATTTGTGGGTTTTATACCATCCTTGCATCTCCGGAATAAGTCCCACTTGGTTATGGTATATGATCTTTTTAATGTAATGCTGGGTCTGATTTGTTAGAATTTTGTTGAGGATTTTGGCATCTATGTTCAAGGATATTGACCTGTAATTCTCTTTCTTTGTAGTGTCCTTATCTGGTTTTGAGATTAGGGTAATGCCTGCTTCATAGAAAGAGTTTGGAAGTGTTCCTTCCTCTTGAATTGTTTGGAATAATCTGAAGAGGATAGATTTTAGTTCTTTGAATGTTGGTAAAACTCCCCTTAAGTTAACATAAATACCATACATTTTCTGAAAAATAACTGTTTCCCAAAATAAACTTAAAAGAATGACATTGTTTTCCACTTTTGCATAACTCTTTAATGTCTAGTTTAGAAGAAAACTGAATTCTTATGTTTCTGCATTCAGCCTGTTGTGATATGTTGTTTTGGTTGAAATTTACAAAGACTATCCAGCCTTATCCAGTACTTTAAAAATCTTTTAAAATAATTCTGATTATTCTCCTTTAATATTACATAAAAATAGACAAGTGGGCCCTAGCCGGTTTGGCTCAGTGGATAGAGCGTCAGCCTGTGGACTGAAAGGTCCCAGGTTCAAATCTGATCAAGGGCACGTGCCTGGGTTGCAGACTCGATCCCCAGTAGGGGGCATGCAGGAGGCAGCCCACCAGTGATTTTCTCTCATCATTGAGGTTTCTCTCTCTCTCCCCCTCTCCCTTTCTCTCTGAAAGCAATAAAAAAATATATATTTTAAAATAGACAAATAGAAGTTTTCTTAAATATGTATTGCAATATGGAATTGACTCCATTTAACTAAATTTTTTGTACTTTGTTACATTAAAATCTGTTATTCTGTCTTACACTTTGATTGAATATTTTATCCATGGATGATTTTATGTCAGGCATTGCTCATTTGTATAATATTGGTTCACTGAGTTACTTAAATCTTCCAAATGTTGACATGTTTTATTATATAATATCAATTATTACGTTCATTAAGATTATCATAAATCTTAGCAGTGGTGGATACAAATTTTCCTAAAATTTAATTTTTACTTGAATTTTATTATTGACAACAAATAATGTCAGCTGTTTTCTTTAATATGACAGGCTCACTTTGTCAATTTTCAAGAAAATGTCTACTAAACAGCCAAGGTTAAGTGTCCATACTTTAAAAAAAAAAAAAAAAAGTCCATACTTTGCCATTCATTCTTTAAAATAAAAACTATGTTAAATGGAAAAAATGTGGCTAGGTTTTGCTCACAGCTTAGTCACAGACTGAAGTATTTTCAATATGCAGTACTTTATGCATACATTCTATTTTATCACACAATATTAAAAAGACATAAACTAAAGGATTGAAATACAATAAAATTATATGACATATAATAAAATTTACTGCTGGTGTGTGCTGGTAAAGAATACAGTGATTACCAGTATAATTTTGATTTAGTGCCATTCCTTTGACTTGTGTTAAGCTACCAGCATTTTTACCCACCACTGCTTTTGTTTGAACCACTTGTGCCTTGGGTGTTTTGGAGGCCCTAGGTGTCTGTGAGCCACACTCAAGAATTGCTTCCATGGATTTGTGTATATAAAGGTCACCTCCTGGATTGCTGTACAATCTGCACAGTCTGCGTGGGAATTATTTAAACTTTAACATATAAAATCGGGTGCTCTGCTTGCTGATTCTTTGGTGGAGAGTATAGTTTCAAAACCATTCTGGGAAATCTTTTCTTTGGAGCTGGCAATTTTCTCCAAAGAGGAAATCTTCTAGGTTCCAGTTGGGAATGGTAGGATGAAGAGTGTTTCCTCTGGCTCCTGGGACTATGGATTCCTTTACTCAGTTTATGGATTTTTATTAATTTTTTTGTTTTATCTCTGTTTCTCATGCCTGCCCTTTGTTGTTCCTGGTGTTTGTTCACAAGTTTACATTGACTCCAGTTCAGAGTTAACCTTTAGCCACTGTGTGAGGATAGGTATGTGTTGTGCGAGTTATAGAAAAAGCATTTAGATTTCTCAGCAGTCTTTGTGCTTCATTTTTACCTTTTCTGTACTGAATATTGTACTAAATTCCTCCAAATACCAGATTTTTTGGGTTGCCTGGACAAATGGATTCTCTTCCTACACTTCCCACTCAGATGTTTTGTTGTTAACTTCCTCCACACTGGGAAGTCAGTTTCCAGTCCTCCAGCCACTTTCCATTTAAAAATGTGTTGAAATCTCTTTGACAATAAGTCTGCCTTGGTGTTTTCTTGGTCTTTATGAGTGAAGATGATTTATTTCTTTGCCCTCATTGTAGCAGGATTTTGGGAAAGTGAGGAAATAAATGTATGTGATTAATATACCATTATCACAGGCTTGTTTTAGTCATTATACTGGTTAAGAACTAGATCTGGATTTTAATCCATACCGCTTATTGTGGTATTGCTTTAGTTCTCTACTTAACCTGTGAACCCTTATTTTTCATTTGTAAAAATAGAATTTATGATATCTAATATGAGAATTAAATGAGATAGTGAATATAAAGTTCTTAACATACTACATGCATTATATGTGCTTATTAATTGGTAATTGTCATAAACTGTTTTTGCTGGCCTCTGGCAAACTGAGGTTTTACTGTATTCCTTCCTCCCCGTAAAAGATTTGAATAAGCAAAATATTTAATATTACTTAGTTTGACAGTGGAAGGGTTACTGTGACTCATATGAAATGATGATTTCACAAATGTTTATATTTAAGTAACTATACTTAATATGTTTGTATAAAAATACTGTGAATACAACTTGTTCAAATATAAGTTGTCTAAAACTGTAACTAGTTTTCTACTCAAGTAAAATGACTTGGGAGTGTGGGGCACTGACCCACACACACAGTTGAAAATTCGTGTATAACTTTAGACTTACCCCAAATTTAGCTGTAGTATGGTTCCACAGGTATCTGCAGGGGGCTGGTTCCAGGACCTCACTCCTATCCCAAAGGATACCAAAGTCTGTGGATGTTCAAGTCCCTTATATTAAACAGTGTAAAATATTGCATACAATTGGCCTTCCACATCCGTGGATTGCCAACTGCAGATTGAAAGTACTGTTTTTAATATGAGGTCAGTTGAATCCACGAAAACGAAACCCAGGGATTCAGGGTGTCAACTATATATTTATTGAAGAAAAATCTGCGTTTAAGTGGACCTGCACAGTTTACCCCTGTGTTGTTCAAGGAACTGTGATTGTAATTATGGCCCATATTTGAAACAGAATCTAAGGCAGTGGTTGTCAACCTTCCTAATGCCGCGACCCTTTAATACAGTTCCTCATGTGGTGGTGACCCCCCAACCATAAAATTATTTTCGTTGCTACTTCATAACTGTAATTTTGCTACTATTATGAATCATAATGTAAATATCTGATATGCAGGATGTATTTTCATTGTTACAAATTGAACATAATTAAAGCATAGTAATTAATCACAAAAACAATATGTAATTATATGTGTTTTCCGATGGTCTTAGGCGACCCCTGTGAAAGGGTCGTTCGACCCCCCAAAGGGGTCGCGACCCACAGGTTGAGAACCGTTGATCTAAGGAAACCAGGTATTCTTATAAGTGGATAACTGTTTCATGACCTTAATTCAGAAACTTGTGGTACAGAGAATTTCTTATAGGTTTCTTTAAAAACAATTTTAAAAAATTATACTTTTGATAATGAGAATTATTCTAGTTTGTATTTTTAATTAAAAAATTGTTTTTCTAGTTCCTTGGTATATAAGATTGCACACTTAAATTTCTTTTATCCAGAGAGCTTAGTATAATAAAAGCAGTTTAATAATGATAAATTATTATTTATCATTTCAGGAAATTGCAAGACCTAATAAGGCTGAAGGAGAAACAGAAACATCAAATTCTGAAAGGTAAATAAATATAAGGAAAAACTGAATCTCAAATCCAAGTATGAGTATAAAATGACATTTGAGTTGTATTAGTGTAGTTAAATAAAGGAGTATTTAAATACTTGTATATGTTGTTGTTTTTAATAATGACTTTTAATTAAAATAAAATTTTGAAATCTTAATACAGCAAAATTCTATTACAGATCCCTAATTTTGAAATACTTTTATACATGTAGAGTATAAAGTTGTTAAAATTTTTTAAAGTACTTACTAGTAAGTAAAATTTAACAGATTTTTATTGACCCTATTAAACGAAAACAGTTACAATTAGCTACAAGTTACAACATGGGGACAATTATCACAAATAGGTAATTTTGAAATCTTTTTTTAAAAAGTATTTTCAAAAAGCTTTAAAGCTACTTATTTATGTGGTGGCATCTCAGCTTAAAGTTTCAAAATTTAGAAATTGGTTTTTAAAAATTTAACGCTCAGGTAGAACACTAAAGAACACAAGACACCCTCTAGTTCCCTTTCCCATCAGATCTGAACACCGATCTTGGTGGTCGTAGAGGAGGAAAAGTAATAGTGAAGCTGGCCTCACAGTCCTTACAGTCTGTGGGCTAGTTTCAAACAAGGTATTAAAAAAAAAAAAAAAGAACACAAGACATTCACAATCTTTTAGTAAAAGAATTCCAACTTTCTAATTAGAACTCTTTCCAGATAAAGATAATCTTATTTTACCTTTTGAATTAAATAATTTCTCCATTTTTATCTTTCTACTGTATATTTTACAGTAGGTTGCTTGTTAATCTCATGAGATTAATTAATCTATTGCTCTTAAAAAACAAATTATGGAGTAAGGTTTTATGAAAGGTCTTAACTTAGACTTAACTTAGCATTTTTCATAGAATCCTGGAAGGAAGGGAAAAGAGTTTAAAGGGAAAAAGCAGACTAGTCACTTCTGAATTACTTAACATTTTTTATAAATTGTAGTTAGTCCAATAAGAGCTGAACAAAAATGACAATTATACGACTCTAAATGAGGAAAATAAAATTTTTTTCAGATGATGTAATTGACGTATAAGAAACAAAAAAGTGAGCTAATATTCTTTTCTATATACCAATAACATCTTTTCTATATACCAGTTATAAAATATAATGGACAAAAGAGTTAATTCACAATATTAACAAAAATGAGAAATGTGTGCCGAAACCGGTTTGGCTCAGTGGATAGAGCGTCGGCCTGCGGACTGAAAGGTCCCAGGTTCGATTCCAGTCAAGGGCATGTACCTGGGTTGCGGGCACATCCCCAGTGGGGGATGTGCAGGAGGCGGCTGATCGATGTTTCTCTCTCATCGATGTTTCTGACTCTCTATCTCTCTCCCTTCCTCTCTGTAAAAAATCAATAAAATATATATATAAAAAAATGAGAAATGTTTAAGATCTAAATAAAAAACCAAAATTTACTGAGATAGAAAATAATATATTAATAACTTGCATGATAGGCCATTTGCAAATTAAGTTATGGGTTTAGTGAACATTTAGTTAGAAATTCCAATGACATTTGGTTTGGAAACTGACAAAGTTTAAGGTTCCGATTTTTCTATTTATTAATACCATGCTTTATTTAATTACTAGAGGCCCAGTGCACAAAAATTTGTGCACTGGGGGGGGGGGTCCTCAGCCCAGCCTGTGCCCTCTTGCAGTCTGGGACCCCTTGGGGGATGACCACCAGGGGATTGGGCCTAAGCTGGCAATCAGACATCCCGCTGGCAGCCCAGCAGCCCTCGGGGGATGTCCACTTGCCAGCGGGGAGCAGACCTAAGCTGCAGTCGGACATCCTTAGCGCTGCTGAGGAGGCAGGAGAGGCTCCCACCACCACCGCTGTACTGGCAGCCATCATACTGGCTTGTGGCTGAGCAGAGTTCCCCCATGTGGGAGCGCACTGACCACCAGAGGGCAGCTCCTGCATTGAGCGTCTGCCCCCTGGTGGTCAGTGTGTGTCATAGTGACCAGTCATTCCCAGTCTTTCTGCTGTTAGGGTCAGTTTGCATATTACCCTGTTGCTATATAGATAGAGGCCTGGTGCACGGGTGGGGGCCGGCTGGTTTGTCCTGAAGGATGTCCTGGATCAAGGTGGGGGTCCCGCTTGGGTGCCTGGCCAGCCTGGATGAGGGGCTGATGGCTGTTTGCAGCTGGTCACACCCCCTTCAGGGTGGAGGCCCCCACTGGGGTGCCTGGCCAGCCTGGATGAGGGGCTGATGGCTGTTTGCAGCTGGTCACACCCCCTTTAGGGTGGGGGTCCCCACTGGGGTGCCTGGCCAGTCTGGATGAGGGGCTGAGGGCCATTTTCAGGCTGGCCGGCAACTGAAGCTCCCAGCCTCTCTTTTTTTTCTTTTTTCTTTTTCTGGGATTTATTTACCTTCTATAATTGAAACTTTGTTGCCGTCACTGGCATTCCCAGCTCTGAGGCTACAGCTGGCTGAAAGCAGGTATCTGGGGTTTGTTTGGCTTCTATAATTGAAACTTTGTTGCTTTTGGAGCTGTTGCTTTCGGAGCTTAGAGCAGACCGCAGCAGGCGGGGAACCTTGGCTTCCTCCATCACTGGAGCAAGCAAACCTCCTGCTCGCTTCAGCTGCGTGGCTGCTGGCCACCATCTTGGTTGGTAGTTAATTTGCATATCTTGCTCATTAGCCAATGGGAAGTGTAGTTGAGGTACAGTTAATTACCCTTTTTGTCTTTTATTAGATAGGATTGCCCTGTTGTTAGATATTAAGGTTGTTTCTGAATTCACTATTGCAACATTATTTTAATGGACATCCGTGTACAAATATCCTTTACATTTTTAAATGATTAAATTTAGGAAGAAGGGCTGTATAATGAAAGCAGTTTGCTCTATTAAATAACAAAGCACATTGTAAAATGTATAATTGTTAAGATTATGTAGTATTGGCTCAAGAATAGTGTAAAGACAGATCAGAGCAAAATGCATTGCAGAGAAATGGCCTTATAAATATTATTTATTAAATAATATTTGATACCATTGGTTTGATATTTGTCATTTCATTAGGGAAAAGTCTAAATTCTGGGTAGATTTATGTAAGAAATAAGACTTGTGTTATCATAAATTAATTCTCACTAAAATAAACATTGTTACATCTAGATAAGGGGCTAGAGATACTCTTAGAAGTCTTTTGTTTCTAATGTTTTATTATTTACTAGAATCTAGTGGTCGGCAAACTCATTAGTCAACAGAGCCAAATATCAACAGTACAACAATTGAAATTTCTTTTGAGAGCCAAATTTTTTAAACTTAAACTATATAGGTAGGTACATTGTTATTAACTTAATTAGGGTACTCCTAAGGCTTAGGAAGAGCCACACTCAAGGGGCCAAAGAGCCACATGTGGCTCGCGAGCCGCAGTTTGCCGACCGCGGTACTAGTTTCTATTAACACATCAAGGTAAAAGTAAAGACATAGACACACACTCAAACATTACATATACAAACATGCACACACATCTATGAATATATGCATGCATATTTACATATATTTTTTCAGGCATATTTTTGTGTTTTCTTTAATTAGATTGTTAAAAATTAGGAAAATATTTGTGAATGCTTATTAGATTTTGCATAGGGAAAGACACTATAACCATAAGAGGACATATAAATCATAAAAGAAAAATAGCTATTTTTACATATATATTTCTTTCTTATTTAAAGTACTCTTAGAAATTAATAAGAAAGCTTAAATTTTAACTAAAAACAGGCAAGGATGATAACAAATGAAAATGATAACCAGGACTAAACCCAGTTGATAGACTCTACAGGTCTATTTTTAATATGTGATTCTGGAGTTTTTCATTCTTGCCTCAGAATATGGCCATCTCCTAAATTGTAACATGGCAAGTACCGTGAACCTGTTTTGTTTTGTTTTTTTCTTCCTTTTTGGTGGGCAAGTGGGCCTTGGCTTTGGAAAAAAAAAATTTAGAGCATGTCTTTATTATGATAATGTTAAAAAACATTGTATTATGAAGCAATAGGTAATAAATGGCCTTATTTTTTCAGTAAACATGATAAAGCTTCTTCAGAGGAAAAAAGTGGATGTGATGCAAATGCATTTGAAGGCTCATCAGCAACAAAAAGTGAAGAAAGCACAATAATTTCAGATAAGGAAAACAATACCTGCCTGGAAGACAAAGAAACTAGCTCAAAGACTATCTTCAGTTATGTTTCAAATATTGGTAAAGATAAAGTGGAAAAGGAAAACCAAATAGAGACCATTGATCAGGAAACGGAGTTGAAGATGTGCCAAAGTTCAGAAAACATAACTTCATGTGATCAGATTAAAGATCAAAGCTCCAGTGAAGCTAGGTTTTCTTCAAAGAATATTAAGGATTTGCAGTTAGCATCTGGTGATGTGAGCATTGATCAGTTTTTGAGAAAAAGAGATGAACCTGAATCTGTTAGTTCTGATGTCAGTGAGCAAGGCAGTATTCATCTGGAACCTTTGACTCCATCGGAGGTACTTGAGTATGAAGCCACAGAAATTCTTCAGAAAGGTAGTGGTGATTCTTCAGCCAAGTCTGATGAAGTAGTGTCTGATCAAAAAGATGATGTTCCTGAAGAAAATAGCCCTAGCACAACAGAGACAACAGTAGACCTGGCAGATGAAAAAGAAAGAAGTTGAAATTAGTTGTCATTCTCAGTTTTAGTGTATCAGTGGTAAGAGCATTCAGATCAGTGCTACCAGGTGAGCTCAGTGGTGCTGTTGTAAAGTTCAGAAATAGAAAAATGTGAGGAGGTCATTTATACACTTTATCTGTATGTTCAACCTAGGTCATTACAGAAATCAGTTGAATAATAGCATGATTAGTATGAATTTCCAAGAGGTTTTAAAACATAAATAGAAAAGCTTCATTTAACAGTTCTCAAGGAAATGCAAGTTGGTTGCCAGTATGAATTGATTATTAGAATATTATTTATGTTTATAAAGCAGTGAAACTTCCATCAATCCTAAGCTAAAAATCCTTATTACCTTTATATTCTTCTCAATTAACTTAAAAGAAGAAATTTGGAAACCATATATCTTTTGGGAATTTTTAGATAATGGCTAATTGGCATTGTTAATAAAGCTTTATTTGGAGTATGATGCTGGTAAATGTGTAGAGTGTGAAATTAATGAATCTATTGAGAATTTTGATACACATAAACTTAATTTTGGATGTAATGTAACATTCCAGACTGTCAGAAGCATGTAAACAGAATATTTGAATCTGTGTACCTCCATACATGTGTTAGTCTGCCAGGCTATAAGCTTACCTTAAACTTTCAGTGAAAGTGAAATTATTAAAACATAAATTTATATTTGTGTTTTTTGTCAGTGTGAGCTGTGTAGAAATCCCTCGATGTACTAGTTGTATAAAGTAGAAACCCACTGTTAAAACTCCTGTAGTTATTATGTTTTTAACATTGTTTTAATGATCTTTAGAAATAGACCCATAAAAATGGTCTGGAAACCAAACCAAAGTATGGAATAATGTAGATATTGTAAAGCCGCCAACTGAAAACATGTCCTGGCATGAATCCAGCCATGTTTAAGTGACGTTTTCTTTAATTGTAAAATAGAAACTTCAAATGGGTCCTAAAGCAGTGATGTAAAAAATTGTTTTGGGGATATTTAGTCTAATTTATCCATAAGATGGCTGCTAAGTTGATTTCTCAGTTGTTTTTAATCATCTAGAAATAATAGATTTAGAAATGAGTAAATGAACAACCATAGTTTGCTTTGAAGTACTAATAAACTTTTATTTAAAATGCTACATTTTTACTTCTTAAAATGTGCTTTGAATCCTTAAATTTTGTTTCACTGAATGTTAAATGTTTTAAATGTCTGTTAAAATCCTGATGTATATAGTAGTTTTTGAGTAAATATTTGCAATAAAAATATGTACCTGAATAATTTTATTTTTCAGAAAACTGCTTGAGTCAGTTTACCTTTGGTGCCTTTACAAACTATATTTGTTTAAGGACTTTTCATGTTAAAGTTAGTGGTACAATTTCATTCTGTATTCTTTACTTGGTGTATGATATATCATAAATTAGTACTTAAAGTATAGAGGGAAAATACTGCTAATATTTACAGAGAATGGATTTGTTTGCTAAATCCTTTCACTTCAAGAGATATATAATTTAATATTATAGTTTTCTATCTGCTCAGTACATTGAAGAGACTAAATGGGCAAAATATATTATCAACATATTTTCTTGACTATTTGGTGTGTAGGAGTGTAAATATTTTCATTTTTTCTGCACCCAAGAAAAAATAGGGAGAAAAGGACCCATTAACTGTCACCCTTAACCTTGTTTAAACATAAATCTATATAGTGGAAAAGATTTGGGGAGCAATTTAAATCGTAGAAGAGCAGGGAGTAGAGAAAAGTCTATATAAGGACCACTTTCTGAATGTCATTCAGTTAGTTAGTTGCCAAGCCTATGCTAGAAAATCCTTGCGCCCTGTACCAGATAAGTCCAAATGACGCTATAATCCTTTTTGAGCTTTGGGGTTGTTCTTCTGCCTCTATAAGAATAGTGGTATTCAAAGTAGCTGATCAGTAAACTGTTTGATTTTTAGAGAGAGAGGGAGTGAGAAGGAGAGAAAGAGACACATTGATGTGAGATTGAAGCATTGACTGGCTGCCTCCTGCACGCCCCCTGAGCTCAGGCATGTGTTGGGAATCGAATGGGCAACCTTTCCGTGCATTGGACGATGCCCAAGCAACCAGCCAGAAATTAAACATTTTTTTTAAAGGATTTTGGTAAGATATGAGTTACCTTGTTTTTGTTGTAAGTAAAAAATGAGGAAATCAACTATGTGGGCAATTATTTGCCTAAGATTACAAAGCCAAGATTGAACTCAATTTGATCTGATTCTAAAGTTATTATTTTCTACCTTACTTATAGTTCTTAGCATTTATACTGAATGCTGCTTATTAAAATAAATACCTTTTTTTTTTGCAAATAACATGCCCATTGATGATACAATTATAGTTTGTTTTATTATTTATACAGTTATATGTATACTAGTGGCCCAGTGCACAAAATTTGTGCACATTAAAAGGGAATTAATTAGGAAATATTTTAATATTTCTATTATTTCAAATATTGCTATTTGCCCTTTCTATATAAGTGTCAGAGATGAAAGAAAATGAGTAAAATGTATATGAAAACCTCCCTCCTGTCAGAGTCTGGGGTGCACCGCGGGAACCAGAGTCAAGTCCCCGCCCACCCGTGCCTCAAAATCACGTGAGACCCAGACCCAGCTGGCCCCACCGCCATCAAGCCCTGCAGGGCAGGGGGGACCAGCCTTAGGTCCCCTGTCATGCCCTGCCAGGCAGGGGCCACAGCCTCACATCCCCTGTCAAGCCGTGCTGGGCGGGAGGCACGGCCTCAGGTCCCACTGGGCAGAGGGCATGGCCTCACATCCCCCGTCAAACCCTGCTGGGCAGGGGGGTGTGGCCTCAGGTCCCCAGGCCCGGCCTCAGGCCCCCTGGCCCCAGCACAAGGGCGAGGGCATGATGACCATTTGCATATTAGCTCTTTATTACAGTGGGGCCTTGACTTACGAGTTTAATTCGTTCTGTGACGGAGCTCGTAACTCAAATTAGTTGTGAACGAGTGAGACACGTGATGCTGGGCTGATGTCGTGGCGTTCACTGTGACGTTCGCTGCGCCAACTAGCGGTGGGGCATCTGAAGCTGGCTCGTAACCTGAATTTTTGCTCGCAACTCAAAGCAAAAAATCGGCCGAGAAACGTCTCGTATCTCGAAAAACTCATTAGTCGGGACACTCGTAAGTCAAGGCCCCACTGTATATAGGATGGCATGGAGGACTTCTTAACCTAAAGAAAAGGACCTCCCAATCTTTTTTTTTTTAGCAGGAATTGAGGAATTTTATCTCAAGAGGGGGGATTAAATAATCATTTTATTAATAGGAAAGACAGTATGCAATTTAAAGATATACTTTACAGCCCAGGCCAGTGTGGCCTAGAGAAATATGTATCTTCTGACCCCATTACCCTTTTCACCCACTTCTCAAATCAGGCAACCACCAATCTGTTCTGTATATCCAAGAGCTCAGGAACTTTGTGTTTTTTTCCTTTTAGATTCCACATATGAGATCATATGGTATTTATCTTTCTCTGTCTGCCTTATTTCACTTAGCATAATGCCCTCGCGGTCTATTCATATTGTTGCAAATGACAAGATTCACTTTTTAATGGGTGAGTAATATTCCAGTGTGTTGTGTATGTGTGTGTATCACATTTTCTTTAGGTGTTCATCCATCAGTGGACACTAAGATTTTTCCATACCTTGATTATTGTAAATATGCTGTAATGAACATAGGTGCATATATCTTTTCAAGTTTTAGTGTTTTCAAATAAATATCCAGAATTGGAATTGTTGGATCATATGGTAGTTCTATTTTTTTTTTAATCCTCACCAAGGATATGGCGTTTTTCTGTTTGCTTGTTTTTGGGGTTTTTTAGAGAGAGGAAGGGGAGAGAGAGACATTGATTGGTTGCCTCCCGTATGAGCCCCTACATGGGATCAAACCCACAACCTTTTTTGGTATATGGGACTACAACCACCTGAGACACCTGGTGAGGGCTGGTAGATCTATTTTTAATTTCTTGAGGGACCTCCATACTGTTTTCCATAGTAGCTGCACTAATTTACATTCCCACCAATAGAGCACAAGAGTTCCCTTTTCTCCACATTTTTACCAATATCTGTTAGTTTTTATAATAGTCATTCTAACAGGTGTGAGGTAATACTGTGGTTTTAATTTGCATTTCCATGATGATTGGTGATGTTGAATATTTATTCATGTACCTATTGACCATTTGCATATCTTCTTTGGAAAAATCTTTCTTTTCAGATCTTCCCCATTTTTTCAATTGAATTTATTGGGGTGACATTGGTTCACAAAATCATACAGGTTTCAAGTATACAACTCAACAAAACATCATCTGCACACTGCATCCTGCGTCCATTGCCCCAAGCAAAGCCTTTTTTTGTCCCCATCCCGCCTCCCCACCCCCGTCTTTGCCCACCTGGACCTATCCTTTCCCTTTGGCTATCACCACACTATTGTCTGTGTCTATGTGATACACACACACATACATATATACACACACAAATACATATATCTCAATACTTTAACCTTCTTTCATCCAGTCTCCCAATCTTCCTCCCTTCTGACAGCCATAAGTCTGTTTCATGTATCCACACTTCTGTTTCTATTTTGTTCACTAGTCTATTTAGTTCATTAGATTCCACATATAAGTGAGATCATGTGGTATTTGTCTTTCTCTGGCTTATTTCTCTTAGCATAATACTCTCCAGGTTTATCCATGCTATTGCAAAAGGTAAGATTTCTTTCTTTTTTATGGCTGAGTAGTATTCCATTGTGTAAATGTACCACAGCTTTTTTATCCATTCATCCACTTGGACTGTTCAAATCTTGGCTATTATAAATAACGCTGCAATGAACCTAGGGGTGCATATATTCTTTCAAATTAGTGTTTTGGTTTCTTCAGATATATTCCCAGAAATGGGATTGCTGGGTCAAAAGGCAGTTCCATTTTTTATTTTTGAGGTAATGCCATAATGTTTTCCACAGTGGCTGCACCAGTGTGCATTGCTACCAACAGTGAACTAGGGTTCCCTTTTCTCCACATCCTTGCCAGCACTTGTTTATTAATTTATTGGTGATAGCTTAATTGGAATGTTTGGGAGTTATTTTGATTGTCTTTTACTATTGACTTAGATAAGTTCTTTATATATTTCAGTATTACTTCCTTATCAGATATATGGTTTGCAAATACCTTCTCCCATTCAGTAGGTTACCTTTTTATTTTGGTGATGGTTTCCTTTGCCGTACAGAGACTCTTTAGTTTAATGTAGTACCACTTGTTAATATTTGTTCTTGTTGCCTCTGCTTTTGGTTTCAAATAGAAAAAAAATAATCACCAAAGTCAGTGTCAAGGAGCTTACCACCTATGTGTTCTAGGAGTTTTATAGCTTCAGGTCTTATATTCAAGTCTTTAGTCCATGTTGAGTTAATTTTTGTGTATGATGTAAGATAATGTCCAGTTTCATTATTTTGCATGTGGCTGTCTAATTTTTTCCAACACCATTTATTGAAGAGACTATCTTTTCCTATTGTATATTCTTGGCTCCTTTGTCATAAACTAATTAACCATGTGTGCATAGGTTTATTTTTTGGCTCTATTCTGTTCCATTGATCTACATGTCAGCCTTTATGCTGATGCCATACAGTTGTGTGTGTGTAGGTTTTTTTTTTTCATTTGAAATATATATATATTTCTCTTTTTTTAATTAAATATTTTATTGAGTTTATTGGAGTTACATTGGTTAATAAAATTATATAGGTTTAAGGTGTACCAGTTCTATAATACATCATCTATATGTTGTGTTGTGTGTTTACCACCCCAAGTCATGTCTCTTTCCATCACCATTTATCCCTCATTTACCCTCTCCTGCCTCCTCCCCCCAACATTTCCCTCTGGTAATCACCATACTGTTTTCTGACTATGAAGCTTCTTTTTTTTTTTTTTCTTAATCCTTTTACCTTTTCATCCAGGCTCCCTGTCCCATTCCCTCTGACAGCTAGGACTTTATTTCTATTTTTTTTGTTTTGTTTATTTTTTTCATTAGATTCCACATATAAGTGAAATCATATGGTATTTGTCTTTCTCTGACTGGCTTATTTCACTTAGCATAATACTCTCCAGGTTTATCCATGCTATTGCAAAAGGTAAAATTTCTTTCTTTGTTATGGCTGAGTAGTATTCCATTGTGTAAATGTATCACAGCTTTTTTATCCACTCATCTACTGATGGGCACTTGGGCTGCTTCCAAATCTTGGCTATTCCGAAAAAGTCTGCAATGACCATAGGGGTAACATATATTTTTTCAAATTAGTATTTCAGGTTTCTTCAGATAAATTCCCAGAAGTGGAATCGCTGGCACAAGAGATAAACTACAAATGGATTAAAGCAGTGGTTCTCAACCTTCCTAATGCCACGACCCTTTAATATAGTTCCTCGTGTTGTGGTGATCCCCAATTTCATTGTTACAAATTGAACATAATTAAAGCATAGTGATTAATCACACAAACAATATGTAATTATATACGTGTTTTCCGATGGTCCTAGGCGACCCCTGTGAAAGGGTCGTTTGACCCCCAAAGGGGTCTCGACCCACAGGTGGAGAACCACTGGATTAAAGACTTAACTGTTAGACTTGAAACCATAAAAATCCTAAAAGAAAACATAGGCAGTAAGATCTAGGACATTTCTTGTAGCAATATTTTTTCTAATATATCTCTGACAAGGGAAACAAAGAAACAAATGGGACTACATCAAACTAAAAAGTTGTTGCACAGCAAAGGAAGCCATCATCAAAATGGAAAGATAGCCCACTAAATAGGAGAACATATTCACCAATGATCCATCTGATAAGGGTTTAATACCCAATATTTATAAAAAACTTAAAAATGTAATACCAAAAAACAATTCAATTTAAAAAATGGGCAAAGGATCTGAATAGACACTTCTCCAAAGAGGACATACAGATGACCAATAGACATGAAAAGATGCTCAACATCACTAATCAGAAAAATGCAAATTAATACCACAGTGAGATATCACCTCACCTGTCAGAACGGCTATCATCAATAAATCAACACGTGTTGGCAAAGATATAGAGAAAAGGGAACCTTCATGCACTGTCGTTAGGAATGCAGTTTGGTGCAGCCACTGTGGAAAGCAGTATGGAGTTACTTCAAACAATTCAAAATAAAACTGCTTAATGGCATACTGTTTTTTATTACCAGAGCTTGTAATACAGTTTGAAATCGGAGTTTGATATCTCCAGCTTTTGTTTCTCAAGATTGCTTTGGCAATCAGAGTTGGGTTTTTTTGGCCATTCGGGCACACCAATCTCTTTTTAAAAATGGCTTCTCCTAAATATTACAGTAAAACATGCTGTTTGTGGAGAATTTGGGAACTATGTAGTTTTAAACTTTTGAAATATTTTATTTTACCCACTGACTTAAAAACATTTTTAATTGCTCTGATTACATCAAGGACTAACAAACTGTGACTCACAGTTGGCCACCATTTTCTAAACAAAATTTTATTAGAAAAGAGGCATGTCATTTGTTTCTATATGGTCTGTTGTAGCCTTTGCACTACAACAGCACATTGTGCATGACGGACACCATGTGGCCCACAAGCCTAAAGAGTTACAATCTGGCACTATAAGAAAAAGTTTGCCAACACCGGTCCTTTATTTTTATATGGGCCTAACATAATTTTATAACTGCTCTTTTATTTTCAGTGTCACAGACACTACAGTGAAACTCTTAGTTCATAAATTTTGGTTCACATGATACTTATAAGTAGAAAGCCTCTTGTCCCAACATGAACTTCTAAGAATTGTTTGTTTCTCTAGATTTTTTTTTTACTCTTCAAACAAAATCAATTTTTTAAAAAACAATGTGATTTTTATTTCTGTTTTTCACCAAATATTTCTAGTATGAGACCATTTGATTATTCCAGGCTGCTAAGTTGTGTGTGAGAGCAACTTCTGGTTGGAGAATTTAATTGTTGACCTGAGACTTCAGAAGCCCCTTTCCCAAGTGGCATGGCGACTTACTACATTAGAGGTTGGGATGCTCCATCAGTTCCCTAGTGAGTGTGATCAGGACTTCCCTGCTCATTCACATAGACATGTAAATAAGGATTTTTGAGGGAGAAATAAGCATTTTTATTTTAATCTACTGCAGTTAGGAAGTTTTTGTTTCTACAACATAATATAATCTATCCTGGCTGATACAGGAACTAATCCTGAAAGTAGAATGCTTCCATTTAAAAAAAAAACAAACCCACAGAAAAATACTAAATTAAATGATATTGCACTGGCTTTGGAGACAGATGATGGGGCTGCCTAATATAATCCACATTCTGCTGTGGATAAAGATTTGGTAAACTTGCCTCCAATATTCAGAAGACAAATAATACACTTAATAAAGTTGTATCTCTAGGAAGTTTGGATGACAAAATGGTGGTAGTATGTTTTGTTTACATATTAGCTGCATTTGACAAGGTATTTTAGAAAGAAGTGAACTCAGATGAGAAATTGCACGATTGCAAATGGGAACAAAAGTCCAGAAATTCAGATTCTTGCAGGGTTGGAAGAGGCAATAACTTCTTATCCCCAACTAGTAAAAAGAGAAAGATTTTAAGTAACTAAGCTTAACTAGACAAAGAATACAGTCATTACATTAATTGTGTAAACTTATAATTAAGTTAGGTTAAACTTCTGATAGTGTTTCTATGTGGAAATATCTTAACAATCTCTTGGGAAATTTATGTATTTTTCCAAATCTCAAGTCAAATCAGTCAAAAAAACTGGTGAAACAGGAAAAAATATTATATAACTCTCTTGTGAGAATTAAAGCATAGTAATCAATTTAGAGCCATTATCTGTTTGACGGAATCCACTGAAGTCAACCCCAGAGTAAAGGAGGGAATGCTAACATAAGGAATCCAAGAGTAAAGGCAGCATTTCCAGGAAATGGACCAGGAGCACGTAAAAGAGAAGTGGTCACGATCTAATCACTCAGTCTTCCTTGAGGCTATTGCCATGTTATACTAGTAAGTGTATGTTCATGTACCTGTCGGCAGCTAACCGTCATTCTTTTAAAGTAAAATAAGTGTTAGAAGGTTTATATGCATATTGTACTCTATACAAATTCTATCAGTGGTGTTCCCAAAAGAATTACACATATGGAAACAAAATAATTCCTTAAATTGGCAATTTTGACTTGTGATTCTGCATGGTGCTGTTATCCTCTATAGGAGATGCAAATGTAACAACATTACAGTAGTCTCCTCCACCTCTTATCTACGGTTTATGTTACCTGCGGTCAGCAGCAATCCAAAATATTAAAGGGAAAATTCTGGAAATAAACAATTTATAAGTTTTAACAAATTGTGTGCTATTCTGAATAGTGTGATGAAATCTTGTGCCATGCTGCTCTGTCCCATCCAGGGCATGAATCATCCCTTTCTCCAGAGTATCCACATTAGTATATCTGCCCATTAGTCCCTTAGTATTTGTTATTAGATCGACGCTTGCAATATCCCAGTGCTTGTGTTCAAGTAACCCTTATTTTACTTAATGGCTCCAAAGTGCAAGAATAGTGATGCTGGCAATTTGGGTATGCCAAAGAGAAAGCATAAAGTGTTTCCTTTAACTGAAAAGGTATATATGCATAGGAAAAAACATAATAGTACTGTAATACATAGAGTTTGGAACTACCTGAGGTTTCAGGCATCTACTGAAGGTCTTGGAATGTATCCTCAGATAAGGGGTGGGGGTGGGGGGGAGGACTAGTATATTCAAATACTATCAAATAAATTTGTTGGCATTTCCCAGTGTATGATTATTTGCCAAAGGTTACTGTTCCTTGCAAATATTTTAACAAGAAGTAAATGTAGAACATTCTGAAATGAAATCAGAAGCTAATCTAAACTTTAAATTAACAAAAGCAATAGCATTTTCAACTAGGAAGTTAAAATCAGGGCAAATAGACATAATACTTTCATCATCAAAAAAGGGAGAGTTTCTATGAAGCCATACATTACCTAATGCAAACTTAAAGATGTTTATTGACAGGTCTAATTATTTGACTAGTGCAAAAATGAGAGAATTTTCTATGTCTGAAATATTTGTTACAAAGTAAAGATAAAGACTATCAGCACGATTAGTCCATTGTGTGATTTTAAATTTCATTTTAAGAATAACTTAAATATTGGTGTTACTTCCAATTTTTAAAATTTTTATTTGAGATATGTAATAATGTTACTTCATATAATGTTTTGTTATCAGACATCTTTATCAGGTAGAGATAATGATATTGAAATATATAATCTTTTTTTATGTTTTTATTGATTTTGAGAAAAGAAGGGAGAGGAGCTAGAAACATCAATGATGAGAGAGAATCATTGATCAGCTGCCTCCTGCATGCCCACTACTGAAAATCCAACTGCAACTCTGGCATGTGCCCTGACCAGGAATGGAACCCTGACCTCCTGGTTCATGGGTGGATGCTCAACCACTGTGCCACAATGGCCTGGCTGAAAATATATAATCTTAAACTTATGGACCTTGGGTTTTATGAATTTGACCCCAAAGGCAAAGGAAGTAAAGGCAAAAATAAGTGAATGGAACTTCATCAGACTAAAAAACTTCTGCACAGCTAAAGAAGCCACCAACAAAACAGTAAGGCAATGAATGGGAGAAGATATTTATAAACAACAGCTCCAACAAGGGGTTAATATCCAAAATATATAAAGAATTCATACAACTCAACAACAATCCCAGTAAAAAATGGGGAGAGGACCTGAACAGACACTTCTCCCAAGAAGACATACAAATGGCCAACAGATATAGGAAAAGATGCTCAATTTTACTAGCTGTTAGGGAAATACAAATAAAAACTACAGTGAGATACCACCTCACACCTGTTAAAATGGCTATTATCAACAAGACAGTAAGTGTTGGAGAGACTGTGGAGAAAAAGGAACCCTCGTCACTGCCGGTGGGACTGTAAACTGTACTGCCACTATGGAAAATAGGATGGAGGTTCCTCAAAAAATAATAGAGCTACCATATGACCCAGCAATCCCTCTGCTGGGTATCTACCCCAAATATTTGAAAACATTTATTAAAAAGATATATGCAACCCTATGTTCACTGCAGCATTATTCTTGGTGGTCAAGACATGGAAACAACCAAAGTGCCCTTCAATAGAGGATTGGATAAAGAGGATGTGGTGCAGCTCTGCTTAGGTGGCTCGGTTGGAGCATCGTCCCGTACACCAAAAGGACTAGGTCACCTACATTAATGTCTCTCTCTCCTCCCTCTCCTTCTATCTCTATCTCTTCTCTCCCTCTCCCTTCCTCTTTCTCTAAAATCAATGAAAATACATCCTTGGGTGAGGATTTTTAAAAAGACATACAATGGAATACTACTCAGCCATCAGAAAAGATTAAATCCTGCCATTTACAACAGCATAGAATAGATGGATCTGGAGAATATCATGCTGAGCAAAATAAGTCAGTCAGAGAAAGCTAAGAACTATATGATTTCACTCATGTGTGTTATAAAACTAAAACTTAAAGACACAGTAGTATGGTGGTTACAAAGGAAAGAGTGGTGGCCGTGGTGGTGGTGGTGGGTAGTAAAGGGAGTTAAATATATGGTGACAGAAGCTGATTTGACTCTGGGTGGTGGGCATACAATGTAATATACAGATCATGTATCTCAAATGTACACTTGAAACCTGTATAATCTTTCTAATCAGTGTCACCCCAATAAATGCAATTTAAAAAGAAATACATAATCTTGTTAATACTAAAGAAATTATCTTTTTAAAATTTCTGAAACAGTATAACAAAAATGATTAGGTGTTTATTATGGTCACTCACAACTATTTAAAAATGCATTAAGTATAGTGTTATAAATAATACACAATGATGATACTGTATAATTAGGGTATTCCGGAAAATTCCAAGGAATTTTGATTCCTCATTCTCACATTCTAAATAGTAATATGTGTTAGAAATTGGAAACGCCAATACCCAGTAAATCTATTCGGATAGACAAAATGGCTTAGGAAACAGGTGCTGAAGTGTCAGTCTTCTACCAATACCCACCTGATGGGCTTAAGATACTCCAGTTAAGTGTGGGGAGGAGCTGGGGGGAACATGAGTTTAAAATTGAGAGTGTGACTATTGCTGACTGGAATCATATAAATAAGCACAAATTTTGAGAGAGTTACACTGTCAAAGAAACTGACCTGGACTAAAAGTTTATGACTTTTTAAAATTTAGTTTTTCTTTATCTCAGAATGTTTTTATCCCAGCATCTATGGTTGTACCACCCTGAACATTCCTGATATTCATTTTGTTAATACTGTTTCAGAAATTTAAAGAAAGATAATTTCTTTAGTATAAACAAGATTATATATTTATTTTTATTTTTTATTACAAATAGTAGTACATATGTCTCCTTTTTTAGCCCATTGGCCTTCCCCCAACCTCCCTCACCCCCCCGGCACATGCCCTTAACCACCCCCCCCAACCCCCACCCCCCGGGGAACTCATACAACTTAACAAAAGGAAGATAAATAATCCAATCAAAAAATGGGCAAAGGACCTAAATAGACACTTTTCAAAAGAGTACATACAGAGCACCAAGAGACATATGAAAACATGCTCAAAGTCACTAATCATCCGAGAGATGCAAATCAAAACAATGAGGTACCATCTCACACCTGTCAGAATGGCTGTCTTCAACAAATCAACAACGACAAGTGCTGGTGAGGATGTGGAGAAAAAGGAACCCTCATGCACTGCGGGTGGGAATGCAGACTGGTGCAGCCACTGTGGAAAACAGTATGGTGTTTCCTCAAAAAATTATGGAACTGCCATTTGACCCAGTAATATATATTTCTTTTAAATTACATTTATTGGGATGACACTGATTAGAAAGATTATATAGGTTTCAAGTGTACACTTCTGATACATGATCTGTATCAGAAATGTTTTTTATTTCAGCTTGGTTCCTAAATAATATTTAAACAGGATATAGAATTTTTTAAGTAGATTTTTTCTCTCTCTGGACTTTAAGAAATGTTATGGCACTTCATTTGGTTCTCTGGTTTCTGGTAAGAAATCAGCAGTTATTTAATAATTGTTCCTTTATAACAGTGATGGCAAACCTATGACATGTGTGTCAGAGGTGACACGCGAATTCATTTTTTTGGTTGATTTTTCTTTGTTAAATGGCATTTAAATATATAAAATAAATATCAAAAATATAAATCTTTGTTTTACTATGGTTGCAAATATCAAAAAATTTCTATATGTGACACGGCACCAGAGTTAAGTTAGGGTTTTTCAAAATGCTGGCATGCTGAGCTCAAAAGGTTCGCCATCACTGCTCTATAATAAGGTGGAGGTTTTTCCTTTGTCTTTAGTTTTAAGCAGTTCGATTGTGGTGTGTTTGGTATGGATTTCTTCCTATTTAGGATTTGCTAAACTTCTTGAATTTGCTTGTTTCTGTCTTTGGCCTAATTTTGGGAGTTTTCAGCCAAGGAGAACTCTTTTTAAATTTGTGCAAAAATATACATAACATAAAATTTGCCCTTTTAACTTTTTAAAGTGTACAACTCAGTGGCATTCAGTACATTCACGATATTGTACAACTATCACTGCTACTTATTTCCAGAATTTTTTCATCATCTAAAACAGAAACTCTTTACTCATTGGGCAATAACACCCTCCCCCTAATCCCTGATAACTGCTACTTTCTATCGCTGTGAATCTGTCCATTCTAGATATCTCATTTAGGTGGAATCTAAACTAATAAAAGAGAAAGATGCAAATTGACCATACCTTCATGATGCCCACCAGCCAATCAGGCATGAGTATGCAAATCGATCCAACAAGATGGCGGGTTAATTTGCATATGCAGGCACCGAGCGGCCAGGGGTGGGGCAGTATACTCTTACCTAGCCTTCCTTTGGTTTCCCACAAACTTTTCACCTGGAAATGTGGTAGAACTAGATTCTAATGGAAAATTTAGTTTCTAACTAATCAATTCATGTAAACAGTCACCTTCCTCTGTGAACCTTCTATTAATTCATTGTATATAAGCTTGAAGATTTGAAAGAAGTGTTTAGCTGTTGAAGTATAGTTACTTAAATGAAGACTATTGTTGATTGGCTGACTTTTAGATTGGGCTATCATTCATTGGATGATTATTGATGTGAAGTTATTAATAAGTTAGAACATGTTTAAAACTGGTTCTGATTGTTGTTAGGACCAATAAATGACCTATTCTTTTCTAAAAATAGGAACTTTTTATTCTCATCGTTTTCGTACTTCATTTTACTCATGTGTAAAATAAGTAGACCAGGGCAAATCAACATTTCTCAAAGTATATACCACACTTTGGTTTTAAGGCTTCAAAAAGGAATGTGAATAAGTAAGAGTTCTCTGGAAAATAAATAAGGTTCATTACATCTGGCTTAGGCAAAATACACAAGTTTCTCTATTGCAGAAGTTTTTAGAGTGCTAATGTTCAAGCATGAATCTGCAACTGGAAAATACAGTAGATGGCTTTTTATAAAATTATTTGGCAGTTTATTCTCTCTTATAAATGTTTTTTATTTTTTTAGAGGAAGAGGAAAGGAGGGAGGAGAGAGAAACATCCGTCAGTTGTTTCCATTTTAATAGTTGAAAAAAATCAAAAGGATTATATTTTGTGATACTTGAAAATTATTTAAAACTTAAATTTCAGTGACCTTGCATGAAGTTTCATTGCAACACAATCACACATTTGCTTATGACAGCAGAGTTGAGCAGGGGCAGCAGAGATCATAGGTAGTATTATAACTACCTCACACTCTGCTTGGTGTCACTGTCCATCACAATGATGCAATTATAACTGAGCAGCATTGCAGGTGTCCTGTGCATTGCCACAGGGCAATGTTTTATTTTATTTCTTACTAGTGGCCTGGTGCATGAATTCGTGCACATTGAAAGGAAATTAATTAGAAGAAATATTTTAATATTGCTATTCTCCCTTTCTTTATAATAGAAGTGTCAACCAAATTCATGATCGACAATGACAGATGGAAACACACGTGTGTGATTGGTGCCAGCAAGAGCTTTATATGTATTTCGCATGTATGAGTCAACTTATAGATATAGAATAAACTTGCTTAATTAGACCTGCTTTCTGGTTTAGCTAAACTTTTTCCAGCCCAGTGAAGCACCCCAACTTCTCTTTCAGGTAATTGTCAGCAACACAGCAGTAAATATCAACATGAAGCCCATTATTACTGTAGATCACTCGATACCATTTCTTACTTCTTTTCAGTCAGGTCAAGTTTCTAAACTTTCTAAATCCCCATTTTCCAGCTAATGAAAAGAAAATAGGATTCCACAGAGTCTCCTGTCTACCTACTCCAGGACTTCTGTGAGGATCAAATGAGATCAGGCATGGGAAAATGCTTCACAGACATTTGGTTAAAGTGTAAAATGTTTCCACCTGGCTATAAAGCAAGTATGTTTCTGGGCTGAAGAAACTGCAAAGAGGCTAGTCATCATTAGGGAGAGGAAGCTGGGCATTGCTATGTGATGTCATTACCCAGCACCCATAGTGACCATTTATGGGCTGGGCTGGACTGTGGACCGCATTTTGCGCCATGGGGTCTCAGCAGCTTTGGCTGCAATTTGGTGGGCTGTTCCTCCAGGGTGGTGGCAGGGCCTGTGTCCCATTTGGGGGAAGCCAAGTGTTGCTTTGTGGGCACGGTGCGTTTCTCTGTAAATGGCCAGTGCGTGTCACAGCAGCTCTTGTGTTGAGCGTCTGCCCCCTGGTGGTCAGTGTGTGTCATAGTGACCAGTCAGATGGTTGGACACTTAGCATATTAGCCTTTTATATATATAGACTAGAGGCCCGGTGCACAAAAATTTGTGCACTCGGGGGGGAGGGGGGGTCCCTCAGCCTGGCCTGTGCCCTCTCGCAGTCTGGGACCCCTCGGGAGATAACACCCTGCTGGCTTAGGCCCGCTCCCGGGTGGCAGAGGGCAGGCCCAATCCCTAGGTGCAGCCCCTGGTCGGGCTCAGAGCAGGGCCAACTGGGGAGTTGGGGCGCCGCACCCTGTCACGCACAGAGCAGGGCTGATCAGGGGGTTGGGGAGCTCCCCCCTGTCACTCACAGAGTAGGGCTGATAGGGGAGTTGGGGCACCGCCCCCTGTTACACACAGAGCAGGGCGGATCAGGGGGTTGGGGCACCGCCACTGTCACACTCAGGGCAGGGCCGATGGGGAGGTTATGGCTCTACCCCGTCACACACAGAGCAGGGCCCGTGGGGGGCGGGGGGGGAGGGGATTGGGGCGCCGCACCTTGTCACACACAGAGCAGGGCCGATCAGGGGGGTTTGGTCGCTGCCCCCTGTCACGCTGATCCCGGTGCCAGGAGGCCTTGCTGCACCACTGATCCCGGTGCTGGGAGGCCTCGCAGCTCCGCTGATCCCAGTGCTGGGGGGCATATTACCCTTTTACTATATAGGATAGAAGCCTGGTGCACGGGTGGGGGCCGGCTGGTTTGCCCTGAAGGGTGTCCTGGATCAGGGTGGGGAACCCCACTGGGGTGCCTGGCCAGCCTGGGTGAGGGGCTGAGGGCCGTTTTCAGGCTGACGGGTGACTGAAGCTCCCAACCTGTCCTTTTTTCCTTTTTTTTTTTCATTCTGGGCCAGCTTTAGCTCTGAGGCTCGGCTCCAGCTATGAGACTTCCACTGCTGAAAGCAGGTTTCTGGCCTTTGTTTACCCTTCTGTATTTGAAACAATGTTGCGGTCCTGCTGGCTGAAGCCCGGGGTTTTGTTTAGCTTCTATTTTTGTAACATAGTTGCTTAGAGTGCAGCTGAGAGGTCGGCAAGGCAAGCAGGGAAGCTTTGGCTTCCTCCGTCACTGAAGCAAGCAAGCCTCATGTTAGTTTCAAGCTGCCTGGCTGCCGGCCGCCATCTTGGCTGACAGTTAATTTGCATATCTCCCTGATTAGCCAATGGGAAGGGTAGCAGTCGTACGCCAATTACCATGTTTCTCTTTTATTAGATAGGATTACCAGTGCATCTCCATCATGTCTACACAAGTAAGGAAGATAAAAGTGGACTCCTAATGTCATGTTTTTAAGTACAATGGAGTGTAGTGGGGCAAAAGTAGGTTTATAGTTGTATGTGAAACAGAGTTTACCCATGTATTATTTATTAATTGTATTATTTTCCAAATGAACAACTGTAAACTTACTTTTACCCCACCTTGTATTGTCAAATTAAATGGCAAATTGTTGTATTTATTATTATTAACATTATAGCTGCATTAAAATGGACTTTGATTAATGACAAAGGTGATATTACAGATCAGAAAGGAGAGAAAGCCCATCCAGATGAAAAAATGTAAACTTGACCTTACCTCACATCACACATAAAAACAATGCAAGATGCATTATAAATCTAAGTGAAATAAAAATTTGTGAGATAATATAGAAAAATGACTTTATGACTTTGGGGAATAGAAAGTTTTCTAAAGCACTAACTATAAAGGAAGGTTAATAAATTTGAGTACATTGTAATTATGACTTATTTATAAAAAAAGATACTACCAAAAGAGTGATAGAGCAAGCCACAATTTTTTATAACTTAAATTGTCAATCCATAATAACCAAGAGTTCAATCAAGTGACACTTATAGGTATCCAATTCCATTTCAATCACAGAGCTCAAAGTTTGCAGAAAAGAGAGCCAACAATCTAACCTTTTCTAGTCTCAAAAATGTATAATAAATTTGGAATATTCATTCTCAAATACAAAAGTGAATTTATCAAATGAGCAATAAATGATGTGTTGATATTTAATAGTATTATAAAGCAACTAGAGGCCCAGTGCACAAATTCATGCATGGCTGGGGTCCAACTGGCCTGCTCTGATGGGGGCCGATTGGGGCCGGGCCAGCTGGGAGGGGAGGGAGGCCCACAGGGAGGGAGGCCCTACCCCTGATTGGGGGGTCGGGGGGCTGATGGGTGCCAGGCCAGCCTGGGGGAAGGGCCGCGGAAGGTTGTGGGGGGCCGATAAGCTGCCACAGTGTGTGTCATAGCGACCTGTCGTTTCGATCATTCTGTTCCAGTTGATTGGCTTTTATATATACAGATACTTTGCAAAGAACACAATAGATATTAGATCTAATATGTTCAAATATTTTAAAAAATAGTTTGTTTTCATTCATATGATACCAATCACAACATTTGTAAAACACTGGTTCTGTTAGACACAGAACTGAACCTGACTAAATTGAAAAGGAAGCATATTACAACGCAGTTAGCCATGTGGTTGTCATTTAGAGCCCTGGCTTAACTGAAATAACCATTAGACTAGTAAACAAACCTCAACAAAACCAGTGCACTACTTTATGTTAGTAGATGCATTAGCTTTATTGTAGCTGGTGGGCAAAGATAATTTGATGAAATTCCTGGAGGATGACACATTTCACAGTGAAATGTTTTCCCATCTTTTGCTTCATCTGGTGTATATATAGGAACAATTAGCAGCTTAAATGTGGCCAGTTTAGGTCAATATAAACTATGAATACAAAATTTTAAAGTTAATATTTCAAAAATCTGTAATAGAATTCAAAAATATTAATGTGGCCTCAATCAAACGATTCTATGGTTTTCATATGTAACTACAAAAAATAATCATCTCAGGGGCAGAGTATTAGTCATTAAATCTTTTTAAAATGTAATTCTTTATGCTACAAGAAGCTTTTGGCAATGTTTTTCAGCAGAAAGTACATGGAAAAATCTCCATACTTTCCCTTCAATTATGTTGTGAACCTAAAACTGCTATTAAAAGTATACTCTTAAAATAAAAAATAAAAAAGACAGCTAAAGAGCACTCCTTTAGTGACATTCATTTCTTACAACCCATTGCCCTCAATGCACTCAAGTGGCCATACATAGCTGCATCTACAAAGCTGCATCAGGGGTCAGGAAGTGTAGTTTTATTCTCAGCACTATGTGCATCCCAGAAAGAGAAGAGAAATTGCTGGGGATAATTAACAGTCTTCTATGCCAGCTAACAACTTTGGTCAAGTGACTTTTCAAAATATATATGTGTGTGTGTGTGTATATATATATATATATATATATATATATATATATATATATATATATATATTCCTATTGATTTCAGAGAGGAAGGGAGAGGGAGAGAGAGAAACATCGGTGATGACAGAGAATCATTGTTCAGCTGCCTCCTGCACCCTCCCCCCGCCACCCCCCACCCCACCCCACACCCCCCACCCCCGCCTACTGGGGATTGAGTCCACAACCTGGGCATGTGCTCCTGACGAATCGAACTTGGGACCCTTTAGTCTGCAGGCCAATGCTCTATCCACCGAGCCAAATCAGCCAAGGATGGTCAACTGATTTTTATCTCTGCTTCCTCCATGCAAAAGAGACTCCTTGGATATAGCAGAGGTGCTAAGAAGAATGAATAAATGAGAAAATGAAAGCTAAAGTTCTTGTAATATAATGTTAGAATCTATTCAATCATTTTCATCTCATTTATATTACTGTTTTATACCTAATACTTAATTTATTTTAATGACCAGGTTATTATTTGGAAGAATTTCAAAGAAATATTTTTTTCAGATATTGGGAAACAGATCTTTATCATATTCACAACCTATTTACTATTTGCCAAGCATCATACCAGGTATTGTATGATTCTCACAAGTTTATGTAGAAGTATGACTATTGTAATCATTTAGAGATGAACAAAGTCAGGCTTAGATACTCAGAACAGCTGAAGCTGAGGTCCAAAATGAAGGGTTTTTTTTTATAGGCTGTTGAAATCAAAGTCTAAACTGAAAAACATTTGGTCCTATTAGGAAAGACATATCATAGATATTAAGATTTCATTGACAGAGAAAACAATGACTAAAAATATGATACATTAATTATGTCAAGGAATCTAAAGCCAATTGAATGTCTGAAATTAGTTAAAATTATTGAACACTAGAAAGAATGAGCCTAAAATTATATATTAGTCCAATGGAAAGATGATATTGAAGACAACTGATAGGGCCCCAGAATTGCTAACGTCTTTATAAAGAAGCACCACTCAGAATGTAGATATTTGAAAAATAAATTAGGCGCACGTGACACATTTCAGCAGAGAACAGTGAAAGTAATTCAATGCTTGTTGCTCAATAAGCTATTGATTCTATCAAACTGTGCCTTGCTCTTTTGTAAACAAACCTACAAGACAATACAACCTAAACTAATAATACAGAGCATGTAAAGTGAAAATTGAAAGCCTATTTTCTCCCTACACCCTTTCCAAATCCTAGTTCATAGAATTTATCACTGTTAAAATTTGACATGTATGCTCCCAGGCTGTATGTATGTATGTATGTATGTCTGAGTATAGAGATTTACTCATACTTTTACCCATACTTTTCTTTTAGTCAAACAGAATCACACTATATACATTGTTCTGTAGTCAACTATAATAAAATACAACTTGTTAAATAAACTACTATTTTAAAATGAAATTGAAATGTCACGTTTATAATGCAGGTAAGTTTCTGCTTCTCTATTTGTTTTACTAGTCTAATTGTCTATTTCAATGCCTATACTAGTCTGTTTTAGTTACGGTAGATTTTAATAAGGTTGATATCTGAAGGCAATTGTTTTTCACAACATTTTGACTATTCTCTATATTTCAGATATTCTTAGAGATTTTCCTCTTCCATCTGAACTTTTCCATAAGCCCTTTTTCATATGAACAAATTTATCTACTTCCATGAATAACCCTTCTGATTTGGATTATATTTCCTGTATTAATTTGGGAAAGATTGAAATTTTTTTGAAACATTAACTCTTCCCACTCATGCTAAATATGGTATGTCTAGTCAAGCTTTGCTTTATGTCTTTCAGTAAGATTACAGAATTCTTTATCATATGTTTGCTTAAAATTTACTCTTTTTTATGCTATGCTAATGGAAAAATTTCCACTTCCATTTGTAATGAGTTAGAAAAGTTATTGGTATTTGTATATTCATCTTGTATTCAGCCATTTTAATAAATTTTCTCAATAGTTCTTGGAATTTTTCACTGGCATTTCTAATTTTTCACTACGATATCAGGTATTTTTCTCCTTTCTCAATATTTTCTTAATGCATGCCCTATAATATCCAAAACAAGGTCAGATTATGTAGTATTCATTTGCCACTTGGAGGAAAAAGCTACTCACCATTTCTGTGCTGAGGAATTTCTTGCCCAATAAATCAGGTAAGGCCTGCCTCTTACTATTGAGTGGAAAAAGCCAAATATTTGCCTTCCTACCCCCTTGATCTTAAATGTGGGCACTTGAGGTAGACTGCTAATTAAATGTGCTCCATTAGAGAACTCTGAGATAATGAAGCAAAAATACAGGACCAATTAAGAATTTAATTTTTCACAATGGCCTAATATTTGCCCTCACAGGCTAACAGTGTCATGACACCATCCATAACTGGATTTAGTAAACTTCAATGCAAGTAGTGGCTTCATTAACATCATAAGATTTTTGAGGTTCATCCACATTGTGGCATGTATTTCATCCCTTAAATTGTGAATAATATTTCATTGTACATATATACAATAACTTTTTAATCTATTCATCCATCATGGAAACTTGGGTTGTTTCCATCATTCACTTATTGTGAAAAGTGCTGCTATAAACATGAATGTACATGTTGAAGTATGTGTTTTCAATTATGGGGGATATACATCTAGGAGTGGAATTGTGGAATCATATGGTAATTCTGTTTTTGACTTTTTCAGGAACCACCAAACTGTTTCCCACAGTAACTGGACTATTTACTGCCAGTAATGTGCAAGGTTTCCAATTTCTCAGCATCCTCATCAGCATTTGTTGTAGTGCATCATTGTTGTTGTTGTTATTGCCATGCTAGTGGGTGTGAAGTGGTACCTCATTGTGGTTTTAATTTGCATTTCCTTAATGACTAAAGATATTGAGCATCTCTTCATGTGCTCCTTGGCCATTTGTACATGTTCTTTGGAGAAATGTTAGTATAAGTTTTTGCCATTTAAAAAATAAGGTTGTTGTCTTTTTTGTTGTTGTTGAGTTGTAAGAGTTTATTATATGCCCTGGATACTAGTCCCTTGTCAGATATGCCATTTACAAATATTCTTTCCTATTATGGTTATTATCTTTTCACTTTTTGATTATGCCCTTTGGTGCACAAAGGTTTTCATGTTACTGAAGTCTTCTTGATCTGGTTTTTTGTTGTTATTGTTGCTTGTGATTTTGATGTGATATCTAATAATCCATTGCCAAAGCCAAGTTATGAAGATTTACTACTATATTTTCTTCTAAGATTTTTTTGGTTTAGCTACTATACGTGGCTAATTAATAAATTTTTAGTTAATATTTATATATGGTATGAAGTAGGGGTCCGACTTCATTCTTTTGCATGTGATATCAAGTTGTCCCAATATCATTTGTTAAAGAGACATTTCTTTTCCCATTGAATGGTCTTGGCATCCTTGTCAAAACTCAATTAGTCAGTGACCTCAAAGGTACAGGGAACAAAAGACAAAATAGGACCACATCAAAATTTTAAAATTATGTTCATCAAAGGAGCTAATAACACAGTAAAAAGGCAACCCATAGAGTGTAAGAAAATATTTGCAAATCATATATCTGAATAAGGGTAAATATCAAAAATACATAATTAAAGAACTTGTATAACTCAACAACTAACAACCCAAAGGCAAAGGACTTGAATAGACATTTTTCAAAAGAAGATAAAAAAAGGCCAAGAAGTACATGAAAAGATATACAATATCATTAATCATTGAGTACTGCAACTCAAAATCACAATGAAGTACCACCTTACATCCATTAGGATACATACTGTAAAAAACAAAACAGAAAATAACAAATGTTGACAAGGGTGTGGAGAAATTGGAACCCTCGTGCACTGCTGGTGGGAATATAAAGTGGTACAACCACTGTGGAAACTGTTTGGTGCTTCCTGAAAAATTAAAAATAGAATTACCATATGATCCAACAATTCCATGTCTGGCAATATACCCAATATAATTGAAATCAGGGTCTAAAAAAGATATCTATACACACATGCTCATATCAGCATTAATCACAATATCCAAAAGGTAGAAGCAACTGAATAAATGAATGGCGCCAATTTAGCTCAGTGGATAGAGCATCAGCCCACGGACTGAAGGGTACTGGGTTCAGTTCAGCTCAAGGGCACCTACCTTGGTTGCAGGTTTGATCCCTGACCCTGGTCAGGGCCCGTGCGGGAGGCATCCAATCAATGTGTCTCTCTCACATCAGTGTTTCCTTCTCTCTGTCTTTTGTCCTCCTTTCTCTTTCTTCAAAATCAATGGAAAAATATACTCAGGTGAGGATTTTTAAAAAATTAAGATAAATGAATGGATAAGCAAAATATGATACAGTAAGTTCTCACTTTGTATTGATAGGTTCTGTGACTGTAAGCGAAATGATGTGTAACAAAACCAATTTTACCATAGGCTAATTAATATACTATAAATGAGAGTTAAGCTCCTATGGCATCTCATCATTATATGAAATGTTGAATGAGACGTTATTTGAGGAACTGCTGTATATACATGTCATAGAATATCATCCACCTTTAAAAAGGAATGAAATTCTGACCCATGCTACATGAATGAATCTTGAGGACACTATGCTAAGTAAATTATGCCAGCCTTAAAATGACACATACTGTGTGATTTCACTTACATGAGGTACTTAGGGTAGTGAAAATCATAAAGACAGAAAGTAAAAAGGTGGTTGCCAGGGTCTAGGGCAGTGATGGCTAAGCTTTTGAGCTCGGCGTGTCAGCATTTTGAAAAACCCTAACTTAACTCTGGTGTCGTGTCACATATAGAAATTTTTTGATATTTGCAACCATAGTAAAACAAAGATTTATATTTTTGATATTTATTTTATATATTTAAATGCCATTTAACAAAGAAAAATCAACCAAAAAAATGAGTTCGCGTGTCACCTCTGACACGCGTGTCATAGGTTCGCCATCACTGGTCTAGGGAGAAGTGATAATGAGGAGTTATTGTTTAATGCAGCGGTTCTCAACCTGTGGGTCGTGACTCCTTTGGGGGTCGAACAACCCTTTCACAGGGGTCGCCTAAGACCATCCTGCATATCAGATATTTACATTATGATTCATAACAGTAGCAACATTACAGTTATGAAGTAGCAACGAAAATAATTTTATGGTTGGGTCACAACATGAGGAACTGTATTTAAAGGGCCAGAAGGTTGAGAACCACTGGTTTAATGGGTTGAGAGTTCAACTTTGTAAGATGAAGAATGTATGTAACATTACTGATCTTAAAAATGTCAAGAATAGTTTTGGCTAGTGTGGTTCAGATGTAGAGCATCAGCTCATGCACTGAAAGATTGCAGGTTTGATTCCTGGTCAAGAGCATGTACCTGGGTTGCAACCAGTCGATGTGTCTCTCTCACATCAATGTTTCTCTCTTTCTCTCCCTCTCTCTGTCCCCCTCCCTCCTTTCCATTCTCTCTAAAAATCAATGGGAAAAGTATATCCTCAGGTGAGGATTTAAAAAATGGTAAGGATGGTAAATTTTGTTCTGTGTACTTTGCCATAATTTTTTTAACAGTCAGTACAGTAGTTACCTTTAGAGAAGTAGGAAGGGATTTGATGGGAAAAGGGCATACCCATTTACTGTTATTTTACCCCAGTAGTATAATTTTTATGGAATTTGGAGAGTTAGACAAAATCATAAATTTGAGCTATTATATAAATTAATAAAAAGAGACTTAGAGAGCTTTGATAATATTCTCAAAATTAGTTAATTCATATGGAATAAGAAAATAAAGTTAAGAGTTCAGGTGGTCTAAGTCTGTTCTGAGGTTGTTTTCTGTCCAATAGGGGTGGTTAGGTCTGAGTTTAGTTTGAATATAACCTCAAAGCAGTAAAAAATCAGTCTTTGATTGAGATAAGAATACATCACTGGCCATTCTCATCTCTTCATTTACCTTTTCCCAGTTGCTGTGACAAAGATGCTTCACTAAATGGAGAATAGGAAACAGAATTCACATTCAATTGTTTGCCTTTGGTGCCTAAATGTACTACCAGAGGATAAACAGATTTAATTCTGTATTTTGAATTTTGAAGCTGTAGAATAAAACATCACAAATTCAATGCTGATTGTGTTTAGATGTTAAGTTGATTCTTGCTGCCAAATGACAAAACAAAATAGTGATGATCATTGAATTTGCATCAATGCAGTCTTTGTGCTTACTTATTCATGAGTGCTGCACTGATTCTCCCCAACTCATAAAAGGTTTATAAGAATACAAGAGGGAACATACTGAAAAGTTTTTAAATATTTAGTAATTAAATGGCAAGTTTTCAAATTATGCTGGAAAATTAAAGTCATCTTTCTTATTCACTGCAACAGACCTGCATTAGAATTTTGAAGTAGTTCATTGCTTAAAAGAGTTCAAAATCCCTGTTCACATGTTTAGAATCCCCTTCTCTTGTATGAGGATATGGAAAAAATGAATGTTTCTAGATATAACTAAAGCAAACCTTTGATAGAATCTCATTTCCTCTCATTCCTCATGCCAAGCTGATGTGTTTATCCATTCTCTAACCTACTTATTGTGAGAAGCACCTGACCATTAAGATGACTGTTAGTTAACTCCTTGAAGACAGTTGCAGGTTTTAACTTCATTCTTTCTCAAACCTAGAGTTGTGGTGCTCAGTCTTGGCTGCAGGTAAGAACCAATTGTGAGGGTTAATTTTACATGTCATTTTAACTGGACCATGGTGCCCAGATATTTTATTAAACATTATTTCTGGCTGTGTCTGTGAGGATGTTTCTAGTTGAGATTATCTTTTGATCAGTAGATTGAGTAACACAGCTTGTTCTCCCCAGTGTGGGTGGGCCTCATCCAATCTGTTGAAGGCCTGAATAAAGTAAAAGGCTAAGAAAGAAATCATTCTCTCTGCCTATCTCAGAATTTGTACATTGGTCATACTTGGACTCAGACTGGAACTAACACCATTGGCTCTCCTGGTTTTTAGGCCTATGGGAAAACACAAAAGAGAGGTTTATAAGATATGAAGGGTATAATTAACAGGTCAAATGTATACCTCAAAACAGTTGTACAAGAAAAGAATAGAGGAGCATCATTATTTGAAGAGAAAATTGCTGCAAATCTTCTGGAATGAAAGAGACTACCTGGGGCGGGTGGGGAGGCAGCGAAGAAAAGACACAATTTCAGATTGAAGGTATACCAAGTTCCCCCCCTGGATAAATTAAATGAGATGCAGAAGTAGATGCATTATCATCAAAGTACAGAATACAGAAAGAAAAATTTAGAAGACACGAAAGAGGAAAAGGCAGTACATTTATAATGGGAAAATTCCAACTGACTGACTGTGGGCTTGTTATGTTGACTATCATAAGATGATAGAATAATAATTTTAAATATTGAGGAAAAATAACTCTGTCTATAAATCTATACCCAGATGAATTATCTCCAAGATTAAGGGGAAAATAAAATCCCTTCTAAGCAAGCAAAGATTAAATTTATAACACTCAAGTCACTGAATTTTTATAAAAGTATATATTTTAAAAAATTTAAGCCAGAGTAAGATATAGGCTTTAAGAATAATATGTGCAAACAATGTGAATAAATCAAATTAATATCTGATTATATAAAAATAAAAGGAAAGGGAAGAACTGGAAAAATAAGGTGAAATTAAGAAACTGAATGAACATGGAAGAGGGAGGTGGTGTGGGCTTTTACATCAGAATCCTTACATTTTAAAGAGGAGGAGATATTGACTAATTTTATATTTTCAGTCAAGTACAATCAGAAACTTGCAAATCAGTAAAGAAAAAAGTGAGTAAAGAAAACTCAATCAACTAAATAAATAAATTCGCAAGCAAAGTAGGAGGAAGAACAAATAAAACACAGAAAGTAGAAAACAATACAATATGGTTGAAATGAATCCAAGTCTATGAGTAATCATGATAAATGAAATGGATTATACTGCTTTTTGAAATACAAGATTGTCAAACAGCGTTTCAAAACACAAACTAGCTATATGTTGTATTTAAAGAACTCATCTAAAATGTATGACACTAAAGGATGAGGGCTTGAGGTTGTTATTACTATGACCCCATTTGTACCGAGGCTGGAGGCCATGGAAAACTCTACTCTTACAACCTGCTAGACCTGTAGACAAATGATGATTCATGCATAATGACCCTGTTATTATAAAAAGATTTGTTCTCCAGTCTTCCAAGTTTAACATATTTTAAAGAGAAGCATTATTAATTCTTCAGTATTTGAAGAAATGACTGTGGACAAAGGGTGCCTTTTGGGTTTTCACGTGCCAATCTGGAAAAGGTGCCAAGATTCATTTACTACTTGCACCCTTCTGCAGTCTAATTAAAATGTGCAAGCTCATTCTAGCTCAGGCCTAATGAACAAGAGCTGCAGTGCAATCAGAAATCACTGCTGCACTAAGCACAATGGCCAATCACTCCTCGGAGGAGACCATAAAGCTACAGAAAGATTTTATGTTAGCAGTCTTAAATAGGGTAACTAAAGACAGTACTGTCCATTCATTCACTGATGCTAAAAAATTAGAATTTTCCTGCTATCCTATATTATTACACTTTTAGAGTTGTTATTTTGATCTAATATAAATATAATACTTAGTATTAGGTATTAAATAGTGTGTTTGAAAGACTGATATTTTGCTTTGGGTTTACTAAAATACTAAGCTGAGCAATTATTATCTTTCTCTTGATAAGATGCAGATAGAAGACAGATGCACACTCATTTCTCAGGGCAAGATTGTGAATGTTATCCACACTTAAAAATAATATTACATATGACTAAAAAATATGAATGGAACAGAATGCAATCCATAAGTAAAGTTCAATAGATATAGGAATTTGGTATGTGATGAAGGTGGCATTAGAGGGGAAAAGACAGATTCTTCAAATAAATAATGTTTAGACAACTTACGCCAAAATAAATTCTTCACAAAGCAAAATTTGATATTAAAAAAATTATTCCTTAAAGTACTAGAAGAAAACATAGATTATTAAATATATAATCTTGGAATAGGGATGGCCTTTCTTAGTATGGTGTAAAACCAGGATTACATAAAGGAAAAGAATAAATAAATTTGACTACATAAAAATTAGTATCATTTCCATGAAAACTATATATAGTAAAGTTAAAAACAACATACTGGAAAAAACATTTGAATATAAACTACAAAGTGCTGTATTAAAATCTACATTGGGTTTCTACAATTCACTAGGAAAAGGTGCACACCACCAATAGAATATGGCAAATAAATAAAAGATAGTAAGAGTAAAAATAAATGCTCACCCAGCACATTGTTTAAAAGATAAAAGTAACATAAGCAATGAGATACTATTTCTACTTATTTTTAAAAATATTTTTATTATATTTCAGAGAGAGAGAGAGAGAAACAACAATGATGAGAGAGAATCATTGATCAGCTGCCTCCTGCACACCCCACACTGGGGATCGAGCTCACAATTCGGGCATGTGTCCTGACCTGGAACATGGAAACAACTCAATCCTCCTTCAACAGGTGACTGAATGAACATATTATGGTATATCCAAACAATGGAATACTCTCATCTATTAAAAGAACTGAACTTTGATACATGCAGCAATATGGATAAATCTCAATATAATTAGGCTGAGTCAAAGACAGGGGTGGGCAAACTTTTTGACTCGAGGACCACAATGGGTTCTTAAACTGGACCGGAGGGCTGGAACAAAAGCATGGATGGAGTGTTTGTGTGAACTAATATAAATTCAAAGTAAACATCATTACATAAAAGGGTACGGTCTTTTTTTCAATAGTTTTATTCATTTCAAACGGGCCGGATCCGGCCCTCAGGCCGTAGTTTGCCCACGGCTGGTCAAAGACGTCAAACAAATATAAAATTATAAAAATTCACATTAATCTGTAGTTACAGAAAGGAGATTAGATGGCCTCACAGTTGCATTTCAAGGCTTATCAGAGCGTATGCTTTATATGTGTGCAGTGTATTGCATGCCAAATCGTAATTCAATAACACTGTAAAAATAACCATTCTCTCTTTGTTCCTACAGCTTTGATTTAGAGTCTGAGCTTTGGAGTTGGAAGGCCTTGGATGGAGTCCCTTTTTTTTTTTTTTTATCATGTATTAGCTATGTGACTTGAGGGAAGTTAAAATCAGTTTTCATCATCGATAAAATGGATGTAACAAAAGTGCCTATTTCAAAATATTGTTCAAAGGATTGAATCTGTAATAATGCAACACTTGACTCACTGCCTATCAACAGGTAAGTGATAAAAAAATGCCCACTGTGCCCTGGCTGGTGTGTTCAGTGGTTGGAGCGTCAGCCTGCATACCAAAGGGTTTCAGGTTCGATTCCTCAGCAAGGGCACATACCTGGGTTGTGATTTGCTTCCCATCCCAGTTGGAGTGTGTGCAGGAGGCAACCAATCAATGTGTCTCTCTCATATCAATGTTTCTCCCCACCTCTCTTCCCCTTCCTCCACTCTCTGAAAGCAATGGAAAAAATACTAGAGTCCTCTGGTAAGGATGAACAATAATAAAAATTTCTCATTGCTATTATCAGTAGTACCACATAGTGATAAGAGAAAGGGAGGGAGTATGTCTTATCCATCCTTGAATTTTCAGTTGGACCAAGTATACCCTCAATCTTTAGTAAATTTAATTGGATAAGATGGCTTATTATTATAATACACAGAAGTGCCTTTATCATTCCTCAGCACTTGAGCATTTGAACCATTTCCAGGTTGTTGTTTTTTTATTTATTTAAAAATGTACACAGTTATGACATATTGATACAGTAATCTCACAGACCGCCCCCCAACTTCCATTTCAATATTTGGGGGATGCATTCTCAATAATATTATCACAGCAAAGAACATGCTTAGAATATTGGGTTGTAATCACTTTTATTTTGTTTAGAACATTTTCCCATCCTCTGTCATCTGGTACCATCATCCCCTTTCCTTTGGAGAATGCATAAGGAGGAGGAGAGCCTGGGGGGCATGGCCATTCATGGTGTCCACCTTCCTGCTGAGTCTCTCATTGTCCTATATTCCTCTGGGCAGTGACTGATTTGTTGGTGGGAGGGCACGTGACCTGAGTCTTCCAATAAGTGCCCAAATGGGGAAGAGAAAGATAGTCCTCTCTTTCTTTTGAGTCTTGAGATGTACAATGTAGGCCTTAGATGGTCAACAGCTCAAGCTTTAATAATGTTAGCAATTCTGATGCTTTAAAGTTACAGAAGAATAAATTTTTTACTTAAGTAAGGAAGTCTTAACCAATATGATTAGTTTTATAATTTCCCCCTAAACTTCTGGTGACACTCTTTGTAGTGTCATCAGAAATCTATGAGTAGACCTACATTCCCATTGTCCACACTACAAAAAAAGAAAAGTATAGGCCAATATCCCTGATGAGATGCTAAATACCTGAACAAAATATTCGCAAATCAGATTCAGCAACACATTAAAAAGATCAAACATCATGATTAAATGGGATTTATTCCAGGGATGCAAGGTCAGTACAATATCCTACACTCATGAACAAAATGAAAGATAAAAACCACATGATCCTATCAATAGATCATTTTTTTATAAAAAAAAAAAATATTTGATAAAATCCAGCATCTATTCATGACAAAAACACACACACATACACACACAAAAAAAACTCAGCAAAGTGGGAATTGAAGGAACACACCTCAACCTAATAAAGGCCATATGTGACAAACCCACAGCCAAATCATACTCAAAGAAAAAAAACTACAAGTGTGTCCCTTCAGATTGGGAATAAGACCGACATAGTACTAGAAATCCTAGTCACAGCAATCAGACAACAGGAAGAAATAAAAGACATTCAAATCGGAAAGGAAGAAGTAAAACTGTCATCATTAGCAAATGACATGGTACTGTATGTAGAGAATCCTAACCCTAAAGATTCCACCAAAAAATGACTAGAACTGATAAATAAATTTAGTAAACTAACAGGATACAAGATAAATATCCAGAAATCAGTTGGATTTTGATATACCAATAATTAACTATCAGAAAGGGAACTAAGAAAACAATCTCACTCATATTTGCTTCAAAATGAATAAAATGCCTAGGAATAAATTTAACCAAGGATGTAAAAGATTTATATTTGGAAATTGTATGACACTGAAAGAAACCAAAGAGGATACAAATAAGTGGAAGCATATACCATGTTCATGGATAGGAAGAATTAACATCATTAAAATGTCCATACTACCCAAAGCAATCTACAGATTCAATGCAATTCCTATCAAGATATTAATAGTGTATTGTTCAGGACTAGAACAATTATTCCAAAAATTTATATGGAACCAGAAAAGACCTTGAATAGCCATAACAACTTTGAGAAAGAACAAAGTTGAAGCAATCACAAATGGGACTACATCAAACTAAAATCTGCACAGCAAAGGAAACCATCAACAAAATGAAAAGACAACCCACTGAATGGGAGAATATATTTGCTAATGATATCTCTGATAAGGGGTTAATAACCAAAATTTATAAAGAACTTGCACAACTCAACACCAAAACAAACAAACATTCCAATTAAAAAATGAGCAAAGGACCTAAACAGACACTTCTCCCAAGAGAACATACAGATGACTAATAGATGTATGAAAAGATGCTCAATGTCACTAATCATCAGAAAAATGCAAATTAAAACCACAATGAGATATCACCTCACAACTGGCAGAATGATTATCATCAATAAATCAACAAACAACAAGTGTTGGAGAGGATGTGGAGAAAAGGGAACCCTCCTGCACTGCTGGTGGGAATGCAGACTGGTACAACCACTGTGGAAACCAATACGGAGTTACCTCAAAAAATTTAAAATGGAACCGCCTTATGACCTAGGGATTCCACTTCTGGGAATTTATTCAAAGAAACCCAAAACACTAATTTGAAAGAATACATGCACCCCTATGTTCATAGCAGCATTATTTACAATAGCCAAGATTTGGAAGCAGCCCCGGTGTCCATCCGTAGATGAGTGGATTAAAAAGCAGTGGTATATTTACACAATGGAATGCTACTTGGCCATAATAAAGAAGGAAATCTTACCCTTTGTGGAAGCATGGATTGACCTGGAGAGCATTATGCTAAGTGCAACAAGCCAGTCAGAGAAAGACAAGTACCATATGATTTCACTCATAGTGGAATCTAAGGAACAAAATAAACTAACAAGCAAAATAGAGACAGACTATAGTGCAAGCTGACAGCTGTAAGTGGGGAGGGGGATTAAAGCGCCTGGGCGAGAGGGGTTGGAGGAATTGAGCAAAAAAGAGAAAAACTTATGGACACAGACAACAGTGCGGTAAGTGCTTTGGGGAAAATGGTGATGGAAGGAGACTTGGCTTGAGGTAGTGAACACATAATACAGTGTACGGATGATGTGTTGTGGAATTGTGCACTGGAAACCTGTATAATCTTGTTAACCAGTGTCACCAAATAAATTTAATTAAAAATGTCTTTGAGTCTTCAGTATGAGTTTTCTATTTTAAGATACAATGGAGGGTTATAATTGTATACATATATTGTCAGTCACACAAATCCCCAATCATAAAGCTGTTTCTTAGTGAAAATACTTAGGCTGTGTTAAAATTTCTAGTATCTTACTGTGTAGCAATGGCCCAACTTCTTTTCAGGTACTCCCTGATGGCCTCCTTATGTAACAAAAAGATGGTAGATTTAAAAACAGCACCCTTCACTTTATACTTTATAACAAGTAGCTATTTTGTTCTGTTCTTATCCAGCTAAAGACACTTGATGCCTACAGTAAAGTAAATGACAAAAAATTCAATGGTTTGTAATTAGTGTGTAACAACTTTGATTTGTTTTCCTACCGAGCTTGAGTGGAAGACTTCTCCAAATATATTTTTTAAAAATATTCACATGATATTCTATTTTCTTGTTTCCACCATTTACTTGGAATTTTTAGAGTGTGTTTATGTCATTTTCCCCATGCCATTTAAAGCAAGACCTTTCATTGCCTGTCCCTTGTATCAAAAAGCATCTGCTCAAACTCCTATTAATAACTGAAAATCCTGGTGGCGTTCATTCTCCACTTGTTAGTATTCATCTCTCACTAACTTCTCGCTGTCAAAAAGAGTTAATAACAAGTTGGCTGTTATATGCTTTAAGTGAGCTATGAATGCAAAAGGTTATTAAAATGCTACATGAGGCCGAAACCGGTTTGGCTCAGTGGATAGAGCGTCGGCCTGCGGACTGAAAGGTCCCAGGTTCGATTCTGGTCAAGGGCATGTACCTGGGTTGTGGGCACATCCCCAGTAGGGGGTGTGCAGGAGGCGGCTGATCGATGTTTCTCTCTCATCGATGTTTCTAACTCTCTATCCCTCTCCCTTCCTCTCTGTAAAAAATCAATAAAATATATTTTAAAAAATGCTACATGAGATATAATTTCAAAAGTAGGAACTATTATATATGAAAAGCAAGAATATTGCTAAAATTGTACTATTCCCTCTATGAATAAACAGGACAGACAAGGCAGAGTTTCTAGCTTTGCTGACACTAACAGCAGTGAAGCCAGGAGAAGGGCCGGTGCTTCAGAAATAATATCCTTGGGGGCCTCCTGTATGCCGGGTTGCAGATAATTAACACTCAAGTTACAGAGCCACTTGGCCTTATCTGCGCAATATCAGCTCATGAAACATCTAATAACAGTGTAATTATACAACCTTTTCACCTTTTCAAATGCAGCTTTAATTACAGATAAGAAAAATGACAAATCTACATATTTTTCTTCTATGAAATTTGCATAAAGCTGAAGAGTTGTATCTGCCATGACTTAATATTTATGATGAGAGAATAAAATGTTCCATTAGGAACATGATGGCTGCAGTTTTACTGATTCACCTTTCTTTTGTATATCCTTGTCATACCTGATTTGGCCTTTGTAATTTTTCACTTCATTTTAAACTACACGTCAAATTACTTAGTGATTTTGAAATCAGTTACTTTCCTCCTCTGAAAATTGAAACAAGAGTAGAATAGGTTTTTATATTGAAACTAGAGGCCCAGTACATGACTGTTGTGCACTGGGGGGGGTGGGGGTGGGGGGGGGGCGCGGACCTCAGCCTGGCCGGTGCCCTTTAGCAGTCCAGGAGCCCTCAGGGGATGTCCAACTGTGGCTTAGGCCCGCTCTCCCCCCCGAGTCGGACATCCTTAGTGCTGCCGCGGAGGCGGGAGAGGTTCCCACCACCACCACTGTACTTGCCAGCCGTCAGCCCAGCTTGTGGCTGAGTGGCGCTCCCCCTGTGGGAGCACACTGACCACCAGGGTGCAGCTCCTGCATTGAGCATCTGCCCCCTGGTGGTCAGTGTGTGTCATAGTGACTGGTCATTTCACTGTTTGGTCGTTTTGCATATTACCCTTTTATTATGTAGGACTAGAGGCCCGGTGCACAAAAATTTGTGCACTCAGGGGGGAGGGGGTCCCTCAGCCTGGCCTGTGCCCTCTTGCAGTCTGGGACCCCTTGGGAGATAATGACCTGCTGGCTTAGGCCTGCTCCCGGGTGGCAGAGGGCAGGCCCAATCCCTAGGTGCAGCCCCTGGTCGGGCTCAGAGCAGGGCCGATTGGGGAGTTGGGGCGCCGCCCCTGTCATGCACAGAGCAGGGAAGATTGGGAGGTTGCGATGCCACCCTCAGTCACGCTCAGGGTAGGGCTGATTGGGGGGTGGGGCACCGCCCCCTGTCACACTCAAGGCAGGGTCGATGGGGAGGTTGCAGCACCACCCCGTCACTCACAGAGCAGGGCCCATCAGGGGGGTTGGGGCTCCGTACCCTGTCACGCACAGAGCAGGGTCGATCAGGGGGTTGGGGAGATCCCCCCTGTCACGCACAGAGCAGGGCTGATCAGGGGGTTGGGGAGCTCCCCCTTGTCACTCACAGAGTAGGGCCGATAGGGGAGTTGGGGCACCGCCTCCTGTCACACACAGAGCAGGGAAGATCAGGGAGTTGGGGTGCTGCACCCTGTCACACTCAGGGCAGGGATGATGGGGAGGTTATGGCTCTACCCTGTCACACACAGAGCAGGGCCCATGGGGGGGGGGGGGGTGGAGCGCCGCACCCTGTCACACACAGAGCAGGGCCAATCAGGGGGTTGGGGGCCGTACCCTGTCACACACAGAGCCACAGGGCGATCAGGGGCTTGGGGAGCTCCCCCCTATCAGGCACAGAGCAGGGCCGATCAGGGGGTTGGGGCGCCGCACCCTGTCACGAACAGAGCAGGGCGGATAGGGAGATTGTGGCCCCGCTCCCTGTCTCACACAGAGCCGCAGGGCGATCAGGGGGTTTGGGCGCTGCCCCCTGTCACGCTGATCCCAGTGATGGGAGGCCTTGCGGCTCCGCTGATCCCGGTGCTGGGAGGCATATTACCCTTTTACTATATAGGATAGAGGCCTGGTGCACATGTGGGGGCCAGCTGGTTTGCCCTGAAGGGTGTCCTGGATCAGGGTGGGGTTCCCCACTGGGGTGCCTGGCCAGCCTGGGTGAGGGGCTGAAGGCTGTTTTCAGGTTGGCGGTTGACTGAAGCTCCCAACCGCTCCTTTTTTTCTTTTTTTTTTTATTCTGGGCCAGCTTTAGCTCTGAGGCTCCAGCTCTGAGGCCTCCGCTGCTGAAAGCAGGTATCTGGTTTGTTTTGGTTCTATAATCGAAACAATGTATAACTCCAGCTCTGAGATCCCAGCTTTCTGAAAGCAGGTTTCTGGGGTTTTGTTTAGCTTCTATATTTGTTACAATGTTTCTTAAACTGCAAGCTCAGAGGCTGGCAAGGCAGGCGGGGAATGTTGGAGTCCTCCATCACTGAAGCAAGCAAGCCTCATGTTAGTTTCAAGCTGCCTGGCTGCCGGCCGCCATCTTGACTGGCAGTTAATTTGCATATCTCGCTGATTAGCCAATGGGAAGGGTAGTGGTTGTACGCTAATTACCATGTTTCTCTTTTATTAGATAGGATGGTTCTTTAAGCTGAAGCCCAACATATAAAAAAGATGATACTAGAGCAGTTATGGCTGAGGCTGGGATAGGGTGGCACTTCTCTCCCAGGGAGAACCCTGAGTCTCCTTCCCCTCCACCCTGCAAGACCTCTAGGGAGTCTAATAAAAACAAAACAAAATACCAGAACTAGGAAGTGAGGTCACATGATAAATGATCAATATAGTGATCCAAGAATAAAATTAAGAAAACACCATTCACAATAGCAAGCAAAAGAATAAAAATCTTAGTAATTCTATTCAATAAAAAACTAATATGCAAATTGTCCCCTTTGGCAGTCATTTGACTGGAAGACAGGGAGTTCGACCACTTGCTATGATGTGCACTGACCGCCAGAGGGCAGTGCAGAACATGGCAGGCCTCAGTGGTGTGGCACTGGCAGTGGGCAACAGTGGAGACGCTGCTGGCCCCAATGGGCCCCGACAAGAGTGGGACCATGGCGGGATGGTGGAGCAGGTGAGTGGGTGGCGCCAGGCCAAGGAGGGTGCAAGCGGGGACCCGATTACCCGCCGATCGCCCCACAGACGATGACCAGCGGCAGCAGTGAGGAGTGGGGCTGCTGTCTGGCTCCCAGGCACTGAAAGAGCCAGTTGGGGGGCCTGGCCCTGATCAATTGCCCCACAGGCAGGATGGTGGAGCAGGTTAAGGGGTCTTGGCAGGCTGAGGTGGGGTGCCAGGTGGGGCTGCAAGGCTGGGGGCACGAGCTGGGACCTGATCTCCACAGGCCACCCCGAGGGATCCCAACTGTTCACGAATTCGTGCATCAGGCCTCTAGTAAAGTTAATAAAAGGGCAAGACTTATACATCAAAAACTATAAAACATTGTTGAAAGAAATTAAAGACCTAACTAAAAGAAAATTTCTTTTTAAAACACTTTATATGGTGATTTTGTAGCATAAAGATACATAGCTATACATGAAAGATACAAAAATAAACCCTAGCCAGTTTGGCTCAGTGGATAGAGCATCAGCCTGCAGACTGAAGGGTCCCAGGTTATATTCTAATCAAGGGCACATGCTCAGGTTGCAGGCTCAATCCCAAATAGGGGGTGTGCAGGAGGCAGCCGATCAGTGATTCTCTCTCATCAGTGTTTCTATCTCTCTCTCCCTTTCCCTTTCTCTCTGACATTAATAAAAATATATTTTTAAAAGCACACACAACACCCCCCCCCCAAAAAAAAATAGTTGGCAGTGGTTAGGTCTGGTTTATGGGATTATATAGTAACTTAATATATTTTTTTGTTTATTTGTATTTTTTGCATTTTGACTGTAAAAATATTTTAAAGAGAAAAACTAACATTTTAAATTTTAAAATCTTCTTTCTTCTGTTAATGGAAAGGAAGCCAGTTAGTTAAAGTGGAAGTAGTAGTTATAACAAAACAAGTGTGCAGTCTGAACTGGTTCCACTTTTGTAAAGAAAGGTGGGAAGCCACTTCCAGAGGCAGGAGTGTTCTTTAGCTGTAAACACGCCTTTGACCATGGTCATCTATTTCCCTGTGAAAGAAGGTCCTAGGGATTGTCCTCATGTGTCTAAGAAGATTAAAATGGTGAATGAGGGTGACTGTGATGAGCTAAGATGTGCTTTTAGGATATCTAAAGGTCCAGAGAACAATTAAAGTGACCCAGTCGAGAAGTTAGAGGAATACCTTGTGGAGAAGAGTGTTAACATCTGAGACCAGGAGTGTTTGCTCTAGCAGAGCTGATGGGAATGGCGCTGGGCGTGAGGGGTGTTCCTGGGAAGGCCCCAGGCCAGAGAATGGGGTCTGGACTAGGGCATTTTCCTGTGAGGGGAACCCAGGGAGGACGCTGGCTGAACTGGAAACAAAGGTAACTGGTATGGCTGGGGGAGAAGCAGACTGTGCCCCTGAGATTTGGAGAGTTAGGAGAAAAGAAATGTCAGTGAAGTAGGAAAATAAAAAAATCCTCCAAACGGAGGCTTAGAAGAAAAATCTTTGGAGTGAAAAATATCAAAATATTGTTCTTCTCATTTGCCTCAACGGCCTCGCCTCTGGACTCCCCTCTGGTGCAGAAGTTCTCTCTGCATGTTGGCACCACAGTGCACTCTGTTGGGAAAGGAAATACTGGTAGAGACCAGCTAGTCAGGAAAGGCTGGGGGCACGAGCTGGGGCACGATCTCCTCAGGCCACCCCGAGGGACCCCAACTGTGCACAAATTTGTGCATCAGGCCTCTAGTAAAGTTAATAAAAGGGCAAGACCTATACACCAAAAACTATAAAACATTGTTGAAAGAAATTAAAGACCTAACTAAAAGAAAATCTCTTTTTGAAACACTTTATATGGTGATTTTGTAGCATAGAGGAAGTGCTGCTTCACAAATTTGGCTACGGACATTATGCATGCAATGTTTTCTTTTAAAGTTCACAAGAACCTAGTGTAGTCAGTATGATTATCCTGTTTTACAGACATGAAGAGAAAGGAGTCTGATTACTTGTGGTCAAGTTTTCCCGTCAGCTTCAGCCAGCTCTGAGACCAGGCCCCCACTCACCACGCCCATAAGTGCTCTTCTATTGGGAAATGAAAAATTCGTTTTAGGTGAGTCAAGATAGAGAATTCAAATGGGAAGATATTATAAAGTTTCAGTATATTGCATAATTGTTAAAGATATTGTAAAGTTTGGCATTGTTAAAGATATTATAAAGTTTCAGTATATTGTGTAATTTCCCAAATATTCCAGAGACATTTCTTAAGATCTAAAAAAGCAGAAACACTCCATTCTTCAAATGAAAAAATTGCAAGTGTATTTTTTTTAAAACAGAAAGATTTTTTTAAATGTTTTATTGGTTTTTTTAGAGAGATGGGAAGGGAGAGGGAAGAGAGAGAGAAACATCAATTGGCTGCCTCCTGCTGTCCCCCTACGGTGGATGGAGCCCGCAAACCAGGGAAGCAACCAGCGATCTCTTGGCACATGGGCCAATGCTCAACCGGCTGAGGCTCACCAGCCAAGGCTGCAAGTAGTATTCTTAAAATGTAGTATCATTAATGGAATTAGATACACTCAGCTACCTAAGCAGGCATACCATGTCCAACCGACGCAAGATGTTGAGGAAATCAAGTACAGTGGGGCCTTGACTTACGAGTTTAATTCGTTCCGTGACGGAGCTCGTAACTCAAATTACTCGTATGTCAAATCAGAAAGTGAATGAGTGAGACATGTGATGCTGGGCTGATGCTGTGGCATTCACTGTGATGTTCGCTGCGCCAACTAGCGGTGGGGTACCTGAAGCTGGCTTGTAACCCGAATTTTAGCTCGCAACTCAAAGCAAAAAATCGGCCGAGAGACGGCTCATATCTCGAAAAACTCATTAGTCGGGACACTCGTAAGTCAAGGCCCCACTGTATTATTAAACTAGAGGCCTGGTGCGCAGATTCGTGCATCGATGGGGTCCCTTGGCCTGGCCTGCACCCTCTCACAATCTGGGACCCCTCGGGGGATGTTGGAGAGCCTGGTTCAGCCTGATCTCTGCAGGCCAGGTGGAGGGACCCCACTGGTGCACGAATCCATGCACCAGGCCTCTAGTATGCATGTAAGATCTTTGGTTAATCTCTTCCTGCCCTCCCCCCTGTCCCCTTCCCTCTGAGATTCATCAGTCTGTTCCATGTTTCCATGCCTGTGTTTTCCGCTCCTGTGTTGAGCCCCTGCCCCCTGGTGGTCAGTGCGCGTCATAGCTACCAGTCGGCTGGTCAGCCGGTCGGCCGGTGGCTTAGGCTGTTATAGATATAGATGTGATTTAGAGATGTACAAAGAAAGCTCTCAGAGAGGAAGCCTTTAGCACAGTGGTTCTCAACCTTCCTAATGCCGCGACCCTTTAATACAGTTCCTCATGTTGTGGTGACCCCCAATTTCATTGTTACAAATTGAACATAATTAAAGCATAGTGATTAATCACAAAACAATATGTAATTATATATGTGTGTTCTGATGGTCTTAGGCAACCCCTGTGAAAGGTCGTTCGATCCCCAAAGGGGTCGCGACCCACAGGTTGAGAACCGCTGCTTTAGTAGCTTTATACTATGTCTAGATTTTGCTTTTCTATTTTCATATTATAGCAAAGCTGTTAAAAATCAAGAAAGATTACCTGTTTACAGGGTGAAGGAATAAAAGCAACCAATTACACTACATCAGAAGTATCATTTGGGGGGAGAGGGAGATAACTAATAGGAGTGATGAGTCATTTAATTCAAATTCCAACAATAAATTTTAATGAAAACATTTTCATTCATTCATGACTCTTTCATTCATTCTTCATTATTCAGTATTCATTCTTGCCCATGATTCATTCTTTCATTCTTCATTATTCAGTATTCATTCTTGCCTCCCAATGCCAGGTCCTGGTCAGTGTAAGGGAAACAATGAGTAGGACATGGTCTTTCTCCCAGGGAACCTGCAGTCCAGTGAGGCTGATCAGCACGCAGAAGCTAACTACACTGAAGTGATGAGCTTTGTAAAAGCAGCATGAGCAAAGGACTGGGGGAGCCAGAAGAGGGAGGAAGGCATCTTGCAACAAAAACCTGGGGAAAGCACCCCAAGGCCAGAGGCCAGCCCCAATCCCTGGAATGGCTGCCAATGCAGCAGCTGCAGAGCCACAGTTATACCATCATAGCAACAGTCAGAGAGCGAGATGAAGCCTGGACAGGCAGCTCCAGTGTTGTGGTTAACAGGTGTTGAAGCAAGTATGAAGAAAATGTAAGATAAACCACAGCCGGGTTTTGAGGGGTAAGCGCTCTATTGTATACATAAAGAAATAAGATAAGCAGGCAATGTTGGTATTTCAGAGGAGTTTAAATTCATCTTCAAATTGTCAGGATCCCAAGACTTTTCCTATGGTTTTCCTAAGCCTTGATGGTTGCCTGGATTACAGCTGATTTAGAAAGGATGGATGTGTGGAGAGTCAAATGTTTGGAAGTGAAATATGAGCCTCTGTAAGAAAGTGGCTGGAGTTTGGAAGTTTCATGATTGCTAATTCCTCACGCTCTTTTCTTCTTCCCTTAAGAGTCGCAGTGCACCATCCATCCATTCATTCATTACACATGTATGAAGTGCCTACTGTGGACTAAACATTGAGGATACTAGGTGATCAAACGCCATCACTGCTTTCTGGGAATTCAATCTTACTGGAAGGCAACATTAAACAATCCTAGTATCAGGCAATAAATGTAAGATGTATACTGGAAGCACAGTGGAGGAACTGACTGGTTTACCAGACAAAGATGTCACACTGAACACCACCACCAAGCTTGGTTCTAAAAGACGGGCAGTTTTCAAAGGCAAAAGGCACATTAAGGCACAGAATCACATGAAATGCCCAAGAAAGGTGACTAGTTTTAGGGAAAGATTTGAGTGGCAGGAGATGAGCTGGAAAGGCTGGGACTACAATATAGAAAAAAAGAAAATCAATTGCATTAAGAACTTTAGCCCCTCGGAACTTCTGGGTTTAGAGCTAATGGAGTTGCCTCTAAGTAACCCTACCTTGGCTTCCTCCTGTTGTCTACTAGCCTGGCCATTTCCAAGAAAAAGTTTTGAAGCAGGTGAAGTACAGTATGTCACTCTGCTTTCCCCCAGTTTCATTGGGAAACTAGAGGCCTGGTGCACGAAATTCATGCACAAGTGTGTGTGTGTGTGGGGGGGGGGGGGGTCCCTCAGCCCAGCCTGCAACCTCTCCAATTCGGGACCCCTCGGGAGATGTCAGACTACTGGTTTAGGCCCCATGCTGTTGGGGCCTAAATTGGCAGTCGGACATCCCTCTCACGATCTGGGACCGCTAGCTCCTAACTGCTCGCCTGCCTGCCTGCCTCCTTGTCACTAACCACCTCTGCCAGCCTGATCACCGCCAAACCACTCCCCTGCTGGCCTGATTGCCCCCAACTGCCCTGCTCTGCCAGCCTGATGGCCACCAACTGCCCTTCCCTGATGGCCTGATTGCCCCCAACTGCCCTCCCCTGCCAGACTGATCGCCCCTAATCACCTCTGCCTTGGCCCCCACCACCGTGGCTTTGCCTGGAAGGAAGTCTGACATCCGGAAGATGGCTGCTTGACCAGGTCTAAATAGCATATTACCCTTTTATTAGTATAGATAGTTGACATACAATGCTCTGTAAGTTTAAGGTGTACAACATGATGGTTTGGTTTATAAACATTGTGAAATGATAACCACAATAAGTTTAGTTAACATCCCTCATTTCCTATCTATAATAATAAAAGCATAATATGCTAATTAGACTGGATAGCCAGATGACCTTCCAGATGAAGCTGGGGCTGTGAGGGCCGAGGCAAGCCATCACGGCTGCGAGGGCCAAGCCCCTTGCACAAATTTCGTGCATCAGGCCTCTAGTCTTTATATATAAAAGGCTAATATGCAAAGTGTCTGCACTGACCACCAGGTGGCATGGAACGAAGGAAGGCCCTGGCCAGCAGCTGGCAGCTGGAAGGCCCCTGATCACTGGCCAGGCCTAGGGACTCTACCCATGCACAAATTTTGTGCACTGGGCCTCTAGTAGATACAATAAAAAGAAATGAAAGTTCTTGTGATGAGAACTCATAGGATCTACTCTCCTAACAACTTTTTTATATATCATACAACAGTGTTAGCTATGGTCACATCCCCAGTACTTTTCACTGGAAGCTTGTCCCTTTGACCACCTTCCTCCAATTTCTCCTTCCCTCACCTCCACCTCTGCTAACCACAAATCTGATATCGTTTTCTATGAGTTTGTGGAGTCTATGAGTTGTTGTTTTGTTTTGTCTTAACTTCCACATGTAAGTGCTATCATACAGTATGTGTCTTTCTCTGTCTGACTTATTTCACTTAGCATAATTCCCTCAAGACCCATCCATATTGTCACAAATGGATGGACACTTAGGTTGTTTCCAGGCCTTGGCTATCGTAAACAATGCTGCTGTTAACATGGGGTGACAATATCTTTTTGAGGTAATGTTTTCATTTCTTTTTTTTTTTAAGATCTGATTTTTTATTTATTTTTGTTAATCCTCACCCGAGGATATTTTTCCATTGAGTTTTAGAGAATGAAAGGGATGGGGAGAGACAGAGAGAAACATCAATGTGAGAGAGACACATTGGTTGGTTGCCTCCTGCACATGCCCCGACCAGGGCCAGGAACCTGCAACCCTTGATCAGAATTGAACCAGGGACCCTTCAGTCTGAGGACCAATGCTCTATCCACTGAGCCAAACCAGCCAGGGCTGTTTTCATTTCTTTTGGGTATATTCTCAGCAGTGGAATTTCTGGATCATATGGCAATTCTCTCTCTCTCTCTCTCTCTCTCTCTCTCTCTCTCTCTCTATATATATATATATATATATATATATATTTTTTTTTTTGCAAGGAAACTTCATACTGCTTTTCATAGTGGTTGCACCAATTATATTCCCACCCAGAGTTCCCTTTTCCTTATTGTTAAGGGCCACTGGCAAAAAAACACTTGGCTTAAATATGTCAGCTGAAATTCAGAGCGAAGGCAAAGCCACGCCCTGAAGGCAGAACCAGTCAAAAGATTGGACACCACTCAGTCTGACTCTCCCGCCCAGTGTTAAGGGGATGGATCTCATGATGTCGAGCTCAAGGCCCACCCAGATGTGATGTAACTTCCTGTAATTCGAGTATATAATAAACTGCTTCCAGTGCTGGCTCTCTCTCTGTCCCTCCATGAAGGGAAGATGCCATAGAGGTGTCCGTCCCTCATCAGAGGGCAGACACCATACCCAGGCCCAGCTTTGTCTATTTCTGTCTCAGTCTTGTGTTTTATTCATTTTCCTTAACCCTCGTAGCGTTCTATTCAAGATTTCATGAACCCCTGCCGTCTCTTTTAGCGCTGGTCGAGGGAAGAGAGAAACCCCCCATTTCCTCCATATCTATCTCCTCATCAGTATTTGTTATCTCTTGTCTTATTGATGATGGCCATTTTGATCTCTGTCTCCCTTCTACTTCCCCTCCATTCTTCCCCCAAATAACCTGTCTCCATGTATCTTCCTAGCTTCCTTTATCTTGGCCACCTAACAGGGTCCGCCAGCAAGAGACTCCCTTCTTCATGGCTTGGCTCCAGGCTCAAATGAATCTGAAGACACTGAAAAACATAGTAGCTTCACTGTGCCACTTCTTATCACAACACGACTGACTCTTAGCAGAAGTGGTCAAGGTTTTACACAAACTGAGTTTGGGATCTGGCGAGTACGCAATATATACTTGTGTATGTATTTGTGGGGATTTCAGGGGAGGGGGTAGCAGATACTTTGGGGGCTGCCGAAGTCATCACCTGCATCCACACCTCACTGAGAGTGAAGAGCTGGCCATACCGAACCACTCTCACTGTATCCGCTGGTGTCGTGATCCTGTCACCTGTAGTCAGCTCTGCTTGATTGGAGCTTCAATATACAAGATGTTCAATATACAAAATACAGTGGGGCCTTGACTTACAAGTTTAATTCGTTCCGTGATGGAGCTCGTAACTCAAATTACTCGTATGTCAAATCAAAAAGTGAACGAGTGAGACACGTGATGCTGGGCTGATGTTGTGGCGTTCACTGTGACATTCGCTGCGCCAACTAGCGGTGGGGTATCTGAAGCTGGCTTGTAACCCGAATTTTAGCTCGCAACTCAAAGCAAAAAATCGGCCGAGAGACGGCTCATATCTCGAAAAACTCGTTAGTCGGGGCACTCGTAAGTCAAGGCCCCACTGTAGTTATAATTATTACCTGTTAAAGATGTAGTACATTATTTACACTAGCAAAACCACCACCACCACAGTTTCACTTTTAAAGTCCCACTATATCTGTAGGCTTCCTCCCTTAAGGACAGTTGGTGTTTTAATGGGGTGCCTTGAGCAGATTAAAGAGAGAAAAGACAAATTCACGGGCCATAAATTACAGGGTGGTTTTGTTGCCGGAGCTGATGAATGACCTACAAACAGAAGCATCATATTCTAGGAAGTGAAAGCTGCTTCCTGGACCGTATGCTCGTCTTTCACACACACACACTTCGAGGAGACGCGGGTTCCTAGCATGTTCTCCATGCTCTATGTCGGGTTCTAGGAGACACTGGGATGAAGAGAGTGTTTATATGATCAGCATGGCTAGGGGAACGTGAGCTTTTCAGTGCAAGTGAAAACCTGCTTGGTGGTAGTTAAGGAAGAGCCATTTGCCTTGCCTGTGGGTAGTCTAAGCCTTTTACAGTCTCCGGTGGCAGCTTTGGGAGGCAGAAGTAAGAGATGATGCTAATAAGCTCTGATCTTGCAGATGCAGAATGCTGGGCCAAGAATTCACTATGAAAGGCTTTGCCAACGAGGGATTAGGACTGGCACTCAAATCAAAATGCGAGCGCTTCTCTTTTTCTCTTTTTTTTTCACAACCTCTTCCCTCCTACAAAGAAACAGAGGCCTAAGGCACTCGGCACTCTTTTCCTAATCCTACTGAGGGTCTTTAGCTTCACGCGCAAAGGGAAATGGAGGTTTTCTTTTAAGCCAACATCTTAAACAGGTCAGCTGGGAACTCGGCTGCACCTCCCGGGGAAGGTAAAACAGGAACATGCTCCCGGGCCCTCGAGGGGACAATGTCACAAAGCAGGGGTGGCTATAAAGCATCACGGGCGAGGCTTTCACTGCGAGGGAAGATTTAAAACTGCCCGTTGCCAAAGGTGATGTGCCACCTCCATGCAGTCCTGGGAGATCGTTGTTGGAGGCTGGTGCAGTGGAGTCTGGAGAATTCTGAGCATCATCTCTTCTCCTGAGCTGAACTCCCCCAGCACCTTGGGTAAAGGAAAATCCAAACGGAGGGGCTGCAGAAGCGTTCTCCATCTGCCGTGGGCAGGCCTTCCGCAGAGCAGTACAGGCTCAACGAGCAGCAGGAGGGCTGTTCGTGCGAGGCTTATGTTTGCTGTGTTCCCAAACGGAGGTGAAATCTGGCCTCCGATCCCTGAGGTCTAACTAATTCAGTAATGAACTGAGACAGCTTGATAGGCGATATTTCCACCCAATTCCCAGACTGTTCTGTTCTGGGAAGACCTTTTCTAAGTTGAAAATGGAGTAAATATAATGGGCCCCACTCAAAGAATGACAAATCTCGTTGTAAAATCATCTATCAATGAATTGAGTTGGTGATGCCTTAAAATATTCCCCCGTTCCTAACATTGAATATATTCAAGAGTCTCGTTGTCAAGAAAACACAATAGGTTTATAAAGTACCCCATAGGATCATGTGCTTTCAGCGCCTGCCTTATCTTACGCAATTTTTCCGTTTAATCTGGGTTGTATGTATGCTGTTGCAGCTTCAAAACATCTGGGCACAGCAATTTTTCCCCCCTGCACCTGCAAGGGTAAGTACACACATAAACAAAAAAGAAATTAAATCTTCCGCAGAGCTGGGGAAAAAAAAGAACCCAACCAGCCATGAAGCTCAAGGGAGCCGTGTGACAAGAGCTGAGCTGTAAACAAGCTTGAGAGGGATTTAATTCTTATGACAAGTGCCAGTGGTGGCATCTCACATGGACTCGGCATATGCACACATTTCAGAGAGGAGCCACACAGGGTTTAATGCAAATAGGAAAGAGGGGAAAAGGAAAAGCTCTCAGCGCATCCGCTTCTCCTCATCTATAAATAGCCAAGCAAATCAGGATGAGCTAGTGCTGTAATTATCTTGATTTTCAGAATTTTTGCCACTCAGAAGAGATTTTTAAAGTCTCCTCCCTGCTCTTTATAATTATAGCTGCTGTTCCAACCTCTGCCAAGGACTGGGGCTTGCAATGTGATATTCGCCAGGTGGCTGCTCTGCAGCAGCGAAAATTACCAAGTTTCCTTGGTTGGTCCGGTTTTGTCACTTAGGATCCAACTCGAAATTTCCAAGGGCAGCCATTCATCATCTTGTGACAGCCACTTCTTTTTTTTTTTTTTTAATATATTTTATTGATTTTTTACAGAGAGGAAGGGAAGGGGATAGAGAGTTAGAAACATGGATGAGAGAGAAACATCCATCAGCTGCCTCCTGCACAACCCCTACTGGGGAAGTGCCGGCATCGAACCTGGGACCTTTCAGTCCGCAGGCCGACGCTCTATCCACTGAGCCAAACTGGTTACGGCAACAGCCACTTCTTACTTTGCTTGTAACTTCTAGAGACGCTGGCGCTGTTGGGCATCCCCCCACACACCACCACCACCACCACCACCACCACCACCACCACCACCACCATCACCACCACCACCACTGTCCCCCTGCACGTGCGAGGCTGAGGTTCAGGGGTGGCTGTGTTTCATTCTGCATGGAATCGCACACACCCATGTCAGGAGAGGGTTAGAAACCACATCTGTGACAGCCCGGAAGCCAGGCCCCTCCCAAAGGTGAAATGCCATGTTTCTGAGCCTATTTTCTTGTATGTTCAAGAGCTGGAGAGCAGGGTGGGGAAGGAGAGTGGGGAGTGAGTCTTCAAATCAGACAGGTGAGACTATACTAACCGGTGCATTGCTATAGATGCCTTTGCCGCGCCTTAGTAACCGTGAGCGGCCCCTACCATGTGCTGTATGTACCGTAGCATTGAAATGCAATTGCTGCGCTTGGATTTTTCTTTAACACCAGGTACCATTTGGGTTGTCTTAATGAGACATTTTTGTTTTGTATACACAAAACATTTTGGTACTTTCCCAGCATTCCTTTTTATTTATTTATTTTTACACCAGTTAAAGCCATTTTGGACAATGTTTGTTCTTGTTGGTAAGATCACTGGAGAATAATAACCAGGCTTTTTGTTGGTTCAGATTTTTCCTGAGTGTCCAGCACCATTAGCTCTGGTGGTTGGTTGGAAGTACTAGGCTGTGTGTGGCAGTGGGGGTATGGCCTCCAAGACTTCTACTTGGTGGAACTTCAGTCATGCTGACAATAGGATCCTATGTTTATGCAATTCTGTAATACCCCTGTGTACAGTTAGAATTATAATGAAAGATGAAGGATCTGAACTAGAAAGTAGGTATAAACCATTACCAGGCCCTTTGCAAATGCCCTAAATAGTGTTCCCATGGAATTAACACTTGCCACAAATATATAAGCTATATTAATTATGCGAATTACATAAAACTGCCAAAACACAGTAATGTATATATAGCAGTATAAGATCTTGGGGGTGGGGGGGAACCAGTGTGCTTTTTATCTGTGACTGAGAAAGCCATTTTAGTGGGCGATTGCCATTTAAGGCTCAGTTTGATGTGCACTTGAATGATGCATGCATAGTACAGTATGCAGATATGGTTTCTGGTTGCATATGGCAATGAGATGTTTATTATACTTAAAAAGACATCTGTTATGTAGAGTTGAAATAAATTTTGCATTCTCTTTAAAAAAGCAATATGACAAACCAGGCAGGTGGGATGGGAAACCCTGCTAGTTGCCGACCTAGTATCTCTCTCCTACATCAAGACCAGGCAAACTGTGGTCGGCAAGCTAAATCCAGCTGCTGCCTGTGTTTATGAATAAAGTGTTACTGGTACGCAGCCTCCCCGTGTGTTTACTGCCTATGGCTGCTTTCATGCTACAAGGGCAGTTCTGCCTCATGAGATGCAAGAGAAAGTGAACTCAGTGAGGCCTTCAGGGAAGCTACTGTTTGTCTAGATTACAAGGGGAAAGCTCCCCGAATCTCTTTCCCAAAAGGCATCTGCCTTTGTGGTATAGACCCCCCTAAATATAGTGGCTAACCCAGTGGTCAACAGCAGCATTCCTGATGATGGCGATGCTCTGACTTAGCAGCTTAGCGCCATTGAATTTAGGATGTGAGAGGAGCTGGAACTGGTGGAATACTCTCCAGTCTGTATTGGAAGACTTTCTCTTTATCCCGTTTATGAGGAGGTAAAAACCATTCCTGAGTGATGCCCACAGCTCTCCCTGCAGCACTTCTCTCCCTTTCCCTGCCCTCCTCTTTCTTTTCCCTGCTGTGGTTTCCATGAACGAGGGTGGGGGGTAGGGGGGTTAGTGAGAGATGAAGAAAGCGGGAGGAGCGGAGAGTCCTCAGAACAATCAGAGCAATTTCTCCCCGCGAGCCTCATCAGACCCTGGTCAAACTACACCCATTAATGGATTTTTCTCAAAATGTGGGCATTGCAGTAACAAGATCAGTCCCTGCCATGAGGTAGCTTCAATGGGGACACTATTACCCCACCCTAGGGTCCCCTCTGCTTCCTTCACTGGCCTCCGTAGGATAGTGAAGATTCTAGAAGAAAACCTTAAGTGGACATTGAAATTCCTAACCTTTTCTCAGAAAATCCAAGCAAAATACAAAGAGATTTTGCAGCCCAAGTTTTTGTGGAAGATAACTTGTCTGATATGTTCCTCCTTACCATCCTAAAAGGTCTGCAATCAAATATGATCTCACCTTGTGCAAGACCTATGTTGAATTTTGAAATACAAAGATGATGAAGTTCTGGACTTGAATTCCTGGAAGTATTTACTAACTAGAGGTCCAATGCATGAAATTCGTGCATAGGTTGGGTCCATAGGCCTGGCTGGCGATCAGGGCTGATTTGTGGGGCGACCGGCAGGGTTATCGGGGGCCCCTGTTGGCACCTGCCTGGGCTGGCCTGGGGGCAGCTCCTGCGTTGAGTGTCTGCCCCCTGATGGTCAGTGCGTGTCATAGCAAACGGTCATTTCACCATTTGGTTGATTTGCATATTAGGCTTTTATTACCCAGAATAGGAATTTTCTTCATTTTTAAATTTTAAAAAATCCTTAAGAAGAGAATAATGTGGCCACTTGCACAAATGCTTTTATCTCATAGATATCATCAGGAAAGAATAAAAATACTTTTATTAGTAGTATTAATTTTAAACATTATTCAGTCTACTAATACTATCTTGGTTTGGTTGTAAATGGTCTATAGTTGATTTAATTCTTCATGGTTTTGTCTACAAGTTAATTCCTACCCAAGGGTGTAAAAAAAGTATGCTGGTGACTCTAAGGCACTTCTGAAAGAGTGAGTGGAGTGGAGGAAAGAGCTCATGCTTTAAGGTCTTACAGAACCACATCGTCATCTCTGTTTTGCCCTCAGTTGCTATGAATTCATGGTCTACTTCTTAACTGTTTCTGATTCAATATTCCTTATTAGTAAATGCTCAATAAATAGACTTTGGTAGCTAAAGCTATTATCAGTAGAAGTCTAAAATGTCTTTAATTCAGTCAAACTAATGGTTACTCACAACTCACTCTATTCTTGTAAAGGGTTTTAGTGAGTGAATTGAACTTGGATTGAATTGGACAGTGCCCACATAATTTCCACTACCCTAGATTGTGTTTCTGCACTCCTTACAGGTGACCTCCAGGAGCGAAAAGTAGTGACATGTTTGTCTGTAGAACATACCAGTTTAATTGGCCAAACCGACATTTAGACCTTGCTGTAGGGAGCGGCTGTAGAGTTAAGCTCAGACTGACCTGTGGCAGGGCCACAAACAAGTCCCAGCTTGGAACGTGGCACACCTTGCAGTTTATGTCAAGAAAGGAGAGGGTTTCAGATATGTATAAGCAATTCAATGGTTTTAAGGGTTATTTCCATTTGTCCTCTTTGCAACAGGGAAGAAGAACTTGCTCCCCTCCCCCCAATATTTTTTTCTTCATTTTAGGGGAAATGTATTGTTAAATCAGGTCGAATAATAAGTGGCTTCAGAAATGTTTACAAGTCAATACCAAATGTTACATTTCCCACAACAAATTCACACCAGAAAATAATTAGATTCTGTACCAAGCTCACTGATGCTGAGTCTTACTCCACTGATTCCTATTCTCTGTGGGGAGGCAGACCCAAAGTTAATGCCTGAAGATTGGTTTATGGATTTTAGTTTCTTAATTCCCTTGAGAGAGTTCAAATGGCCGCAGCTGCTGGGCTTATCAAAGTGTAGCTACAGACATCTGTACTGCGTTTCCTAGTGTTTTTATATTCCCTATGCTTATTTAAATGTAATGTGACTGACCCTAAGCCCAATCAGTTTAACTTTACATTGAGAGTTTATTGGGGATCTTGGAGGTGGGATTAGAGTGAGTTTCATGATGAAAATTCAAACACAGAGGTAAAAAGATGTCTTTGGGAAGACCCTTTGTCTATGAAAATGAAGAAACAGACAAAAGAGAAGAAAAATTATGCCCACAAAGGCTGCCCCGGTAAGAACTTCATAATAAGAATGGAAGAAGTATGGAAAACAGGGAGTAAGTTTGAGAAATGGATAGTCCATCCTTGGTTCCACCTTTCTGGAACAACTTGCCTATGGCTAGAATGTTTGGGGATTTACTTGTATAACAGTCTGGGATGGAGGATTCTAATTATTTTTATAGAAAGGTGAATTCTTTCATTTTTCTTATTTCGTTAGTAGCTTTGGTCTATTCACATTTTAGATTTCATATTGCATCATTTTTTACCTTTGTATACTTTTATAGATACTTACTCCTTTTGTCTTGGTTTTCAAATATATTGGTATATATATGTATAATTTTAAATTTCTAACTTCTTTCTGTCTTGTTTCTTTCCACTTTCTCTCTTTTTTCCCCCTTTTATCATTCTTGTCAGAAGCTTGTCTATTTTATTTATTTATTGTTAAATCCAGTCCTTGCTTTAACTAAATTTTTCTATTTTTTTGCTGTTGCTGTTGTTCAGTGTTTTATTGACTTCTCATCTTATATTTATTATTTCCTTCCTACATATTTGTTTGGACTTTCTCTATTGTTCATTTTCCAACTTCCTGAAGTAAGTACTTAAATCACTCTGGTTACTGACATATATAAGTTGATCAAATCTATAAATTTACTTCTACATAGTGATTTAGTATGTCCTACAAATTTTGACCTGTATATTTGAAATACTATTTAATTTTAAGTTTTCTCTTTAAAAGACCAAAAGATTATAGGTATATTTTTTAGTTTCTAGACATGTGTATCTTAAAGTTTCTTTTCTTGTTACTGATTTCTCATTTTATTGAATACGGTCAGGTAATACTATATCATTTGTTTCTTTGGAATTTATTGTGTCTTCTGCCACATCTGTTACATAGCTGATTTGAATAAATGTTTCGTATGTGCTTGAAAAAGTAGTGTATTCTTTCTTAGTGATGATAGTAGCATGATACGTAAGGTGTCTACACTCAAATAGAGGGTAGGTAGGGTAGGTAGACTCAAGTTCTTAATTTGGTTATGTAAATCTTTATATTTGATTTGTAAGATTCTGAACAAAAGTTGGCCACATGGATTTAAAAACCTCCGAATTCAGGGTTGAGCGAGTGATACTATGGTGATAACTTATTCTTATGGAGGCAAAGCATGGCAGTTGTAAGAAGAGTGGAAGCAGAGAATGAAGGAAGGAAATAAATGGGGTTCTCACAGTGGAAGGAGAATTAAGGAAGGTTGCTCCAATGTAGGCCCCGTGGTTAGCTTATAGCCTGGAGAAAGGTAACGTGTGTTCCTTTCATTTGGGAACCAAACTGCCTTGTTTTGGGACATCTTGTACGGTGGGGAAAGACAGAAAGAGAGAATTCTTTGCTGTTACCTGCAAACTGCTGCTTCCTCGACACAACAAGAACGCTCTATGCTGTGCTGGGCAGGGATAGGTAATTACATTGGAACCACTCCCTCCCCACCCCCCACCCCCCACCCCCCGCCCCGTCATTCTTGCTTTGTGTGAACAAAACTCAAATTTGGCAGCAATGTAGGGGTTACACATTAATGGGGTTATTTGGCCTGAAACTAGTATTTTTCAATGCATGTGAGCTGCCCTGGGGCTCAGAAATATTTTGGGAAGTGAACGTTATAAAAGACTGGACAAGACCAGGGGAAGAACTGGAAGCCATGGTTTTGGGGCATCAAGTGTCAGTATGCCTTAATTTGTACTCATAATATGGTTCAACATACTGGTTTTTAGATGTGTGTGTGTATGTGCATTATCATTTTATATGTACTTAGAAAAAGATAACATATGTAGCATGCATATAACTTTTTTTCACAAGTAGCATACAGCTTTGTTAACCTGCTTCATCCATTCAACAATGTAGCATTGATATAGTATAATAGGCAATAAAAATATTCCGCTGACAGAAAGAACGAGTACATTTGAAAATTTTAGGTATTCACACACTAGCTTGTCTGATCAGACCCAATTTACTTAGCAGGAAGTATCCAAATATTTAAGTATGCAAATGTATGAAACCAAATGAGACATCATTTAATTCCTTTATTGTCTTACAGTGAAAGACAGCAAATGAGCAAGCTGATGGCTTTATGCCAATTATTTTTACTATGATTTCTTTTATGCTAAGGTATAGCTGAAGGCAAGCCCTCAAATTCTAGCATGAGCATGCAGCAGCAATAACATGAATATTTTAGGGGCTATACGATTCTTTTCATGGATTATGGTTGGAAATAAAAAATTTAAGCTGCAACTGCTTTGGCAAAAATGCCATCAACAACTGGGACTAAATGTAAGTGTGTGTGAAGGGCCTCATTCCCAGACTTGCTTCTAAAAGACCCCAAATCGAGGGTCCAAGGCCCTTCACATTGGGATCGTCTTTCTTCCTATTGTCCTAGATTAATCTTTTACCGTCCCTAATTCAACTCCACACCTCCCTCCAGTCTCACAGGCTTACTTGAGCAGGACAAGCATTTTCATCATTCCAGAAATATAGCCCAAGGACTGTCTTCCAATACTAAGGCCAGGTTGGCCGGTGTTGCTCAGTGGTTGAGCATGGACCCATGAACTGGGAGGTCACCGTTTGATTCCCAGTCAGGGCACATGCCCATGTTGAGAGCTCAATCCCCAGTCGAGGGCGTGCAGGAGGCAGCCGATCAATGATTCTCTCTCATCATTGATGTTTCTATCTCTCTCTCCCTCTCCCTTCCTCTCTCTGAAATAAATGAAAACCTATTTTTTAAAAATTCTACAGCCAGCAAGCCTCCAGGACAATGGCGGCAACACAGAAACTCAGAGGGACTGAGAGTGGCTGAGCTAAAGGGAACAGTGGCTGGCAGGCTCAGGTTGTGACCCAGCCCGACAGCAACATTTCCTCTACTCCAGTGTTTCTCAACCTTGGCTGCACATTAGAATCACCTGGGAATCTTTTTAAAATCCTGATTTCTGGGCCTCATCCTCCGGAAATTCTGTTTCTTTGTTATGGGGTGGGGCCACAATATTAGTAACAAAGAAACAGAATTTCCAGAGGATGAGGCCCAGAAATCAGGATTTTAAAGATTCCCAGGTGATTCTAATGTGCAGCCAAGGTTGAGAACCACTGCTCTACTCTTTCCACCAGCCTGAACACTTAGCTGCACCTGCCTCTAGCAGACTGTTTCTATTGGTCAGACGGTGACCACCACAAGCACCACATCAAAACCCTCCCTTTGGCACAGCACAAAGCCCTGTCCCAGTGACAGCTCATTGGGAACACCCATTCACAGTGAAGGGAGACAGGATTAACCTTGAGGAAAACTAGCCAATCAGAGTATTTAGCCTATTTGTTTAAGGGGAGTTTCCCCCTTCCAGGAAAAAAAAAAAAATACAGTAGTTCTGTGTTTAAGGCACATCAAGAATTAATGAACCTCATTCCCTCTTTCTTACCCAAGGCACATGACTGCTTAAAATCACAAAGTGCTGGCCTAGGCAGTGGTTCCAGAACCTGGGGCCTCAGCACAACATTCTAAAGACTCATCCTCATAATGAATTACTGTTTTAGTGGTCGTCCTGGTAACATATGGTGAATGGAAAACACTTTCTGTAGATTAAGCAACATCGTTCCCATTAACGGTTTACTGTACTTGAGACTTTAAAGAAAGTTTACTAACTGCTCATTTGGTGCAGTTTCTGCTGAACTATTTAAAGCACCTCCTTACTGCTTTCACTCTGCATTTGCATGAGAAAGTACAATGCCAATGAAATTCCTCTATTGCCTCAAATGCTAAAAATAAACACAAGCTGAATCCCAACCATGAATACATTTCCCTGTTTATGCTATGACCTTCCTCTTATCCGAAGCCAGGCCTAATAAATCAATACACAATGCCCACAGTTGCAGAAGGACACAGCCGGAAGGTTAGGGCGCCATTAAGGTAACAAAACATGAACGTCTCATGAATGGCTTTGGGAAGTGCTGGAGACACTTGGTTCCGGGTTCTACATTTAGGTAGAAAACTCCACATTTAATTTAACTAATACTAGTTCCACCATCGCCAGAATCACATGATGTGAAATGTACTGACACTCAGAGGAAACCAGAAATTAATGATATTGGCTCCGTTGGCTGATTTGAATTTTACTTATTGGGATAAATAATCACAAGAGAAAATCAGATGCAAGACATAACTTTTGCTGACCATGTTTTGTTTGTTTATTTTTGCAAAGCTGAGTGTTTCTCTTGCTCTCGCTCCTCCCGGCCCTGCAACGTTCTTCTCACTATATGAAGCTTAGCTATTAACTTTAAGCCTGCATCAGACGACTTTCGCAAAGTAGACCCAATCGGTTCCATATTCCTCATACACACTTCTCTGGCTCCAAGAAACCTTGGCCACTTCTACCTGGAATGTCTGCTCCTTGCTGCCTCAGGCCCCTCCCCCTCCATTCAAATCTCTGTGCTTTAGGAAGCTCTTCCGTCAAGGAGTCCTCAACAATCCCCTCCGGTCCCAGGCATTCTGACCCTTACGCTGTGATTGTGCCTTGCATCTTCACACATGTCATCTTCCCTAAAATCGTTAGCAAATATGGTTTTGAGTTACTTTTGAGTTGCCACCCATTTTCGCTTGGATATAGCTGACTTGTACAGTGTCTTCCTCACAGCTACCATTCAATAAATGTTACTTCTGGACCACTGGAAGCTTAGCATATCAACTTGAAACACAGTGCCATCTACTGGTAAAAATGCCACACTACTGTCAATACGATGACATTCTACCTAATGAATGTATACCTTCAATGCATGCATACACACATACACAAGTTCTCAGTTTGATTAAAGAATAAGAAATATATCAAATCAATACTTTAGTAAGATGTGTGTTTTCAAAAGAGAAATGACAATGAAACAAGAAATGATCCCCATTTGGATCCTCTAAATGAAGCCATCATCTCCAAAGAATGAGGTGTGAATTGTAGGCTCTGTCCTCTGGATGTTTTGCAACCTCTCCTTTCTATTTATTGAAATAAATCATATATGCAACAAGAAACTAAGACAACATACGATAGAATGTCTGCTGTCATTACGTTTCTATGGAAAGGGCGCTGGTTAATGAGGAAGACCCGTTTCTGTGTTTGTTTTATCCCATGAACTCAGTCTTCCCAACCAATGAGCCGTATCTCCGGTTCTGACAATATCTCAAAGTCATGAATCTGAGTGAGCATGATTTCTCAGCACAAAGTAGAGGGATGTAGAAAAGAGCAGATAAAAAAAAATATTTAGTCCCTGTTTATCAGGCTAACATGTTAGCCTATAAAATAATTGCTCAAACCCTTTAATAACTCCAATCTTTCTACTCCCTGTAAAGCAAATCACATCACGGGTAAATTAACTGCACAGGAGTGGGCCTGTAAACGGAGAGCAAACTTTTCTTTGCGCGCACAGAGGCTGATTGAGATAGCGTGGGATCATTAGTGACCGAGCAGATGCCCCATCTGTAACCCAGAGACAGCTCTGAGCCGTCCAGAGAGCCTTTCATTTCCTACAGAGAGGTGAACTCGGAACTTGTCACTGATTTTTGCACCCTCTTAATCTTCCTGTTTATTCTGTGCTTCATTAAAGTCAATCTCCACAGGGCAGACTGTCATCCGAGCTCGGCCGGTCCTGCTGTCTGCTCTCTCCAGAGAGCATCCTTCATCCTGATGAACGGGCTGTGAGCCGAGCACGTGACTGGGCTCCTTAAGGTAAATAGATTACAGAGAGCTTCTCCCGCCACACTCAGCGACAGAATTTGATAAGCAGGAACCTTGACGTGGGCATCTCGGTGGAGACAATGCTTTTTCTGAGAGACGGGGTTTCACATTTACGGTTGCAAAATGAGATGGAGGATATTTATTCTTATCACTGTGTCATACTATCCCTTAACGGCTGCATTCGCTCGTGTCACTCGCCTGCCAAGTGTCTCCCTCAGGACTCAGGATCACTTACAGGATGTCCTCTGTGTGCCAGGCTCTGTGCGAGGCACTGGAGACACACAGATCCACACGGGCAGGGAAGACGGTGGCCATGGCAGGACGCACAGGGAAGCTCTGTGGGAAGCTATGAAGCAGCCACCAGACAACAGCAGCCTGTGTACTGTGTTGGGGGAGCCGGCACGGCCATGGCATACTCAGCCCCAGGGCGCCTTATGTGCCGCACCAGCTCAGCCTGGTTCAGTGACCCTGAGTTGGGGGGGTGGGGGGGTGCGGTGAAAGGATTGAGAAAAGACAGACAAGAGAATGAAAGCTGGGTCTCGGTGGGATGCTGCTCCCTGATGAGGAGACAGCGCCCACAAGCCGTGTCTTTATTTTATAGCAGATGCCACGAGGCAAAGCAGGGGCATGATCACGTTGTTTACAGCATTCTTGTGAGTTTCAACCTCACTCAACTACATGCACCTGAACTCTATCGCACAGGCACGTGGGGCCACGTGTTCGGACCATAGGTTCAAGCTTACAACCACAGCTGTTGGCTATAATTGTGCTGGGAGGGCCCTGCCCTCCAGCTGGGACTTGCACGTGGCAATGAGAGGACCCTGTCCTTTCATTAGTCCGAGGCTAGAACCCGGCCAAAACACCGTACCCGCGCCCCACACTGTGTGTCTGTTTGTTGGACTTCCAGACTATGTCATCCCAGAGCCATGATTCCATCAGGATGAAAAAGCAGCAGCAGGGCCCAAGGCTGTACTCTGGGAAGCCCTGTTCCTACCCTGCCTCACGTTGACAGATCAGGCCACAGGCCTCCCCCTGAGGTGGCGTGACTTTCCTACCTGGTCAGCCAGACGTGGACCAAGTCTAGAGAAGGAAAGACTCACCTCTCAGGTAGGGGCTTAGAGGCATCTCGGATTCCTGAGCTGAGGACAGGTGCTCCTGTGACCACCTGCTGAGCCTCGGAGTCACTCCCCAACACCTGGATGATGGGAACTGAGAAAAACCCATGGGTTGTAGCAAGGGCAAATGTATGGGCAGTCCTATAAGAAGTTGGAAGCTTCACCCAGCCGGCTTACATCAGTGGTTGAGCATCAGCCTATGAGCCAGGAGGTCACGGGTTCCATTCCCAGTCAGGGCACAGGCCCAGGGGTTGCTGGCTCAATACCAGTAGGGGGCATACAGGAGGCAGCCAATCAATAATTCTCATCATTGATGTTTCTATCTCTCTCTTCCTCTCCTTTCCTCTCTGAAATCAATGAAATATATATATATATATATATATATATATATATATATATATATATATACATATATACACACACATATATATTTCAAAATTGGAAGCTTCCATCCTGGATGATCAGGGCGAGGTCTATGTGGAAAGTGTTACTGTGAAGGTCACTCCTTCTTAACGGAGGAGGATGAGGTCAGAGGAGACTCCCAGCCACCGCGCCCCAGTTCTCCCAGGTCAGAGTCACAGACATCCACGAAGAGTCCTGGTAGTTGGCCTTTCTCTGTGATTGCAGCTTCTGCCTGGGAGGCTTGAGATCAGGGGACAAGACAGCCAAGGAGATTGTGTTATATTCTACCAGGGGCTGCTCAGGGCTCCTGACCCGCCTCTCGCTCACTATGGTCATAGCAGCAGCACAGCACTGCTGCCAGGGCACGACGGGCAGGGGCTGCGCCCCTGTGGGGCTGAACACTCCTCCTTTCAGCCCTCCAGGCCTTTACTGCACCACATGCACCCTCCCTCTGAGCTCCCCTGACAACACACTCTTAGCATTTTATTACATTCAGTCTCATAACCAATGGTTCCTTGGATGCTGTGTTACCACCATAAGGTCACATTTGTGTCTTTCACGTCTTTGAAATGAGACACACAGTATCAGGCATGCAGCAGGTGACCAATCCTTAATCTCAGAAAAGAGGATGCTCTGTAGAAACCTTCCTACTGTCACCGAATAGGAAACAAATTTGTAGAATTGCTGCCTTATCCATGCTACAGTGTCTAATGAGACTTACAGGTCACTGGGCGGGTGCTGTGAAGGAGACAGAGATGGCCCAGAGACGGGCCGGCGCTCACGGACCTGTCAGGGAGGGCCGGAAACAGGTCATGCGCCCCAGACACCAAAGGTGGAAACCCACAAGGAATGAAAATTAAGTCTGAGGGATCTCAGGTGAGGCAGATAAGGGTCAGCTGAGAAGGGAAGGATGGTTGTATGGAGCGGGTGGCACCTGAACCTGATCTTGAAGGACTTGCTTGTGGGAATGGGGAACAGTATTCGAGTGTGGATGCAGTTTGGCCTTCACCAAGCTTGATGTCCAGCCCAAAACCAGACACAGGGTCATCTGGGACGGCCATGGAGAGCCACCTGAGGGTTTGCTGAAAGAGGACCTTCCCTCCACCAGAATCAGAGCTCTTTGCTGAGGTCTTCCCCAGCTCCCCACACACAAATTGCTGTTTTTCTCCTCTTTTTTCTCCGTTTCCATTGTCTCCTCTCACTGCCCCCTCCCCCAGGTAAAACTTTGTGGTTCCACTTGCCTTTGGCAGCAGACTCTGAGATGGGGCCCTGACCCTATCCTGTCATTTCCAGTTCCAGCCCCAGCCCCTGCCCCTGCCCCTGCCCCTGCCCCAGCCCCAGCCCCTGCCCCAGCGCCAGCCCCTGCCCCAGCCCCAGCCCAGCCCTGCCCCTGCCCCAGCCCCTGCCCCTGCCCCTGCCCCAGCCCCTGCCCCTGCCCCTGCCCCTGCCCCAGCCGGCCAGACCAGGGCTCACCTGTGGCCCAGCTCCTCACTGCCCACACGTGGGGTGCATTTACGGGCCTGCCTCGGGCCTGAAGCTGATTAGCTCAAATTGTGAGGGGTCGGGTGGGGAAGGGAGGAGGGGGCAGCACAGGGTGCTCTCTCAGGCCTGCCTGCACTCCGGGGTGCACTCTGCACGGAGTAAGCCAGGCTGGCTCGGACTGCAAGGCAAGGAGCTGGAGCCCTCCCCACTGAGCGCCCCTCAGGCCTCTCCGCGCAGGCCCCCTGCCCGCCTCACTCCTCCTTCAGGTTGGCTCTCCACAGCCCTCCTCCCTGCACGGAAGGGTCCTCCTCTGCCCAAGCCAGGACACTCCTGGGCACCTCCCTGACCCAGCCTGGAACCTGGCCTGTCCCGCCCCCTCACAGTAGCAGCTTCAGCCTCCCTGGGCACCCCCAGCAGCCAGCCATCTCCACCCTCCACTCTGCTTGCTTGCTTTTGTCTCCCTGTCTGCACTCCCTTTGGATTTAGGGGCAGAGGGAAAGCAGCTTGGTGAGCTGGGGGGTGGGGAGGGGGCGGGCACAGCGAGATGCTGGATAACGGCCTTCTTAACTCAGCTTCAAGGCTGCCCCCTCCCCCCCCACACACACACACACAAGTTCCTCTCCATTCTTTCCTCAGGACCTGGTCTTTAGCTTCCTGCCCTCCACGTAGCTGGAAATGGCAGCAGCCACATCAGGAGGCGTCTGAGAGCAGCCCTGGAGGGAAAGGACAGGGCGTCCTGGCGTCTGGGGCAGCAGCGGGTGAGGTGCCCCCACCTCTGGGGCTCTAGGCTCCTGTCTGGGGGGGCTGAGGCTCCTCCCCTCCCGGGCAAACACAATTCACCGTTGCTTGGGAGTGATGACTGCCTTTTCACCTCTTGGCTTAAGTTCCTTCATCCCAAAAGTAAACATTTAAATGTGGCAGAAACACATGATCTAGTTCTCATCCTTGGGTAGAAATGCAGTTTCCCGTCCTTCCGTGTCACCCTCTCTGAGGCAGGGCAGTGAAGAGGGCCGTGCGAGCGGCTTCCCTCCACCTTTTGTCACCGTTGTCACCTGCCAGCCCACGGGAGCCTCTGGCCTCGCTGTCTGTCCTCAGTGCTGACGGGAGCCGGGCTGAGCTCGCACTGCAGTCCCCGAACTTCCGGGAACTTCCAAACTCTTGCTTAGGATTTTCTGTGGGTTTGCACCACATGGAAAGGCTAGAGGGGTGCCTCTGTGCTGTAATCGGGCCCAGGAGCCTGGTATTTGAAAGCGAGGGCAGCAACCTCCACACCCCGGGCCTGATATGACTGCCGGCCCGGGAACCTGTGGCCACAGGGCAGCCCAGCTCAGGGCCAGCCCGGGTGGGCAGGGAGGTCTTCGCAACAGGGTCCCACCAGGTCCTCCACTTCCACAGCCCAGACACCCCACTGGCGGCCGCTCAGTGTCTTAATCAGTTCACGGTGAAGGCTCAGGAGCTGATCACTGGCCCCGAAATGAAGACAGTAAATACTGACGTCTCCTCAAAAGAAGTTTAACACCAGGAAAAACTGACACTAGACTCAAAATAGTTCTCATGTTAGAAATTGTCCCGTGGAAGCACTTGCGTGAGTGATAGAGCATCCTTCTCAGGGCTCTGAGGGGATGCTGCAGAAGCCCAGAGGCCAGGCCCGCGGAGCCAACGCTGTCCTCCAGGCCGCAGCCCCGCTCCCCTAGGCCGGCCGCCTTCCCTGCCGGCGGAGACTGCCCAGGACTTGGGAGCTGTTCACCAGTCCATGGGGACGCCAAGCCCAGTTCAGCTAACTTCTCCACCTAACCTCCATTTTCTGTTGCTTGTAACTCATGTTTTATTATAGTCACTGTATAAGATAACTGTTGTGTGTGTCTAAGACTTTAAATTTGGGATTCAGAAAATTAGAGTCAGTAGGAAAGCTAATATAACTTCCGACTTTCACAGATTAGGAAGCAAATTTGTAGAATCACTGCTTTACCCATGCCACGGTGTTTAATGAAACGTTGAGGTCCCTGGGCGGGGTGCTGTGGAGAAGACAGATGTCCAAGAGATGACCCCCGCCCCCCCCACCCCCCAACACACACACACACTCACACTCATGGACCTTTCAGTGAGGCATGGAAAGGTGGAAACCCACAAGGAAGGCAAAAATATGTCTGAGGGGTCTCAGGTGAGGGAGATGAGGGCAGCTGAGAACGAAAGGGCGGTTGTGTGGAGAGGGCGGCGGCACGGGAGCCCCATGTGGAAGGACTTGCTGGGGGGATGGGGGTGGGGAGGGGGGGAGAGGGCGCTGGTGTGGAAGCACTTCCAGGGAAGGAAAGGCGAAGGAGAGCATTGGACGCTAAGGCTGGGCCACGTAAGGGTCACATGACAGCAGCCCTGGTGTGCCCGCCAGGAAGCGCCCCTGTCACCGGTGAGCGGGAAGCACTATCGAGGAAGAACTTATACAAAACATTCAGCCTCTTGCACACGTTTTGAACTCCCTTTAAAAAAGTGAATTTTCTTCCCATCCTCGGAGGTTTAAGTACTGCCTGGATGTGCTTTCATCCACTCTCCGCTGTGACTTGTAGAGTCGAAAAGGGGATTCCGGCATGGACCAGATAACTGCTAAGGTTACTTGTGATTGGGATTCCATGATCCGGAGTTTGAACCAGAACCTGACCCTATATCGTAGGGAAGACTGTAGGGTTTCTTTCTGTTCTCAGCACCTGCTAAGTTAATGTTTTCTCAGTTGACAGGAACAGAGTTGTGCTTTAGGAAGGGGACTTTGGCAGCAAGGTTTAAACTAGATCAGCAAGAAGGGGGAGACTGGTTAGGACACTAGTATTCATTTTCAAGGCCTAACCAGGTTAGTGGAACGGGGAACAGGAAGCAGATTGACATTGTGGATGCAGAATCAAGGTTACTGTTTTGTTGTAATTATTTGCGACGCTCCTCCTTGATGGACTGAAAATTCCACAAGATCAAGAAGTGTATCGTATTTGACTTTATTATCCCCACTGCAACCGAGCCACTCAGCCGGGGTAAGGTAATACTTATATTTTAATACATGTTAGAAACAAAGACTTTGATTTTCCTAGTGCTCCAATCTGGGTTCCCCCAGGAGCAGAGATGAGCATGCAGAGCATGCATGAGGAAGTACCCTTTGTGGAAGGGAAGGGGTCAGGACTTGGGTAGAGGGAAGAGCTGAGCTCAATGCAGTCTTATCAAAGGCCTCAGCCCCACCCTGGAGAGCTCTTCTGAAAAGCTGGTACGGCCATTTAGAGTTGACCCCCCTTGCAGTGAGTCAGCTAGGCTCTCACACTCCCACCTCAACCAGATATTGGATGCAAGCTAAGCCTGGGTGAGAGAGATTGCTCTGTAGCCACAGGCAAGTTCTGGAGAGGGCTGAGGGCTAAGGACTGTCCACTGACAGCACTCCCAGCAGTAAAGGGAAATAAGTACTTACACCTGAAGACAGACCTGGGAAGCACGGCACAGCATCCATCACACCTGGTGTTTTCATGTTGATGACACTTTTTGGTTGCTAGCATGATTCTGGGTAACTATTGTGAGGCAGTTGGATAAGAGTCTCCACTGAGCTGCCTTTACCACTGAGGAATCTTTTCTTGTCAATGCTGTGCTTCTGAAGCACATTTTCTGTTCTGGCTGTGATCTGTGCTATAGTCCCATGCAGATAGGAGTGTTGTCTTTTGATGGTATCATCATTCTTATTTAACATTTTGGGAAGCAGTCAGGATGCACCAGGCCCCTGGGATTGTGTCTTAGCCATCTGCAGTGGCCAGTCGGGCTGATTAGAAAGATAAGATTCCACTCTCATTAATTTTGTAGACTCATCTGAATCCAAGTCCCAGGAGTTTTCCTTAAAATAAACAAACAAACACAAAATAAATCCCCAGCCTACACAACGTTGGAGGAACTAATTATTCAGGCTTCCCATCGTAGTTTTGTGTACGTAAGGACTGCAGATCAGGGCCTTGAGTAAGCATAATTGAGAATTAATGTGTCCTGTGGCTCCGAGATGGGAAATAAAACTGAGATGGCCCACAGGAGAGGGAAAAATGATTCTTATTGTGCAAGCGAGGCACCAAGGACCCATAATTATGGGCTTTATTGCTCAGACCTAGCCAATGGACAAAAACAAAAGGGCCTTCTTTCTACTATGGTTTTTCACCCTGGAAAATTTAGTCTCTGAAATAAGACTAAATTGGACCTTAACTTGTTTATCTCTGCAGAACATGTGAACGTGAAAGAGCATTGAAGTTATACTTAGTAAGTTCCACATATGTCTGAGCAAACATTAAGCAAATAGTAGAGTCTCATTCGAGATGGTCCACTGGTCTGGAATTCTAACGTGGTTGGGACAAGGAGCTGGCTCCAGGTGCTTTCGGGGTCCAGTTCCCATTCCCTGCACTACTCCCAGTGTCTGAGGAGGGTGACAGAAGTTCGCTTGCTTTCTTGCAGCTCGGTTCATTGCCAAGGATGCTCTCCTCAGTGTTTTGTTTGAATGGCAATATGGCCCAGTGGCTTGGCATGTGACTATTAAATCCTGGCTTCATCACTTAGTAGTTGTTATCATCTTCAGCATCCAAATTATCTGCTCTGGTCCCTGGCTTCTTCCTCTCTAAAGTAACAGTAACCACGGTGCCTATTCTTAGAGTTGTTGAAATGACTCAGTTAGACAATACATATGAAGTTCTGCTGCTGCATAGTAAAACCAGTAAACAAACATTAGATCTTATTATTTTCTAGGAATGAGTTGATGGGTATAAGATTAGGTTCAGAATCATGTGGACAACTTCTAGAACAAAGAGATGGGGAGCTAGTTTTGGTTGAGCTGAGAATTATTTGAATACATGCAATTAAGTAAATAAAATAGCAGTAAAGAAGAATAGTGTCCATGCAGAGTTTTAAACCAATGAGATAGATTCCCCCTTTAAAGTTAGATGGGACTGTGGCAGCTGGATTAAGCAACTTAATGGTAGCAAAGGTAGTATTAAATGTTAGTATTAAATGTTGAGTTAGGAGTGGCTATTGCTGTCAGTGGAAGTCCAGGAATGCATTTCTGTCAATCACAAAAGACACAAGTCAGTCAAGAAACTAGAATTTTCTATACCAAAAAAGCCTTTCCTGGCTGAGCACAGCAAGATATGGCCTCCCCAAATTCAACAACCTGCTGTTTTTCCACAAGAAAGTATTAATCTATATGTATAAATAATAAAAGAGAAACATGCAAATTAACCATCCCTCTGCTATGCTCAAGCCACACCCACAAGCCACGCCCACCAGCCAATCAAGAGCGAGTATGCAAATTAGCCCAACTAAGATGGTGGTGGCCATGGAGCTGGAGCAAGCAGGAAGCTTGAGTTGCCCTCAACAATGGAGGAAGTCAAGCTTCCCGCCTGCCCTGGCCAGCCCTCGGCTCCGCTCAAGGCTACAAAGTTTCAATTATAGAAGATAAATAAATCCCAGAAAAAAAGAAAAAAGAAAAAAAGGAGAGGCTGGAAGCTTGGGTCGCCAGGGGATGTGACCAGCCTGAAAACAACCATCAGCCCCTCACTCAGGCTGACCACACCCCCATGGGGTGAGGGTCCCCACTGGGGGGCTTGGCCAGCCTGAAAACAGCCATCAGCCCCTCACCCAGGCTGGCCAGGCACCTCAACGGGACCCCCACCTTGATCTGGAACACCCTTCAGGGCAAATCCGCTGGCCCCCACCCATGCACCAGGCCTCTATTCTATATAATAAAAGGGTAATATGCAAATTGACCCTAACAGCAGAATGACTGGGAATGACTGGTCACTATGACACACACTGGCCACCAGGGGGCAGACGCTCAATGCAGGAGATGCCCCCTGGTGGTCAGTGCGCTTCCAGAGGGGGAGCTCTGCTCAGCCACAAGCCAGGCTGAGGCTGCCAGCACAGTGGTGGTGGCGGGAGCCTCTCCCGCCTCCTCAGCAGCACTAAGGATGTCCGACTGCAGCTTAGGCCTGCTCCCTGCTGGCAAGTGGACATCCCCTGAGGGCTCCCAGGCTGCCAGAGGGATGTCTGACTGCCAGCTTAGGCCCGATCCCCTGGGGAGCGGGCCTAAGCCAGCAGGTGGACATCCCCCATGGGGTCCCAGACTGCGAGAGGGCACAGGCTGGGCTGAGGGACTCCCCCGAGTGCACAGATTTTTGTGCACTGGGACTCTAGTGTGTGTGTGTGTGTGTGTATGTGTGTGTGTGTGTGTATATATATTTAAGTGACCATTTGATGGGTAGCTATGACATGCACTGACCACCAGGGGAAAGATGCTCAATGCACAGGAATGGAAACATGGACTAGACTGATGAATCTCAGAGGGAAGGGGTGGGGGGAGGGCGGGAAGAGATTAAGCAAAGATCGTATATGCATACTAGAGGTCCCTCGGCCTGGCCTGTGGGGATGGTGCCGAATTTGTGCATTGGGCCTCCAACATTCCCTGACGGTTCCCAGATTGCAAGGGGGCACAAGCCAGACCAAGGGACCCCACCAGGCCTGTAGTTATTGTATGTAATAAAAGCCTAGGTGGTGTCACACCCTCGTGCCATGCCCTCACACAACATCGTCACAAGATGGCTGCCACAAGTTGGCTGCCACAAGATGGCCACAAGCACAGAGGAGGTGGGGCCTGGTGGCCACTCTGCGCAGTGAGGCCTGGGGGTCCTGCGCGGAGGAGGCTGGTCCTGGTGGACGAGGCGGGTTGCAGCAGGGGAGGGCAGTGTGGGTGATCAGGCTGGCAGGGGAGTGGATAGGGGCCAATCAGGCAGGCAGGCAGGAGAGCAGTTAGGAGCCAGTGGTCCTGGATTGTGAGAAGGATGTCCAACTGCCGATAGTTAGACATCCCCCAAGGGGTCCCAGATTGGAGAGGGTGCCGGCCGGGTTGAGGAATACACCCCCATGCATGAATTTTGTGGACCGGGCCTCTAGTATAAGAATAGTTTACTTATTTGGCAATAAACTCAAGAACAGAACTTAAATTTGATCTGGAAGCCAATGTAGGCTCTGCTCCACTATGGTATTATTCCCTGGGCGGGAGGGACAGTTCTCTGTGAAACCTAATACATTTCTAGTGCTCTTCTTACACACTCTAGGTATTTTACTTGGAAATTTTAAACTTCTGTGTTGGAATGCCTGTTGGTTTTAATGTTTTAGAGAAATGTTTTTTACCTCTCATATTGCTTTTTCTAGTTGAACATATTCCATGTTTATTTATTCAACAAGTATTTCTTGAATGCCATGATGAACCTTTTATATTAAGTGGGTGTTCTGAATAGAGGTAAAAGGAGGATGATAATAAAAGGTTAATAGGTAAAACATCTTTTCAAAATGTATTCAGTATATATGTGTAAATTTCTTTTTTGTATTCATGAGTCTAAATGCACTTAACTCTGTGCTTTCTTAGAACTGGGCTACATCTCTATGGTATTTTGGTAAAATTCCGTTTTTCATAAGGTATCGTGCATCTACTTGACATATTTGTTAATTGATGCTAAAATATTACTGTAACCAGTCGTGGAGGCAATGAGTCTGAGCAATGTGATTACCATTAATATAGTTGCTCTTATTTGAAGAAAGTTATAGGTATGAACTTAGCCTGAATAAATGGTACAAGCTGTAAATCTTTTTCCAGACTTCAAGCTTTAAGAAAGTTTGAGGAGTTAATCTTTATTTCTTTAAAGTGGAATACAAAAGCCCAGCTGGTATGGCTCCGTGGTTGAGCATCAAGCTATGAATTAGGAGGTCATGGTTTGATTCCCAGTCAGGGCACATGCCCTGGTTGTGGACTCAATCCCCAGTGGGGAGCATGCAGGAAGCAGCTGATCAGTGATTAGCTCTCATCATTGATGTGTCTACCTCTCTCTTTCTCTCCCTTCTTCTCTGAAATCAATAAAAATATATTTAAAAATAAATAAATAAATGAATAAATAAACAAACAAATAAATACTAAAATTGAATTCCAATTTAGGATGTAAACTCTTCACAAGCAAGGGAATAAAACTGTGTGAGAAGCAGTTTACAGCATATACCCTTTATGCTACAGCATAGATAGTATAATCAGCTTCTGTTAAACATCTGTAAATACATGTAGCTTCCTAAGGTGTTAATAATTGTAATCTCTGGGTGGCAGAAATATAATGATCTGGTCTTATATTTAGTCATCTATACTTTCTAAAATGAACATATACAGCTTTTGCAATAATAAAAGCAAAAACAAAATGAACTACAGTAAACATCATACTCAGAAGTGAGATGTCAAACATAGGTCAAGGATACCCCTATTAGTTCTTCTATTTATAATTGTATCGTAGGCGTTAGTCAGGCCAATAAGGGAAGAAAAGAATTTAATGGTATTAAGTAGAGGCAAGAAAAAGGGAAAAATGTGAACATAGATAACTCAAGAGAATCCACAGATAAATAGAATTTAAAAAGGAATTCAGCAAAACTAGTGGATATAAAGTAAATACACAGAAATTGTTTGCATTCCTACATAACAGCAATAAACAGAAAATTATGTTTGCAAAAGAGACAGTGCTGGACATCTGTTAGCCTCTCTAGACTTACTCTTCATGTTGTCTATCTGTAGCCTTACGGACTGGCAATAACAGGCTCCCTTGTTCTCCGGCTTCTGGTTTCAGTCAGTGGTAGCACCAGCTGGAGATCACGAGAGGGCGGAAAAGGATGGGGATTGTGTCCCTGCCCCTGTCTCCCTGTGGGGTTGTTCCTGGCTGGCTGTATGCCTTGACGGGAGGTCATAATTTCCATCAAAGGATTCTCTCCACATAGCTTTTTGTGTCTTTGGGTTCTGGAAAATTGCCTCCCTCCCCCATTTGCCCTTAGGTTAGGAGTGGTAACGGTTCCACAGAGTGACTGGCCCCTGGGCACTATACAATCCCCGGTGCTATCCTTAAGCCGTTTATGTAAGTGACCCCAACGAGGTCCTGTTTCCTACTTGGACCTTAAATGGTTTGGATATTACTTATCATAGCAGCAATTACAATACTTAATTGAATATGTCAGGTATGGAAACATGGGTGTTCATATTGTTCTCCATACTTTTCTATATGTCATAAATATTACCAATGCAAGTGGACATGACAAAAGTAGAAATCAGGTATCAGAAATCAAATGTCCATAAATGTGGTGGGGTTTAATTTTTTAAATCTAAACTGGATGTGAACTATAGACTTACAGGAAAAATAGGAAAACATTGTTTAAATGAATAGGCATTGAAAGGAAGATAAAATAAAACCCTTACTAACTGAAAATCAAAAGTAATTTTTGCTAGAAAATTAACCAACACAATTCAATGTTCACCCAAAGTAAAGACAAGGAAAGGCAAGGTAAGGAAATGCAGAAGCCAAGGAAGAATTAGAAAAACATAATGGAACTAGAGGCCCAGTGCATGAAATTTGTGCATTGGGCGGGGGGGTGGGAGGCCCTTCAGCCCAGCCTGCACCATCTCCAATCTGGGACCCCTCGGGGGATGTCCGACTGCCGGGGATCGGGCCTAAACTGGCAGTCTGACATCCCTCTCACAATCCTGGATGGCTGGCTCCTAATCGCTCACCTGCCTGCCTGCCTGGTCTTCCCTAACTGCCCGCCCCCTACCCCCACTGCCCCTCACTGCCTCTGTGTGCCGGCCTGATCGCACCTAACTGCCCTCCCTGCCAGCCTGGTCACTCCTAACTGCACCCCCTGCCAGCCTGGTCACCCCTAATTGCACCCCCCCTGCTGGCCTGGTTGCCTCCAACTTCCCCCCTCTACTGGCCTGGTCACCCCCAACTGCCCCCCCCCCCACCAGCCTTGTTGCCCCTCATTGCTCCCCCACCAGCCTGGTCACCCGACGCAGCCTGCTTGTTCAGTCGTTTGGTCATCCCTCACTAATCCCCCTTGCCAGCCTGGTCATAGGCAGCTATCTTGTGAGGGCATGATGGTTAATTTGCATATTGCCTCTTTATTATATAGGATTAGATGGAGTAGGTGTGGGTACCTACTAAAGTCCCTGACCTCAAATGTCCTTGAGCACTTCAGAAATTGGTAAAGAATTTCATAAAACCACTGTCTGTCATTTTATAAAACTGGTTGAGTGCCTGCCGAGGTTCAGGATATAGGGGGGAAGGGAGTTGGGGGGAGGTGAAAGCCATCACAGTGACTCTTTTTTTAAATGAAAGGAATGACCTTAGCATTATAATATGTCTATCAGGTCAAAACTCTTGCCCAGAAAGCTATTGAACTTTTTGTGAAAGCATTAATTTGCAGATCTTAAAAAATAATGTTGAACTTAAGATCAACATGAGTTGGTGAAGATTAAAATCTGTCAGTTGAATCCAATTTTCTTCTGCGATGGGTCTGGTAAAGGGCAGCGACAGTGTAATTAATTGCTTGAGGCTCAGAAACCCAATTAATCTTTAAGTTGACTTTTATTTCATAGAATGTTAGTGCTAGAAGAGGCCTCAAGGATGATCTAGCCCACCCCCTTCATTTTATAGAGGAGGAAACAGACGGCAGGGAGGTTAAATGACTCGTTCAAGGTCAAAGATACTGTCTGTTCTTGCCACTGCATCCTGCAAACAGGTTCAGTGCTGCTTCCTTAAACCTTTATGGGTTTCTTTGCAGCTGATCTTGAAATATTGTTCGAACACAAGTTTTTCTTATGTGATAGCCTTTCACAAAATACGTGGAAATACACTCATAAATGTCTCCTTGCAAGGGGTTTCCAAACCTCAGTTTTTACAATTTGAAGCCTGTTCCCTAATGTTTATGCAGCGAAGCGGAAGTGGGCGGGGCGCAGTCCCAAGTCTGTGCACTCAGTAGGACTCTGTAGACAGAGGAGCAGCCTGCGTGGACTCGTGGAAACACAGGGGGCCCAGTTTGACAGTGTGAGTGACACCTAATCCTGGAGGTACCTTGCAGGTCATGCCATCCCTTACAGCAGCGGTTCTCAACCTGTGGGTCGCGACCCCTTTGGGGGTCGAACGACCCTTTCACAGGGGTCGCCTAAGACCATCCTGCGTATCAGATATTTACATTACGATTCATAACAGCAAAATTACAGTTATGAAGTAGCAACGAAAATAATTTTATGGTTGGGGTCACAACATGAGGAACTGTATTTAAAAGGCCAGAAGGTTGAGAACCACTGCCTTACAGCTTCTTAGGGCCTGATTCCAAGACACATGTAGAAAAGCTGGTGCTTGGAGTATTTCTAGAAAAGGTATCAGTAGGGCAATAATGATCGCAAAGATGACATGTGGCCAGGTCGGGGGAAATGAGGCAGCCACTGTCAATGTGGGAAGCATGGCAGCAAGCCGTGTGTCCGTGTGGCAGCCTTGGAGCTGCTCTGCTCTAATCTGCCATTAAGGGAGCCAGCTGCACAAAAAGTGGTTGGTTGAGGACCTCCAGTTGGTGCATGTTCAGATCTGCTGTGGCGTTCATGCTGAGGCCACGCTCCCCAAAGCTGCTCCCAGCCAGGGCCAGGGGACAACCAGCGTCTGGCTCTGATCTCTAATGGGAAGTCTTTGCTTGGGGTATCCCCATGCTCCTGGCACAGACTTTCCGAGATGTGCTGCTGTTTGAAGTTCCTGCCTTCTCTTTTCCTCTCTCCTTTGACAGGTGTCAGACCTGTCAGTCCTGAGGGCTCTCCCCAGTGACCTTGACTTTCCCCTCCCACTTTATCTGTTATAGGCTTTTCCCCAGATAAACCTCTTGACCAGCCCATTCTGTCAGCATCTGCATCTCAGAAGACCCCGGCGGATAGGAAGTATAGCAATTACTCTGGTTGACACCAAGGAGGGACAAAAGAATGACTTGAGAAAGAATCGGGATACTACTTTGCTGGTGGGGGCTATAGTAATGGCTTCCATTTGGCTGTTGTACTTGTCATTATTGCACTTCCTTAATTGTGCTCCTTCATAATGGCATGGCCTTAGGATATATGTACTATTGTAGAAAATTAGTTTCCAGTGGAAAAAAGTCCAGGATTCCTAGATTGTAAGATACGATTTCTTGTTTGTATTTTAACCTTTCTGAGATGGCTCTTAAAATAGATGATGTGTCAATTTAATTGGCAGCGTTTTTTTCTTCTTTACTGATGAATAGTAAAAGGGTGCATCGTACCACAGTGTCATAGATCCACTAAAATGCATTCGCTCAATTCAAGTCACCAGATGCAGGGACTGTAATAGATTCTAAAGAACGAAGAGGCTGAATTAGCCTTTGTGGGTCATTATTTGAGTATTTCTTAGGTATAGCTACTAAGAAAGGAAAGAAAACCCAAGGGAGCAGACTTGTGTGATGGAGAGGTGTGCAGTGGGTAACTGTTGCTATGGATATATTAGTATAGAAACAGAGATCCATTGAAGCATTTAAAATCATAAGAAGCAAGAAAATGTGCTCTTTTGCTTCTGACTCGATTCCCTCTTTTACTCTTTGCTTTTTTGCTACTTTTATGACTGATGCTTACCTATAGACTGTAGTCTACCTTATAGTTCTGGTTATTTTGTCACACGCCCAGCAGTATCTTGAACAACGGGAGGTATGACAAAGGTTTTCACTCTGTGTCAAGCCCTATCTTGATGTAGGACTGAGTGGAGGACTAAGCCAGTTCAGTAAGCTTACTGATCATCTTCAGGGAGACGGGTGAGATGGAGGGATCTGCTGCCTGGACTCCCTAGAAAGATACCTGATTATCTAACATTGGATTCCCTGGTACTGACTCCTTTTAAAACTAGGAGTAAAACCATTGTTTCCTTTCCCTCCAGACAGTCTTTATGGGTGGATCAGTTTCCACGTGCATCCCCTGTATTTCCAATAAGAGAAGTCTCTGCCTCTGAACTAACATGAGTGCATTCCTTATCTGTTACACAACTTCTGGGCCATTATTGTCTGTCAACTGTCAGTTAACTGATACAGCCTCTCTCTGTGTCTCTCCCTTTCCCTCCTTTCACTGCCTGCTCCCTCCCTGCTCTCATGGCAGTAGACAAGCAGGGCCGGGTCTGAGGCAGCCTAAACAGCCTGGTGCCAATACTCCTCTGCTGTCCGTCCGGTGCTCACAGCCAGCGCGGGCTCCTCGCCGGCCTCCTTCGCCTGCCGTTCCTCTGGAGGGGCATGGAGTTGCTGCTCAGGTCCTGGGTGCCCAGACATTCTGCTTTCCAAGGAGGCTGCTCAGGCTCCCCACAAGCCACCCCTCCTTGCCTGCCCTCTGGCTCTCCACACACACTCAGTTTCTCTAGCCACAGAGCTGATGTACTATCCGTTACTTAATCGTTTCCGTATCATTACATATTTTTCTAAACTAGAAAATTCTACAATAAAATAATTGATTTAATGGTTTAAAGCTTTTCATCTGGTTAATTTTTTATTAGAAAAAATTAGCATAAATGTAGCATATTTGATCAACTTGGGCACTTTTTCTAAAGTTAATAAATGAAAAACACCTTTCTAAAGCTGGTTTACATATATCCTCCTATATAATAAAAGGCTAATATGCAAATAGACCAAATGGCAGAACAACTGAACAACCGGCCACTATGGCATGCACTGACCACCAGGAGGCGTGTGTGGAGCATGGTGGGTGTTGGCCGCTGCAGGATGGTGGAGCAGGTGAGTGGAGGTGCCACACCAAGGCGGGGCGCCGGTCGCTGTCATCAGGGCGAGCCTCTGGTGGTTACTGAAAATTCTTTGCTCCCGTGTGCTGTAGTCCCGCCCGGCACTCTCACCCTCTGCTGGCACTGGAGCCACCACTCGCACCCACTGCCAGTGCCTGGCGTTGGCCCCAAACTCTCTGCGCATCAGCAGGTGTGAGTGGGGCCTGTGCCTTTAGCTCATGGGAGCGGCAGCAGCAGGAGCAGGGCTGAGGGCGGGCAGACAGAGGGCTGGGGGCCACGGCAGGAGAGGCCGGGCGGGGGTGCGGAGGATGGACTGAGACCTGTCCCTGTGCCTACTGCAGCCTCATGGCCCACAGTTCCTTCCAAGGTGCATGAATTTGTCCACTGGGCCCCTAGTATGTATATACCTTAACACGTTAAGAGCCATGTCAGTCACCGGTGACTGACACTATACTTTCCGTCCGGACCGGTCAGTCACTGGTACCGCCAGCATATGGGTGAAACTGGATATCGCAGGCTAAACGGAAAAGAAGACAAAACAGGCTTGGCACTTAATGTGTTAATATGTATACACATTCTTTTAAAAAATCAATAAGAGCTTTATAATTCAGAAGAGGACTCCTCTGTTCTCCACATGAATAATATGTGGTCATCTCTGCTTCACCACTAGCCAAGTTACAGTCTGTGTGCCCCACAGGACAATCCCTAAGCCACTGTTACAGGACATCACATGTTCTATGCCCTGTTTATGTCACACACACACACACCAATCCCCTGTTGACTAATTTACATCATTTTTCATTCAATTCTGTGTCTATACCTGTTGTGTATTCTCTGTTTTTCTCCTATGATTAGAATATGGCTTTTCATGCAGAAAAAACAGACAGTTGAGGCAATAATCTGGATGAAGGTCATTTTTTCAATCATATGGCATTTTAAATAAAGGCAACTTTTTACAAAATTACCCAGATAAAATTTTATTTATATCCACAATGAATAAACATTCTTCTGTGGAGTGTTCCCCAACCCTGGAAATGCATAATCACAATTCTGAAGTTATTTCCCAGTTTTATTTTAGAATTCACAGTCAGCAACTTCCTATAGACTTGGTGAGGGTGCGAGAGCAAGAGTGAAAGTGGGAGAGCAGGAAAGGAAGAGACCCACTAGGTTTAAACGGGGCACCAAATAAGCCACTTAATGGTGCCCTTACCACCACCACCACCACCACCCCCCCCCACAACAATTATTTAGCACTTGATCACATCATCACACAGTCAGTGTGATTCCAAACTATGGTGGCTAAAATATCCAGAAACAGATCTTACTCTCTTAATGAAACAATCAGATCAACATATGGAAGCAACAAAAAATCAATGAGAAAGTAGTCACTTCCTAACTGCATATAATAGAGACAAAAAGTAGGAAAGGAAGTTATATACAATGAAACCATTAAATGCAGATTTGCCACAAGGCAAGATGATAATGCTTGAACATTATGAAGTGCAAAAACTGCACAACACATTATATTTTAAACACTTCGTCTATTTAACCAACTATGTACACTCTTCATCTAAATAAGATGAATTGAGATTCAAGAGGCAGCACCGTACTGGCAAATCTCATCCTAAAGGCATCCATTAATATAAATCAACAGTAGCAATTTGGTTTGATCATTTATTTGCAAGAATCATTAAGGTTTATTAGCATAATTATTCCCTGTGGGATTTCATGTCGAGAAAATGAAAAATGGCATTATCAATATTTAAAAGATAAGTGTGTAATGTTCAGAGTACTTAGGCAGTCATCTGCAGGTGGCGTCCAGCTGCAGCAAATTAGATTAGATTCGGGCATTTTTTTTGAATGAAAGAAAAATTGTTTTGTTCTGATTTCTTTCTTTTATAAAGCAATTCAATTTTGTAAATGTCTACTGTATAGTTAGAACTTCTAGGGTATACCTATGAACATGCCTTATTTCAGATTAGCAACTCTGATATGTTCAACCCTCTTATGTTGTAACTATTGGGAAACATTAATCAGTAGAATCCATCATTTATTATGAGGAAAAGCTCTTTCCCTTCAGTTCTCTAAACCTTTAGTCCAGACCTATACGTGAAAAGTTATCTTCCAAAGGGAAATGGACCAGATTTCTCCTTACTGCTAGGAGGGCATAAATCTTTCCTGAATAATGAAATATCATTTACAATGGTAATAACTTATCATGAGAAATAATCTCTAAATGTAATAATTGTTTTTTTTAAAAGCCATACAATAGAATATTATTCAGTGATTTTTTTTTAAAAAAGAGCTTTCAAGCCTTGAAGAGACATGGAGGAACCTTAAATGCACATTGCTAAGTGAAAGAAGTCAGTCTGAAAAGGCTCCATACTAGATGATTCCAACACTATAACATTCTGGAAAAGAGAAATCTATAGAGACAGTAGAAAGATTAGTGGTTTCCAGAAGCTTGGGGAGAAGCAGGAAGGGATGAATAGGTGGACCACAGGGGATTTTTAAATCAGTGAAACTATTCTTCATGACACTGTAACGGTGGATACATGGCCTATGCATTTGTCAAAACCCATAGACCTGTACAAAACAGTGAACTCTAATGCCAACTATGAGCTTTAGTTAATAATAACACACCAATATTGGTTCATCAATTTTGACAAACGTACCACACAATGTATAATGCTAATGATAGAGGACACTGGATGGGAGTGGACGGGAGATGGGACATAAGAGGAACTCTCTATGGTCTATCATTTTTCTGTAAATCTAAAACTGCTCTATTAAAAATATAGTTAGGCTATTTTTTCCAGGTAAAATAAGTATTGCAATAGATTCAAGCTCTCTTTGATTTAGATGAACACTCCGGCCAAAAATCCTTTTCTCTGACAGACCACCTATTAAATCACATAAATTGTTGTAGAATCTGCAGTAACCTTAGGTAGACTGGAAACCAAGAGCTATCGCTAAAATTTTTGTTAGAATCAAATGTCACCAGTTAGGGAAGCAAGAAATAATGAAAAGCACACGTTTGCGAGAACACTTTGCAATGCTGCTTCACAGTTCACTATTAGGAATTAACACATTCTACTCTATACAACCTGTTATTCCCCGTTTTTCCCTGCACCCACCCTACCTTTACCCTCACTACAGGGAACCTGACTCTCTGAAAGATGCTGTGCTTCCTCTCAGGTCATTTTGCACAGAACGCCAAGAGGGGGAGCTTGTGCTCTCTCTTCCTCTCAGACAGTGTTGCCAATGAGCAGAGCAGTGCAGATAACACTGATTCACCACCACATCATCAAAAGCCCAAGGACAGGGTGCCTCAGTGATTGAGCGTTGACCTATAAACCAGGAAGTCACAGCTAGATTCCCGGTCAGGGCACATGCCCAGGTTGTGGGCTCAATTCCCAGTGTGGGATGTGCAGGAGGCAGTTGACTGATGATTCTCTCTCATCATTGATGTTTCTATTTCTGTCTCCCTCCCCCTTCCTCTCTGAAATCAATAAAAATATATTTTAAAAAAACAACAACAACACCCAAGGACAGAGAAGGGAGGCTTGCAGCTCCCAGGAGCTCTTTCAAGGCTCAAGAGTTAAACGATTGCTGCTTCGCATTCTTTTCCTCATCGTCTCAGCCTTCGCCACACATCTGCCTTTCCGCGCTCCTTACCAGAATGTTGGCTATTTTAACTGGATTATGTATGGCCATACCTTTAATCACAGTTTTCTTCATTAGGAAACATTGCTTTTATTATAATACTAGAGGCCCGGTGCACAAAAATTTGTGCACTCAGGGGGGATGGGGGGTCCCTCAGCCCAGCCTGTGCCCTCTCGCAGTCTGGGACCCCTCAGGGGATGACCACCTGCTGGCTTAGGCCCGCTCCCCAGGGGATTGGGCCTAAGATGGCAATCAGACATCCCTCTGGCAGCCCAGCAGCCCTCGGGGGATGTCCACTTGCCAGCGGGGAGCAGGCCTAAACTGCAGTCGGACATCCTTAGCGCTACTGAGGAGGCAGGAGAGGCTCCCACCACCACCGCTGTACTGGCAGCCATCAGCCTGGCTTGTGGCTGAGCAGAGCTCCTCCCATGTGAGAGCGCCCTGACCACCAGAGGGCAGCTTCTGCATTGAGTGTCTGCCCCCTAGTGGTCAGTGTGTCATAGTGATCAGTCATTCCCAGTCCTTCTGCTGTTAGGGTCAGTTTCCATATTACCCGTTTACTATATAGATAGAGGCCTGGTGCACGGGTGAGGGCCGGCTGGTTTGCCCTGAAGGGTGTCCTGGATCAGGGTGGGGGTCCTGCTTGGGTGCCTGGCCAGCCTGGATGATGGGATGATGGCTGTTTGCAGCTGGTCACACCCTCTTCAGGGTGGGGATCCCCACTGGGGTGCCTGGCCAGCCTGGGTGAGGGACTGAGGGCTGTTTTCAGGCTGGTGGGCAACTGAAGCTCCCAGCCTCTCCTTTTTTCTTTTTTTTTTTTTATTCTGGGATTAATTTACCTTCTATAACTGTCACTGGAGCTGAGAGCAGGCTCCAGCTCTGAGGCCTTTGCCGGCTGAAAGCAGGTACCTGGGTTTGTTTAGATTCTATAATTGAAACTCTGTTGCCATCACTGGCCACTCTAAGCTCTGAGGCCGCGCTGGCTCAAAGCAGGTTTCTGGGGTTTGTTTAGGTTCAATAATTGCAACATTGTTTCATCCAGAGCTCAGAGCTGAGCTGCAGCAGGCGGGGAATGTTGGTTTCCTCCATCACTGAAGCAAGCAAGCCTCATGTTCATGTTCACTTCAGCTGCCTGGCTGCCGGCCGCCATCTTGGCTGGCAGTTAATTTGCATATCTCGCTGATTAGCCAATGGGAAGGGTAGCGAAGTTATGGTTAATTACCATGTTTCTCTATTATTAGATAGGATCATTACTTTAGGGTAGGGACCCTTTGCTGGGGCAACCTAGAAGGCAGGGGAACACTCTGAGAACTTGAACTCTGCTTGATCAGAGTCCTATTGGCTTCCCAGCTCCCCTTACTCTTGTGGTTAAAAACCTGCCAACCATTCCACAGTTTGGCCTTTTAAAATTCTTCTTTGTCTCTCTTGTCTTAGTTTCCCCTTAGATTATTTCTGACTAAATGCAAAGCTTTCCCTCCTCCTACACAGTAGATTCCCCATCTGAATTATCCTTCTGACCCTCCTAACACTGAAAGTACTGTAAATAGACTGTGAACCATTCAGTGTATATCTGTTAGGCTATACTGTGTTCAGGACTCTGTGCTAGCCATATTTTAGTAAATTTAGACAATTAGTAATGCATTTTTAAACTTTATTTTTACAGTTGAGACTATTACAGATGTCCCCATTTTCCCCCTGGTTGCCCACCTCCACCCAGCCCCCACCCTCCCTTTCCTCTGGCTTTTGTCTGTGTCTATGAGTTCTGCATATATGTTCTTTGGCTAATCCCTTCACCTTCTTTCATCCAGTCCCTCCCACCTCCCTCCTCTTTGAGATCTGTCAGTCTGTTCCATGTTCCCATGACTCTGGTTCTATTTTGTTTGTCAGCTTATTTTGTTCATTAGATTCCATATAAGTGAGATCATGTGGTAATTGTCTTTCTCTGAATGCCTTATTTCATTTAGCATAATAATCTCCAGGTCCAGCCCTAACTGGTTTGGCTTGGTGGATAGGGAGTCGGCCTTTGGACTGAAGGGTCCCAGGTTCAATTCCAGTCAAGGGCATGTACCTTGGTTGCAGGCATATCCCTAGTAGGGGGTGTGCAGGAGGCAGCTGATCAATGTTTCACTCTTATCAATGCTTCTAACTCTCTATCCTTCTCCCTTCCTCTCTGTGAAAAATCAATAAAATGTATTTTTTTAAAAATAATCTCCAGGTCCATCCATGGTGTTGCAAAAGGTAAGAGTTCCTTCTTTTTTATGGCCACGTGGTATTCCATGTGCAAATGTACCACGGCTTTTTTACCACTTATATACTGATGGGCACTTGGGCAGTTTCTAAATCTTGGCAATTGTATATAATGCTGTAATGAACATAGGAGTGCATATATTTTTTAAAAATACATATTTTTATTGATTTCAGAGGGGAAGGGCGAGGGGGAGAGAAATAGAAACACCAGTGGTGAGAGAATCATTGATTAGCTATCTCCTGCATGCCCGCCCCCCTCCAGGGATCCAGCTTATAACTCAGGCATGTGCCCTGATCAGGAACTGAACTGTGACCTCCTGGTTCATAGGTTGAAGCTCAACCACTGAGCCACACTCCAGCCAGGCTATTCTTTTGAATTGGTGTTTTAGAATCCTATATAATAAAGAGCTAATATGCTAATTAGACTGAACAGCAGACCATCCAGGTGACCTTCCAGATGAAGCCGGTGCAGGCGGGGCTGTGAGGGCCAAGCCCCTTGCACAAATTTCATGCACTGGGCCTCTAGTTCTTAGGATATATTCCCAGAATTGAGATCACTGGCTCAAAAAGCAGTTCAATTTTTAATTTTTTGAGGAAACGCCATACTACGGTAGCTGCACCAGTCTACATTCCCACCAATAGTTCCTCTTTCCCCACACCCTCACCAGAACTTGTTGTTTGTTGATTTATTGATGATAATCATTCTGACAGGTGTGAGGTGATATCTCATTGTGGTTTTAATTTGCATCTCTCTGATGGTTAGTGATGTTGAGCATCTTTCCATATGTCTATTGGCCATCTGAATGTCCTCTCTGGAGAAGTGTCTATTCAGGTCCATTGCCCATTTTTAAACTGGATTGTTTGTCTTCTTGGTGTTGAGTTGTATAAGTTCTTTATATATTTTGGAAATTAACCCCTTATCAGATGTATCATTGACAAATATGTTCTCTCATACAATCATTTTCCTTTTCATTTTGTTGATGATTTCCTTTGCTGTGCAGAAGCTTTTTAGTTTGATGTAGTTCCATTTGTTTAGTTTTTCCTTTGGTTTCCCTTGCCCTAGGAGATGTATTGGCAAAAATATTGCTGCAGAGATATGTAATGCATATAAACTATTGCTTACTGTGTGTGGTGTTCTGAAATACTGGGTGTTTTAAGAAGCAAGTGGTATTGATTACATAAGAGCCTGACTTAATAGATAATTTATGTATTGATGAGTTAAATACTTTGTGTATTTGATTAGCTAGTCTTTAAATTACAAATATTTCCTTGCAAAAATATATCAGTGTGATTTAGAAGTTCATCGTACATGATAGAATTTACTTTTACCAAATAACTAAATATTTAACGATCACATTTATGACCTGTTCATGCTTTAAAAACATTTCTATTTATTGATCTGTGAGCATTTAAGGTAAATAATGTTGACCTGAATCTATTCAACCAAAAAAATTGTCATGTGATTATCAAGCAATCAATTGGATTGTGTTAAGCTGTTAAGGGAAATGAAGAAATCATAATGGATCTCTACTTTAGTGAATTCTCCCAGTAAATTCTTACAGAAAAGGTATAGAGATGTTGGTAGTATATTAGTGACACTGGTGCCTTGGTAACTAGTTGAGTGATCATGCTCAAAGGTTGTCGGTCTGTTTGCAGTGGGAGAGAGGTTCTCGTGGTGGAGGCCAGGGCTCTGCATCCGCCCAGTCTTAGTCTACATTTTTATCTATGACCCCGGGATTTATCCAATTACTAGGCAAGCATGTTGCATGGATATTTTGGAAAACAAAACCAAGAATCCAATGTTGTGATCAAAACTCTGAGAGTACATAGATTAAGGGAAGGGAAAAAAACTGGCCAGTAGCTTCTAGAAGGTAAAAAAGGGAGAGAGGAAAATATGAGAAAGGAAATCAGAGAATTTCCACTCTGCCTACTAACCTTCAAAATGAAACAGTGATAAAGTAGGCGTGTGTGTGTGTTTTACTCACTTTCACCCATTATATTAAAAAGAGATAGTGCTGGTATCAGTTAGGAATTGCATTTGTTTAACAGTAATAGAATTCTGGGTGAAAAACAGGACTTAGAGGCTTAAATTGTTTATTTTTCTTTCATTTAGCATGAGGTCAAGAATTAGGCAGGGCTGGTATAGTAGCTCTTTGGTCATAAAATATCATAGCTCCTTCTATTTCTCTGCTATCTAGATCATGTACTATCACATCGACAAAGGGCTGGTGGAGTTTCAGTCTTGTTACAGGCAGAGACCCACACATATTAGTACAAAGGCCCTCTGACAGGAAGGAGCTCAAAAAAGTCCACTGTGGCTAAAGTTTGAAGAAGAAACTTGAAGTAGGCATACAAACCTTTACAGATCAGGTTAGGGGTTGGGAACTTAGAAAATAGAGAATACTTACCATTAAGGAAAAAATTTCTAATTTATGATACCCTTCACAGCTAGCTGACCTAACGCTGAGACTGAACCAGGACAAAAGAGAAACCTCTCCAACCACCTGGCCAGCTAGCATGAGCAACAAAGAACAGGGATCGACTCCTGGAGGCAGGAGCCAGGGTGTGGAGAGAGAGACTCTCCAATGAGCAGGAACATGGGGAAAGCCTAATGCTAGGGGCGGATCAGGGACATTGAGAGAAGCCTTCTTGAAAAATAGCCCCCAAGGTAATACAAGCTAATGCTAAAAACAAAAAAAGCTGAAGATAGTGGAGCACGGAAGGCAACCATAGTAACAACTAAGCTCAAATGCAGCTCACCTCCTATTACACTGCCTCACCTCCTACACTAATATTGTAGCAGAAGAACAGGTGTTTTTATTTCCAGGTATAAATATGATTTATCATCGTCTCTATTGTCTTATACATGATGTCTGGCATTTAATAAAAAAATGAGACCCACAAAAATGAAAAAGACATTGTAACCTTGTAAAAGGTGTATAAATATGAAGCAATCAGTCAAAATTCATATATGACCCAGATGGTGAAACTCTCAGGAAATTTTAAATACTATGATTAATATAATTAAAGCCTCTAATGGAAAAGGTAGACAGCATATGAAAAGGTGGGTAATTTTTATGAGAAGATGGAAACTATAGGAAAAAGTTAAATGGAAATGTTAGATACAAACCAAAACAGTACTGAACCTGAAGAATGCTTTTGACAAGCTCCACTGAAGACTTACAGCTTGGGAAGGAGTCAGTGAATTTGAAGATATAGCAACAAAAATTACCCAAACAGAAACACAAGGAGAAAAAGATTAAAGAAAGAGAAAGAAAAAAACCTACAGCATTTGAGAACATTGAGGCAACATCAAACCGTCTAACGTATGTGGAAACATATATATTGTGGATTTATATATGTAAAAATAAAATGTATGATAACAATAGCACAAAATATGGGATAGAGGAATTGGAATCATACTGTTGTAAGGTTTATACACAACAAATGAGACAGAATTATAGTGTTTGAATATTTAAATATACATATATTAAATCTTAGGGCAATTACTAAACATAATGAGGTAAAAGTAATAAATTGATAGTGAAAATAAAGTGGGATCACAAAAAATATCAAAAAGGACAGAAAACAGAGAAAATGAACAAAGAACAGATGCAATAAATTTTAAAATTAGTAAAATTATAGGTTTTAATGCATCCATATCAATAGTATGTAAATGTCATAAGTATAACAATTAAAAGACAGATGTCAGATTGAATAAAAAAGTAACATCCAACAACATCCAAATGTGCTCTCTATGGAAAGACATTTTAGACACAAAGATTCAAAGTAAAAGCATGGAGAAAAATGTGTCACGTAAGCACCCGTTTAAAAAATATCTGGAGTTGTAACATTAATATCAAATAAACTTTAGAACAAATATTATTACCAGGGATGAAGAAGTCATTTCAAAATGCTAATGTCAAAAATGTTATCAGGATGCAGTAAAAATCTTTGAGGTGTATACACCTAACCACAATAATATTTGATGACCTCAACACGTTTCTCAGTTATTGATAAAGCAAATAGAAATAGTTTAAGAATACAGAAACTTGATCAGCATGCTCAACCAACTTGACCTTGTTGATGTTTACAGAACACTTCACCAAAAGTACCAGAACACACATTATTTCCCAGTGCACGTGAAATACTCACCAGGATACATCATATTCTGCACAATAAAACAAAACTCAACCAATTCAAAAGATTTGAAGTCATTCTGAGTGTGTTCTCTGACCATATTGTAATTGAACTAGAAATCAATAACAAAAAGACATCTGGACAATGGAAATATCTGGAATGTTTACAAAACACTTCTAAGTAATTCATGGGTCAAAGACATTTCTGGATAGTTTGAGTTGAATGAAGGAGGAAGCACAACATATCAAAATCTGTGGAAGGTGGCTAAATCAGGAAATTTATATTATACATTTGTATTTCCAAAGAAGAATGATCTTAAAGATTTAAGCTCCATCCCTAAGAAAGTATTTAAAAAAGAGCAAATTTAACCCAAAGCAAGCAAAGAAGGAACCAAGGGTGGGAAAAGCAGATATCAATGGGCTTGAAAATAGAAAAACAAAATACACACAAAAAAGACAAAAGTTTGCTCTTTTAAAATATAAATAAAATTAATAAAACTCTAACGGATGAAGAACAATATTTCTTCAGTGTTAATTCTGGGTAATGCTTTCTCCTATGTGCATAACAGTAATATAATTTCAATCATCTGCTCATTTACATAGCAAATATTTATTTAGCACCAGTTATATGCCAGGCACTACCTATTTTTGTTAATCCTCACCCAAGGATATTTTCCCATTTATTTTTAGAGAGTAGCAGTGGGGAGGAAGGGAAGGAAGAAGGGAGGGAGGGAGGGAGAGAGACAGAGAGACATCGGCGTGAGAGAGACACATCGATTGGTTACTTCCCGAACATCCCCCAACTGGGGCAGGGGACCAAGCCTGCAACCAGGTACATGCCCTTGACTGGGAATCTGCCCTTTGGTGCACAGCCTGATGCTCTATCCCAGGGGTGGGCAACCCCTGGCACGTGTGCCAAACATGGCACGCCAGTAACTTTTGCTGGCACGCGAAACCCTCTCTTATAATCTTCCACTTACAATTTTTTTCTTAATATCGACTTTTTTATTTTTCAGATAAATTCAGTGTAGGTGCATCTTAGATAAATAAATAATTTTACATAACAAGTTATCTTAAAGACCATAGACATGGATTTGACGAGAGAGGGGAAGAGCAATTTCTATGCCTCTGCCTTAACTCTCCCTGCCTTCCTAGATCCGAACCAGTGTTTTGGTTTCAGCCTCAGACATCATGAAACTGGAGGAACTAAACTTACAAATGTTTTCATGGATACACATGTCTGACTTTGAAATGCAGTTGATTGAATTTCAGAGTAGCTCGATTTGGAAGCAGAAATTTATTGACCTTAGAGTTGACTTGGAAAACATTGAAAAAAAGTGATTAGAGACAGGAGTACCAGAGAGAAGTGTCGAAAACCAACTATTGAGGACTTGGAATGCCATTCCAGAAAATTTTTTCTGTTTAAAAAACTTTGCAACAGCGTTACTCTCCATGTTTCCATCCATATATGCTTGTGAGTCTTTGTTCTCAGTGATGAATTTTGTTAAGTCTCATAATAGGAGTAGCCTGACGGATGAAAGTAGTAGCTCGTGCATCTCTCTGAAGGTCATGAAATATAAACCTGATGTAAAATCTCTGTCATCAGTGATGCAGCAGCAAAAGTCCCACTGATAATATCAAACAGAGTCATAAAGTTTTCTGTCGGACTATCAGTGTACATGTATACATTAAAAAATAAATGTATTTTTCATCATCATATACTGTGTTTTTATCGCTTGAATGAATTTTATAATTTTTTCAAGGTTCTTCACATACGTACACCTTAAGAGATATCAAGTAGGTGTAACATGTTCTCAAAATATTAGAGTTGGCACGCAGAAGAATTTTGAGTCAGAGATTTTGCTGGTTTTGGCACGCACTCACAAAAAAGGTTGCCCACCCCTGCTCTATCCACTAAGCAGCACTGGCCAGGGTATCTTTTTTTTTTAGATATCTTATTGGTGAGAGAGAGAGAGAGAAAGAGAGAAGAGGAGAAAGAAACCAATCTGCCTGGGGTGGAACCTGCAACCTGGGCATGTGCCCTGACCGGAAGTGAACTGGCCAGGATGCCTAGCACTATATTAAATGCTTAGGATACATCAGTGTCCAAAACAAATACAAGTTTCCGGTGGCAGCCTAGCCAGCAAGTTTTAGTTAGAGGCTGATTCGCGACAACTTGTACAAAAGCCATACCTTTGGTAGAGTTCTTGTGGAAGCTGCTCAACGAATGGGATTAAATGCACGTGACAGTTGCATCCTGGTTTCAAAATGTTTTACACTGTACACGCCCTGTAGTCAAATTTCATTTTGTGGGAACCAGGTTTATAATAACAAGGCCCCCAATCGACAGAAACACTGACAACACCCACCCGCCACACACACACAAGTTCTAACGTAGGAAAGTACTTTGGATCTAAGATGAGGTATCCAGGCCCATAGGATTTATCTTTTTTTCGATCAATCCTTTTGCATTTCGATTCGGGAAGTTTCTATTGACAAATCTTCAAGCTCACAGGTTCTTTCCTCAGGGGTACCCAGTCTACGAATAGGCTAGTATCAAAGGCATTCATCAGTTGCTAAGTGTTTTTGATTCCTAGAGTTTCTTTTGGGTTCTTTCTTAGAGTGTCCATCTCTCTGCTTACATTACCTATCCGTTCTTGCATGCTGTCCACATTTTCCACCAGCACTCTGCAGAAATTAATCACAGTTACTTTAAATTCCTGTTCAATAGTCAACAAATCTGTGTCAAAGCCGAGTGTCGTTCGATGCTTGCTTTGTCTTTCAGACTGTGTTTTTCCTTGCCTTTTGGCAACTTGCCTTTTGTCTTGCAGTCTTTTTGTTGAGAGCTGGGCCTGGTATATTAGGTAACAGGAACGGAGGTGGATAAGGCTTTAGTGAGCTGTGAGATTTTTGATAATATTGCTGGAGGTTGGGCTGCGTTGAATGTTTGCTGTACCTGTAGGTGCCAGAGGCTTCACATTCCTCTGGTGTTTTGTTTTTGTCTCCTGTGGTCCGTGGATTTCCCTAAGAATGTCTCATTAGGTGGTGTGTGTCTTGCAGCACGCCCAGCTGTAATCCGCTGTTAGTACACGGGTGTGGTGGTGAAGCGTGGAAGAGGGAAAGCTTTTACAATTTTATGATTGAAACTTTATCTGCAGAGCTGTGACCTTCACAGGTGTTTCGTAGCTTCTTTCTCTCCACTTAGGTGAGGCAGGGAGGCCGGAGGAGTGTCCAGGTGGGGTGAGGCCGTGGTAAAATAGTGTCCTCTGGACAGTAGGCCTTTACGATGGAGAAGGTTCTGGACATATTTCAGCATGATTCTTCTCATCCCAGAGGAGATCTTCCTTGGCTGTTCACGGTGAGAACCTGCTGGGATTCCTAGAGGCGAACCCCTTGGAAGTGCGGGGCCTCCCCAACACGGCAGGCCCTCGTGGTTCTCACGCTCACCCGCGCTTAGCCTTTATCATCCCGTCAGAAGTGAAGTGCCGCTTACCTGTTAGGAGTTTATGGCTCGGTGGCTTCTGCTCCAGGTAATTAGGTCTCTCCAGATCGCTGGGTGGTGGGCGGCCCTGTGACCTTGGTTCTGTAATTAGTCCAAGAAAGAGAATCAATGTTTAGTTTGTCCAGCTTTTCCTGGGAAGGATGAAGACCATGACTTCCAAGCTTTTGATATTTTGCTGCTGAAATTGGAAGTCTTTTTTGTTATTAATCTTTAAGCAGAGATAGTGCTACACAAGGTGGACTGTAAGTTAGACAACACAAACTAAGTCAGGCTCTTGCACCTGCTACCTTCATTTTTTTTTGAGATTTCATATTTGTCTAAAAATGTCATCTCTAAAACCAGTATTTGACTAATTTCTCTGACCCGTTCCTGTCCTTAAGTTCTTTCAAATGGACTTTTAATTTACCCGGCTGGTGAAATACACCAGACCTACATCCTGTGATCTTTATTTTCTCTCATTGGTACCAGAACCATGTATTATGTAGCAGATTAATATCCATGTGCTACATACATTTTATTCCCAAAGTTTATCCACAGCTTCCTGTGTGTGCGCGAGCGTGTGTGTGCGTGTGCGTAGGGTGTGTGCGTGCGTGTGTGCATGTGCGTGTGTGTGTGAAGGGTGTGTGCATGCGTGTGTGTGTGTGTGTGTGTGAAGGGCATGTGTGTGCGGCCAGGGGCTGAGAAGCCACTCCCAGCGCCTCACAATTTCCCAGCCAGGCCCAGGCCCAGGCTCAGGCCCAGGGGACAGGGCCTCCCACTGCTGAGGACAAAGCAGTGAAGACCCGGGCGCGACAGGCCCGAGGGCACAGATGGTCCGCGCGTGGAAAGTGACCACAGCCGCAGCTCCTAGAGAGGGTTCTGGCGTTTCTATGGAAACAGTTTCCTCGGTTTGGCTCCCCAACCACCAGAGTTTAGCAGCTGAGGGAAACCAGCTCCGGAACAGACCGCAGGGGGCTGACTGCGCCAGGACGCGGACCTGAACTTCCCGCCCGCTCCCTTAGGACCTATAGGAGCCGCGCCTCCCAAGAACCTCACAGCTGATTGGGTCTTACTTGTCCAATGGGAGGCCGCGCCTTGGTCAGGTTGGGCCGTTGCTGTGGGAACCACGTAAACACCAGAGAGCACAGCGGGTGTTTGCGTTTGCAGGAGTGGGTGTTGGCTCCCTGAAGCCAGGGATTTTCGTCCGCCAAGATGGTGAGCGGGTGGGGCCGGTGGGGAGGTCTCGAAACTACTTGTTTATTTGTTGATTGAGTTGTCGTTTAGAGCTTGCCTGCTTCTGAAAAAGGGTTTGAAATGCCCAGCCTGAGAATTAGTGGGAAAGTGGCATTTGCGTTCAGGTGCGCGGTAGCTTCCAGCTTATGTTGCACTTTCCCGACACTATTAGACCTGCCCGGTATAAATCTTACTTCCCATATAAGTAGCAGTGGGTTGACCTATTAAATCTGTATTAGGGACACCTACAGGCATGAGAACAGCGCTTTATGGCCAAGCTGGGGGAGGGGACGAGGTCGAGAGGGGGGAAGGGAAGGACGACGGGTGTGGGGGGGTAAGGAAGGAGGACGAGGAGAGGAAGAATTCCCTGCGAAGTGGTAAAGAGCTGGGTTACAGAGCTCAACCGCAGGTCTTTGAATCCTAGTACAGCTATTAACTGAAGAACCTTGTAAAGTCGCTTTTACTTTTGACCCCTCATCTATGAAGTGGGGAATAATAGTACCTGCTTCTTTGATAGATTTATAGCACATTTACGCTTTTATTATTTCTCTGAATTTAAGAAGGAAGCCAAAGCCCCCCCCCCCCAACCTTTTTTTATTATTACTGTTACCTATCTTTGTATCATTTGTTCCTGAGGCTTACATAAATATATTTTAAAAAATTAGATTTTGCAACACCAAAATATACATACTTTTATATATTTTTAAAATTTTTGTATTATAGGCTTCCAAAGGGAGAACTTTGAGCTTCAATGAAAGGCACCAGCAATTAGTAGATAAAAACTACCACAAAATGTTGCACCTCAAGGCTCTAAATAAGATAGAGTCTCAAATCAGGGACCAAATTGTGCGGAATGAAAATGATGATCGAGCTGATCACAAGAGATTCCTCAGGTTATTACAGGATGAACAATTTGAGTTGGATATGGAAGAGGCCATTCAAAAGGTAAATTTTATTATTCATTCTGACATCATTTTTTCCCCCTTCGTTTTCTCCTTGGAAATGATGAAAGCTAACCGCTCATACTGGAACTGAGTAGAGAGACAACAGCATCAGACATAGGATGCCTCAATGTAAGTCAGCCCAGTGTATTGGTTCAGAGCTGGGTTTTTGGAGCTAGACTATGTGTCTTTGAATCCTAGGACTCCTGTATATTAGTTGTGGAAACTTGGGTGGGTTGCTTTTAATTTTTATGCCTCACTTACAAAATGGGAATAATAATAGTACCTACTTTGTATGATAGTTTTAATGATTAATGAGTTAATACACGCAAAGCCCTTGTGATAGTGCCTGGAACAAAGTTAGCACTCAGGTGTTTTTTTCATAAATATGATATCCATAATTACTAATGTCCATAGTTTTGTTCACATAAGTACAATTCTGTTGCCTTCCATAAAATTATAGAGACAAACATTTAATACCTTTTGAACTTACTGAGATTAAACGTGTACTATTAAGAGGCAGAAAATTAACACTTACACATTAGGTATGAATTTACTTGTATTTTTAAATACTGCTTTGAAAAATTCGGGTACAATTTATATCTCCTAAAATACAGAGATAATTTTCCAGTGGAAATTTCTAAATATTTAAAGGGATGAGGGTGGTAGAAAAAGGGAAGCCAATAAGAAAAGAAATGAGTTCTCATAAATGTGAAAAAAGTATCCTGATATTTCAGTATTTTTTGAGTGCCTATTTTATGTTCAACATTTTGTAGGACATTATGGGAAGTGGCGAAAGCAAGCTTTAAAAAAAAAAAAAATTAAAAGTAGTAACCATCTCTCTAAGTTCCAAATTCCAGAAACTTAGACATGATTTTTTTTTAACCCTAAGCAAGATCTCTGGGTTTAGATTTTTTTCTTATTCTTTTTATTCTTATTTTTCTTTAAAGATAATCCCAAATATCCTATCAGCTATCTCCTGCATACTTCAGTAGGCATTTTATAAAATATTTTCTTACATAATGCCACTATCTTCACCCAGTAGAATTATCAATAACTTCCAGGTATCATGTCATAAGCAGGTTTCTGTGATTATGTCAGGAATCTGCATTTTCAGTTGGTTTGTTTTAATCAGGATCTAAACAAGGCTCATGCAGTATATTTGGCTGTTTGGTCCCTCTTAATCTAAGACAGCGCTTCCATCATCCTTAATTTTTTATTGTTGTTGGTTAATTCTCCCTGGAAGATATTTTTCCCATTGACTTTTTAAGACAGAGTGGGAGAGAGGGAGGGAGGAAGACAGAGAGAGACATGACCTGTGGCCTCCAGCACACTCCGACCAGGGCGGGAAGCAAACCCCCAATCCAGGTACTTGTCTTTGACGCCGAATCAAACTTGTGACCCTCTTGTGTGGGCTGACGCTCTAACCAGGGCTCCTTAATTTTTTTAACTTCATGTTTCTCGATTGTTATTAACTAGGCCAGTTGTTGTATACAATATCCCACATTCTGAATTTATCTGTTTACTTCCTCTTTGTTGTTTTTAATTTGTACTTTTATCTATATATATAAAAGGCTAAGCGACCAGCTGACTGGCTGGTAGCTATGACGTGCACTGACCACCAGGGGACAGACACTCAAAGCAGAAGCTGTTGCAGAGTGTCCTCTCGCACCCCAGGACCCCTCGGGGGTTGTCGGACTGCCAGTTTTGGCCCGATCCCCACAGGCCAGGCCGAGGGACCCCACCTGCCGGAGGGACCCTGCTCACTCCACATACACCCTTTGAACCCCGCACTGCCCCAGGTGCTGTCAGTCAGGGAGGGACTGCGGGAGGTTGGCTCCAGGGCATGTCTGGCCCGTCTCGCCCAGTCCTGCCCCACCGGCCACCTTCTAATTAATTTACTTTCAATGTGCACGGGCCTCTAGTCTTTTATATTTTCTCTAAATGGAAGTTAGCTTTAAAGGCATGATTAGATTTGTATACAACTCTTCGGCAGTTACTCCATAGATGATGCTCTCCTTGACATTGTATCCCATCAGCAGGCACATGATGACTGGTTGTTTCATTTTCAGTGATGCTAATGTTGATCAGTGGGTTTAATGAGACAGCCTGGTCCCTCCACTGTAAAGATCCCCATTAAACTTTCATCTATGGTTTCATCAATGAATTTTTTTTTTCATTAGGGGGTTGCAAAACACTGATTTCTGATTTTGTTATTCTTGTCACATTTAGCTAAAATTCCTCTGTAAAGAAATTTCCCTCATCAGCTAGGTTATTTGGTGCCCTAAAATACAGTTCTGGAAATGGAGATAGTTAAAATCAGAGAATAGAACTGGTGCCTGAGCCACTTCCATTGGTGTCTGCCTATGTTGTTTTTTAAATTTCTTTTCTTTTTTTTTTTTTTTTTTTTTTTTAGTTTTTGACTTCTCTTTTTAAAATTATCTTTATCTTGATGGGGTCTTTATAATGGCTTTGAAGGAAAAAGTGTATATGTGGGGGTGACTTGCAGAATAAAAGACTCAAGAGAAATAATAACAAGATGCAATATATGGCCCTTGTTTGGATTTTCATTTGAACAAACCAAAAAAAAAAAAAACATCTTTGAAACAATTAGGGAAACCTGAATTTACACAAGGTATTAGACCTTACTAAGGAATTACTGTTAATTTTTTTACACATGTTAATTGTTATATAGGAAGAAATTCTTATAGGTAGAGATCACTACTCAATTATATACATGGTAATAACATATCTAGGATTTGTTTTAAAATACACCAGGAAAAAAAAAGAACAAAGGAAAATGTAAGTGACATGGAAGAGTAGAGAAAAAAGGTTAGTAAAATATTGCTAATCATTGAAGATGAATGATGGCTGCCTGAGGGTGTGTTTTAATATTTTTCTTACTATTGGTGATGTTTGAAATTTTCCATGATAAAGTATTTGGACAATTATTTATTTAGATAATAGTTGGTACTTTAAAATAAAACATAAATAATTGTTGCTCTGAAGGCACTTGCAGTTTTCTGTTATAAACAAGTAAATTCAGCCTTAATGAAAAAAATCTGATTCTGGAAGATAACTAAAGTTATGTGCTTTGTTTTGTTTTGTTTTTATTCAGGCAGAAGAAAACAAAAGATTGAGGGAACTCCAGTTTGAACAAGAAGAAAAATTGGCTGTGGAACTGGCAAAACTAAAACACGAAAGTCTGAAGGATGAAAAGATGAGGCAACAAGTAAAAGAAAACAGGTATCTTGGTTTCTATAAATTTCATGTAGTTAGTCTTTCTCTGTAAACTTTTATGTAATGTTTAGTACCTGAGAGTGAAATTTATTTCATTATATCATTGCAGTTAGTTAACATTTTGCCTGGAAATACTTACTGCTTTATATCCTATACATACATTTGAGAAAAGAAGCTGTATTCCTAGAAGTAAAGTGTTAATATTTAAGGTGGGGAAAAAATCAATTCCCTCTGCTCTTTCCTCTAAACCTAATTTTTTAAATGACCTATTATTAAAAAAAAAAATAGACTCATAGAATCCTACTCTTAAGAGAACTTTGGGTGATATCTCATTTAATTTTATACTCCTATATAAACTTCCTACAGTATTTCTGGAAAGCAGTTGGTCATTTGTGATCAACACCTCTAGTGACTGTGATAGGAAATTAATTTTTCATTCACCCCTAACTTTGAATAACCTTTTCCCCTTGATGTCTCAAAGTTGATTTCCCTGTAACTTTCATGTGCTTATATCAGTTTTGCTATCTGATGGAGGGGGGGAGGGGATTAGTTTTTCTTGAGGACATCCTTTCATATTTATGAAGCCACTAAATGTTTTCTTCTGTAAGCTAGATATCCTTCATTCCTTCATTTGTTCACCTTCTAGGTTCTCTTCTGTAAATCTAATTTAGATTATTGGTATTTCTTAACAAAATATTGCCACCACAATTTCTTTTTTGGTATCATTGCACTTTCTCCAGTGTACTGGGTAGTACCACTAATAGTGGGATTGTTAACCACATTGTTCTAGAAAGTGATGGTGAACCTATGACACGCGTGTCAGAGGTGACACGCAAACTCATTTTTTTGGTTGATTTTTTTTTGTTAAATGGCATTTAAATATATAAAATAAATATCAAAAATATAAGTCTTTGTTTTACTATGGTTGCAGATATCAAAAAATTTCTATATGTGACACGGCACCAGAGTTAAGTTAGGGTTTTTCAAAATGCTGACACGCCGAGCTCAAAAGGTTCGCCATCACTGGTCTAGAATATGTTTCTTGTCTAAAATTGAGTTGCTTTTTAGGGGTATCTGTCACCCTTTTTGATTAAAACTCAGAGCTAACTAAATGCCCATGTACTTATATAGTTGAATATATTGGAAATGTACTTTGATAATTGTTGTGTTTTATCTTAACTGAGAGAGTTTCTGTAGAATATGATAGGACCCATGAATGAGTTTCAGGGGTTTTGAACCTCATTAAAATTATATGTTTGGCAAATAAACCCATGTATATTTTTTTTTTAGGTCCACAACTTTTAAATTCTCTAAAGGGTTATTATTAAAAAATGATTTAAAATTACTGCTAATGCCTCCATATTGTTCTAGTCTGAAACTATCTTTTTGTACCTTAATTCTCAAATCATGATAAGCTATCACTCATGGTTTTCTATTATGTGACATTCTTGTCTAATTTACTAATAAAAGATTTAAAGAGAGGAGCTTCCCACGTCTAGCAATTGTAGACGAGGTGATGCAGGTAAATGCTCCCTCTGATAAGAGACTGTCTGGAGGAAGCGTAACAGTGAGATCTGGAGAGGAAGGAAACCAGAATGGTGAGCTGGGAGTTTGAAGCCTGCTGATTCCAAAACTATGAGTGAGAGTTAAGTGAAGCAGAGCTTGGCTAATAAGCAGATGGCCAGGTGTTTGACATCATTCTACAAGTTGTATGTTTCATATTTGTGCACTCTAGTGTATGTTTTACTTCAATAATAAGAATTCAATTAGATGTTATTTGATTGAAACAGATGAAGAGATAAAGTGTTAGCAGGTTAGTGGAAAATATCTAGAATATAAAAGCACAGAGAGAAAAAGGATAGAAAAATATACTACAGAACTTCAAAGAGATATGGGATATAGTGAAAAGTTCTCACAGATGTATAATTTTAGTCCTGGTAGGAGACATGAAAGAGGAAGATGCAGAACAGTATTTGAAGAGGTAGTGGCCAAGGATTTCCAAAAATGATAAAAGACATAAAGCTACAGGTTAAAATTCAGTCTATCTATATAAAACCCTATTATGCAAATTGACCAAACAGCAGAACAACCAGTGGAACGACTAGTTGCTATGATACACACTGACCACCAGGGGGCAGATGTTTAACATAGGAGCTGCCCCCAGCCTGCAGGCCCCAACTGGCGGCAGGGGCGGGGGGAGGGGGGGGCGGCAAGTGGGCGGCACCAGGCTGGCCAAGGCAGGGGCGAGTGGGGGCCCCCTAATCACCCCACCGGTCTCCCCGTAGATTGGCCCTGATCGCCAGCCAGGCCTAGGGACCTTACCCATGCACGAATTTCATGCACCAGCCCTCTAGTATATAATGAAAACTACACTCATATTCATCATAGTCAAACTTTTGAAATCCAACAGTAGAGAAAACAAAAATAACAAAAGTAGCCACACAAGAAAGATTTCAAAGGAGCAACAATAAAAAGTATGACTGAATTTTCAGCAGCAACAGTAGAAACTGGAAGACAGTGCATTGAAAGGGATGAAAGAAAATAATAGTCCATCTAAAATTCTATACCTTGTGAAAAATTTCTTCTGATTTAAGTCAAAAGTAATTCAGTTGAGCATTCTTTCAAATAGAGTAAGCTGCCTCTCATCAATTCAAAACTGCTAAAAATGTCTTATTTTGTGCATAAGCCATGGTAAAATTTTGACTGACATGCAGAAATAGACCATTTTCCTAATGAGTATGTTCACTTGCAAACTGGCAAGTCTAAGAAAATGTTTGCTGTGGTACTTAAAATGTATCCAAAATAACCCAAAGTTACCTATGTTAAGATTCAGCTGCTTACATTTAAAATAAATTAATTTTTTAAATGCAGGGTAAATTTTAAAAAATTGAAATTTATTTAGAAAATAAGTTCAGAATTCATGAGACTTTTGATTTTGAACACGTCATTTTTTTTATCCAAGAAAATATTTATAAGACAATTTATTTTGTCAGTTATTTATTTATTTATTTATTATTGTCTAAAGTTTTACATATGTCTCCTTTTTTCCCAATTGACCCCCTCCTCCATCCTTTCCCAGTTAGGGCAAGCCCCCACCGCCCCAGTATCTATGTCCATTGGTTATGCTAATATACATGCATACAAGTCCTTTGGTTTCTCTCTAAATACCCCCCCAAACACCTAAACCATTTGTCTCTAGATCGATCTATTCTTGTTCATCAAATTATGTTGATCATTATATCCCACATATGAGTGAGATCATGTGATCTTTATCTTTCTCCGACTGGCTTATTTCGCTTAGCATAATGCTCTCCAGTTCCATCCATGCTGTTGCAAATGGTAAAAGTTCCTCCTTTTTAATAGCAGCATAGTATTTCATTGTGTGGATGTACCACAGTTTTTTAACCCACTCATCTGCTGATGGGCACTTAAGCTGTTTCCAAATCTTAGCTATTGTAAATTGTGCTGCTATGAACATAGGGGTGCATATATCCTTTCTGATTGGTGTTTCTGTTTTCTTGGGATATATTCCTAGAAGTGGGATTACTGGTCAAATGGGAGTTCCATTTTTAACTTTTTCAGGAAACTCCATACTGTTCTCCACAGTGGTTGCACCAGTCTGCATTCCCACCAGCAGTGAAGGAGGGTTCCTTTTTCTCCACATCCTCACCAGCACTTGTCATTTGTTGATTTGTTGATGATAGTCATTCTGACAGATGTGAGATGGTATCTCATTGTTGTTTTGATTTGCATCTCTCAGATGATTAGTGACTTTGAGCATGTTTTCATATGTCTCTGGGCCTTTTGTATGTCCTCTTTCGAAAAGTGTCTATTTAGATCCTTTGACCATTTTTTGATTGGATCGTTTATCTTCCTTTTGTTAAGTTGTATGAGTTCTCTGTAAATTTTAGAAATTAAACCCTTATTGGAAATATCATTGGCAAATATGTTCTTCCATGCAGTGGGCTTTCTTGTTTTGCTGATGGTTTCTTTTGCTGTGCAGAAGCTTTTTATTTTGATGTAGTCCCATTTGTTTATTTTCTCCTTAGTCTCCATTGTCCTAGGGCCGTGGTCAGCAAACCCCGGCTCATGAGCCACATGCGGCTCTTTAGCCCCTTGAGTGTGGGACTTCCACAAAATACCACGTGTGGGTGCGCACGTACAGTGCGATTGAAACTTCGTGGCCCATGCGCAGAAGTCGGTATTTTGTGGGAGAGCCACACTCAAGGGGCCAAAGAGCCACATGTGGCTCACGAGCCGTGGTTTGCCAAGCCACAGTTTGCCGACCACTGCCCTAGGGGCTGTGTCTGTAAAGATATCGCTATGACATATGTCTGCTATTGTACTGTCTATGGAGTCTTGTAGAATTTTTGTTTTCCCGTCTTACATTCAAGTCCTTTAGCCATTTTGAGTTTGTTTTTGTCTATGGTGTAAGTTGGTGGTCTAGTTTCATTTTTTTGCATGTGTCTGTCCAAATTTCCCAGAACCATTTATTAAAGAGACTGTCTTGTCTCCATTGTATGCTCTTGCCTCCTTTGTCAAATATTAATTGAGCATAATGGCTTGGGTCGATTTCTGGGTTCTCTGTTCTGTTTCATTGGTCTATATGTCTGTTCTTGTGCCAGTACCGGCATTTTTGGCTTGGCAATATAGCTTGATATCTGGTATTGTGATCCCTCCAACTTTGTTCTTCTTTCTCAAGATTGCTACAGCTATTCAGAGTCTTTTTTTTTATTCCAGATGAATTTTTGGAGAGTTTGTTCTAGATCTTTGAAATATGCTATTGGTATTTTAATGGGGATTGCATTGAATCTGTAGATTGCTTTGGGTAGTATGGACATTTTAATGATGTTGGTTCTACCAATCCACGAACATGGTATGTTCCTCCATTTGTTTGTCTTCCTCTATCTCTTTTTTCAATGTTCTGAAGTTTTCCGAGTACAGGTCTTTTACGTCCTTAGTTAAGTTTATTCCTAGGTATCTTAATTTTTTTGGTACTGTGGTAAATGGGATTGTTTTTTTCGTTTCTCTTTCTGTGGGTTCATTATTGGTGTATAAAAAGGCCATAGATTTCTGGGTGTTAATTTTGTATCCTGCTACATTGCCAAATTCATTTATTAGCTCTAGTAGGTTTTTGATGGAGTCTTTGGGGTTTTCTATGTATAGTATTATGTCATCTCTAAATAAGGACAGTTTTACTTCTTTTCCAATTTGGATGCCTTTTATATCTTCTTCTTGTCTGATTGCTATGGCTAGCACTTTCAGTACTATATCGAACAGGAATGGAGAAAGTGGGCATCTTTATCTTGTTCCTTTGGTGCCTGGGACAATGCCAAATCAACTGAGCCACACCAACCAGAGTGGCTGCATCAATTTTTAATTCTGCCAAAAGTGCCCAGGGTTCCCTTTTTTCTACATCCTCGCCAGTGTTGTTTGTTGATTTATTGATGATAGTCATTCTGACAGGTGTGAGGTGATTGCATTTTGGTTTTAACTTGCATTTTCCTGAGAATTAGTGATGTTGAGCACCTTTTTATGTCTGTTGGCCATCTGTATGTCTTCTTTGGAGAAAAGTCAATTCAGGTTCTCTGCCTATTTTTAATCAAATTACTTTATATTAAATTGTATGAGTTACATTATTATTTTTTATTTTAACTGCTTATCAGATGTATCATTGGCGAAAATCTTCTCCCATTCACTAGGCTGCCTTTTTATGTTGCTGTTGGTTCTCTTTGCTGTGCAAAAACTTTTTAGTTGATGTCCCATTTGTTTATTTTTGTTTGTTTGTTTTCCTTTCCCAGGGAGACATATCCAAAAAAATATTGCTAAGAGTGACGTCAGAAACTTTACTGCTTATGTGTTCTTCTAGGAGTTTTATGGTTTTGGGTCTTATATTTAAGTCTTTAATCCATTTTGAGTTTATTGTATATGGTGTAAAAAGTGATCATTTCTTTCTTTCTTTTTTTTTTTTTTTCATGTATCTGCCCTATTTTCATCACTGTTTATTGAAGAAACTGTCTTTACCCATTGACTATTCTTGCCTCTTAGTCAGATTAATTCACCACATAGATGTTGGTTTATTTTAGGGCTCTCTGTATATTCTGTACCATTGTTCTAGGTGTCTGTCTTTATGCTAGTACCATGCTGTTTTGATTACTGTAGCCTTGTAGTATAGTTTGATTTTAAGTAGCTTGTTACCTCCAATGTTGCTCAATATGATTTAGATATTTGGTGTCCTTTGCAGTTCCATATACATTTTAGATTATTTGTTCTAGCTCTATGGAAAAATGCCATTGGTATTTTGGTGGGGATTGCATTGAATTTGTAGATTGCTTTGGGTAGTATAGACGTTTTAATGTTAATTCTTACTATCCATGAGCACAGTATATCCTTTTATTTGTTTGTGTCTTCTTTAATTTCTTTGCTCAGCATCTTACAGTTTCCCAAGCACAGGTATTTTACCTCCTTGGGTAAATTTATTTCTAGGTAGTTTATTCTTTTTTAGAAATATGTTTTTATTGACTTTAGAGAGAGGGGAAGGGGGAGAGAGAGAGAGAGAGATAGAAACATCAATGAAAGAGAAACATCAATTGGCTGCCCCCTGCATGCTTCTACTGAGAGCTGAGCCTTCAACCTGGGCATGTGCCCTGACCAGGAACCGAACTGTGACCTCCTGGTACATAGGTTGATGCTCAACCACTGAGCCACACCAGCCAGGCCCTCTCAATTCTTAATCACCTCACTGTGCTTGGGACCTGCCCTTTCCATGTCTCCACCCTTCCTACCAGTCTTGACATGGCTTCTTCTTTATATCCTTAGTTATAGGAATTCTGTTCAGCTTGTTTTCTGGTGATTCTCAGTTATGGTTGTTCTGTAATTTAGCTGTAATTTTGATATCATGGGAGAAGGTGAGCACAATGTTTATCTACTCTGCCATCTTGACTGGCAGGCTCCTAAGATAATCTTCAAGATCAGAACTGGGGACTTCTCCAGGATATGAGTACTTATTTTAAAGCTACAATAATTAAGATAGTGTGGCTTTAGCACAGGATAAACAAATGGATCAATGGAATAGAATGGAGCACCTCTTCTCAACCAGAAAATTTAGGCCATAATGACCTAGGCATCCATTCTATGTAATGAATGAACTCCTATGGATCTAAAATAATGCCACCTATATACCATCTTTGAGAAAATTAAAAACACAAATCATTACATTTTCTGTGAGGCCTGATTCTCTTATGGAACCCCAGCTGAAGAAGGATGGGATAGAGAAATCCAAAAGCAGATCCATGCATGTATGCACACTTACTTTATGAAAAAACTAACACTGCAGAGCAGTAAAGACATTTTTATAAAATGGACTGGATCAGTTGTATATCTGCATGGAAGAAAATGAACTTGGTTTCTGCCTCAAACCACATACAAAAAGCATTCCCTGAAGAATTGTAGTCTAAAAGTGAATGGTGAAATGACAGAACTTTGAGAGACTGATACAAGAAAACTACAGGCCTGGTGCATGAAATTCATGCACTCGGGGTCCCTCAGCCTGGCCTGCGCCCTCTCACAGTCCGGAGGCCTCGGGGGACGTTAGTCGGACATCCTTAGCACTGCCGCAGAGGCAAGAGAGGTTCCTGCCACCGCCACTGCACTCACCAGCCGTGAGCCTAGCTTCTGTCTGAGCCACACTGACCACCAGGGGGCAGCGCCTGTGTTTAGTGTCTGCCCCCTGGTGGTCAGTGTGTGTCATAGCAACCAGTCATTCTGCCAGTCGGTCAATTTGCATATTAGGGTTTTATTATATAGGATTATATAGGATATCTTTGTGTCTCTGTGGTGAGCAGCATTTCTTAAAACATGACACAGAAGTCATTGACAATGAAGAAAGTAATTGGTGAATTAGAATACATCTCTTCATCCAAAGAAACCACTATGAGAGTAACCATAGACTGGAAGGAGATAATTATAATGTATATAACCAACAAGAGACTTATATCCATAATATATAAAGAACTTTTAAGCAACAGTAAGAAGTAGACAATCCAGTATAAAAAAGGGCAAAAGTGTTGAATAAGAACTCCACAGAAGATATATATAAATTACAATGTATTGAACAGGTCTCAGTTCCATTAGTACTAGGGAAGCATAACTTAAACCCCAGTGATGTATTAGACACCCACAAGAGTGGTTAAAATGTAAAAGAATGACTAGACTAAAAAGTGTTACTAAGGATGGGTAGCAGTGAGAGCACTTAGGTACTATTAATGAGTGTAAATCTATAAACAATTGGAAAACCAGCATTATCTACTAAATTTGAATATAGTCTACCCTGTGACTCATAAATTTCACTCCTAGGTATATATCCAGTGGAAATGTGTGCATTTGTCCTTCAGGTAAAGGTCATTTATTTGCACATTGATGCACATTTTTTTGTAGAGGCAATTATGAATTGCGATTGGGTTTGTACACTGGTTCACAACCAATGTCCAACTAAAAAAAACAACAACCTTGCAAGTATATATCAGCCTCTTAGTAGAGTAAAATATATAGACTAACCTAGAAACGTAATCCTAATTTATAATATTCTTTTTATGAAAGAAGAGCAATATAGTTTTGTATACATTTGCACCTCCAGCAGTAAGGGCAAGAGGACACACCATAACACCAGGAATATCTTTCTTCCCTTACCCCTTTGATTATCTCTTTGTAGGTATGGGGTACTTGTATTAAGATATACATTTAGGTGACAACTAAGGACCCTTCCAACTCAGAATTCTCATGTCTATATATATAAAAAGCCAGTGACCAGAACGCTCTAATGACCAGACTGACTGGTCGCTATGATGCCCACTGTGGCCAGCGAACCAGCAGATCGAGGGCAGTGGGCCAGCCAACCCCCTGTGTGGCCCTTCCCCCCCCCCCCCGCCCAGCCCCACCCCAAATCAGCCCCCCCCACCCCCATCACGGGCAAGGCCAGCCAGCCAACCACCCATGGACCCTCCCCCAGGCCGCTGGTCCCCGATCAGCCCCCCCACCCCATTTGGAGGAAGGGCTGGCCGGCCCACTGCCCACAGCCCGTCCCCACAGCTGCCCCCCTCCCCAATTGCTCCCCCCAATTGGGGGTGGGGCCCGTTGGCCAATTGCCTGCGGCCCCTTCCCCCAGTCGGCAGCCAACCTCCAGCTATCTCCTCCTCCCTACAGGCCCAGCCCCAATCTGCCCCAATTGGGGCCGGGCCAGCTGGACCTCATCTGTGCACGAATTTGTGCACTGGGCCTCTAGTTCTGTCATATTCAGAATTATGACTGGCACATTAACATAAAAAAATTTTGTATAGCATATTGCTTTCACTAAGGTTAAGAAAATTATGGATTCAAAATAATTCAGAGATTATCTGAGACCAGTTTCCAGGTTTTAACAGATAAGAAAAGCCCAGAGAGGTGAAGCAAACTTTCCATTGTCACTCCCTCTTCATAATCACTATCAAGAATAATTCCTGCTTATAGAGTGTTTACTGTGTAACAGGTGCTTTTCTAAGCTCTTTGTACACATTAATTTAATTCCCATTTTAACCCTTTTACTAGTACATAGAGCAAAACCAAGGAACAAAATTTAAATAACTTGCTTAGGTTTAAACCCCTCTACTGTAGTTATTCTTTAAGTATTAGTAGCTGGACAGAAATTTTAACCAATATTGACAAAGCACCTTCTCTAAGTCAGGAGTTGGCAAAAAGATTTTTAGTGATGATTATTGGAAATAAAAGGTTGTTCTGTGTATAAAATTAATTATAGTGTCCCATTTCACATGATTATGATTTTTCTTTGTATGAAGAACGGTATTTTTTCAAAATCTATAATAATAAAAGCGTAATATGCTAATTGGACTAGACGTCCTTCATTCTGGACAAAGCCACAGCGGCCGGAGGCTGAGTCAGAGGCGGCAGAGGCCCCCGGCCGCAGCGGCAGGTGGGAGCAGGGGCCAAGGCCCTTGCACGAATTTCATGCATTGGGCCTGTAGTATTTAAATAATAATGTAAATATATTTTACACATTTAGGTAAAAATTGTTTTAAATTTCAGATATAGGTTGTTTATGGTAATCATCCTCAAACTTAAATTTCTGTTTGTTTTTAAAACAGTATTGAGCTCAGAGAATTGGAGAAGAAATTAAAAGCAGCTTACATGAATAAAGAAAGAGCAGCTCAGATTGCTGAAAAGGATGCCATTAAATATGAACAAATGGTAAGCATTTTCTATCCATTATGCTCTCTGTATTTTTAGGTTCATTAAAATAACAATTTTTTGAAAATTGTTACATATTAGAAAGAATTTACAGTGCTAGATTTCTTAAATACTTTTTACTTTTCAGATCTTTAAAGTATAGGAAATCATGGATTATTTAATATTGAACCTTGTTTAATTTAATACTAGAGCCTTTCAGAGACATAAAGGATTAGGTTGCTACTTAGAATGAATGGTTCTATTCAAAAACTCCCAGCATTCTTTATGGTCTCTAACCAATTATTCTTTGACAAACCAATACAGTTGTTAGTATAATTTACATTGTGTTATTAATTTTTCATTTTTAAAATGTTCTAAAAAATAAAACACTTTATAATTTTAGGTAAACTTTGCTGTTTTATAAACAGCAATCTCGTCTTATCATGTTTCCCTCTATTTTACCCCTTTTCTAAGTCCTGACATCCTGCCAAGTTCAGGGCAAGAGTTACTCTTGGGCAAAGGAGTTTCAAACACACTCATCAATAGAAAATATCGAGTTTACTGAGTTAACACTCACTGAGCTCTCACTGTCACAAAGAAAGGCCAGACACAGATGGAAGGGTCTGTTCAACATTACACAGCCTCTACGTTTCCCTCCTCTCATTGCGCTCTCTATTAAGGTGTAGAGCATTTTGGTGGTAGAGTTCCCTCTCCTAGATCTCTTTCAAAAGATGTAGTACGACAAGCATGTCAAACGGGCCGCCTGCAGCCCACAATGAATATTTTTGCGGCTGAGCCAATATAACGGTATGTAAAAACGTTTTAATAAAAATTTCATAACTTAATTTTTACAATATCCTGTTATACATAATTATTAATAAGGAACTGCAGCTTTTACTAAGGACTGATGACTCTAATCGTGTTGCATTCATTTCCCTTACACGCCGGTGCCCCATTTCTCTCCACTAATACTAGCAGCGAACATTTTAGCAGCCGATTGCTGCGTCATTAGTCTTGGACTGACTTGTTTGGTGTGTGCAACAGGAAATACTTCACTTTCAGAGAACAAGAAAAATAGGTTTATTTGTGTTACGCTTATTAATTTGTACAGTTATTCAGTGTCTGGTAAGTTAATGTTCAAGAAAAAATAATTTTTATTAAAATGTTCTATTATTTTAACGATTACTCATTTATTTCAGCCCTCTGTATTCAGCATGTCTCTATTGAAATAAACCTACATTTCTATGAAAATGGAAGCTTTTGTGTTTTTTGCAGCCACATAAACTTAAACCTTGTTTATTTGGCCCGTGTTAGCCTTTGAGTTTGACATGCTTGTTGTACAGCTATTAAAGAGAAAGAGATAGAGGTAAATATTTTGGCTTTTAAAGCTAGACTGAATATATTTTAGGTTAAAAGGAAAAAGAGAAAGTTGAAGCAAAATCAAGTTGGAGAATAATACATATCACAGACCATTTTTATTTAAAAAGACCTGGAACGTATGTATGTGGACATCAACATGTATATATACATACATGTATGTGTTGTATATAGCAACACACACACACACATACTCATACACACAATTAGAGGGGTGATATTAAAATATTTAACTGGAACAGTACAGTATAGGCATCAAATGAAAATAGACACTGCCTCGGCCAGGTGGCTCGGTTGGAGCATCATCACATACACCAAAAGGGTTTCAGGTTCAAGTCGCAGTTGGGACACATATCTTGGTTGTGGGTTCAGTCCCTAGTCAAGGCAAATACAGGAGGCAACCAATCAATGTTTCACTCTTACATCAATGTTTCTCTCTCTCCCTCCCTTCCTCTCTAAAATTAATAAATATATGAAGTGAGGATATTTTTAAAACAGGATAGATGTTGACCATAGTGGTATGTGTGCATGTATGTCAGTTTAGGAAACATCTGAAGGGTTATACAGCATGCTGTAACAGTGATGATAGGAGAGCGTGAGGAGCCTTCATTTCCTAAGTCATACAGTTCTATTCCACCCTTTCAAAAGTAAAGTAGATTATAAACACTGTGCTATTTGACCATCAGTTTACAGTTTTAATTACCTTATAATTGAGGTTATTCAAGGCAATTGTAAACATTTTGTCTGATACATGAAACAATAGCTATTTTCTAAATAAAACAGATCCATAAAAATTAAAGTCAAATACTCTTAGGACTTGACTAGGTGTCAGGATATCTAGGTGCTAGTTTTGGTTCAGTCTTTCTAAGCCTTAGTTTTCTTATCTGTGAAATGAGAAGTCTTTATAGAAGTGTACTAGAGCCCTGGTGCACAAAATTTGTGCAGTGGGGGGAGGGGCGGGTTTCCTCAGCCCACCTGCACCCTCTCCAATCCGGGATACCTCTCACAATCCGGGACTGCTGTCTCCTAACTGCTCACCTGCCTGCCAGCCTGATCGACCCTAACTGCCCCCCCCCCGACGGCCTGGTTGCCCCCAACTGTCCCTCCCTGCTGGCCTGGTTGCCCCTAACTGCTGTCCCCACTGGCCCGGTTGCCCTTACTGCCCCCCCCTGCTGGCCTGGTTACCCCGAACTGGCCCCACCTGCCAGCCTGGTCACCCCTAACTGCCCCCCCGCCCCCCACTGGCCTGGTCACCCCTTACTGGCCCACCCTCTGCAGGCCTGGTCTCCCCGTGCAGCCTGCTATTCAGTCGTTTGGTCATCCCTCACTAACCCCCTGCTGGCCTTGTCGCCCCACGCAGCCTGTCAGCCTGCTGTTAGGTCATTACTGTTACTGTGACGGTGCCCCGGACAATTTGCATATTCCTCTATGGTAATATGTAATACATGTTTCTGCCATATTTATTTTTTCTGAAGAACCTAGCACAACATGTGCTAAGAAAACAGAAGCAGCCCTAGCTGGTTTGCCTCAGAGGTTAGAGCAGCCGTGGGCAAACTACGGCCCGCGGGCCAGATCCGGCCCGTTTGAAATGAATAAAACTAAAAAAAAAAAAAAAAGACCATACCCTTTTATGTAACGATGTTTACTTTGAATTTACATTAGTTCACACAAACACTCCATCCATGCTTTTGTTCTGGCCCTCCGGTCCAGTTTAAGAACCCATTGTGGCCCTCGAGTCAAAAAGTTTGCCCACCCCTGGGTTAGAGCATCAGGGCGCATGTGGGAGGTAGCCAATTGATGTGTCTCTCTTATATTGATGTTTAAAAAAAAATAAAAGCCCTGCCAGTGTGGCTCAGGGGTTGAGTGTCGACCTAGGACCAGAAGTCACAGTTCAATTCCAGTCAGGGCACATGCCTGAGTTGCAGGCTCAATCCCCAGTAGGAGGCAGGCAGGAGGCAGCCAGTCGATGATTCTCTCTCATCATTGGTGTTTCTATCTCTACCTCTCCTTCCTCTCTGAAATCAATAAAAATATTTTTTCAAAAAACCCCACGAACAGAAGCAAAGAAAGAATTTTGATTAAGTCAGATTAACAGCGTACTGTATATGTTAAAGACATCAGTTAGATCAGGAATGGCATTTAGCATTCACATTTTGATCTTGTATGTTTCATGTGGCTAACCATTCTAGCATCTAACTATTGTGATCATAATAGTGAAGGATAATTTTTAAAACTGCCCCAATTATATTTAACTTAAAATTTTTGTTAAATGATTTTAAAATGCTCAAAACAAATAAGGGTTTTAACCCATTCAAGAAACAATACTCAGAAGGATGGTCTTGAGTGACTGAGGTCTAAGCTGCAGAAAACAGACAACAGTGACATGTGACCCTTTTAAGTTATAATGATTACAAAGGACCTTTAATAGATTTTTAAAAAGAGAGACTTAAAAGGCAGGTGGCAGGAAAGAAAGTTTAGTCTGGGAGAAACTTAAGAGTTGCTCAGAGTTATTAATAGCAGCCCTGTATGAAGAAGATAGTACAGGCAGGCATACCTTTTTTTACTGCATTTCCCTTCCTCCTACTCCACAGATACTTTATTTTTTTTAGAAATTGAAGGCAGGACCCTTCACCAGCAAAAAAAATTACAAGTCACTTTATGGCAATATTCCTTTATTGTGGTGGTTTGAACTGAACCCGCAATATCTCCAGGTGTGCCTGTGCTATCCTTACTCTAAATATCAGCTGATACTCAACGTAAGAAATGTCCAAACCTGAGGATTTCTTAAGAGTTTATTTGAGCCAAACTGATGACATATGCTGGGGAGCAAGATCTCAAATGCTCCAGGAAATAAGTTTTGTAGCTTCTTTTATGCATTTGAAATTAAAGAGTGATGAACATAAGGAAGATTATGTGGAGGTGGAAGAAAGCAGAGTGGAGATTGGATTAAAGGGTACTAATGAGATTACGTGCTCTGTTGAGGGTGGTTACTGCCTTATTTCAAAGGTATGTTAACCTAGAGATGAACAGAAACAATGGACAGAGTTCACTTAAGGCAAAGATAAACCTTTTACTAAAAAGTTACAAGCCTAGGGCATGACTATCAACTATGACCTCCCCAGTTAGGAATCTATGTTCAGATCACCCTGTGAAGTTACTTTCCATAGAACCACTTTTTTTCCCCTCCACATACACAATAGAGCTAAAAATTGTTAAAATTGCCACCATTAAATAGAAGAAAAAGATGGCTATTGTTTTGCAGTTACATTGTCACATTACTAATAGAGAACATCTAATTTTATTTACTGCTTTTCAAATGTGGAGTTATATTACTATCCTTATTATGTTTTGCCCTGAGAGAACTACTTGAATAGGAAAGCCTCTTTACGGTTTGACTCATCGTTCAAACCCTTCAGGTGACAGTGACTTACCTTAGCTTTTTACGTACACAGGTGAGAATATTTTATGTAACAGGCTTTATAATATTCTATCACACTGCTCAGATTTGAAAATAGAAGATGAATTTTGTTTTCATAACAGAAACGTGATGCTGAAATAGTGAAAATCATGATGGAAGAACAGGAGAGAGTAATAAAAGAAGAGAATGCTGCAGAAGAGAGACGGAATAAAGTAAAAACACAGTACTATATTGACTTAGAGAAACAACTTGAAGAACAAGAGAGAAAAAAGCAGGAAGCTTATGAGCAGTTGCTGAAAGAGAAACTCATGATTGATGAAATCGTTAGGAAAATCTATGAAGAAGATCAATTGTAAGTTAATCCAATTTTATCTGCTTAAACATTTACATTAATCTCAGGCTTGAAGAGGTAAAGCAACGAAAGAGAGGGTCTAAACACAGTAAATCCTCATTAATGTTATCACATAAATTGAGACCAGCTTTTATTTATCTCTTGGCATGACAATTATCTGGTAATTAATAAATGCTTATTAAGTGACAATGAATAACCCTTGTTTTTATTAAATATGCCCATATCGTATGTCAGAGGACTTGTTTTCAGATGAATTTCCTTGGTGACAGCTGAAGTGTAGAGTGCTGTGAAGCAGATGTTAACAGGTTGTAGCGTTTTTGAAATGTGATGCATAAAACTTCATTAGTAGGTTAGAGAAGAGACATAGTATGTTACTCAGAAAAAACATACCCATCATATAGATAGTGGCAAATAGTCACTCAAAATGTTTTGTTGCATGAATGAATGAACACACTATACATTTTTCCCAGATTATTGATTGAACAAAATTACACATATTTTTGATATTTTCTTATTTTTTACTATAAAACTGCGCTCACTATTGCATTTTAGAGAAAGACAACAAAAGTTAGAAAAAAAGAATGCAACTCGAAGGTATATAGAAGAGTTTCAGAAAGAGCAGGCTCTCTGGAGAGAAAAGAAACGTGAGGAAATGGAAGAAGAGAACAGAAAAATCATAGAGTTTGCCAACTTGCAGCAACAAAGAGAAGAAGATCGGATGGCAAAAGTTCAAGAAAATGAAGAAAAAAGGCTACAGCTTCAGAATATGGTATTAAAATAACCACTTTTTTATCGCTGGAGAAATTCTGAGGTATGTGTTATAGGATTTGGTACCTGTAAATGTCTGATTATTTTTTGCTTTGTTTGGTTTTGTTTTGTTTTAAAAGCTGATTGAGAAATTGGGACAAATGCTGCAGCAACGTGAAGATTTAGAACAAGTGCGACAAGAATTATACCAAGAAGAACAAGCTGAAATCCAAAAGAGGAAACTAAAAGTAAGTTGGAAATTGAAAGAATGATTGACACAGAGAATAATATCATTTTGAATTGAATCAGTAGATAGATTTAAACCCAGTGATGTTGATAATTACCTCATATGTAAATGGTATAAGCACTACAATTAAAAGGTAATTTTCAGGCTGGATGGACAAAGCTAGACTCCGGCAGCAGTTCACAAACTATGTAAGAAGCATCATGCAACTATGTAGTCTATAAGAAACACAACTTAAACATGAAGACACATATAGTTTAAAAGCAAAAGGACTGAAAAGGATATACCATGCAGACACTACTCAAAAGCAAGTTGGAGTGGAAATCAATATAACAGGGTTAACTCATCTGGAGGATGTACTAGTCCTAAGTGTGTATGAACCTAAAACTTCAGAATACAAAACCAAAAGGAGAACTAAACAAATCCATATAATTGAAGATTTCAACACCCCTTCTCATTAATGTAGAGAATAGTCAGAAAACCACAGGACGTAGCATTGAAAAACAGTACCAACAAACTTAATCTCAAGTCAAGATGATTTGCCGATTTTCTAATTGGGCTGTTTATTCATTTATTGTAGAAGTTTGAGAGTTCTTTATATATTCTAGATACCAGTCCTTGTTACAAATATCTTCTCATCATTAGCTTGTCTTTTCATCCTCTTAACAGCATCTTTCTCTGAGCAAACGTTTTCGATTTCTACGAAGCCCAATTTATCAATTTCTGTTTTTATGGATTGTAGTTTTGGTATTAATTCTAGGAAGTCTTTCCCTAGATCCTGAAAAATTATTCTCCTAAAAGTTTTAGATGTTTGTATTTATAAGTCAGTGATCCATTTTCAGTTATTTTTTTGCATAAGGTGTGAGACTTAGGTCAAGGTTCAGTTTTTGCTTTTGGATGTCCAGTTTGCAGCCTTACATAGCCAAGATATGGAAATAATATCTAAGAGTACACCAATGGATAAACTGATAAAGAAAATAGTAGCTCAAAGAAAAATAAGATTGCCTACTAGGAATTTATTTTTAGTGGGGAGATAAGGCATGTACATATGAAGTAAAATTAAATGATGAATGATGGAAAAGTTAAATGGTATCTGAGTCCCCAAAAAAGAAATATGAATTAGAGTGATTAGAAAAGACTTTATGGAGGAGGTAGGATTTGAAAAGGGGGATAAATAGGGTTAAGTGAAGAGGTTGAATACACAATATAATGATCAAAGTTGCTATAACTGATACTGCAGATTGGCTCACTTAAAACCCACTCCTTTTAAAAAACATTTGTGTTACTTTGAATGCCTTCAGGATACTGTACTACCAAGAGCTTGTGTAATAATTGGGCACGGTTGGTTAGATTAGAGAAGGACTTAAATTTTGCATTAGTCCTAACTGAACAGATCAAGTGATGAAGCAATTATTAGTAGAATCCAGGTGTAAGGTATGTGAATGATCACTATAAAATTCTTCATATTTTTTTGGTTATGTTTGAAATTTTTCATAATAAAATGCTGGAAAAATTAAAGTTTATAGAAAAGGACTTTTTAACTCTTCCTAGTAAATTTTAATTTCCCTGAAAAACTTCTGGTTGTCATTGCTGGATTATTGTTCTGAAAAGTACTTATCAATGATTTTAACAATAGTTTCATGCAAGATTCTAGAATCATTCATAGTTGGTACAAATTTCACAGAACACAGATTTAATAAACTTAGGTGAGCAAAAAAAGTTTTTATATCAGCTCTTTTCAAAGTAGTTATGTGTTAATTCTGAGTCCAGAAACAAGATGGTCAATATATACAAATTAAAATTTAAAAACAAGTAATAGAAGGCAATTCAAACGTAACCTGCCCTTTATCCAAACAGTATTAAAATAGTGCAAAGTGTTATCTTGAAAAGGCTTAATTTCTCAATTCTATTTCACATTGTAACACTAAGCTTAATCAAACTATTCTACCCTTTCTTGAGAAATCTGCTTTAAAGAAACAGTTACTGAATTAACTTCTATATATAAATGGTTTTTAGGAAGAAGCAGAAGAGAAGTTGAGAAAGCAAAAGGAGTTAAAGCAAAATTTTACAGAACAAATGGCTTTGAAGGAACTAGTACTACAGGCTGCAAAAGAGGAAGAGGAGACCTTTAGAAAAGCTATGTTAGCTAAACTTGCTGAGGATGATCGAATAGAATTAATGAATGCTCACAAACGAAGAATGAAGCAACTAGAACACGGGAGGGCTGTGGAAAAACTTATTGAAGAGCGTCACAACCAGTTCCTTGCAGACAAAGTAAGAAAAAATGTTTTTGGGGGTGGGTTTTTTTTGGTTATTATTTAACAGCAATCAGCTCATGTATTCATCCAGTAAACAGTTAACTGAGAACCTTTTATGTGCCAGATGATAGCTATTAATCATATATGATACATAATTTTCTTCCTTTCTTGTTTCCATGACTTTGACAAGGAGTGGTCCGAAGAAATAGTGACCCTTGTAAACTAGTTATTTCAAAGAAAAGCTTTGCATTAATAATACTACTTTAACTAAAGTAATTCTTGGTAGGAATTCATCACTATTTCAGTACTGCCTTTTAACATCCTTCCCAGGATTTTTTGGATATATTTCCTTAAGAGTTCTTTTAAGCCCTAAAACTTATTAAAGCCAGACATCTCTTCCACATCATATAGCACAGAATTTTGGTGTGGTTGAGTATTCAGAACTCTTGATGCTATTTTTATACTTCATACAGGCTTTTTAAAATTTAATATATGGAAATACTTCTTTCAGATATCCCTATTCTGTTGTATCCTTTTTTTTTTTTTTTTTTTTTTTGTCAGACACTGAACCTGCCTTCAGCACCTGCCAAATATTTGTTGAATTAATTAGGAAATCACTTTGAACATTTCTTCCTTGGCAATGAAGACATTGTCTTGAAAATGTGTACTTGCCTCCTAAAATCCCAGTCATAACCAGAGTGGGGCAAAAGTAGGCTTACAGTTGTATGTGCAAGTTTATTCTTGTATCATTTATTATTGAATTTCCCATATGAACAATTGTAAACCTACTTTTGCTCCACCTTGTATTGTTCTTATAACTTTTAAGGAATAATTACTGTAAAAGATATATATATAATATATATGATATATATGCAGGGTGGGGCAAAAGTAGGTTTACAGTTGTGAATACACAAAACACAATTCTTATATTATTATGTATTAATTGCTGTATCATTTTCCATATGAACTATAAACCTACTTTTGCCCCACCCTGTACATCACCTAATCTCTTTTGAAATTAGTATCAATAAATAGTTCATCACTTTTATCTAATTCACTGCAAGAGTAGTTTTGACAACTTCTTTAAGATTAATGTATTGTGTGACAATTAATAAAATTTTATTTACATTTCCAGCAACATGAACTGGAAGAATGGCAGTTACAGCAAAGTAGGCAAGGACGTATTAATGCCATTATTGAAGAAGAAAGACTAAAACTTCTCCAAGAACATGCTACAAAATTACTAGGATATCTCCCTAAAGTAAGTGAGATTTAACTCAAAGTGTAAGCCTCATGACATCTACTGGTGGGGAAAAAAAAACATGTATTAGGATTACAAGGTCCTGGGTTTTGCTCACTTTTTGCTATTACCAAGTAGTAGTGAGATTTTAGCCACTCATTGACTATCTCCAAAATGAGAGCTGGTCTTGGAACAGTTTTAGAAGTATGAGCTAAATGTATTGAATTTAAGGTTTAGAGATTCTTTTCTCACCGTTCAGTGTAGGTGTTACAAAACTAAACTACTATAAAGCAATTGTGATACTTTGCAACAGGAAAACCTTGTAATCAGTAATACCAGTGACAGGCACACGCTTGAACTGAGTCTATGACAGATCTGCTCTATAGTAGGAGGTTGTGTTATCACTAGGCACTAGTAACTAGTTTTTAAAATTTTTAGCTAATTTCACGTACATCTGAGATACACTGTGACTATAAACTGAGTTTCACAGGCCACATAAACATGGACTTGTGTATTCCCATCCTTCAAATACAGAAATTATGCCATTTGATATTTTAGTCAATTGGAAGAATCAAGTGAATATTTTATATTTAGCCCAATGCAAATTAAGGAAGGAGAAAGAGAAACATGAATAATTATTGCCTGCCCTCAAGACCTTATAATCTGTTTAGATAGGATTAATGAATACAAAATGATATATTAATGACAACAGCCACATGGAATTGATAAATTCTGTGAAACAGACTACAGATTCTGGGAGAGTCTTGGGATTTAGATATTTTTGTAGGAAAATAATTGTGGAGATGGGGAGAATCCAATAAACCTGATGTCCTAAAATGACTTTTTATCCTTTAGGTCCTAATGGCCCCAAATGACCTAAATTATTCTTTGGATCCTTTATAAGTAAATATTTAAGTTCAATTTTGTTTTAAAGAGCCGCCTCTTACTATAAGGGAAAACAAAATAAAAGCCTAAAGAATTTTAAAGGGCTTATTCAAATGGCTAAAATCCAAACCTGGATTCATTCTTTCTTGCAAGATTGCATGTTTGCTGATTAGCCATAGAATTGAAGCAAGAGCCAGTCTCATGCTTGGCAAAGTTTGGCAGAACTCAAACTTTTCACCCTGACCCCTCATAATTGTATTGTAGGTCTGTTTCAAGACAGGGTAGCCTACAGTATACATTAAATTCCTTCCCATTCAGCCAGTCCAAGTAGTAGTACTTATAAAATAGAAGATTCCTATGACAAGTTCCAACAGTGGAACTGATAAATCAGGAAGTCTGGTCAGTCTGAGAATATTCATATCAAGGTGTAATTTTCAGAAAATAACCATTTTTTTTTATAACTCTACTAAAGAGATTTAATTATCTTAGAAACAACTGCAAATTTCAATTCTATTTGCTAGTCTCACAAACATTTGGGGAAATATTCTGGTATTCAAAGTAACCCACAAATATTTTTCTTGTAGGGAGTATTCAAAACAGAGGATGATATTGATATGCTTGGTGAAGAGTTTAAGAAGGCATATCAGAAAAGGAGTAAGATTTGTGAAGAAAAGTGATATCAAGATTTGGTAAAACCTGGATTTTTTTGCATGTTACCACTAGATGTCAGTGTAAGTTTTGTTTTACAGTTCAGTGATAGGACTCTTGTCTTTGAATTTTCTAAAACATCTCCATTTCATCATTTGTAAGTGGTTCTCTATAAGAAAACATTTATTTTCTGATAAAAATTAAAATGAATAAATACTTTCAACTGCAAAATTAACTGCTGTTTTTGTACTGAATATCTGAGTTCTACACCAGCATATTATAACATTCCATGTATATAAATATGGACACTACCATTTCCATACTGTTCAGAATTTTTTCTGTATCCCTATTCAGGCTACAGTTCTGTCTACATTTGTGTTTAGGAACTTTACTTGCCTGATTTGGCCAGGGAAATAAGTATTTATAAGTAATTTGGGTTTAAAGCACCATTTTCTGAGCATGTGACATCATGGGGAGCAGAGAGCCCTCAGACTTCCAGAACTGTGAGACAATTTCTGTTGTGTAAGCCATCAAGTCTGTGGTTCTTATGGCGGCCTTAGCAAACTAATCTATATAGTATGTTTTTTAAACATTAATTTTTAGAGTAAGTAAAGCATCCTTTTCTGTCTACTGTAAGGGAGGAGAAAAGTAAAGGGTGAGGAATTCCAAAGTGCTTTATTTGTCAATAAGAACTTAAAACAGAATTTCTCTCAGATAAACTCATTTCTTAAGAGTAAAAATAATTCAAACCATTATAACTTAAGCTAAATAAAATGTATAACCATCACACACTTAGTTATAGACACTAAAATACCCCACTTAAGAATTTCCCCAGTCAAGTGCCTTCATAAATTCCTCTTCAGTGAAAGACAGCATCTTGGCAGCTTCAATATGCATCTGTGTTTAAAAAAAAAAATTACTATGAAGACGTTTACTTTAGTATTAAGAATAAACCACACAACAGAAGTTTGTAAAAGTGTGTGTATACAATGCTATCAAATTATAAGCTCTGTTGTAGGGATCTGTACTCTAATTCCAATAAACATGATATATGAAACAGTAATTACATTCAAGAGTCAGCCTATAAAAGCCTATTTGTCCAATGGTGGTATTGCACCAATTAACTGTTGAAAGACAATTCAATAATAGTTTAATACCTAACCTAACCTTTGCAAAAAGGAAAAGAGGCAGAACCATGAATTCATGTCTACTCACTACCAGGTGACTCATGTAGAGAATGGAACAATAGTGATTTGGAATCAATTTTCACTCTTCCAAGAGGCAATCCAAGTTGCTCTTGTATATGGTATGTTCTTTATTTAGGAAGCACCCATACTGTATTTACCAGTCCCATTCTCCACATTACTAATTTACTTGCATAAAAATATCCACTTCCTTGGATGACACATTATAAATAAATCTTATATAAACTTTTGTGCCTAAGCATGTTAAACAAACATATCTGAAGTACAAACACTAGTAAATATTTTAGTAGAGAGCTCCAAATAATATTGATGGGTTTTCTTTTAGGGTACACTCACCTTCTGCCTTTTTAAAACATCAATTAATTTTAATTGTTTCTTGAACCCTATCATTAATTCTCCTTTTTGTTTTTCTAGCTTCTTGTTTTCTGATTTTAATGCTTCAATTTTTTTGTGTTCTTCACTTGCTATATCCTACAAAAGGAAAAAAAATAAGTTCCATATATACCTTTTTCACTCTTTTAATAGAAAAAGATTATAAAAACTATAATGAACTGAAATATAAATTCTTGGTAAAGTTTTCTTTGCATTACTAAATTACTGTAACTTTGATAACTTTTAAAGATGTTCAAGTCTCACATTTACATTTTAAAAAAATGTTTTGAAATAACAACTTTGTTATATTCCAGTAATAGTAAAATAGCTTGTATTGGACCAGCTCTCCAGATAGTAGCAGATATAAACTCTGGACACAATTTTTAAAACATTTGAAGATGTAGGTGAGTAATCAATAGCAAAGTGGTGGTGGTATGACCCTTGAAAAAAATGGAAGCATATTGATTGAGAGTACTTTCCAGTTCATCAGTTCGCTGGGGATAGACCTCAAATCAGAAATAACAGTCTTATCCATGGGAAATCTTCGAAAGAATGGAGTCCTTAAAATCTACTTAAATATTCCCCTCAAATCCTTGGCAGACACCTAAATAACCATGTGCAGCCACTGTCCATGACAAGTGAGACAGGTTAGAACTTATTAAGTACTGGAAGATGTTATATAGTAAGTCCTCACTTAGCATTGTAGATTATTTTGCTTAATATCAGAGAAACTATGTATAATGAAATCAATTTTGATACAAACAAATAAGTTTCTATGGCATGTCATCAACATTATAACAAACAACATTGAATGAAAGTAACTTTTTTTCACGTATAGCAGGTTGTCGAATAATGTAAAGTCGTTCATGCAAAAGGAAAATGATACCAGAAGGAAATCTGAACCTACATACACATAAAGAAAAAACAAATAACAGCAATAGTAATATGGTAAAATAGTAAACATGACTTTAAATTATTTTTTTTAATAGAGATTAAATTATTTTTTTAAATAGAGAGTGATGTCAGGGCAGAGTAGGACGCCCCAGAGCCCTTGTTCTCCCAAGGAACTCCCATGGAAACACTGAATATACAGTACACACATTACTGTAGCATAGTGAGAACTCTAGAAGTCAAGTAAGCAGCAGCAACCAAGCAAGAACCACATTTAAAACACTAGGAAATGACATTGCATGTATGTTCACCCTTTCACCTCACCTTCCCCACTGCCTCCCTTGGGATGGAAAGAACAAGAACAGAACTTGGTTTGATGTTCTGACTTATATGAGGGTGCCTTAGGGACTGTTTTGTCTGACCTGATGGAATGGTGGCATAGTCTGACTATTAGGTTGGAGCTGCTGAAAGTAGGGGTGGGCACTGCTGGACATGAGGACTGTAGGGGGTCTGCAGAACTACAGGTGCCTAGGGGCAAGAGCTTATGGGCAGAGGAATAAAATACATCTAAGGCACTGAGAAGTAGGGCCAAGACTCTTAGGAAATCAAGACATTTAAAAGATGAGAAAACTTTAAAAGAAAATTGGCAACAGGAAGTTCTTCCCTGTTAGTAATAAAGTGAAATATAAATGAATTAAATTCCCTATATACTAGAAGAATGGGTTTAAAAAAATAGGACCAACTATATGCTGTCTACAAGAGTTTCACTTTCAATCTAAAGACATACATAGATTGAAAATGAAAGAATGCAAAAAGATATTCCGTGGAAATAGTAACCAAAAGAGAATAGGTGTGGCTCTAATAAGATCAGGCAAAACAGACTAAGTCAAAACAGTTATAAGACAAAGAAGGACATTATATAATGATAAAAGGGTTAGTTCACTAAGGCACTACAACAATTATAAATATACTAGAGGCCCGGTGCACAAAAATTTGTGCACTGGGGTGGAAGGGGAGCCCTCAGCCCAGCCTGTGCTCTCTTGCAGTCTGGGACCCCTCAGGGGATGACCACCTGCTGGCTTAGGCACGCTCCCCGGGGGATTGGGCCTAAGATGTCAATCAGACATCCCTCTGGCAGCCCAGCAGCCCTCGGGGGATGTCCACTTGCCAGCGGGGAGCAGGCCTAAACTGCAGTCGGACATCCTTAGCGCTGCTGAGGAGGCAGGATAGGCTCCCACCACCACCACTGTACTGGCAGCCATCAGCCTGGCTTGTGGCTGAGCAGAGCTCCTCCCATGTGAGAGCGCCCTGACCACCAGAGGGCAGCTTCTGCATTGAGCATCTGCCTCCTGATGATCAGTGTGTGTAATAGTGACCAGTCATTCCCAGTCCTTCTGCTGTTAGGGTCAGTTTGCATATTACCCTGTTACTGTATAGGATAGAGGCCTGGTGCATGGGTGGGGGCTGGCTGGTTTGCCCTGAAGGGTGTCCCAGGATCAGGGTGGGGGTCCCCACTGGGTTGCCTGGCCAGCCTGGGTGAGGGGCTGAGGGCTGTTTTCAGGCTGGCGGGTGACTGAAGCTCCCAACCTCTCCTTTTTTTCTTTTTTAAATTCTGGGATTTATTTACCTTCTATGGCTGTCACTGGAGCTGAGAGCCAGGTTTAGCTCTGAGGCTTGGCTCCAGCTCTGAGACCTCGGCTGCTGAAAGCAGGTATCTGGGCTTTGTTTAGCTTCTATAATTGAAACACTGTTGCAACTCCAGCTCTGAGGCCCTGCTGGCTAAAAGCAGGTTTCTGGGGATTGTTTAGCTTCTATAATTGCAACATAGTTGCTTAGAGTGCAGCTCAGAGCTGGGTGGCGGCAGGCAGGGAACCTTGGCTTCCTCCATCACTGGAGCAAGCAAGCCTCCTGTTCACTTCAGCTGCCTGGCTGCCAGCCGCCATCTTGGTTGGCAGTTAATTTGCATATCGCCCTGATTAGCCAGTGGGAAGCGTGTCAGAGGTACAGTTAATTACCATGTTTGTCTATTATTAGATAGGATATGCACTAATATCAGAACTTTTAAGTATATGAAGCAAACATCAACAGAATTGGTAGGAGAAGTAGATAGCTCTGTAATAATAGGAGACTTCAATAATGGATAGTACAATCAGAAGATTAATGGAACAGTAACTAACACTCTAAATCACCAAGACATAATAATAGACATATTCAGAACATTCCACCCAACATATTTCTCAAATATACATGGAACATTCTCCAATCATTAGGCCACTAACAAATCTTAGTAAATTATACAAAGTATCTTTCCTTTTCATATAATGAAATAGAAATCAATTACAGAATGAAAGCTGCAATAGCCACAAATATGTGGGAATTAAGCAACCAATGGGTCAAAGAAATCAAGGGAATTTAGAAAATATCTTCAGGCAAATTATAATGAAAACACAACATACCAAAACTTATGGGATACAGTGAAAAAAGTTGTAAGAGAAATTTATAGCTGTAAATACTTACATTAAAAAAGATCTTAAATCAACTTTACAATTTATGAAACTAGAAAAAGAATAATCCCCAAGTTAGTTGAAGATAGGAAATAATAAAGATTAAAGCAGAGTTGATGAATATATAATAGAAAAATAGTGTAGAAAAATCAATGATATCAAGAGTTGGTTCTTTGGAAAAAAAATCAATAAAACTGACAAACCTTTACCTAGAAAAGAGAAGGCTCAAATATCAGAAATTAGAGAGGGACATTACAACTGATATCCCAGAAATACAAAGGATCATAAGATAATACTATGAATACCAACAAACCAGATAACCTAGATGAAATGGATAAATTCCTAGAAACTCACAACTTAATACAACTTAATAATGAATAGGACATGTAAACAGACCTATGACTGGTAAGGAGACTGCAACAGTGATCAGAAAGCTCAGTATCAGATGCCTTTACTGGTGAATTCTACCAAACATTAAAAGAAGAAATAATACCAACTGTCCTCAAATTCTTCCAAACATTGAAGACGACAAAACAACAAACTCAATCTATGAGGCCAGCATTAACCTGATACCAAAGCCAGACAAAGATACTGCAATAAAACTACAGACCACTATCCCTGATGAATTTTGATGCAAGAATTGTCAACAAAATAATAGCAAACTGATCTCCACAGCATATGAAAAAGATTATACACCAAATGAGATTTATTGCTGGATTTGCAAGGATGATTCAACACATGAAAATGAATGTAACACAACACATTAACAGAATAAAGGAAAATAATCACATGCTCATCTCAATGGACACTGAAAAACATTTGATAAAATTCAACATCTGTTCATAATAAAAACTCTTAACAGATTAGGTTTAGAAGGAATATACCTCAACATAATAACAGGTCATATATGGCAAGTCCACAGCTAACATCATAGTAAATGGTGAAAGGTTGAAAGTTTTTCCTCTAAGATCAGGAACAAGACAAGAGTGCCTACTCTTACCACTCCCATTCAACATAGTACCAGAAATCCTAGCTACAGTAATCAGGCAAGAAAAAAAGGCATCAGAATTGGAAAGGAAGAAGTAAAATTGTCTATTTGTTGATTACATGATTTTATACAGAAAAAAATCCTAAAGACTCCTTGAAAAAACTGTTAAGATCTAATCAACAAACTCACATTGCAGGATACAAAATTAACATTAAAATATCAGTAATGATTCTATACATTAATAATAAATTATCTATAACAGAAATAAAACAATCCCCTTTACAAACTGCATCAAAAAGAAAAAAAAATACTTAGGAATAAATTTATCCAAGGAGGTGAAAGACCTGTACACTGAAAACTATAAGACATTGGTAAAAGTTATCAAAGAAGAGACACGTAAATGGAAAGAATTAATATTAAAATGTCCATATTACCAAAGCCACCTATCAAATCAATGCAACTCCCTATCAAGATTCCAATGACATTTGTTACAGATAGAGAAAAAACAATCCTAAAATTTATATAGAACCACAAAAGATACCAGAGACAAAGCAATCCTGAGAAAGAACAACAAACTGGAGGCATCATACTTCCTGATTTCAAACTACATATAAAGCTGTAGAAATCAAAACAGTATGGTATTGCATAAAAACAGAAACATAAACCAACAGAATAGAATCAAGTGCCCAGAAATAAGCCCATGCACATAAGGTCAACTAATACTTTACAAGCCAAGAATACACAATGGGGAAAAAGAATGAAACTAGTCACCTATCTTACACCACCCACAAAAATTAATTCAAAATGGGTTAAAGACTTAAATCTAAGACCAAAAGCCATGAAACACCTGGAAGAAAACTTGATAGTAAATAGGCAGTAATACAAACAAAATGTCATCCCATTGTGTTTAAATCTCTCACCCATAATGCAGTCCTGGGGTCGGAAGTTTGTCTTTAACACATCTAAGTTGTTTATATAAAGTTGATGGTTTTATACCAAGTTGTTTACATACCAGGTCATTACTTGAATTTATACAATGGCTGGCTATAATTAGTGGACTCATCTGTTGTCATGGAAGCAAGTTTTACTTTCTACTTATTTAATGTGTGCGCTAAAATAAAGATCAAATCTATAACCAGAATTAGCAAATTTTGACATAACTGGTTATTTCACTTCATTTTTTTTCCTTTAGAGTGCACCAAATTAAAATAATCTATAATAATAAAAGCGTAATGTGCATGCCCTGACCGGTTTGGCTCAGTGGCTAGAGCATCGGCCTGCGGACTGAGGGGTCCCGGGTTCAATTCCAGTCAAGGGCATGTACCTTTGTTGCAGGCACATCCCCAGTAGGGGGTGTGCAGGAGGCAGCTGATCGATGTTTCTTTCTCAACGATGTTTCTAACTCTCTGTCCCTCTCCCTTCCTCTCTGTAAAAAGTCAATAAAAATATATTTTTTTAAAAAGTGTAATATCCAAATGGAATGACTGTCCGGACGACCTTCTGAACAAAGCCAGGGCTGCGAAGACCTACTCTTGCACGAATTTATATAGACCTCTTGTCCTATCTAATAAAAGAGAAACATGGTAATTGGCGTACGACCGCTACCCTTCCCATTGGCTAATCAGGGCGATATGCAAATTAACTGCCAGCCAAGATGGCGGCCGGCAACCAGGCAGCTTAAACTGAACATGAGGCTTGCTTGCTTCAGTGACGGAGGACTCTAACGTTCCCCGCCTTCCTTGCCGGCCTCTGAGCTTGCAGTTTAAAAAACACTGTAACAAATATAGAAGCTAAACAAAACCCCAGAAACCAGCTTTCAGAGAGCTGGGATCTCAGAGCTGGAGCTGATACAGAGTTTCGATTATAGAACCGAAACAAACCAGATACCTGTTTTAAGCAGCTGAGGCCTCAGACCTGGAGCCAAGCCTCAGAGCTAAAGCTGGCCCAGAATAAAAAAAGAAAAAAGAAAAAAAGGAGCAGTTGGGAGCTTCAGTCCCAGCCTGAAAACAGCCCTTAGCCCCTCACCCAGGCTGGCCAGGCACCCCAGTGGGGACCCCCACCCTGATCCGGGACACCCTTCAGGGCAAACCAGCTGGCCCCTACCCATGCACCAGGCCTCTATTCTATATAGTAAAAGGGTAATATGCCTCCCAGCACCGGATCAGCGGAGCCACGGGTCCTCCTGGCACCGGGATCAGCGTGACAGGGGGCAGCGCCCAAACTCCCTGATCGCCCTGCGGCTCTGTGTGTGACAGGGGGCGGGGCCACAACCTCACTATCGGCCCTGCACTGTTCGTAACGGGAAGGCGCCCAACCCCCTGATCGGCCCTGCTCTGTGCCTGATAGGGGGGAGCTCCCCAACCCCCTGATCACCCTGCGGCTCTGTGAGTGACAGGGTGCAGCACCCCAACCCCCCCACCCCACGGGCCCTGCTCTGTGTGTGACGGGGTAGAGCCATAATCTCCCCATTGGCCCTGCCCTGAGTGTGACAGTGGCAGCGCCCCAACCCCCTGATCCGCCCTACTCTGTGGGTGATAGAGGGCGGCGCCCCAACCCCCTGATCCGCCCTGCTCTGTGTGTGACAGGGCGGTGCGCCAACTCCCCTATCGGCCCTACTCTGTGAGTGACAGGGGGGAGCTCCCCAACCCCGATTGACCCTGCTCTGTGCTTGACAGGGGGCAGCGCCCCAACCCCGATTGGCCCTGCTCTGTGCGTGACGGGGGAAGCTCCCCAACCCCCCAATCGGCCGTACCCTGAGTGTGACTGAGGGTGGCATCGCAACCTCCCGATCCGCCCTGCTCTGTGCATGACAGGGGGCGGCGCCCCAACTCCCCAATCAGCCCTGCTCTGAGCCCGACCAGGGGCTGCACCTAGGGATTGGGCCTGCCCTCTACCACCCGGGAGCAGGCCTAAGCCAGCAGGTCGTTATCTCCCGATGGGTACCAGACTGCGAGAGGGCACAGGCCGGGCTGAGGAACCCCCCCCACCCCCCGAGTGCACAAATTTTTGTGCACTGGGCCTCTAGTCCTATATAATAAAAGAGAAACATGCAAATTAACCATCCCTCCGCTATGCTTACGCCACACCCACAAGCCAATCAGGAGCAACTATGCAAATTAACCCAACTAAGATGATGGCAGCCATGGAGCTGGAGCGAGCAGGCAGCTTGGGTTGCCCCCAGCGATGGAGAAAGCCAAGCTTCCCACCTGCCCTGGCTGGCCCTGGGCTACGCTCAAGGCTACAAAGTTTTAATTATAGAAGATAAATAAATCCCAGAAAAAAGAAAAAAAGGAGAGGCTGGGAGCTTGGGTCACCAGGGGGGCATGGCCAGCCTGAAAACGGCCCTCAGCCCCTCACCCAGGCTGGCCACACCCCCATGGGGTAAGGGTCCCCACTGGAGGGCTTGACCAGCCTGTAAACAACCATCAGCCCCTCACCCAGGCTGGCCAGGCACCCCAAAGGGACCCCCACCCTGATCCAGGACACCCTTCAAGGCAAACCAGCTGGCCCCTACCCGTGCACTAGGCCTCTCTCCTATATAGTAAAAGGGTAATATGCAAACTGACCCTAACAGCAGAATGACTGGGAATGACTGGTCACTATGACACACACTGGCCACCAGGAGGCAGACACTCAATGCAGGAGCCGCCCCCTGGTGGTCAGTGCACTCCCACTTCTACTCAGCCAAAAGCCAGGCTCACAGCTGGCAAGCGCAGCGGCAGTGGTGGGAGCTTCTCCCGCTTCCGTGGCAGCACTAAGGAGCAGCGAGCTGAGTGGTAAGGAGCAAGCAGGCGGGTGTTAAGGAGCGAGGGACCCCGGACTGCGAGAGAGCGCAGGCTGGGCTGAGGGACATCCCCCAGTGCACAATTTTGTGCAGCGGGCCTCTAGTACTGTAATAACATGCTAATTACTGGTAAGTTTGTAGACTTCCTAATTTGTTCATTTAATGACTTCTATTGATAAATCCCCATCATCATGCCATCATTGATGGCTCTTAAATATGAATATAGTAAGTTCATACAGCATAAACCATCTCGCAGAAGGCATCTTAAAATTCTAGTCACTGCAATGTATTTGTCTCTATTCAACTTGTTGGAGGACTTACCAAGATCAGTTTTGTTCAGTGCCCTATGTTATGCTAATTTAATCTAAAATGTATCATTTTATGTAATTAGGGTAGCTCCTAATTTCATCACCCAACCCATTGTTAAATATTGTCCTAAGAGAGAGATTCCAATGGAGCAACACTTTCAGCTTGACACAACCAAAAACTATAGCCAATATTTATAGTATACAAAATGTCTTCACACACATCGATATTTGAGCCTTCATTTATTCAACAGATATTTTAGGAATTAAATGGTAATTCTATGGCAATCATTTGTTAGATACTGTGAATACCAAGGTGATCCTTACAATAACTCTGTAACAGTGGTTATCAAAATGTTATATCAGACCCAGTGGCATCATCACCTGGGAATCTGTTAAAACTGCACGCTCTCAGGCCTAACCCCAGGTCTACTGAAACAGAAACTCTGGGGTGGGGCCCAGCAACCTATGGTTCAATGAGCCCTCCAGGTGAACCAGTGACCTGTAAAATAGCCCCTTGTATTATATACTAGAAAATTGAGGCTCAAAGAAGGATACAACAAACGAGATAAAACGAGACTTTTCCTCGTCATTTATCCCAAAATTAGAAAAGTGTCTGGCATATAATATGGGCACAAAATAAAGATCTGGATGAAAATAGTGAGTGAATCCTCCCAAGAGTTGTGCTATCACCCAATTACAGCAACTGCCCAAGCAAGGTAATTCTAACTTACTGAAATGTACATATTGATATTGAGTGTATTTCTCAAAAGAGAAATGTTTACCATGACAAGAATTATAATTTAAAAACTATTTAGTTTTGAATCTTGCATAAAAGAGGAAGCTATCAAAGTTGATCACTACCAAAACCTTTCCATGTTTCCATACCTTGCTATTCTGTCTTAATTTACTTAGCTCCGATTTATATTTTTCTGCTTCTTCTAGAGCTCTATTCAAGCGAACCTCCGTGGCACTTTGCGTAGTGGCAGCTTGTTTTTGTAGTCTTTTTTTATTTTCTAATTCCTGTACAGTAAAAAGAAAATGTATGGAACATTTATAAATATATCATAAGTTCCCTCTATTAGTCTGCAATATTTCCCATTTCATATTCCTTGCATTCTTCGAAATTTTACCACCACCACAACCAGAGACTGAACACTGAGTGATAGAGTTCTCAGAGAATTCTTACCCTGAATTGGTTTTAGAAAAATATATCTTTAAAGATATAGTTGCAAATTAAGCTTTCAGGTTATTTTTTGTTTGGAATTTCCTGCCTCTTTTTATTGATCCCAAGATACAGTAGTCATGCCTCCCTCCATTTTATAAGCAACTCTTTATAACTACAGTTATTCCTTTGGGGACAACCCAAAACATCAAATGTAAGACACAAGCTCATAAATACTGTTTGTGTAAACCTGACAAACATTTTAAAAAATAATTGTTAAATACAGAGCATTCTACATTAGCCTTACAGGGAAATCCCAATTCTATGCAAAAACAACAGCTCTTAGGAGTTATTTTCCACATATCAGAGTGGGTTTAGACCTGCATTTCTGCAAATATTCTAAGAGATGCTGTTGCAGAGAATCTATAGGCCACACAAAAAGAAACATGAACATATACGATAAACTCCCAACTCCACCATAATCTCATTTCCTGCCACAGGTGTTAACTTTAGCTATATCAACAGTACTTGGATATCTCCCCAACCACCATGATATTTCTTGCCTCTGAGCCTTTGCTCATGCTCTTCCTTCTGCCCTGACCCCTTCCTACTCCTCATTTTTACCTGGCTAGCACATACTCACCCTTTAAGACAGCTAGGGCTATACACTATGGTTTTACCTTTCCCAGAAGCCTTTCCTCTCTATCCTCCCAGGTTAGATTAGGTACCCTTTCTTCAGAGCTTCAATAGCATCCTGATATACATATACAATAGTCCCTGTTGTGTGAAACTGAATCTATCCATTTTGTTTGTTCCCCCACTATAGTGTAAGTTCCTTGAGGATGGGAACTGTCTTAATTTCTATATTCCCAGAACTCTGGTGGCATACAAGAGGCACTAATGACATGTTTATTGAATGGATTTTATTTTGAAATACTTCACTCCATCTTCTTTGTATCACCTGCAATGCCTAGTACAGAGCCTTTTACAAAGAACATACTCACTGTGGAACTGAAATGAGGGAGTTAAAAATACAGTTAACTGTTTTCTTCTTTTGTAAGTTTTTCTCCTGGCTGTATCACTATGCTGTATTTGAAAACTGATCTCCCTGGCTCCAAGTAATTACAGGGAAAACAAAACACATGCTGCTCTTTATGTAGGTTTCTAAACAAATCAAACTGTGTATGGATACCATCTGCTATCACCAGCCTTCTTCACAGCTTTCTGGTGGTAGCTTACACTAAGAACTAGCCTGATTTATCTCACTGTTCACATAGAAAAGGCAAAGATTCTCGTTAATTACAAAGTCCACAATTCTCGGTGATTTTGTAACCTACTTCACAGAAAAGTGAAAACCATCCTTCACCACATGATGTCCTCCCTGGCCCTGAATCAATACTGCCCACTCCCTTTCTTAAAAGTGAAAAAGAAAACGTATAGCCAGAAGAATAGTAAAGTAGGAAATAAAGTTTTCCTATGTAAGTAAATCCACTGTAGAAAGGAAAAACCTTATTAAAAACTTGAAAACATTTGTTTTCAATCATTTCAAGTACTTTTTACAAAATGCAGACAGGATACCAATACTGTTATGAGAGAGCTTGCACCCTGAAATTACTCAATATAAAGCAAATATACAGTTACAAAAATTAAGCAGTTTTCATATCACTAGAGAAAAATTTTGTGAAACCAAAAAATAGCTGAGGTACCGATACATATATCAAACAATGATAAGTTATTAAAAGTGGGGGCCCTTAAAACTCAAGATAAAAAAAGAAACCAACCAAACAAACAAAAACAAAACAAAACCCATTTACCATTGCAACAAAAACATTAAGATACCTAGGAATAAACTTAAATAAGGAGGTAAAAGACCTGTACTCAGAAAACTACAAAACCTTGAAAAAAGAGATAGAAGAAATTAACAAATGGAAGAATATATCATGTTCATGGACTGGTAGAATCAACATCATTAAAATGTCCATACTACCCAAAGCAATCTATAGGTTCAATGCAATCCCCATTAAAATACTAATGGCATATTTCACAGACCTAGAACAAACTCTCCAAAAATTCATATGGAATGAAAAAAGACCCCGAATATTTGCAGCAATCTTGAGAAAGAAGAACAAAGTTGGAGGGGTCACAATACCAGATATCAACCTATATTACAAAGCTACTGTTCTCAAAACTGCCTGGCACTGGCACAAGAACAGACATATAGACCAATGGAACAGAACAGAGAACCCAGAAATTGACCCAAGCCACTACAATCTACACTAATAAAAGACAAAGATGCTAATTGCCCATACCTTCGCTATGCCCATCAGCCAATCAGAAGAGTATGCAAACTAACCCAACAAAGATGGCCATTAAATTTGCATACTGCAGGCAGGGCAGGACAGCGCCATCCGCCGCCTGCCCCACTGCCATCCGGGCCTGCTATTTGTGACCCGGGGCGGCGGGGCGGGACAGCACTGATCCGCCAGCCCGCCTGGCCGCCATCTGAGCCTCCCGTGTGCAATCTGACCCAGAGCGAAGACTGAAGACAGTGTAGAAGGAAGCCAAGCACTGCAGAAGGGAGCAAAATGGTGGAGAAGGGAATGGAGATGGGAGCGGGGCTGAGGCAGTGGACATGGAAGGGAGTGAGGCAGCAGAGATAGGAGGGAGCGAAGTGGAGGAGAAGGGAGGGAGCGAGGCAGGGGAGAAGGGAGGGAGCGAGGCAGGGGAGAAGGAAGTGAAGCCTGCGCTCCCTTCTCTGCTTCGCTCCTGCCTCAGGAAGCCCTATTCTTGCAGGAATAGGCCCGAGGAAGCCCTATTCTTGCAGGAATCTTCCTGCAATGGGCCTCTAGTCAATTAATATTTGACAAAGGAGGCAAGAGCATACATTGGAATCAAGACAGTCTCTTCAATAAATGGTGTTGGGAAAATTGGTCATATACATGAAAAAAAATTAAACTAGAACACCAACTTATACCATACACAAAAATAAACTCAAAATGGATAAAGAACTTAAACGTAAGACAGGAAACCATAAAAATCTTAGAAGAATCCATAGGCAGCAAAATATCAAACATATGTTGTAGCAATATCTTTACTGATACAGCTCCTAGGACAATGGAAACCAAGGGGGAAATAAACAAATGGGACTACATCAAACTAGAAAGCTTCTGCACAGCAAAAGAAACCATCAACAAAACAACAAGAAAGCACACTGCATGGAAGAACATATTTGCCAATGTCATATCTGATAAGGGCCAAATCTCCAAAATTTATAGGGAACTCATACATCTTAACAAAAAGAAGATAAACGATCCAATCAAAAAATGGGCAAAGGACTTAAATAGACTCCTTTCGAAAGTGGACATACAGAAGGCCAAGAGACATATGAAAACATGCTCAAAGTCACTAATCATCCGAGAGATGCAAATCAAAACAACAATGAAGTATCATCTCACACCTGTCAGACTGGCTATCATCAACAAATCAACAAATGACAAGTGCTGGTGAGGATGTGGAGAAAAAGGAACACTCGTGCACTGCTGGTGGGAATGCAGACTGGTGCAGCCACTGTGGAGAACAGTATGGAGTTTCCTCAGAAAACAAAATGGAACTCCCATTTGACCCAGTTGATCCCACTTCTAGGAATATATCCCAAGAAACTAGGAACACCAATTAGAAAGGCTATATGCACCCCTATGTTCATAGTAGCACAATTCACCATGGCTAAGATTTGGAAACAGCCTAAGTGCCCATTAGTAGATGAATGGATTAAAAACCTGTGGTACATCTACACAATGGAATACTATGCTGCTGTAAAAAAGGAGTTCTTATCATTTGCAACAGCATGGATGGAACTAGAGAGCATTATGCTAAGTGAAATAAGCCAGTCAGAGAAAGATAAATATCACATGATCTCACTCATTTGTGGAATATAATGAACAACATAAACTGATGAACAAAAACAGATCCAGAGACAGAGAAGCATCGACCAGACCGTCAAACCTCAGCGGGAAGGTAGGGGAGGGTGGGGTAAGGGGGAAAGATCAACCAAAGTACTTATGTGCAAGCATATAGGCCTAACCAATGAACACAGACAACAGGGGGGTGAGGGCATGAGAGGGGGGGATGGGGAGTAATGTGGGGATAAGGACACATATGTAATAACCAATAAAAAAATTAAAAAAAAATACAAATGAAAGTTGTAATAAGATACTACTTCTGCCCTCTAATATAGCTAAAATTAAAAAGATTGACAATATCAAGTGTTGATGCTACAGGATAACTGGAGCTCTTATATATTGCTAGTGGGAATAAAATCACTGTGGAACACAATTTGACAGTTTCTTTAAAAAATTAAACATGCACTTTCCATAATACCCAGAAATTCTACTCCTAGTTATTTATTCAACATCATGAATAATACTGGATGTGTCTATACATACACACAAAGTGTGTCTACAGAAAACACTGGTACATGAAAATTCATAGAGGCTCTATATCCAATGGTCCAAAGCTGGAATCGAATCAAACACCCTTCAACTGGTGAACAGATCAACAAAAATAAATTCATAAATAAATACTACTCAGCAATACAGGGAATGAACCACACAGCACACAACAGTATTGATGAATCTCAAAAACATTATGCTGAACAAATGAAGCCAGATGCAAAAAAAGGTACATACCTATGATTCCATCTATATGAAATTTTAGAACAGGAAAAACTAATCTGTAGTAAAGGATTGCACATAAGTGATTGCTTGGAGCCATGGTTAGAGAGTAGAGATGGATGAGGAAGGGATACAATAGAAATTTGGGGGAAGGGGTGATGGAAATTTTCTTTATCTTGATTGTGGTGGTAGTTACAAGGACGGACTAGCTTGTAAAAACTCAATGAGTTGTACAATTGAAACAAGCATTTTTTTTTAAAAAAAAATATTTTAATGCAGAGATCATTCACAGAAAAACAAAATCGATGCTGAAATAAAATGCGTTCTTTTTTGTTTGTTTGTTTTTTATTTTATTGGGGTTTTTTTACAGAGAGGAAGGGAGAGAGGTAGAGAGTTAGAAATATCAATGAGAGAGAAACTTCGATCAGCTGCCTCCTGCACACTCCCTACTGTGTATGTGCCCACAACCAAGGTACCTGCCCTTGACCGGAATCGAACCTGGGACCCTGGCGTCCACAGGCTGATGCTCTATCCTCTGAGCCAAACCGGTTAGGGCTGTTTTTATGTTCTAAAAATGACTTCATCTACTAGTGTCAGCAGCTAAAATAATATACATAACTGTTTAAATAGTTAGCTTTTGCCGGTTTATAGAAGCAGCTACATTAAACTAAAGCTCTGTTTTATATTTCTGTGAACTGTACATTGAGATTTGTTTCTAGAAAATACATAAAATAAATGCAATTATCAAAGAAAGATTCAGTCTTGAGTTCCATATAACCCAGAAAGAGTTATGCTTCTCTGGCTCCTAGGTAAATAAGGATGCAAGCTGGGAATTTAGAGCAAATGAAAGTTTCCATAAAAATCTTCAGGTAGCCAATGTACCATAATTACTTAGTTACTATGAACCAAAAGTTTCAAATATTTAACTCTAAACAGCAAGGAGATTTTGGAACGACTGTGTGTTTAAGTCCATTTAATTTGGAGAGGGAGGGGGCAGTTGCAGAAAAGGTCTATGTGCTTTGTAGAAAAAAACCCCACTTTGTAGTCAGACAAATACTGTTTGAATCCTGTTCTTTTACTCCTATGTGCTTGGGCATCCTCCTTAACCTCTCAGACTCAGTTTCCTTTTTATAAAATGTTTTGCCTGGCACAAAGCACCCAAAATATGTTAGATCCTTTTCTGCCCATACAAAGGTAGTGTTACAGTCAATGTAGTCCTTTGGAAATGTTAATCTATTGGCATACTACAGGATACAATGGACAAGGAAAAGAGAAAGGACATAAAATAACCAGTAAGGAGGATCAGAAATAATAGGAGCTTTAACCAAGTAGTAAGTGGCAATGGGAATTGAAGAAATGAATGAAAAATATTAAGAAGAAAGAATGCACAGGATTGAGAATGATGTCCAAGAACAAGAAAAGAATCAAAAATATAAACAAAGTTTTAAGATTATGCGAGACTAGAACAGTGATATGACCAGAGCTGGGTTGCATAATGACAAATGAGGAAGTGTTCATACAAATTAAAATTGTTGTTCCCCAGATAGGACAGCTTTTTTCCTTAGGCCACTTGTCCAGATTTCTTAGCCCAACAGTAATATAATATATTTCTATTTAATTAAAAAATTTCTAGTAGCCACTTTAATCAGTAAAATTAATTTTAATACTATTTCCCTTATCCCAATACATCCAAAATATTATCATTTCAACATGTAACCATTATAAAAATATTAATGAGATTTCACATTCTTTATTCTATTTTATATTTAGTCTTCAAAATCTGATGTTTATTTTAAACTTTCAGCATGTCACAATTTGGACTAGTCACATATACAGTGAGTGGCTACCGTACTGGACAACACAGGCTTAGAGTATTAAATACTACAATCAATTTTTATTTCTAGATGAGTAGGTAGACAAAATTTGGTAATGTTACACTATTCAGCAATAAAAACGAGCGGACTACTACAACATGGGTGAGTCTAAAATGCTTTATGCTAAGTGAAAAAAAAACAACCCACCAGACTCAAAAGGCTACTATGTGGTTCTATTTATGACATTATCATAAGAGCCAAAAAATAAGAACCAAAAGAAATGAGTGTTGCCTGAGGCTGGGAGGAGAGGAAGGACTTGACTAAATTCACAAGGGAATTTTGTGGGATTATGGGCATGTTTTATATCTCAATTATGGTGTGGTTTCAGGACTGTGCATTTGTTAAAACTCATAGAACTGTGTAATAAAAGAGGTGATTTATTGTATATAAATTATATCCCAATAAATCTGATGTTAAAAAATGTATTACCAGATGATAATGCTAATTATACAAGGCCATAATGTTTAAAAATAGGCATTTTTATATGAACACACTAAAGAGAAATATGGCATTATAATGAAGAATGCATATTTTCTTACTACTTAAATCTCAATACATGCTAGGTTACATAAATTTAATCGTCACTCAGTCTTACAAAATAATACTGCATAGTGTATTTTTGTTAACACAATGGTATGTAATATAAAAATTCTTAAGTAGAATAGTTTATTTAAAATATATTCTCCCTGCAGATATGACACCAAAAGCACAAGCAACCAAAGATATATTAAATAAATTGGATTTCAAAATTTAAAATTTTTGTGCTTCAAAGTACACCATAAAGAAAGTGCAAAGACAACCCAATGAATGGGAGAAATATTTGCAAATCATATATCTGATGAGGGACTGTATCTAGAATATATAATGATCTCTTACTACTCAATAATTTTAAAATTCTAATTTCAAAAATGGGCAAAGACCCTAACCGGTTTGGCTCAGTGGATAGAGCATTGGCCTGTGGACTGAAAGGTCCCAGGTTCGATTCTGGTCAAGGGCATGTACCTGGGTTGCGGGCACATCCCACATAGGAGGTGTGCAGGAGGCAGCTGATCGATGTTTCTCTCTCATCGATGTTTCTAACTCTCTATCCCTCTCCCTTCCTCTCTGTAAAAAAATCAATAAAATATATTTTTTAAAAAATGGGCAAAGGATCTGAACAGACATATTTCCAAAGAAGATATACAAATGTCCAATAAACATATAAAATATCTTCAAAATCATGAGTTATCAGGGAAATGTACCTCAAAACTACAGTGAGATAACCACCGCACACCAATAGAATGGCTATAATGAAAAAGATAATCTAACGTGTTGGTGAGAATGTAGAGAGAAATTAGAACCCTTATACACTGCTGGTGGAAATGTAAAAGTTGTATAGCTGGTTTGGAAAACAGTTGGCAGTTCCTCAAAAGTTAAATAAAGGGTTAACCTATGACCCAGCAATTCCATTCCTAGGTATTTACCCAAGAGAAATGAAAGCATGTCCACACAAAAACCTGTATGTACATCAATGTTCATAGCAGCATGATTCACAAAAATTGGAAACAAACCAAATGTCTATCAAATGATAAACAGATAAATGTGTTACAACTACATACTCCATAAAAAGTACTAAAGTAATGATATGTGCTACAGTGTGGATAAAACTTGAAAACATGTTAAGCTAAAGATGTCAGTCTCAAAATAGCACACATTGTATGATGCTGTATATATGAAATGTCCAGAGTAGTCAAATCTATTGAGACAAAAAGATTAGAAATTGCCTAGGGCTGGAAGGGTTTAAGAAGAGGGATGGAGTACTTGGCTAAAGGGTATGGGTGGTCTTTTGGAGTGATGAAATGTTCTAAAATTGATAGTGGTGGTAGTTGCACAACTGTGAATACACTAAAAGCCACTGAATTGTACACTTAAAAGGGTGCGATGTATTCTATGTGAACTATATCTCAATAAATCTATTAAAAAATACTCTCCTATATAAGGAAGAAGAGTTTTTAGTTAACACTGACAAAATAACTAAACAATCAATAGTGGTGTCTATCCAAATGTGCAACTATAGTGGTTTAGTGCATCTTTGGTTTTAGGTTAAGAAAAATAGCAAAATAATTACCCTTTCTACTGAAGACAGCTGTTGCTGTAATCCATCACATTTTTTGTTTGCTTCTTCGAAAAGAGTTTTATATTTTTCTGTTTGAGACTGTTGCAAATTAATTGTTCGCTGCTGTCTTACACAATCTTCCTCAAAATTTTTTACTTGAGACTTTAAATCCTGAATTTCATCCTCCTATAGTTATGAAATTATAGATTATGTTAAAAATGCACATGATTTGGTATATAAAAATGCACATGATTTAAAAATATAAAGCAGAAAACAAAAAGGAACTTCATATGATCTTTGATTTTCATCTTAAAAAATGAAAGTCACATATTTTATTTGTGCTTAATAGCTTACACTTATAAGTCTAATATAAAGAATTCTACTTGCTAACAAGTATTTAAAATTATTTAGCTCTGAAAATTCCACATCTTAGAATGGAGTTCAGTGTTTGCATATAATTTTTAATTCAAAATTTAACTGAATTATATTTCAATGAAGCTAATTTTAAAATATAATTTAAATTATTCCTAAAATGTCTTAATATTAGAGCATATACATTGAGAGCTTTTAAAAACTAACCTTTCTATTGCATTCACATACAACATTATCCAATTCCTGCTGCATAACACGGAGTTTGGCCTTCAGAAATCTGATCTGTGCTTCTGTGGATTTAAATAATTATATTTATTGCCTTTCACTGAATCTAAAACATCATCATTTATAAGACAGACCATTATATTATGAAAGAACAAACACGTTCAAGATGGGAATCTAACAGGAGGTCCCTGTTTGGGAAGATTAAATACTCCTAATTTAAAGATAAATTAACAAATCACCCAACAGAAACAAATGCTCACATTTCAACAGTGGAACCAAGTAAAATAAGGGGAGGTCGGGGGCGGGGGGGGGGGGGGGGTGGGGGGGCGGAGGACCAAAGCACTCCTGAGAATCTGAACCACAGGCATACGTCTGCGTACACACTTTCTGTTCCCAAGCTCTTATCAAGGTCCCCAGTGTCACCGTGGAGCTGATGAGCTGCGGTTGGTTCTAACCCACCTAGATCTCTCTAGACCAGGGGTGGGCAAACTTTTTGACTCGAGGGCCACAATGGGTTCTTAAACTGGACCGGAGGGCCGGAACAAAAGCATGGATGGAGTGTTTGTGTGAACTAATATAAATTCAAAGTAAACATCATTACATAAAAGGGTACGGTCTTTTTTTTTTTTTTTAGTTTTATTCATTTCAAACTCGCCGGATCCGGCCCGCGGGCTGTAGTTTGCCCACGGCTGCTCTAGAGCCTCAACTCTCTTTCTACCTTCTCATATAACTTCAGGCTAACAGGGATAGAAGGGGAATGATAAATTCAAAAGTGTGACATTTGCAGTAGTTGGTCTCTAGGGGAAAAGAAAGAAGAATGGGAGAGCATGGCCTTTTCCTACTATCTCTTTCTCTCTCCCACTTTAGGTACCCAGCACTAACCTCCCCATCCCACTCGAACTATTAGTCTTACAAAGCAATCTGTGCTGCTAAACTACTTGTTGATCTTTTCCTCCCCCAGGTAACCACAGGCAATCACCTGGAATAAAAGAATAAAAGGGAGACATGCAGGGCAAAAATTCTCAAAAAGGGGGTAAAGATGCAGAGGGGTAATTGAGCAATTAGAAAAAGCAGTTTGTGCTGGTTCCCAGTATCAGGGAAGAGGAATACTGTAACAGGGCCACGTTCACCATGTGCTGAGGAGCAGCTAACATCTGACCATTGTGTCCTTGAAGGCGTCTTAACAGACACACAAAGGCAACGTCCTGCTTCGTTTAACTCCCTTCTTGACAACTAGCCCCAGAAAGCTTGGATAGGTCAATAAGTATAGTAAATGCATAAATACATTTCTCCTCACTTATGACTAACTAGCATGCAGTACAACAATCATTATACATATAATTGTTGTGATTTTCACAGAATCAGATAATTTTAAAGATAAAGTTTATAATCTAATATAAACTGCTAAATTTTGAAACTAATATATTGGTATTATAGAGGGGCTAAGTGGCTTGTCTGAACTCACAATTAATTATAGTTCAGCATTAACTATGTACATATACACTGAACTGTCTTATTTTTGTTTACAATAGCATTGGTGATTCCTCACAAACTCAACATAATTTTAGAGGCATTACTGGTAACTAACAATGTCTTCAGATGATATAAACTTAGTACTATTATGTTTCTAGTGGTCTGACAAAAATGAGTTTATAAGAAAGAAAATTATATTGGTTAGAAAACTCATTTGATCATTTTACCTGATGCTACATCTATAATTCATTTATTCTTTTGCACGTGTTAATTTAATATGCAATAAGCAGAATATAATAATGGTAAATGAAAAAATTCAAAGAATCATGTGTGTGGGTTTTTTTTTAAATTTTAATGTTTTAAGGATTAGTTTTGGGACATTTTAACCTTAGTTGAAGAGTGGTCAATGAAACCAACACCATAAAAGTAGAGACTAGTTCAATGAAGCAGTTACTTTCCCATGATCCACTTTCATAATTACTGACTCATAACCAATTACTTCAGTTACAATCCCATTCATTCCTTCCACCATCATGTCCCACTAGATCAGCGGTTCTCAACCTGTGGGTCGCGACCCTTTTGGCAGTCGAACGACCCTTTCACAGAGGTCGCCTAAGACCATCTTGCATATCAGATATTCACATTACGATTCATAACAGTAGCAACATTACAGTTATGAAGTAGCAACGAAAACAATTTTATGGTTGCGTCACAACATGAGGAACTGTATTTAAAGGACCAGAAGGTTGAGAACCACTGTACTAGATGATTTTGAAACAAATACATCACAATATATTTTAAAATGCAAAAAAGTTCCTAAATATCTTTTTCTAATTAACTGTGATATAAATAAAAGAAAACTTACCTGTTCCAATGTCTTTACTAGCACCACAAAAAATATCATCATCTATATAATCAGGTAGGCCTTCTTCTTCCAGTTGCCCTTCAATTTTGCTAACTGTTTTAGCAAGAGAAAAGTCTGAGAAATCCTCTGGAATGGCAACATCATTGGCAGTTGGTACATCAGAGTATTTCAACTTTATACTAAAAAAGAAAATTACATATGTAAATGTACATTACACATGCTGTATATGTAAGACTCCTAAATATGACTTATCCAAATAACAAAGCATATCAAAATTATCATAAAATTTAAATTTATGATGAAACCTATAGTTGATACTTTCAACGACTAATAAGTGTCTTAGTAGACTTTCCATCTTTATGAATTACAGAACCACAGAGCTAGAAAGGCTTTGTGAGGCCTGTTTATTTTAACATTGCCTCCAAACAAGAGAACATCAAAAATAAAAGTACTAAACTTGGCCTTCTTGGTCAAATCTAGCCTGTGGCTTTTAATTTCACATGCTGCTGGAGAAGACCTGTACAAATAATAGCACTCTAGCCATAATTCTGCAAACACTAAAAAAATAATATCTCTTGAGAAAGAATTACAGAGTAAACACTTCTTAGCTCAAACTCAACATTTTTTTCAACCTAAAAAAACACATTGTAACCAGGATCAAAGTCGACCAAAAAGTTGGATTTACTTTTGATACAAAAGCAAAAGCTTCTGAATTTTATTTTGAAAAGCAAACCTTTTCTTTATAAAAGTAAACACGAAGTCTAAAAAAATAAGATAACCTTTCCAGTATATAGTATGTATTCTCTCCTCTTCAATTAGTCAATTTTTAGATTTTTCTTCTTATCCTTTCACTCTATTTTTTTTCTCTATTTATTGAAAAAAAACAAAAAGGTTATTTAGCCAATTAACAGACACAAAAATTAACAAACATTTTTCCCAAATTAGGAGTTTAGGTAAGTAATCCTATTTAATAAAAGAGTAATATGCAAATTAACCACCACTCCGCAACAAAGATGGCAGCGCCCATAGTGGTCCAGGGAGGGATGCTAGCAGTGTCGCCCCAGCAATGCGAGCCCAGCGTCTGCGTCTCGGACACTTGGAGGGAGGGGAGGGTCCCCGACCCGGCCACACAGAAGGAGGGGAAGGGCCTCAGGCCAAAGGCCACGGCGAGGGATGCTGGGCTCACAGTGACGCAAGCCCAGTTTCCCCACCCTGGCCATACAGAAGAAGGAGCGGGACCTCAGGACAGAAGCCAGGGCGAGAGATGCTGGTGTCGTTGCAGGCCGGGCTGAGGGACCCCTCACCCCCCGTGCACGAATTTCGTGCACTGGGCCTCTAGTAGACATATAAATTGAATAACCCTGTGAATAAGAAGCTGATTGGTACAACCCATAGCAGGTATGACCCCCTTTTTCTAGAAAGTCTCCAACCCAAAGAGCCTCATTGGCCCCATTTTTAATACATAAAGTACTAAGACCAGTCTTGAATTATTTTTCATCAAAAACAATAGAATGTAAATCCTATACTAATAAAAGACAAACATGCAAATTGACCATACTTTCGCTACACCTTAAGCCATACCCACCAGCCAATCAGAGCAACTATATGCAAATTAATCCAACCAAGATGGCAGCCAGCAGCTACGGAGCTGGAGCAAGCAGGAGTCTTGCTTACTCCAGTGATGGAGGAAGCCAAGCTTCCCCGCCTGCCGTAGCCGGCTCTGAGCTCCAGTCTAAGAAACAATGTTGCAATTATAGAAGCTAAACAAACCCAGAAACCTGCTTTCAGCCAGCAAGGCCTCAGAGCTGAAGCTGCAACAGTGTTTCAATTATAGAAGCCAAATAAACCCCAGATGCCTGCTTTCAGCATCCGAGGCCTCAAGCTGGAGCCGGCCTCGGAGCTAAAGCCGGCTCTCAGCTTCAGTGACAGCCATAGAAGGTAAATAAGTCCCAGAATTAAAAAAGAAAAAAGAAAAAAAGGAGAGGTTGGGAGCTACAGTTGCCCGCCAGCCTGAAAATGGCCCTCAGCCCCTCACCCAGACTGGCCAGGCACTCCAGTGGGGACCCCCACCCTGAAGGGGGTGTGACCAGCTGCAAACAGCCATCATTCCCTCACCCAGGCTGGCCAGGCACCCAAGCGGGACCCCCCACCCTGATCCGGGACACCCTTCAGGGCAAACCAGCCGGCCCCCACCCATGCACCAGGCCTCTATCCTATATAGTAAAAGGGTAATATGCAAACTGACCCTAACAGCAGAAAGACTGGGAATGACTGGTCACTATGACACACATTGACCAGAAGGGGGCAGACGCTTGATGCAGGAGCTGCCCTCTGGTGGTGAGGGGGCTCTCACATGGGAGGAGCTCTGCTCAGCCACAAGCCAGGCTGATGGCTGCCAGTACAGTGGTGGTGGTGGGAGCCTCTCCTGCCTCCTCAGCAGCGCTAAGGATGTCCGACTGCAGTTTAGGCCTGCTCCCCGCTGGCAAGTGGACATCCCCTGAGGGCTGCCGGGCTGCCAGAGGGATGTCTGATTGCCAGTTTAGGCCCAATCCCCCGGGAAGCAGGCCTAAGCCAGCAGGTGGTCATCCCCTGAGGGGTCCCAGACTGCGAGAGGGCACAGGCCGGGCTGAGGGACCCCCCCACCCCCGAGTGCACAAATTTTTGTGCACCGGGCCTCTAGTTATATTATAGTCTTAGAGCAAGTTAAATCATTCTATATCTCAAATACAGTAAGGTATGGTGCCATTAAATATAAAGAAGTATATGCAATTTCGTTTACTTGAGAGAAGTAGGCAGAAAATAACATCTAGGTTCTAGTCATAGTTTTAAGAAGATACAAAATTAACTGCTGCAAGACATTTCTGATAGAAAATGTTTTAAATTATTGAATGTGGACAGATATATATGTAAACATATATATATATATATATTTATATGGTGTAATTTTGTATATTTTGTGGTAAAAAAAGACCTGGAGAAACAAAAAACTTAATAATTAAGAATGGCCTGTCCAGCGTAGCTCAGTGGTTGTGCATTGACTTACGAACCAGAAGGTCATAGTTTGATTCCCAGTCAAGAGCACATGCCCAGGTAGCAGGCTCAATAGCCATTTTGGGGCATGCAGGAGGCAGCCAATCAATGATTCTCTCTAGTGTTGATGTTTCTATCTCTCTCTCCCTGTCCCTTCCTCTCTAAAATCAATAAAAATTATTTTTAAAAAAGAATGATACTACTGTAAATTATAAAATTTAGGGGAAAGTATACTTTTAAAACTGTACTATACCTTGAATTTGTTTTCTTTCCTTTATTTGCAGAGTGTAGTTTTTTTTTAACCTTGTTTACTGGATCAACATTTTTGCTCTTTGGCTATATGAAAAAAATTTAAATTATTGATTAGTTAGATTCTAATCATGTGCTAAAGTAAGTAATTCAGACTTGTTGGTTTGCTACATAAAAGAATTGCTACTTTCATGAAGTGAATCAAACTGTATTTTTAAAAATCCCAGAATTCTATAGCTGGAAAAGACCTAGATGATATTAGGACCAAGAGATTCCAAGACAAAGAAAATGAGTCCCAAAGTTTAAAGGATACTCAGCTAGCGGGTTGTACGTTAAACTGAATGTTCTGACTCACAGAATTTAGTTCCCCTTACTGATTATTCCCCCGATGGCTTTCATGTGTGCCAACCATGTCACACCTGCAGCCAGCTGTGAGTTTGACATGCTTGATGTATACTGTTACTTAGACCTACATCCCCATGGGTGGGGAATTTACAGTCCACAGTAAGCTCGGCATCTACAATAGTAATCCCTACATGTAAATATTTAAATGAATGAATAAACCTTTTAAAAATACATTCTTTGTATATAAATACTTTTCTTTTTCAGATTTTCTATCTATAAATTTGGACTTCAGATAGAAAACTAAAATATCTTTAGGGTACAGACTCATTTCACTTAGAATTTTTTCCATCATAGCTCCAAATTGTTCAGTGAAATTATGAGACAAAAATGGATTTCATTTATTTTATGAGCAAAATTTCATGAAGACATCTCTTCTGAGTATCAAGCTTTTATTCTGTTTCTAGAGTCATAACACTTCTCTGTTTTGTGTAAGAAAAGTCTAAAAAAAAAACCCTAAATTTTACAGAATGTAATTATACTCACAAAAAGTTTGATTTCATACCTGAGTTTCTGAATATAGATGAACTGCCCCTTCAGATAATAGACCTCTAGAGACCAGAAATAAACGTACATTAATAATAATAGACGATATTGAGCTGAGACCTAATAAAATTCAACAGCAACTATATTTGAAAGGGACAAATATACATCGAGTAGACTTTGCTATCATTTTAGGCATGCACATGTTAATTTATTTAACATGAGTGTCACAAATAAGAAAAGTGGTTTGGTTGGATAAGTCACCTTAAAAATACTGAACTTGAATTCTCCCACAACCACATCAAAATTACAACTAAACTACAGAACAACCATCATTCAGAACCGCCTGAAATCTAGCTAAATGTAAGTCCTCATCAAGTTTAAAGAAGCCTCATCAAGACTAGTAGGAGGGGAGGAGATGTGGAACAGGCTGGTCCCACACCTACATATGGTGTTAAAAACTGGGAGGGATATCTCAGCTGTGGAGGTCACTTCTGAGGAGGGGTCCCAGCCCCACACCAGGTCCTCCCAGCCCAGGGTTCCAGGGCCAAGAAGAGAAGTCTCCATAACTTCTGCTATAAAAACCAACAAGAATCTCTGGTTGGTGTGGCTCAGTTAGCTGGGCATCGTCCCATGCACCTAAAGGTTGCTGATTTGATTCCTGATAAGTGAACATGCCCAGGTTGTGGGTTCAATCCCTGGCAGGGAGCCTGCAGGAAGCAACTGATCAATGTTTCACTCTCACATTGATGTTTCTCTTTCTCCCTCTCCCTGCCTCTCTCTCTAAAAATCAGTAAGAAAATCTTTTAAAAACACACACAACAAAACCAGCATGGACTATGGCTGAGTAAGACCAAGGACCTCTGGAGTTCGGGCAGTTCTTTTAAAAGGAACCATGTGCAGACCTACTGGACTCACTCCCTCTGAGGTCTAGCACTGGGGCAACAGGCTGAAAGGAACCAGGGGCATACAGGGAGGAAGTGGATTGTGTGGCATCAAGGTGAAAGCTGTGGGTAGATAGCTTTCTGTCAGATAAAAGTGCTGGCAGAGCCCTGGCTGGGTAGCTCAGTTGCTTAGATGTCTGATTTACCAAGGTTGCAGGTTCCATCCCCAGGGCACATATAAGTATCAACCAATGGATGCATAAATAAGTGAAACAACAAGTAGATGTTTCTTTCTCTCATTCTCTCTCTCCCCTGCTAAAATCAATAAATAAATTTTTAAAAAATGTTTACGTGCTGACAGAGGCCACTGTTCCTTTTCTGAGACCCCTGCCATAGAGCCAGCAGGTGAGTACCTTATCTGAGTCTCAACAGTCACACTGTTCACGCTGCCCTGGTGATTCCCTAAAACCCTTTCCCCCCCAACTTGTGAGCCTATCCAAGCTGTTTCCAGTAGGTTTTCCATACAAATGGCCTATCTTGGCTCATGCTTCAGACTTTCATAAAAATCTAACAAGCAACATCTGGCCTCAGTGTACCCCATACCTCCAGCTAAGTGACCCCAGGCCCGGCACAAGCAGCAGCTGGCCTTGGTTCGCAGTTTGGCCTTGCCAGGGCATCTCCAAGCCCAGCACAAGTAGCAGCCATCTGCAGATCTCTTTGTAGCTCATGCCTGCTGGCTCCAGGCAGAACACAAGCAGCAAATGAGCTTGGCCAGCACCCCCAGGAGGCCTCAGAGCCAGTGCACCCGATAAACATCTTCAGACCATATTGAAGCACCACCCAACCACCTCCACAAGTGACACACTCAAGTAAATCCTTCTCTGTGGGGTGGGCCCCAGCACAGCTATCTGTCCTCCATGGTGGTTGGTGGTCACAGCCAGTCCCTGCAGCCAACTCTCCTGGGGGTAGCTCCCTTCCACTGACATGCCAATAGCAATCAAGGCTCACCTACAACAGAAGGGTGTACAGAGCCCCACAGGGGGTCTACACCTGGAGTGCCCAAATCAAGTGAATGGAGAGGCTATGCCACTGGACCCTACAGGACATCTACTACATAAGGTCACTCTACCAAGCCTGGGAAATAGCAGATCTATCTAATACACAGAAACAAACACAGAGAGGCAGCCAAAGTGAGGAGACAAAGAAACATGTCCCAAATGAAAAACAGAACAGCCCATCAGAAAAAGAACTAAACAAAATGGAGACAACCTATCAGAAACAGAGTTCATCACAGTGATTATAAGTATGCTTAATGAACTTAGTGAGAACTTAGAAAGAAGAGATAGGAAACAAAAACAAAGATAGAAAATTTAAAAAAAAAACAGAAATGAAGAATGCACACTAACTGAAATGAAGACTACATTACAGGGAATCACCAGTACAGTAGATGAAGCAGAGGAATATAAGGAAGCAAAAAACCGCAATTAGAACAGCAAAAAGAAAAAAAATCCAAAAAAGTAAAGGAGCCTCTGGGACAACTTCAATGTACCAACACTGGAATCATGGGGGTTTCTGAAAGCAGAAAAGAGAGAGAGAGAGAGAGAGAGAGAGAGAGAGAGAGAGAGAGAGAGAGAGAGAGAGAGAGAAATTAAAAACATATTTCAAGAAAAAAAAAGGACAGAAAACTTCCCTAATCTGGTGAAGGGAACAGACATGCAAGTCCAGAAATCAGAGTCCCAAAGTTGAATCAAAGAGGCCCACACCAAGACACATCAGAATTAAAATGCAAAGGTGAAAGATAAAGAATCTTAAAAAGCAAGAGAAAAGCAGTTAGTTATCTACAAGGAAGCTCCCATACAAGTGTCACTTGATTTCTCAACAGAACCTTTGCTGCCCAGAAGGGATGGGCAAGAAATATTCAAAGTGATAAAAAGCAAGGACCTATGGCCAAGATTACTCTATCCAGCAATGGTACTATTTAAAATCAAAGGACATATAAAGAGCTTCACAGATAATAAAAAGCTAAAGATGTTCATTACCACCAAACCAGTATTACATGAAATGTTAAAGGGTCTTTCATAAGAAAAAAAAAAAGAAAAAAAATATGAACAATATTAAATGGTAATAAATACATATTTAACAACTGAAGCTAAAAAACAAAATAAACAAACAGAATAGAAAAACTCATAGATACAGAGAACATTTTACGGTTACCAGATGGGAGGGAGGTTGGCCACAAGGGGGGAAAAAGATAAAATAAGGAGTACAAGTTGGTTGTTACAGAATAGTCTTGGGAATGTAAAGTACAGCATAGGGAATAGAGTCAATAATCCTATATAACAAAAGCCTAATATGCAAATTGTCCCCTCAACTGGGAGTTCAACCGGGAGTTCAACCAGGGGCAGGGCTGGCCCCTCCCCGACTAGCCCCGCCCCCAGTTAGCCACCCCCTCTACTATCGGGGGCAGGGCTGGCTGGCCAACCTCCCAGGTGCCCTTCCCCCAGCCGGCCAGCCTGATCAGCCTGATCGAGGCAGGCCGGCCAGACCCCACCCATGCACAAATTATGCACCGGGCCTCTAGTATTCTAATAACTATGTATGGTGTCAGATGGTTACAAATTTATTTGGATAATCACTTAGTAAGTTCTATAAGGTGTAATCACTGGGGTGTACATTTGAAACATGTTTTTAATGTATGTCAACTGTAACTGAAAAATAAAAAATGATTAAAAAGAAATAATTTACCTTTGATAAGATATATTACACATTAGGGTCAATTTTTTAAAGAAAAATATAGCATAAATCTTAATAACTGGCAAATTATAAGGAGTGATTATTGGTTATACATGGGGATTATCTATTTTACAAAATGATTCACCACAGGGCTTTTTATTGTGCACCCACTCAATGTTATCCTTTGTCTAATGCATTTAAATACCTGGTCAGTGTCTGTTTTCCCCATTACATTATAAACTTCATGATGGTAGTAATCATGATGGTAGTAATCATGCATAGAACTTGGCATAGTATATGGCATATAAGCTTTTAAATTGGTACTAAATATCTGTTAACTGTATAATAAAGTATATTTAAAATACGATTTACCTTTATGAACAAAATTTTCAAAATATATTTGTAATTTATTTCCAGTTACAGTTGACATTCAATATCTATATATATAAAACCCTAATATGCAAATAGATCAAGTGGCAGAACAACCGAACAACTAAACAATCTGTCGCTATGACGTGTGCTGACCACTAGGTGGAACATGGCAGGCGTCAGCCACAGCAGAATGGTGGAGCAGGTGAGGGGGGACGCCAGACCGAGGCAGGGCACCAGCCGCTGTCATCGGGTGAGCTTCTGGTGGTTACTGAAAATTCTTTGCTCCCACATGCTGCGGTCCCGCCTGGCGCTTGGACCGGCGCTTGGACCGGCGCTGTCAGCGCATGGGAGCAGCATGGACGGAAGCAGGGCTGCCGGCAGACAGGGGACTTAGGGTCGTGGCAGGAAGGGCCAGGCGGGGGGGAGGATGGGCCGAGACCTGCCTCTGTGACTACCACAGCCTCTGTGGCCCACAGTTCCTTTCAAGGTGCATGAATTTGTGTACTGGGCCCCTAGTTATTTTATGTTAGTTTCAAGAGTACATCATAGTGTACCAGTATATAAATTATAAATTTCTGTAAGTGATTCCCCCAATAAGTCTAGTACCCACCTGGCATTATACATAGTTCAAAATGTATTTGTAGTTTAAAACAATGAGTGTTTATGAGGCTCTGCAAACTATGGCCCCGAGGTTGAATCCACCGTGTCCATTCATTTATACATTATCTATAGATGTTTTCACACTACAACAGCAAAGTTGAATAGTTGTGACAAAGACTGTATAATCCACAGATCCAAAAATATTTATCTGACTGTTCATTGGAAAAGTTTGCCTGATCAATTTTCTATATCATTTGCAACACGTTCTAATATTTCAGAAAATCTACCATATTGCCATGAAAAATTAAGAGAAATACTCCATTATATCCCCTAGGACAGCAGTTCTCAACCTGTGGGTCACAACCCCTTTGTTGGTCGAACAACCCTTTCACAGGGGTCGCCTAAGACCATCCTGCATATCAGATATTTACATTACGATTCATAACAGTAGCAACATTATAGTTATGAAGTAGCAACGAAAATAATTTTATGGTTGGGTCACAACATGTATTTAAAGGGCCAGAAGATTGAGAACCACTGTAAGAGGATATAAAAGCACAATTATTTTCCATCAGATGCCAACAATTAAACTAATAGATTTTTTTCAATATTAAACACAAAGATATACTTAGGTAAATGTTATTAAGTACAACCTCTTAAAGGAAATGAAAATCAAAACCACATAGCACTTCACACTTGTTAGAATGGCTTTTATAAATGCTGGTGAGGATGTGGAGAAAAGGGAACCCTTTGCACTGTTGGTTGGAAAGCAAATTGGTGTGGCCACTATAGAAAATAGCATGGAGGTTCCTCAAAAAAAATTGAAAAGAGAACTACCTTATGATCCAGTAATTCCACTTCTGGGTATTTATCTGAAGAAAACAAAAACACACCCAAAAAGATGTATGCACCCCATGTTCACTGCAACATTATTTACAATAGTCCAGATGTGGAAACAACCTGAATGTCCATTGACAGATGGATGAATAAAGAAACTGTGGAATACAAATACAATGGAATATTATTCTGCCATTAAGAAGACCCATGGATGGACCTTGAGGTCATTACACTAATTGAATAAGTTAGACATAAAAAGACAAATATCATATGATCTCATTTGTATGTGGAACCGAAAAAAAACAAAACAAAAAAACAACTCATAGATACAGGGAACAGACTGGTAGTTGCCAGAGGCTGAGGATTTGGCGGAGGGGGGGGGGGGGGGGGTAGATGAAGGGAATCAAAAGGTACAAAATTTCAGTTATAAAATAAGTCATGGGAATGTAATATACAGCATAATGACTATAGTTAATAATATTATACTGCATATTTGAAAGTTGCTAAGAAAGTAGATCTTCAAAGTTCTCATTATAACAAAAAATTCTGTAGCCAGGTATATGATGGGTATTAACTAGACTCATTATGATGACTATTTCACAATACATAAATATCAAATTGCTGTATACCTGAAACTAATATAATGTTATATGTTGATTAGATCTTAAAAATAAACACAACCTTAAAGCATTTACCCAGTTTTAAAAAAGGTGTTTAAGAATTTAAGTGACTTACCTTAAACTGTAATCATCATCTTCATATGATTTAATTTGTGCTGAAATAGGCTGAGATCGTACTTCTTGCTGATCTCTCTAGTTAAATGAATAAAGATAAGTCACATAGGAAAAAAATGAACAAAAATAGGATTTATTCAAGTGCCTTTTTTATTATTAACCATTTCAGATTTGCCCACAGCTTCCACAAAATTGAGGCACAGAATTCTAAACAACATGGTATGAAAATAAGGTCTGTAACAGTGTAGTTGTACCTTTCATCCATTCTGGGTTAAGAAAGTCAATTCTAAGGGGAAAATGTTAGCATGCCAATGCCTTTATATGATCTTATCCCACTCCTGCTTCCACCCTACATTAGAATCTTCAGTTCTGTGTAATATGCAAAGGAAATTATACTCACAAGAAATGAAAACATAAATCCATTAGATGGGTAGAAAAATTTGTCGCAAATAACACAGAACTTCAATATTAAGAATACCATGAAAAGGCTAAAAAAGAAGCACTAAGAGTAAAATCTCTTGGCAAAGATATATAAAGAAATAAAAGGGAGCAAACAAACATTCAATGTGACAATAATTATATCTATCAGTTTCTGTGGGGGCAGGAATGCCCTCTCCTCTTTCCCACCCCTCCCCAGTTTTCTACTCTACTCTTTTTTTTTAAATAAATAAATTACAAGGTCCTTATTAGAGGGCTCTTGGAGCAGAATACATAATGAATCCCTCATTCTACCATAACTTTGGATTTCTTTTTCAAGCATTTTCTGGCTCTTCAGACACTGGCAAAACTAAAAGATGTAATAAGAATATTTCTTTTTAAATAAGTTTTTAATTACAAATGCAACTAGCAAATCTGCATCCATTATAAAAATATATTTCCTGAAATGTCATATATATATATATATATATAAAAATAAAATTAAGTTTCTTATTCTACTCCAACAAATAATGATGGATATGTATAAGGCCTTAAAATAAAATATCACCCCTTCTTTCCTGCACCCATCAATTCCAAAGTGGGGTAGAGGGTAGGGTTTAAAAGAAAGAATTATAATTAAATTAGGGTAAGAACTAAAAAAAAAAAAAAAAAAATTAAAGCAGCCACTTTATTTCTCTAAGGCAGCGGTTCTCAACCTGTGGGTCACGACCCCTTTGGGGGTCAAACAACCCTTTCACAGGGGTCGCCTAAGACCATCGGAAAACACATATATAATTACATATTGTTTTTCTGATTAATCACTATGCTTTAGTTATGTTCAATTGTAACAATGAAATTGGGGGTCACCACAACATAAGGAACTGAATTAAAGGGTTGCGGCATTAGGAAAGTTGAGAACCACTGCTCTAAGGAATGCTACTATATACTATCATTTTATAATGGGAACACTGATGTATAAGGATGGATGCTTAAAGCAGGAATAACCAATTGGTACCCAGAATGGGGTAAAATATGCTTACACTGTCTAGTGTTATAACCTCATTACATTTTCCTAACTATAAATCTGATATGGCCTAGCCCTAAGAATGTAAGTAATAGGCATCTGAGGAATTTAAGAAATAAATTACCATCTGAATAAGAAGTAAATTACCATCTAATAATTGTTATCCTTTATCCAGCTTTTGCCCAGAGACAATGTTATTTCCTTCCTTACAGAATTACCAGTGTTAATTCTACATAGCTATTCTCAAATATTAATCTTAAAATAGTGGGAAAATTTATTAAATATTAATGTTCTTATGACTGGACATCTAAATGGAAAACACTTTGTGGCTTTTAGAAAATATATGCTTATAAAAATTGCATGCATGCATATATACACACACCTACCTACCGACACATATATTCATGTTCAATTTGTAATAATTCATTGAGCTTAAAATTTATGCTTTGGGTACTTTTTTGTATGCATGTTATAAATCAAATTTAAAAAGTTAAAGGATTCTCACAGCTAGTTGGCCTGGAGGTCAAATCACCCCCAGTATTCCCGACAACAATTAAGGCTTAACTACAACAAGACTTCGCACAAAGACCACTAGGGGGTGCACCAAGAAAAGATAAAAAAAATGCGGAGACAAAGAAACAGGACGCAAATGTCAGAAATGGAAGATATAGAGCTCAAAACCACACTTTTAAGGTCTCTCAAGAACTGTCTAGAAGCTGCCAATAAACTTAGTAAGGCCCTCGAAAAGACTGGTGAGACCGCTGATAAATGTAGTGAGATCCTCAAGAAATCTAATGAGACCCTCGATGTTGTGATAAAGAACCAACTAGAAATTAAGCATACACTGACTGAAATAAAGAATATTATACAGACTCCCAACAGCAGACCAGAGGAGAGCAAGAATCAAGTCAAAGATTCGAAATGCGAAGAAGCAAAAAACACCCAACTGGAAAAGCAAAATGAAAAAAGAATCCGAAAATACGAAGATAGTGTAAGGAGCCTCTGGGACAGCTTCAAGCATACCAACATCAGAATTATAGGGGTGCCAGAAGATGAGAGAGAGCAAGATATTGAAAACCTCTTTGAAGAAATAATGACAGAAAACTTCCCCCACCTGGTGAAAGAAATAGACTTACAGGTTCAGGAAGCGCAGAGAACCCCAAACAAAAGGAATCCAAAGAGGACCACACCAAGACACATCATAATTAAAATGTCAAGAGCAAAAGACAAAGAGAAAATCCTAAAAGCAGCAAGAGAAAGAAACTCAGTTACCTACAAGGGAATACCCATACGACTGTCAGCTGATTTCTCAACAGAAACTTTGAGGGCCGGAAGGGAATGGCAAGAAATATTCAAAGTGATGAATACCAAGAACCTACAACCAAGATTACTTTATCCAGCAAAGCTATCATTCAGAACTGAAGGTCAGATAAAGAGCTTCACAGATAAGGAAAAGCTAAAGGAGCTCATCACCACCAAACCAGGATTATATGAAATGCTGAAAGGTATCCTTTAAGAAGAGGAAGAGGAAGAAAAAGGTAAAGATACAAATTATGAACAACAAACATGCATCTATCAACAAGTGAATCTAAGAATCAAGTGAACAAATAATCTGGTGATCATAATAGAATCAGGGACATAGAAAGGGAATAGACTGACTATTCTTGGGGGGGAAAGGGGTGTGGGAGATTCGGGAAGAGACTGGACAAAAATCGTGCACCTATGGATGAGGACAGTGGGTGGGGAGTGAGGGCGGAGGGTGGGGTGGGAACTGGGAGGAGGGGAGTTATGGGGGGGAAAAAGAGGAACAAATGTAATAATCTGAACAATAAAGATTTAATTAAAAATAAATAAATAAATCTTATTATACAAAAAAAAAAGTTAAAAAAACTAGCACACTTACATGGAATTACTACTAACATTTACTTACTATTGCTTCCTCAGCTTGTCGAACGAGATCAGCTGTTTTTGCCTCCAATTCTGCATTTAAACGCCTAAAAGCAGAAAATAATTTACTAATTTGAATATACTGAAGATTCTAACAAAAATAAAAGTAATTAAATTTCAGTAACTATACTTGAGCTCAGTGATGGAGAACTTTTTGAGCTCGGCGTGTCAGTATTTTGAAAAACCCTAACTTAACTCTGGTGCCGTGTTACATACAGAAATTTTTTGATATTTGCAACCATAGTAAAACAAAGACTTATATTTTTGATATTTATTTTATATATTTAAATGCCATTTAACAAGGAAAAATCAACCAAAAAAATGAGTTTGCATGTCACCTCTGACACGCGTGTCATAGGTTCGCCATCATGCTTTAGCTAATCAACAAATTCCAAAACAAATGACTTTTTATTCTAAAACTAACAAAATGACTAGAACACTCATCTCCAACTCCCCATGATTCCTCCTTTTTTGTGGTAGAAATTCAAACAGTGTAACTCTTGTCTTCTCTCTGGCCCTCATTTCAGGCGTAATGGCTTCTTTGGGAAGAATAAACTGGTGGGTTCAACTCAATGCCACTCTTCATCATCTTGGGACGAACACCAACTGGGGACAGGGGTGGGGCAGGGTGGGAGAGAAGCCTGCTTTGGCTTCGGGTGTTGCTGTGACATTTTTATTCTATTCCTTTTTATTTTTCATCTATAGCATATACACAATTTTGCACTATGTTTTCCCATAACAAGCAGAAGGAATATGTTTATCTCTTTATAATTAGTTCCTTAAATGGATATGAAATACTTTAATAAGTTGAAGTTAACATAATGTATGTATCAATCTATTCCTATTGTTAGTTCAAGTCCCCCGCCCCCCTTTTTTTTCACTTTTAAGGGTAACAATATAGCCCTAGCTTGTTTGGCTCAGTGGATAGAGCGTAGGTTGCAGGCTTGATCTCATCCCCACTCCCTCAGACAGGGAGCATGCGAGAGGCAACCAATCCAATTTGTCTCTCTCACATCCATGCTTCTCTCTCTGTCTCTCCCCTCCACTCTCAAAAAAATTAACGGGAAAAATATCTTCAGGTGAGAATTAACATACATACATACATACATACATAAATGTAACACTATAATAAACATATTCAAAAGCATGTAACTTTTTTATTCTATTCATAGACTAAAATAGAATTTAAAAATTTCTGTAATATTTAGGATCTTTTGCAGTTATATGAAATAAATATGTTGAGCAATTTTTAAAAATTAGACACTTTGCTGTTTTCCCCCCGATATGTGATTCTGAAGTAAACAAACCACTTACAACACCAACCACCCACCCCTGAAAAAAAAAAATCAGAACATATCTCTTCTTAAAATAGTCCAATGTTTCAGAAAATATTTTTACATCTTAGGATGAATTAATCAAAAGAAAAATAACTAATAGAAGCTTAAAGTTCCATTTAAGATGGCATTATCTGAGTTTTCATATTTCCCTAACAAGAACCATTAGAAGCCTCTGGGAAATGTAGTAGACCAAGATGATGCAGAAGGCTTTTATTCTGCTCAAACCCACAGAAATAATGTAATGAGGGCTATACTGCTAAGCTCAATAGATGTAATGTAAAGAAGGCTACATTGCTAAGCTCAGACTCAGACAAGGAAAATAACCTGACACCAAAAATAAAGCAGCAACTAAAAGTGAGAACAATTAACAGAAACAGAAGACAAAGTAGCTTAACAGCTAAAAAATGATGCACGTGTGGGAGTCATGGAGAGCTACACTTATTAAACACAAACAAAAACACTACCCATAACTTCAGGTGAACAGAAATGAAACTACAGCCATTGGTGAAAAAGAATCTTTTGTGAGTAGAAAGAGCATACAGAGATGTGGTCCAAGTTTTTCTTACCAAGATGGTATATAGAGGCTCTATGCCAAAACTTTAATATAGAAAGTTGGCCTAGAACCAGTCAAAACTCTAAGCTAAATGCAAAACCATCTTGAGGGACATTTACTCATTGACAATATATAGAACTCTCTCAGAAAGTAAACCCTGCTAAAGATGACTTCACAAAGATAACAAAATTGCATAAAGAACCAAGTCACCAAGAGGGATAATCAGCAGATACAAAAAAAAACAAAACAAACAAACAAACAAAAAAACCTGTATAAGAACTGAAGATAATAAAACAATTAAATAAACATTTTTCATTAAAAAAACAAAAAAGCAAGAATAGAAACCATCAGGCAAGAACCAAACATTACAAAAGAACACTAAATATGGAAAAGAACAAAACAGAAATTACAAAAATCAAAACACAGTCATTGAAATTAAAAACTCAAACTCAATGGATAAGTTGGACAACAGAATGCACTGAAGAAGGAATGAATGAACTACGAGACAAATAAGAGGAAATCACCTACCAGGAGGTACAGAGAAACAGAAAGATAACAATACAAAAGAGAGATTAACATCCACTAAAAATAGACTGCATGACAAAGACAGATTTATATCTACCTAATAGATGGTGCAGAAGGAAATCCCAGATAAGGAGGGAATGTCAATATTTAAAGAGATAATGCTCAGAATTTTCCAGAAATAAAGAAAGATATGAATCTCAAGCAGAATTAAGAAAACAAATCCACACCTGTATATATCATAGTGACACTGCAGAACTTCAAAGACCAAGAGAATATTCTTTAAACTGTGGAGTGGAAAAAATAGACCATCTAGAATTCTATGTTCAGCTAAACTGTCTTTGAACAATAAGTGCAAAGGAAGAAATTTTTCAAAAAGAATGGAGAATTTAAGACTCAAATTTTCACAGAAATAAGTAATGAAGGGTCTACACTTCAGGAAGAAGAAAACTGAACTTGGAAAAAAAGAATTATAAGAAATTAGAAAACATAATGATAAATCTAAATTAGTACAGACTATAAAAATAACAAAGAGGGGTGTTCAAACAAAGAGGAAGGAAAGTATAATCCAATATTTAACTTCACAGGCACGAAAAAAAAACACAAGTTAAAGCAGTATTTCCACACCAGTAAAAGTGAAGACAATATAAACTCATTCAATCCAACAAGAGTCATAAGAACTAAAGAAAAGGCATAGTAAATACAAAACACAAAATAAGATAGCCAAAACAACTTCAAATTAACAAGCAAAATAATAGAAATAAATTCACTTATTAGAAGGCAGAAATTATCTGACACGATATAAAAGGAATACTCTTAAAGCTAAATGACATAAAAAGTTTGAATATAAATGAAAAAAGATATGACAGAGATGACATCCTAATGAATGAAAGGAATAATTCATCTAGAGCAGCGGTTCTCCACCTGTGGGTCGCAACCCCTTTGGCAGTCAAAAGACCCTTTCACAGGGATCGCCTAAGACCATCCTGCATATCAGATATTTACATTACGATTCATAACAGTAGCAACATTACAGTTATGAAGTAGCAATGAAAATAATTTTATGGTTGGGTCATAACATGAGGAACTGTATTTAAAGGGCCAGAAGGTTGAGAACCACTGATCTAGAGGATTTAAATAAATAATATATCCCCCAAACAAAAATGGACACAATTATATGAATTGAGGTCCGGTGTACAACATTTGTGCACTCTGGGGGGGCCCCCTCAGCCCGGCCTGCACCCTTTTGCAGTTCCGGAGCCCTCAGGGGATGTCCAACTGACTGCTTAGCCGCAGTTGGACATCCTTGGACATCCTTAGCACTGCCGCGGAGGCGGGCCGCTGCGCTTGCCAGTGGTGAGCCCGGCTTGTGGCTGAGCGACGCTCCCCCTGTGAGAGCACACTGACCTCCAGAGGGCAACTCCTGCTTTGAGCATCTGCCCCTTGGTGGTCAGTGTGCATCATGGTGACTAACTGTTCTGCTGTTTGGTCGATTTGCATATTACCCTTTTATTATATAGGACTAGAGGCCCAATTCACAAAATTCATGCAAGAATAGGCCTTCCTCTCCCCGGCTGCCAGCACCAGCTTCCTTCTGGCACCCAGGACCCGGCCTTCCATCTGGCCCTGGCTTTGTCCAGAAAGATGTCCGGAATGATGTCCAGAATGATGTCAGGTCTAATTAGCATATTACACTTATATTATTATAGATTATTTTTCAATTATAGTTATAGTTGATTTTAGTACATCTCTAAGAAACCAATACAGCCAGTAGAAAAAAAATGGTGATATACTGATATTATGGACGAATACTATGAACAACTTTATGCCCACAATATGATAACTTAGATGAAATGGATCAACTATCAAACTCACACATGAACAGATAATATGAAGAGGCCTATATCTATTAAAGCAGTGGTTCTCAACCTGTGGGTCATGACCCTTTCACAGGGGTTGCCTAAGACCATCGGAAAACACATATATAATTACATATTGTTTTTGTGATTAATCACTAAGCTTTAATTATGTTCAATTTGTAACAATGAAATTGGGGGTCGCCGAAACCGGTTTGGCTCAGTGGATAGAGCGTCGGCCTGCGGACTGAAAGGTCCCAGGTTCGATTCCAGTCAAGGGCATGTACCTGGGTTGCGGGCACATCCCCAGTAGGAGATGTGCAGGAGGCAGCTGATCGATGTTTCTCTCTCATCGATGTTTCTGACTCTCCTATCTCTCTCCCTTCCTCTCTGTAAAAAATCAATAAAATATATTTAAAAAAAAAAATTGGGGGTCACCACAACATGAGGAACTGTATTAAAGGGTCGCAGCATTAGGAAGGTTGAGAACCACTGTATTAAAGTAATTAATTCAAAAATTATAAAATTTCCAAAGAAGAACGCACAAGACCCAGAAGCTCTCACTGGTGAACTGGACTAAATACTTAAGGAGGAAATAATACCAATACTCTACAATCACTTCTAGAAACCAGAAACAGAGTGAACATTTCCTAAGCCTATCAGGCGAGAATAAGACAATACTAAAACCAGACAAAGACAGTCAAGAAGGAAAACTATAGATCAATCCCTCTCATGAACATGGATGCAAAGATCCCTAACAAAATATTAGTAAATAAAGTCCAACAATGTATAAAAATAATTATATACTAAGACCAAGGAGTATGCAAGGCTGGTTCATTCTAAATCAATTAATGTAATCACCACATTAAAGAAAAAGAACTATATGACCATATAAGTTGACACAGAAAAAGCATTTGACAAAATTCAATATTCATTCTTTTTTTTTAAAGCTCCAAGAGAGAGAGGACTCTAAAGCTTTTGCCTGGTTTTCTCTTGACTTCACTCCATTCACCTCTTCCTATTGCTGATTTTGTTTTGTATCCTTTATTGTAATAAGTGACAGCCATGATACCACCACCACAACAAAAAGTTAAGCAGAGCTGATGATCTTTACTACATAAACATTGGTGTTAGGATCAACATACAAAAATCAGTCTTCTTACTCATCTAACCAATTAGAAAATGTAGTAGGTAAAAAAAACCCATTCATTATAACAACAAAAACTATATAGAACCTTGAAGAAAATTACATATGACAGACTTTTATGTAGTAATATAATAATAGTAAAGGACACTCAAACACCCATGTGTAACCGGAGGGGTGCCGTATTTGTGGAAGGGAAGATTCAACAGCATAAAGATCTCTGTTCCCTGCAAATTAATCTATAAATGCAATGTAATTGCCATGTACAGGCAGGGGGTTGGGCTGGTGGCGGGGGCGGGGGGATGGGGAGGGTGAAGGCTTGTCCTACCCGTTATCAAGACCAATTGAGAGAAAAAAATCAAGGGAGAACCAAGATGGCGGCATAGGTTAACACCGGAGTTTGCTGCTTTGAACAACTACTTCAAAAGTGAAACCAAAAAACGGAAGGGACATCACCCAGAACCACAGGAACGCTGGCTGAGTGGAAGTCCTACAACTAGGAGGAAAGAGAAACGCATACGGACACTCAGAGGAGGCACAGTGCTGAAGTCAAATTCTGAGGTGCAGAGTGCATGGAGCGGGCTGGCAGCGGAGGGCGCGGTTGGCGTTTTCAATCGGGAGGGAGTCGCAGACTCTGAGCTCCAGATACGGGCGAGTCTTTAGGGACCCAGACTCAAACGGGAGAAACGGGACTGTCTGGCTTCGGTCAGAGCGAGTGCAGCTTTCTCTCTGAGCTTTGCAGCGGGTGCTGGGACTCAGAGAGGCAGAGCCCCTGGGGACCGGACTGAGAGCCGCCATAACTGCTCTCTCCGGCCCACCCTGTTGATCCTGTGCGACCCGCCCCGCCCAAGCCCTGCACACAGGCATTTGCCGGATAGCCTCAGGCAAAGGCTAGATTAGCACCTCCCTAGAGGACAGAAGTTCTCTCACTGCTGACACAGCTGATTCTCATAGCCACTTGGCCTGGAGGTAAAACCCTCCCTGGTACTAGCTACAACAATCAAGGTTTAACTATAAGACTGCGCACAAAGACCACTAGGGGGTGCACCAAGGAAGCATAACAAAATGCGGAGACAAAGAAACAGGACAAAATTGTCAATGGAAGATATAGAGTTCAGAACCACACTTTTAAGGTCTCTCAAGAACTGTTTAGAAGCCGCCGATAAACTTAATGAGATCTACAAGAAAACTAATGAGACCCTCGATCTTATATTGGGGAACCAACTAGAAATTAAGCATACACGGACTGAAATAACGAATATTATACAGACTCCCGACAGCAGACCAGAGGAGCGCAAGAATCAAGTCAATGATTTGAAATGCGAGGAAGCAAAAAACACCCAACCGGAAAAGCAAAATGAAAAAAGAATCCAAAAATGCGAGGATAGTGTAAGGAGCCTCTGGGACAGCTTCAAGCGTACCAACATCAGAATTATAGGGGTGCCGGAAGATGAGAGAGAGCAAGATATTGAAAACCTATTTGAAGAAATAATGACAGAAAACTTCCCCCACCTGGTGAAAGAAATGGACTTACAGGTCCAAGAAGCACGGAGAACCCCAAACAAAAGGAATCCAAAGAGGACCACACCAAGACACATCATAATTAAAATGCCAAGAGCAAAAGATAAAGAGAGAATCTTAAAAACAGCAAGAGAAAGAAACTCAGTTACCTACAAGGGAATACCCATACGACTGTCAGCGGATTTCTCAACAGAAACTTTGCAGGCCAGAAGGGAGTGGCAAGAAATATTCAAAGTGATGAATACCAAGAACCTACAACCAAGATTACTTTATCCAGCAAAGCTATCATTCAGAATTGAAGGTCAGATAAAGAGCTTCACAGATAAGGAAAAGCTAAAGGAGTTCATCACCACCAAACCAGGATTATATGAAATGCTGAAAGGTATCCTTTAAGAAGAGGAAGAGGAAGAGGAAGAAAAAGGTAAAGATACAAATTATGAACAACAAATATGCATCTATCAACAAGTGAATCTAAGAATCAAGTGAATAAATAATCTGATGAGCAGAATGAACTGTTGATTATAATAGAATCAGGGACATAGAAAGGGAATGGACTGACTATTCCTGGGGGGGAAAGGGGTGTGGGAGATGTGGGAAGAGACTGGACAAAAATCGTGCACCTATGGATGAGGACAGTGGGTGGGGAGTGAGGGCGGAGGGTGGGGTGGGAACTGGGAGGAGGGGAGTTATGGGGGGAAAAAAAAAGAGGAACAAATGTAATAATCTGAACAATAAAGATTTAATTTAAAAAAAAGAAAAAGAAAAAAAAAGACCAATTGAAACAGATGTCACACAATCTTATTCTATAGCTCTCTGGTTTTATGATGTACACATGAAGCTTGGAAAATCTACTGACGTCAATGATCAGCATGTTCCTTAGTCTATCCTCTTAGATAGTGATTATTTCCTCCAATTCTGTATTGAAATCCCTGGGAAGTCCTGTGTTCAGGTAACTGAAAAGACATCACAATATGCTTAAAAGCAAGACAACATGTGGTCAAAATATTGTGTTATGAACTCATATTCTTGCCTATCAGAATGACCAAAACAAATACCATATGATTTCACTTATATGTGGAATCTTCTAAAACAACAACTACAAAAACCAAGTAACAAACTCAAAGATGCAAGGAACAGATTGGCAGGTACCAGAGGGGCAGAGGTTGAGGGAGGGAGGAACTAAGACATAGTAGTGATCACTATGTAGTACATACAAATATTGAATCATAATGTTGGACACCTGAAATACATATATATAGTGTTGTATACTAATTTCACCACAATAATAAAATTTAAAAAAATGGCCAAACAGAAAACTGTGGTACATCTATAAAATGGAATACTACGCTGCGGTAAAAAAGAAGGAATTCTTACCATTTGCCACAGCATGGATGGAACTGGAGAGCATTGTGCTAAGTGAAATAAGCCATTCAGAGAAGGATAAACACCACATGATCTCACTCATTTGTGGAATATAATAAACAACATAAACTGATGAACAAGAACAGATCCAGAGACAGAGAGGCATTGATTGGACTGTCCAGCCTTGGAGGGATGGTAGGGGAGGGTGGGGGTCAGGGGGAGAGATCAACCAAAGGACTTATATGCAAGCATATAGGCCTAACCAATAGACACGGACAACAGTGGGGTGAGGGCACGAGCGGGGGGATAGGGGGTAATGTAGGGATAAGGACACATATGTAATATCTTAATCAATAAAAAATATATATTAAAAAAAATGGCCAAACAGTTTACTTTTCTCCATGGTGCAGAATGACCTAGAAGCTTTAGTCAGAACTTGGGAACCAAGTTGAAACATCTCAGATTTGCAACTGCAGAGTACAGGTAACAGACCTAATTGCACCTGGGCATCTTTACCACAAAACAACTTTTGCTAAAATAAAACAGTCTGCCTTTAAGTTGGGACCTTATCCCTAATGACAGCCAGAGCCAGGTGTAAAACATACCCTTAAATAAACAAATGACTTGATACAGTCAAATTAGGTATTTAGTGCTATCTGGTGTATAGTGATGAAAATAACTTTATTGTATATGGACAACAGGTCAGTTGCTTAAGTACACTCTTAAACAGGAATAATGGACCCATTTCATCAAATCGGGAGGGATGATTATGTTCCTACATGCTATATGGCAAATGGTATGTGTTTCGTTCAGCTAAAGAGGGTACATGTCAGTTTTAACTTTAAATATGCTTTGTACAAACTACATGGTAACTCTGCTTAAAGAGCTGTTAAAATGTGTTCCAAATTTTAAATCAAATTAGTTACTTTAAAAAGAAAGTGAATTGCTAAAATATAATTTGTTGTTGTTGTTGTTAAGGGTATATACAATGGTAAATAAAAACATGGTCTCAGACCTGTGGAACTCATCACCCAGTGGAGGAAAGACAAAAAGTAAACTAACAAGTGAATTTATGGGAACGCAAAGAAAAATTAATAAGACAATAAAGAAAGAAAAGAAGAAGAACAGGGGTGCCTACTTAGCATAGTCACGGAAGGCCACTCTGAGCATTACGGGTAGAAAGCATGTGTGACTGCCCCCCAGGAAAAAGCCAAGACACTAGTTAGGCTGACGTGTGGGAGGCAAAAAGGAGAGAGCACAAGGTCAAACAAGAGGCCGGAGTCAGATCTGACAGAGCTTTCGAAGTGCAGCATGGAATCATTGCAAAATTTCAGGGACGGGAATGACATGATCACATTAAAAGGTTATCCTCGGCGTCTGTGTGAAAACTGGGGGCTGAAGAGTGAAAGCGCCTGAGAATGAAAACGCATGTTGTCAGGATCGTTCGCAATTACGTTGAGCTGATAAAGAAATGAAATCCTCCTCCCAACTCCACCAAACGTGGACAAGAAAATTCCAAACGCCCCGAGAAACAGGCTTTCCTTGTAGAAACCAAGCCTACAAGACATCTACATACGTAAACTCTGGGGAACTGGAATCAAGTGGAATTCCTTAAACTATAAACGGAGCTACCCGTGGCGATTCCGGCTGTCCAAACCGCGTCCAGCAGGATCATCTCACCGACGAGCATGTTGGTTCGGGTTAAATTAAAATTTCGCTCACTTCGAACACCTTGGTTGGGCGCAGACGAACTCAAGTTAAAAAGACGGGAGAGAATGCTGGGCAGTGAGCTGTCCCAACGCTCCCGTCACCAGTAAAAGGCCGTGTAAGCAGCCTCACTTTTAGGCGAAAGAAAGAAGGAAGCGCTGAACCGCCCAATGTCTTACTTATATTCTTCCTCCTTGGCGAGGAGGTCCCGGCGCGGCGCAGCCGGTTGCTGAACGCGGGGCGGGAGCGGAGTCCCTGTCCGTCTCTGTAAAAGAGACGGGCACGTTCAGACCCAGATTGAAAAGAGGTTCTGGTCCTCTAGCCCGCCCCGAACCTATACGCGACCCAGGAGTCTGGGGTTGAACCGACCCTCACGCCGCGACCACGACCTGCCATCTTTCGCGGCCGCGACGCCGTTACCGAGGCAACAGAGTAACTTCCCGCGAGAGTTGCCTCCTCTCGGGCATCCTCACGCCGAAGGCGCCGACTCCGCGAGGGCGGGGCGGGGGGCCCTCGACCTCTCTGCCCCTCGGCGCTGCGCACGCTAACGCTGCCCGTAACCTGAGAAGCCAATGCGCTGCGTTGACATATAAACTCTCAGGTTGGCACGGAAGGGTTTCAACCGAAAAAGGCAGGTGCATGTCTAATTCTCAGTGCGAAGCAAGATAGTAAAACCCCTACTCTGTTGTGCTTTTCCCAAGTTAGTGGCCAATCCGACCGCCCCCTGTTCTGTTTTCAGTGAACTAACGCTTCAGTGGAATTGTCAGTTCTCATTGCTCACGGTTATCCATGGCATGCGTCGGAGCTCAGGCTCTCAAGTCAGTAGGCCTCCGTTGATGTCCTGGTTGTGCTGCTCAGTAGCCACGTAGGTAATCTTGGACAAAGCATTGTTATCTCGAGTACTTCATCTGTAAAAACGGGAGTAACAATAGTGCCCGTTCACAATTAATATGAGGAGTAAACGAATTGTGCTGAGGACTGTGCCTGGAAGACAGTAAAGAGTCCAAAATTCCAATTTGGGGGAAATCAACTCACATTTAGGGTCATCTAATCTTCAGCGAGGCTGCTAAGACCATTCAATAGGGGAAAGAATAGTCTTTTCAGCAAATGGTACCAGGATAAGTGGATGTCCACCTGTAAAAGAATGAAGTTGGACCCTTATCTCACACCATGTACAAAAAGTAACTCAAAATGGACCAAAGGCCTAACCTTAAGAGCCAAAACTATAAAGCTCTTCAAAGAAAACATACGTGTAAAATGTCACCACCTTGAATTAGATAACAATTTATTCACCATGACACCAAAAAACACTATCAACAAAAGAAAAATTAATAGAATGGACAGCATCAAAATTAAAAACATTTCGTTTTAAAGGATACCATAAATAAAGTGAAAAGACAGACCACAGAAGGGGAGGAAAAATTTGCAGATCTTATATTTGATAAGAGACTTGTGTCTAAAATATATAAAGACCAACTAAAACTCAAAAATAAAAAGATAAATAACCCAAGTAAAAAGCGGGCAAGGATCCTGAATGGGCATTATTCCAAAGAAGTCATGCAAATAGCCAAAAACACATGAGAAGTTGCTCAATATCATGAGTCTTCAAGGAAATCAAAATCACAGTGAGGCACCACTTCACACCCACTAGGATGACTATACAGTAGCCAAAAGACAGACCATAACAAGTGTTGGGGAAAATACGGATAAATTAAAACCTTCTTATACTGTTGGTTGAATATAATATTGTGCGGCTATTGTGGAAAACAGTCTGGTAATTTCTTGAAAGTTTACACAAAGAGTTACAACATGATCCAGCAAACCACCCCTAGGTATATATATGCTTAAGAAAAATGAAAACTGCACAGCTGGCATGGTTCAGTGGTTGAGCATCAATCTATGAACCAGGAGGTGACAGTTTGATTCCCAGTCAAGGCATATGCCCGGGTTGTGGGCTTGATCCCCAGTGTGGGGTATGCAGGAGGCAGCCAATCAATATTTATCTCTCATTATTGATGTTTCTATCTCTCTCTGTCTCTTCCCCTCACCCTTCCTTTCTGAAATCAATAAAAATAAATTCACAAAAAAGAAAAATGAAAACTTATACTGCACACAAAAGATTGTACACAAATGTTTATAGCAGCATTGTTCAGAATAACCAAAATGTGAAAGCAGTTGTTTAAACAAGAGTGCTTAGTATTAAGTGCATACATTAGAAAATAAGAAAAATCTGAAATCAACAATCTAAGCTTCTGTCTTGGGCAATGAGAGAAAGAAGAGCAATTTAAGCTTAAAGAGAGCAAAAGAAGAGAAATAATATATAGAGAGAAAAATTACATATAAGGAAAATTTCTATGTCCTTCTAGTCCTGACATATCCCACTCCAGCGCTCTGCCCCCTTCAAATAGACAAAATTGATTCTTCAAATAGGCAATTAAGAATAAAATGACAAACCTGAGAAAATGCCCATAAAACAAGACTCAGGTCAACAGCAATATGTTGGAGCTGAGCCTGAGATCCTTGCTCTAAACTACTTAGTTCACTATAGTTCAAGATCAGTAGTAGCCAAATCAAACACAAATCTTTTTCTGACAAAAATATTTCTAATTAGGCCCACCAATTCCTGGACTGAGATAAAGAAAATGTGAGTTTACCATATAAAATGACCAGCCCTAAAGGAATCAAGCCACCATGAATGAGAAATCAGAAGAAATAATAAATATTTAGAACCTTCAAGAAAACCAGACATTAAAATTTTATTAGTTGTGAAATATAGAATATCTATTTAGAAAATATTTAAAGAAATAAGGGATAGAATCATAAGATGAACAAGCAACAGAGACTATCAGAAATGAGCAAGCAGATGTGACAAATAAACAAGTGAAGCTTTTAGGCATTAAACATATTATTTGTTGAGCCCTGGTTGGTGTGGCTCAGTTGGTTAGGCATTGTCCTATGCACCAAAAGGTTGCCAGTTCCATTCCTGGTCAGGGCACATGCCCAGTTGCCTCTCTGGAAGGGGGCATGCAGGAGGCAGCCGATTGATTCCTTCTCACACTAAAATCGATGTTTCTTTCTCTTGCCCTCTCCCTTCTTCTCTCTCTAAAAAAATCAATAAAAAATATATTTTTAAAAAAACCAAAAACATGTCTGTTGAAATGGAAACACTCATGGATTGAATGGCAGATTAGACACATAATTTGTAAACTATAAACTAAGAAAATTATCCAGAATAAACAGAGAATGATAAGAATGTAAAAAATATGAAAGAAATGTCAAACAATTATAAAAGTTAAACTTAAAAGATCTGGCATATAAATAATCAGTTTTCATGGAGAGATTTTAAGAAATGAGAAGCAATATTTCAAAAGTTAAATGCTTAGAATTTTCCAGAATTTAGAAAAGATATGAATGCACAGATTCAAGAAGCACAAAATATCCGAGAAGGATAAATTTAAAAAGCTGTTCTGAGACTTGTCATAAAATTCAAAACACCAAAAAAAAAAAAAATGTTTAAAGCAGACAGAGAGAAAAAACAGACAACCTACAACAAAACAGACTAAAAGCAGATGCTTTAATAGCAACAATGGAAGCCAGACAACAGTAATATAATGAGTGACATCCCAGGATATTAAGCCCCATTATAATTAAAGTTTGGATCCAGCATTATCTGATATAATAAAAGGCTAATATGCAAATCAACTGAACAACGGAACGACCAGTCGCTATGACGTGTGCTGACCACCAGGGGGCAGACACTCAATGCAGGATCTGCCCCCTGGGTGGTCAGTGCATTCCCACAGGGGGAGCACTGCTCAGCCAGAAGTCCTGAGCCAGGCTCACAACTAGCGAGCGCAATGGCGGTGGCGGGAACTTCTCCCACCTCTGCGGCAGTGCTAAGGATGTCCCCCGGTGCAGGCGGGCTAAAGGACCCCCCCCCACCACCACCACCACCGAGTGCACGAATTTCATGCACCAGGCCTCTAGTTGGTAATTAATCACCAATAATGATTAATGATTGACTGCCTTCTATCTAGCCCTCATTTCAAATTGGATGGGATACACTTTTATCTTCTGAGTGGAGGGCATGGAGGAAAGGGTAAGGCTGGGTGAGGAAAAATTAAGCACGCTATGTCAGGAAACAGGGAGGCAGAGGGTGAGTCCTTTAGTACCAGTATTTTTCCAGCCCTATCTCCTTTGATCAGACTGATTAAATGGGCCCCAGCTTAATTAGATTACTATAAATGCTTCCACTGTTCTGGAAGTTCTAGCCCGTGAGACAGGATCCAGAATTGGCACCAAATGACATTTATTTTGAAACAGACAGCCACTACCAAGTGGTGCCAAACCACAACCAGGATGAGCAAAGATTTTAATTATAGAGTCAGACCACTAGAACTACTAGCCAATCAGCTAGACACACTCAGATGGCTCATTTCTTTAATTTTTAAAATAAGCCCACTTTTCTCTTTACAATTGAAATTTTTCATCTTAATTAATCTTATAATGAGGAGATTTTATTGTCTCTTCAAAGTGATTAAAGAAAAAAATTTCAGTCTAGAACTGTGCACTCACTCATTAATTCTATATTGCAAGAGTGAGGGTGAAATAAAGATACTTTCAGATACATACAACCTACAAGATTTAGCACCCATATGCTCATACTAAAGGAACTTCTAAAAGATGTACTTTAGGAAGAAATAAAAGAAACACTTTGAGATGACAGAAAAATGGTAAACAAACAAAATGGTAAACATGTATGTAGGTTTAAATAAATCAATTTTCTAAAATTCCTACTACTAATAATGTCTACTTTGTGAGGTTTGTTTTTTTTTAAACGATTGGAGCCCTAGCCGGTTTGTTCAGTGGACAGAGCACAGCCTGTGGACTGAAGGATCCTGGGTTTGATTCCGGTCAAGGGCATATGCCTGGGGTTGCAGGTCCCCAGTGGAGGGTGTGCAGGAGGCAACCAATCAATGGTTCTTTCTCATCATTGATGTTTCTATCTCTCCCTTTCCCTTCCTCTCTGAAATCAATAAAAATATTTTTTTAAAGGATTAGATTCTCATTAAACTGGGAATAGAAGAGAACTTATTTAACCTGATAAAGAGCATCTCAAAAAACCTACATCTAACATATTTAATAATAATAAATCAAATGCTTTCCCCCTAATATGAGGAAAAAGACAGGGATTTCCATTCTCACCATTCCTATTCATAATCATACTGAAAAACTGAAGATTTTATCCTGTGCTATAGGTAATCAATCACTCAATCTTGGAAAGAAGGAAATAAAATGGTCTTTATTCACAGATGACATGATTACCTGTTTGGAAAATTCCAAAGAATCTCCCAAAAAAATCCATGGGACTATTTAGTGAATTTAGCAAAAAAAATTTTTAAATCTCAATATACAAAAATTAATTGTAGTTTTAAATACTAGTAATGAACAATTGGAAATTTAAAATCCAGTACTATTTACAATAGCACCAAAAGAACATGAAATGTGTAGGTATAAATATACCAAAATATGTGCAAAATCTGTATGCTGAAAACAGCAAAAACACTGATGAAAGATACAAAGAAGACCAAATAAATGGACAGATATTCTATATTCATGGATTAGGGAACTATATTGTGAAGATGTAAATTCCCTCCAAACAACATCCCAGCATTTTTGTAAAAATTAACAAGCTGATTCTAGAATTTATATGGAATGACAAAGGAACTAGGCTAGCCAAAACAATTTTACGAAAGAAGAGCAATGTTGCAAGACTCACAGTACTTGATTTTAAGGCTACAGTAATCAAGACAGTATAGTATTGATAAAAAATGTAGACACATGGATCAATGGAAGAGAAGAGAGTCCAGAAGTAGACCCACAAAAGGTGCAAAAACATTCAATGGAGCCAAAGGATAGGCTTTTAAACAAATATTGCTGGAACAATTATAAATCCATATGAATTTAACCTTGATCCATGCTTCACACCATATAGAAACCAATTTGGCAGTATCTTATCAAGTTAGACATATTCTTAGCATACGTTGCAGTAATCTAGGTAATTACCCAAGACAAATGAAAACATGTCAAATACAAAATATGCTATTTGATTCCATTAATATTAAATTCTGCAAAAGTCAAACCATAGTGACTGAAAGCAGATTGGTGGTTGCCTGGATTGGAGGAGGAAGGAAGGCCTTGAATAGAAAGGGCCACAGGAACTTTTTTTTAAATATGTTTTTATTGATTTGTAGATAAAGAGGAAGGGAGAGGGAGAGAGAGATAGAAACATCCACGAGAGAGACACATCCATCAGCTGCCTCCTGCACACACATCTGAGTGGGGATTGAGCCTGCAACCCAGGCATGCTCCCTGACTGGGATTTGAACTTGGGACCCCTTGGTCCATGGAATGATACCCAGTCCACTGAGCCACACCAGCTGGCCCACAAGGAACTTTTAGTTGTTGGAAATATTCAATGTCTTGATTGTAGTGGCTGATACATGATCATATCTAAATGCCAAAACTCATGAAACTATACATTTAAAATAGGTGAGTTTCATTGTAAGTTATTCCTCACTAAAGATGGGAGGAAATAAATGGGTTAAAGTATCCCTAAAAGTTCCTCATATTCAGTTTCACTTGTTCAAATCACTTTGCATCTAAGAGTCATAGATCTCCATCCCTCTCCATGCGGTATTTTCCCTTGTATCATCAAGTGCTGGTTGTACAACAGTTGCTAAGAATGCTCTACAATTTTCTCCAGAATTTACTTTTATACTTCTGACACCCATTCTGCAAGGTTTTTTTTAAATATATTTTATTGATTTTTTACAGAGAGGAAGGGAGAGGGATAGAGAGTTAGAAACATCGATGAGAGAGGAACATCGATTCAGCTACCTCCTACACACCCCCTACTGGGGATGTGCCCGCAACCAAGGTACATGCCCTTGACCGGAATCAAACCTGGGACCCTTAGGTCCGCAGGCCAATGCTCTATCCACTGAGCCAAACCAGTTAGGGCCCATTCTACAAGTTTCGATATGAATGTTCAAGCAGTGATAATCACATTGCTTCTGCCAGTTATCTGACTGTGACTATAAATGCCTTCTGACTTCAGATATTTTAAACGGTGAAGAAAAACAAGGACATCTTAGTATTGAAATGTGGTAGAAGCAAGTAAGTTTTAAATACTGGTGAAATGAATCCTTTTATCATAATGCAATAATCTATCTCCAATAATGAATTCTGGTTTGTCAGTTTTATCTGATATAAATATAACTAACTTGGAATTTTTTAATTCATTGCCCTGGTCTATCTTTTCCCCATCTCTTTACTTTTGGAGATCGGACCTGCTTTGACAATTCAAGGGTTCTAAAGAGTCCATGCTGGTGTTCAGCTGAATCCACAATGCTTGGTGGGAGGAAGGGGGATAGTACCTCACAGAGCAGCAGCAGTACCTTTAAAGTAAGATGTGTTTGTAAGTACCAGAGAGACCGCTCTAGGGACTCCCAAAAATATTTGAAGGGTACTGCAGAAGTGAGTAATGTCCTCTGTAAGTATAGATTGCGAAAGCAAGCAACATCTGAGTATTAATGTAAGAATGATTCCTATCTCTGGTCCCAACTGCCATAACTCAGGATAAAAACGTGTGAAGTATAGAAGAAACGTGTTTAAAGGCCAGGCCAGATACCACTAAATGTTATCCTTGGTTATCTATCACAAATGATTTTTAAAATCTGTATGTCCTAATCCACTGCGAAGAATGCATATTACTTTTGTAACACCTAGAATGCTAAAAATAAGATGAAATCAACATGAGGCTACCCATCTGAAACACAACGGGAAGATTAGGCAACAGGCAGCCTGAGAAAAGGCCTCCAGGAGGATATTTACGGTAAAGAAGAAGAAATGGAAGCCATGTTACAAGGGAATGAGTGGGAGTCAACTACTACAACAATATGTTTGAGGAATTTGGTGCCAAATTATGGTGGCATATTTCTTTCGCCTCAGTCCATATCCAAAAGTCTGAGGCTGAGGCTGAGGCCTGACCGGCTAACCGGCTGCATGTTGGTTTCTTTATGTGTCACTTTAAATTTTTACCACATTATCTCTTTTTGTTAGATTTCGTTCTCAAGTCATTTAAAATGGCAATTTTAATCATGGGTGCTAATCTCTTTTAATAATTATTTGATTCCTTTTACATTAATGTAACTTTAAAAGGAGCTATTATCCCCAACTCAGGAAGCTGTAGGTTGTCATTTTCAAAAATGCTTCTTTTTGTACTGGTATGATTTTATATTTCCCCAAATAGTTTTATAGAGAGATCAAAAATTAAGTAATGGTTGTTATTTTCATTTATTGTTTTACTTAAAAATATCCAAAGCTAAACATTTCTTTGAGGCATCTGTGGGAAGTAACTATTCATTTTTCACCGTGGTTGTCATGAAGGGGAATAGCCAGAACCCAAAACAAGAGTATATGCATTAGTATAATTACACCAAGCAAATGCAAACAATATAATAAATCAAATGTACATTAAAATGTATAAAGTAGTTATAAGTGGATAAAAAGAAAACAAGGCCAGTCCAGTCAGGACAATAAGAGGATTATGAAACCAACTTAATTTATCTCTTGGTGTAAGTTTAGTTGAAAAACTTTAACTCTATTTTCAGCTTCAGTTATCAAAGAACTTGTAACAAATTCACATAGACAAAGTTCTCAATTTCTCTTCACCTATAAAAAAAGCTACTGTTATTAAAATATGGGTTACCTCTTCAATATTTTTTATAAATGTTATAGATGCCTAAGTAAAACCCATATCTTTACTGAAATGACTTACTTTAGAATTATTACCAGAAAATATTAAGTTCTAAGAAACAGACTAGTCTAATGGTATAGAAATTCAACTTCCTACAAGAGACATGCTGAATACATAAAATGAATAGTTAAGAAAAAATTTTCCATCTCCCTGCTGCCCCTAAACATGTTTATACAATCTATTTCGGGAGGGAGGGATGATTTCTGGATGTTCTTCTTCAACAGACTGACAATTGGCAGCAAACAGCAAGACACATTCACACCCCTTATTCTTTGCTATGTATTTTTCAGCAGCTGTTCACGACCTTCAAACATTGTGTAATTAATGTCAGGTGAGGTCAGGCAAGAGTGTGTTAAATCCTTCCTGACCAGAAGCAGAGTATTAGCTGTAATTATTCAAAAATCTCCTAACTATGACAATGTTTATGGACAATAATTATTAGATCTGGTGGCAAAGCTGCACCATACTTTGATCTGTCATCCCCCAAAGGACAAAGGTCTCCTCAAGTCCTGCCTTGATAATACCAATTTTCTGGTGTTTTTCAGATAATCCTTGTCTACCTATTAAATGACTAAAAGAATCAACTATAAGCCAAGTCATGGCTGACACACATCTCTCACAGTGCCTTTTTTGAATAAGGAAGAACTCTGTGAAAGCAATGGTTTTGATTACTTCTACTATAAATGGAAATTGCAAAGTCAAAACTAGTTTTCCATCATTGAATTCTACAAATGTTTGAACATTTTTATATAAATTTATATACAATACAGAATCTCAGGCAACACCCCAGACCAGGGGTGGGCAAACTTTTTGACTCGAGGGCCACAATGGGTTCTTAAACTGGACCGGAGGGCCGGAACAAAAGCATGGATGGAGTGTTTGTGTGAACTAATACATGTTAACACCGCTGCTGGTGAAGGAGCGGAGGGGAGAGCAGGAGAACCCTCCGCTCTTTCGGCTCCTCAGGCCGGATAGAACAGCCGAATGGGCCGGATCCGGCCCGCGGGCTGTAGTTTGCCCACGGCTGCCCCAGACCTACCGAATAGAATCTGCATTTTTAACAAGGTCCTCAGGAGATAGGACTGCGTGTTAAAGTTTGAGGAGCACTGCCCTGGGCTTTGTAAGATTGTAAGAAATATTCTCATGTTATTTCAATTAATGAGCATCTACTGTTGATATACAGTTGGCCATTCAGTAGAAGGAAAGAAAATTGTCTCAATAACCATACAACCAGGCAATGGAGAACTGGGGTATCCTTATGGCAACAACATTCTCGCAATCTTCGCAATCTTCTTTCTTATATCTTACCAACAATAGTAGACTTGCATTGCTCACAATTCTAGTGCTCTGCTTCTCAGTAACTATCTTTATTGCTACTCTTCCTGTCTGTCACTAACATTGAAATAGCCCTTTCACAGCAGGTGTCTCATTCAAACTCTCTAAAAGAAGCCTCCATTGGTATTGGCCAGTATTGGGCATCAGGGAACTACTCTTACCCAAGGTTCTCATGATAGGCTCATTCACCTGTTTACAGGTCATTTGTTACCTTTGGGTCTAATCAACTATAGTCACTGTATTGAGATACTATAAACCCAAGCATGCCCAGCTATGCTTAAGGGCTGCTTCTGGTCTATTTGTTCAGAACACGGCTGTAAGCAGGTTAAGTCCCCAAATATTTTGCCCTATATCACAAGGATCTAAATATTTGTTCATCAGCTTTACATAAGAATAGGGAAGAACTTACTTTAGGTAGTTTAGATAATGAGCTGAGTTGGAGAGAAGATGGAGAGGAGAAAATGATTCAAAGATAGTTACAAATGTATTTTTAAAGCACTAATATAGTATGAAGTTATGAAACAGAGCTAAATCTTTATAAACTGACTGAATATCTTATTTTAAAGTTTGGGTGGAGTAACTAAAATTTTCCTGAAAAGCTTGTTTTTTAGTCTTAAAGCAATACATTTCTTTTTTATAAATTAAATTTAATTTTTTCTATCACCTTTTATCCCCTCTATGTCCTCTACTCCCCCCACCCATCCCCCTCCACATCTGCAATCACCACACTGTTGTTCATGTTCATGAATTCTTTCTCTTTATTTTTAACTTTTTTGCTCAATCCCTCCACACACACCCCCACCACACTCCACTCCCAACCCCCAGGGCTATCTGACAGCTCACTATCTATAAGTCTGTCTCTATTTTGTAAAGCAACGTCTTTCTTTCTTTCTTTCTTTCTTTCTTTCTTTCTTTCTTTCTTTCTTTCTTTCTTTCTTTCTTTCTTCCTTTCTTTTTATTGCTTAAAGTATTACAAAGGGTCTTACATATGTGTCCTTTTAGCAACGTATTTCTCATGTGACAAATATATTTGCCACTTTCCAGTAACCTGATATAAAGCATCACGTGGTAAGAACACTGAAAACAGAGACAATAAACAAGAATAGAAGTGCTATCACCACTGCATTGTCAAAAGAAGAATAAATTATTTAAATAGGTTTATACTAATGAAAGACACAAGGCAAAGTTTGAAATAGAAATGCAGCAATTAACATTTGGGTGTGCCTTTAACACCTCATCACTCAACACTTTCCAGCTCACTCCTGCCTGGGATTCCCTTTAAACCTACACATGCTAACTTCCTGGAAATGAAGTTTATTGCCCCAAGTATTGAAGTTGCACCTTTTTTATTTTATTTCATCTTTATTGTTGAAAGTATTACAGTCCCCTCCGCCCCCTTTGACCCCTTCCATCCCACTTCTACCCCCTCCCCAGGCCTTCACCACACTACTGTTTGTCCATGGGCCATGCATATCTTCTATATATATATAAAAGCCAAGTGACCTGAATGACCAAAACGACTGAAACGGTCGCTATGATAGGCACTGCAGCTGGCCAACTGACTGGATCAGGAGCAGGGCTGGCTGGGCAACCTCCTGCAGCCCCTCCCCCTGGCCAGCCTGGCCCTGATGGCCCCGATTGGGGTGGGCTGGGCCTCTAGTATGCATATAAGTTCATTGATTAATCTCTTTCTGCCTCTTCCACCTTCCCTCTGAAATACATTGTCTATTGCATACTTTAATGTCTCTGGATCTATTTTGTTCATTTGATTCCACATTTAAGTGAGATCATGTGATACCTGTCTCTGACTGACTCATTTCCCTTAGCATAATACTCTCTAGGTCCCTCCATGCTGTCTCAAAGGGTAAGAGATCCTTCTTTTTTACTGCTTCATAGTATTACATGGTGTAAATGTACCACAGCTTTTTTATCCACTCATCTACTAATGGGCACTTAGGCTGTTTCCAGATCTTAGCTATTGTAAACAATGCTGCTATGAACATAGGGGTGCATATATTCCTTCTTCTTTTTTTTTTTTTTTCCTTTTTTTGATTTCATTTTTTTTATTATTTTTTTAATTAAATCTTTATTGTTCAGATTATTACATTTGTTCCTCTTTTTTCCCCCCATAACTACCCTCCTCCCAGTTCCCGCCCCACCCTCCGCCCTCACTCCCCACCCACTGTCCTCATCCATAGGTGCACGATTTTTGTCCAGTCTCTTCCCGCATCTCCCACACCCCCTTTCCCCCCAAGAATAGTCAGTCCATTCCCTTTCTATGTCCCTGATTCTATTATAATCATCAGATTATTTATTCACTTGATTCTTAGATTCACTTGTTGATAGATGCATGTTTGTTGTTCATAATTTGTATCTTTACCTTTTTCTTCTTCTTCCTCTTCTTAAAGGATACCTTTCAGCATTTCATATAATACTGGTTTGGTGGTGATGAACTCCTTTAGCTTTTCCTTATCTGTGAAGCTCTTTATCTGACCTTCAGTTCTGAATGATAGCTTTGCTGGATAAAGTAATCTTGGTTGTAGGTTCTTGGTATTCATCACTTTGAATATTTCTTGCCATTCCCTTCTGGCCTGCAAAGTTTCTGTTGAGAAATCAGCTGACAGTCGTATGGGTATTCCCTTGTAGGTGACTGACTGTTTTTCTCTTGCTGCTTTTAAGAGTTTCTCTTTGTCTTTTGCTCTTGGCATTTTAATTATGATGTGTCTTGGTGTGGTCCTCTTTGGATTCCTTTTGTTTGGGGTTCTCTGCGCTTCCTGGACCTGTAAGTCTATTTCTTTCACCAGGTGGGGGAAGTTTTCTGTCATTATTTCTTCAAAGAGGTTTTCAATATCTTGCTCTCTCTCATCTTCTGGCACCCCTATAATTCTGATGTTGGTATGCTTGAAGCTGTCCCAGAGGCTCCTTACACTATCTTCGTATTTTCGGATTCTTTTTTCATTTTGCTTTTCTGGTTGGGTGTTTTTTGCTTCTTCGCATTTCAAATCTTTGCCTTGATTCTTGCGCTCCTCTGGTCTGCTGTTGGGAGTCTGTATAGTATTCGTTATTTCAGTCCGTGTATGCTTAATTTCTAGTTGGTTCTTTATCATAACATCGAGGGTCTCATTAGATTTCTTGAGGATCTCACTACATTTATCGGCGGCTTCTAGACAGTTCTTAAGAGACCTTAAAAGTGTGGTTCTGAACTCAATATCCTCCATTGACAGTTTTGTCCTGTTTCTTTGTCTCCGCATTTTTTATGCTTTCTTGGTGCACCCCCTAGTGGTCTTTGTGCACAGTCTTGTTGTAGTTAAGCCTTGATTGTTGTCGGCAATACCGGGGGTGATTTGACCTCCAGGCTAACTGGGTATGAGAGTCCGCTGTGTCTGCAGTGGGAGAGCTTCTGTGCTGGATCTCTAGGGCAGTGCTAATCTAGTGTTTGCCTGAGGCTATCCGGCAAATGGCTCTGCACAGGGCTTGGGCGGGGCGGGTCCCCGGGGATCTACAGGGTGGGCCGGAGCAAGCAGTTATGGCTGCTCTCAGTTCCGTCCCCAGGGGCTCTGCCTCACAGAGTCCCAGCAACTGCTGCAAACCTCGGAGAGAAAGCTGCCTTTGAGTTCCGACCGAAGCCAGACAGTCCTGCTTCTCCCGTTTGAGTCTGGGTCCCTAGAGACTTGCCCGGATCTGGAGCTCAGAGTCTGAAACTCCCTCCCGATTGAAAACAACAACCGCGCCCTCCGCCTCCAGCCCGCTCCGCGTGCACTCCGCACCTTAGTATTTCACTTCAGCACTGCGCCTCCTCTGAGTCTGGGTATGATATTCTCTTTCCTCCTAGTTGTAGAATTTCCACTCAGCCAGCCTTCCTGTGGTTCTGGATGATATCCGTTCCGTCTTTTAGTTGTTTTTTGAAGTGGTTGTTCGAGGCAGCAATCTCCGGCCTTAACCTATGCCACCATCTTGGTTTCTCCTCCCTGATGTTGATTTCTTATGCCCATATATTCCTTCTGATTGGTGTTTCAGGCTTCTTATGATATATTCCTAGAAGTGGGAATAGCAGTTCCATACTTAATTTTTTGAGGAAACTCCACACTGTTTTCCATAGTGGTTGTACCAGCCTGCATTCCCACCAACAGTGTACTAGGGTTTCTTTTTCTTCACATCTTCACCAGCATTTGTTGTTTGTTTATTTATTGATGGTAGCCATTCTAGCAGGTGTGAGGTGATACCTCATTGTTGTTTTAATTTGCATCTCTCTAATAATTAGTAACATTGAGCCATTTCATAAGTCTCTTGGCCATTTGTACTATAGATTCAATGCAATCCTTATTAAAATACCAATGGCATATTTCACAGATGAGGAACAAATATTCCAAAAATTCATATGGAACCATAAAAAGACCCTGAATAGCCACAGCAATCTTAAGAAAGAAGAACAAAATTGGAGGGATCACAAACAGCCTGATACTGGCACAAGAACAGGCATATAGATCAGTGGGATAGAACACAGAACACAGAAGTCGACCCAAGCCATTATGCTCAATATTTGACAATAGAGGCAAGAGCATACAATGGAGTAAAGACAGTATCTTCAATAAATGGTTTTGGAAAAATTGGACAGGTACATGCAAAAAAATGAAACTAGATCACCAACAAACACCATATACAAGAATAAACTCGTGTGGGGGGGAGGTTGGGGGTTAATGGGGAGGATGAGGACACATTTGTAATACCTTAACTAATAAAAAAAAAAAAAAAGAATAAACTCAAAAGACTTAAACGTAAGTCATGAAACCATAAAAATCCTAGAAGAAAACATAGGCAGCAAAATATCAGACACCTCATGTAGCAGAATTTTTAAGAGATACATCACCTAAGGCAAGCAAAACAAAGGAAAAAATAAACAAATGGAACTACAGCAAACTAAAAAGCTTCTGCACAGGAAAAAAAAAACCAGCATCAAAATCAAAAGGGGACCCACTGTATGGGAGAACATATTTGCCAATAATACATCCGATAAGGGGTTCATTTCCCAAAGAAAGACAAACAACCCAATTAAAAAAAATGGGGAGAGGATCTGAATAGACATTTCTCCAATGAAGTTGCTTCTTTTTCAATCTTGTTCACTTTAGAATAGCTTTAAGCTGTTTACAGCGATAACTTCAGACGAAGAGGTTCAGTATGTACTTCTTATGCATCCTCTCCAACTCATCAAAGTACTAAGGAAGATGTCAATAATATCAAAGTGCCTTGTTAACAAAGTTACATACTGAGACTTAAAGAAACCAAAAGGAAGCATTTTGTGTACCTGATCTTGGTACCTTAGTTGAAATACTATTTTGAATGAAAGAAACACACAATGCCAAATAAAATAGCAGTTCTTTCTTTCACACATAGGATATTATTAACCAAAGCTTTATGACTACATTTAAAATGATTTCATGAAGCTAGAAACTTTTTAAAAAACTTTATTGTTGAAAATATTACAAATGTTCCCCACCCCCACCCCACATCCTGCTTCTGCCCCTGTCCCCAGAAACCAGAAACTTTTTGAGCTCAATATTTGGCAACTGCTAAGTCTGATTGCTTAAGACATTTGATGAAACTAGAGTTGATAACCTCTAGCTAGGCCTAAGTTTTTGTCTAATTTTTTTGCCTAGCTAGAGACCTAAAGATCTGTCAAGGGTTATCCTGCTGTCCCTTCATTCTTCTCCATTCAAAACAATATTACACAATAGGCAGAAACCACCACTTTGACTGCAATCCAACTTTTGTGCCCTTTTACTCCCCTGCTTCTGACAATTTTTTTATGTTCAAATGGAACTACACACCCTGACATTCTGGGGGCAAATCCAGACTCTTTTGCCTACAATCAGATATCTTCTCTACAGGATGGTGGAGCTCTGAGCCTCTTTCAGTTCCTTTTTGGGCTGAAAGGTTCAACAGTGATGGTATCCTATCATAACTCCATATCTCATTTGAGACAGGTTTACCAGGCAGACCTTCCTTTGCCTTTACTGCAGACAATAAACAGCAGCCTGGCATACGTTTCTGATAAAGTTACTCTGGATCCGTGATGTCCTGCTTATTACTATAATGTGAAATTTATCTTTCTCAGAAAGATACACAAAATGTGGATAAGACTTACTCAGAAATCATGGTTAACAACCACAAATTACTTTCACTTTCTTTTTAAGAGGGAGGGAAAAATTATTGTATCCTAAATGTCTGGGATTTGGTAGCCTATGAAGGGAAAAATGACCAAGGGTCTCCTGAAACAGTGACTCTCAATGAAGCTATGGACCTGTTTTATAGTTGTTCTTCTTCCTTTTTATACCCACTCTACTGCCACATGTGTCACAAACACTTTCTTTAAATATTCATCATGTGTCACATTGCAACCTGGTCCTGGCCTCAGGTAGCTATCAGTTAACTGACTATGATGTAAACCCTTACCTGTCCCACAGGTTTTCTCATTTTAGTTAGGGGCTTTTTAAAGACGAGAGAGAGAGAGAGAGAGAGAGAGAGAGAGAGAGAGAGAGAGAGAGGAGAGAGAGAGATTTTGTGATTATGGCAAAAATATTTAGCCTATGGACTGATCTTATAGTAGACACTAGAGCAGTGATGGCAAACCTTTTGAGCTCAGCGTGTCAGCATTTTGAAAAACCCTAACTTAACTCTGGTGCCATGTCACATATAGAAATTTTTTGATATTTGCAACCATAGTAAAACAAAGACTTATATTTTTGATATTTATTTTATATATTTAAATGCCATTTAACAAAGAAAAATCAACCAAAAAAATGAGTTCATTTTTTTGTCATAGGTTCACCATCACTGCACTAGACATATACAGATAAATACATTAGGGTCCCTGAATTTAAATTCTCATAATCAGTTGGAAAAGAAATATATACACAATAAGCACATTTGACACAAGATCCTATGAAAGCCCAGAGGAGAAACACCTAACCAACACCCTGGGTAGCTAATTAACTTTCAACTTTTTTTGAGGAAGTAATGTCTTAGCTCATTCTTGACGAATGAACAGATGTCCTTTTAGTTAAAAAGAGAGGAAGGGGGCTCAGATTCTGGTCCAACTGAGCAATCTATTGGACCAACCCTTTTGCAGTTAACAAGTTTAAACTCTGGGCACAATAAAAAATAAAGACACTGGAGGGTGACCTAAAGCAGTTAATTTATGGTAGTAAAATTATACTTCAGCGAAGGTAATGACATGGAATGAGTTTCCCATCTTAATAGATTTTACCCTGAGGTCAAGCTGTCATTGGCACAGCACAGGGTGGCTAACACTCTGATAAAGAAATTCCATAGTCTTCCACGAAGGAAGAACCAGAGAGCAGAGTTTGGAGCAACTGAAAAAGAGCACGATAGAGGGAGAGCCCATGAATAAACGCTGCCTGAAGCGCTAGTTGGCCACCGGATCACATTCGCATGAACAGATTTTGAGCTGATTTGTTGTTGTTGGATGGGGTAACAGATAAACAAACAAATTAATAAATGAATAAGGATGATTTTCCAGTGCCAGTTTCTGTAAAGCAGTTTCTTCCAGCCTTGTTTTCTGCTTCCTCAGAAATCCCTATACTCCTGGTCGTCCCACTGCTACTCCTGTGTTACACTCAACTCCATTGCCTCACATTTCGTGAAGTTCCTTGAACGTCTGTATTCTTTCCAAAAGGTCTGAAATTCTCGGAATGTAGCCATACCAGCAATGGATATGTTTTGGGAATCTGGAAATCAAGTAGCCTCTACAAATATTAACAGCTTTATAACTTGAAGACGTCATGCCATGACTACTCAAATTTTGGAGGCTACACCCCTTCTGGAATCACTCATTTTCTTCTGAAAGCACCTGTGTTCCCCTTAGTATCAAGTCTTTGAAGGCTTCATTTGGTAGTTCTTCAGGCTCGAGATCATTGTGTTCTATTTGGATCACAGCCTACGTAAAATGAGTAATCAGGATAGTGCCCGATCATTTCTACAGAAAGCTCCCTGTACGCCAGCTCTAAAACACTGACACATTAATTTCAGAATAACATAGCAAAGTGTCTGAGCCAGGAGCACAGATCTCTAGCACAGAGACTCCAAACTACACTAGAAAAGTATTCTCCTTCTGCATCTGCACCCTTGAGTTAAATGGAGGAATAAAGAAAAGTCTTTTCTTTAAATTATTTTAAATGCTTAGAATTGCATACTGTTTCATATTTTTCTTCACAGAGGAAATTAGATAGATGAGGAAGGAAACAAAGGTGAGAAGCCTGTCAATGGAAAGGAATATTAAAGGATGGGAAAACAGAACAAACTTGTCAGTTCTTTAAACAATTAAAATGATTGAAATAATTATAGCCAATTATTTCTGAATTATCTAGCTATGACTTATACTCAAATCTTTATGACCTTTTTTCCTCCCTTCAATTTTATCTAAGGCATGGCATCTGAATTTCATATGCCCCTTCGACAAGCATTATCCCCTTCACCACACCATCTAGTGTGAATTATCAGAATATCATTTTGGCCTCTGTTCATCCCTCACACACATGTGGCAAAACCTTGATTCTAGATTAATTAAGCCCTCTGCCTTTTTAATTCATACCCCTGGGCTTCTGAACATTGCTAGACAAAATCATATAGCCAGGAAAAATTCTTAGTCTCCAACTTCAGCTAGGCTGCAAGTTGCCTAGCAGCAATTCTACATGTACTACAATATCTACTTAAGGCCCAAGTGAATAAGGAATCCTAAGTTATTAAATATACGATGAGCAGGAGATGGTGCTGTGGCCAGACAATAGAACAAACCTTTCCCTCTCACTCAGTCCTTCCATACTCAAACCATTTCGTACTATCACCATTTCTGCACAGTGCAATCAATGGCTTTCTTGCTTTCATACTTGCCCCCAAATGTCTATTGTCTACATAGCAACCAAAAGTGCACATCAGATCCGTTAACTCCCCTGCTTACTCTTGATGGCTTCCTAACATACTTAACTAAACCCACTTCTTATGAAGGCCCTCCAGACTCCACGTGATCTGGCTGCTCCACACCACTTGCCTAATCCTCTCCCTCCACACTGGTAGTCTTGCTGATTATCAAGGTTAAAGCATGTGCCCACCATCCCTTTTGCCCTTGCTATTCCCCCTGATTAAAACACACTTCCTTAGAGTTTGTGATGGTTCACTCCCTCACTTCATTCAGGGCTCTCTATTCATATGTCACTTTTCTCTACCTTCATACGTAACCTCTTTCTTACTCCATTAGCCTGAATGTCAGTACTTCAAGTCCTATTAACTACCATATAAAGAAATTTTTGATGCTTCAAGTTACATTCTTCCATGTTCTATTTTTACAGTGCCATATGCTCTACAACATGCCTACACCTGGAAAGGTGGATATATCTTTGTGTCAGCAGAAAGATATAAAGTAATAATCTAGAATGGCAAGGGCGGGGGGAAGGAGAGTGTTCATCTGGTTTTACCCATTTTAGGCTTGGGATTCTTTTATTTCTTTAACTTTTATTTATTTATTTTTATATTTACACACAGTAAGACCCACTCTTTGTGATGTACATTTCTATGAAGTTGGACATATGCTTGGAGTCATGTACCAACACCCATAATCAAGACATAAAGCAGTTTTATCACTCTCCACAATTCCCTCATTGTAGGCCCTTTGGAGTCAACAACTTCTCCTACCCTCCCTCCAATACCTACAGCCACTTAGATGTTTTCCATCCCTATATTTTTAGAATTTTGACTGTAAGCAGTATCCAAGGTCTAGCAAGTCCTAATATCTTCAGGAATTATTCAAATCAGTTCTTGATAACAAAATAATTAGCTGAATGTGACTAAATATGGATATAGTTAATAAACTACATATGACCTTTCATAGAAATATAGATTCTCAGGGCAAAACCTAAACTGGAGTGGTTAGAAGAATAATTTCTGTCCTGCTTTGGCTTAGCTCATGTTCTTCCTCTCCTATTTCATCAAAGTTTTGCTAATTCCCTTCCTGATATCTGATCCTACCCTTCATACAGTCACCTCTTTAGGTAATACCCTTAATACTGATGGCAGTATTTTCTTTCTTTGAATTTACAAACGCCCCTTTTAAGCACAGAATGAATTGCTGAAGATGACTTTCAGGTGACTTTTGCAAAATGCCAGCTGCCTATTCAGTTCCTGCCACTCCCTGCCCCCTTCCACCTGAGTCTGTGCCCCTGGCTCAGGCAGCAGTCGCTTCTTAGCTTGAGTGTTCCGTGCTCTGCCTTGGCTCTCTGGTTGGCCACATTTGTGTTTTGAGTGTGCCCTGAAACTGAAGGTTGAAGTGCCCGTTTTTAACTTCCAGCCTGGTTACTGCAGTCCTGGAGTCTTCTTGTTTGACCATGTCACACCCACTCATCATTCACACCCACTGGGAACTTTGACCCATGGATTCATAGAGGGATTGGGTTTCCCAGGAGTAGGAAATAAGAAGTAGGAATAACAAGAAAGCCCACACATTAGCTTCTGTGACTTCTGTATCTACATCAACACCAGGGGTTACCATGTTTGGCAGGCTGTGATTGCAAAGTAGCTGAACATCCATTGATAAGTCACAAATCTGCCTGAGCTTTGTCCATGCATATTAGAGGGGCTGCAGTGGGTCCTAGCTCTGAGTTCACCTTGGAGGCCCCTTCATTTCCTAGATCCAGCCACTGCTTCCCACAAGATCTCTGAAGGAGATATATGCCCAAGCAACAAGGGCAAAAGAAAACCAAGCAGCACTTTAGTCTTAGACTAGTAGTACCATTGACCTGGCTTGCCAGGATAGTACTGGTTGTCCAGGAGTAACTTTTTTTTTTTTCTTTTCCATCGATATCTTTCTCTGAACCGGGAAGATGGGTGGACAAAGATGGACGGAGGCGTTAACAAAGGCTATCTGTGCGCTGATGTCCGGTTAGAGCGCAGGCCGGGGGCACCAAGGCTGGCCAGGCCACAGTGGATGTTCCCAACGGCGCCAGGCAGCCTCGGCCTTGCACCAACGTGCGTGTGTGAGATCAGGGTTTTCCCCATCGCCAGGCTCCTGGGTCCTTGCCTCCGTGTTCCAGGATGAGCACTGAACCCAGGCCGAAAAGCTAGCGTCAGTTCTGGAAACACGGCGCACCTCAGGGGAGAGGCATGCTCCTGCTGGAGGCGCTGAGCTGCGAGGACGCAGCGTCTGGGGCCGGGGAGAGCCGGGAGCCGGAGGAGGTGCGCACGGGCTCCCGGCACCTCTCGGCCTCTGACTCCGGTGGGTCGTCCTGAGGAAGCGGAGCCCACTCCGGGGTTTTCAGCCGCTCGAGCAAGCAGTTCCCTTACTGCGCGGGGAGTCGGGCGGTCAGAGGAACCGGACTGACAGGTCTCTGCGCTCGGTGTGAGCATCCTCTGCTCCCTCACGCTCCTCAGGTTCGGCCTCCGGCCTCGATGGCTCGCCTGAGCCCCGGACTGAACGTCCGCCGCCTCCCAAGTCCACCGACACGGCCCAAACGGGCGTTATTCCGGGCTCTCTCCCCGCCCCTGCCTTTATCCCCAGGTCGGAGAGGGAGCCTCGTCCAACCTCTCGCCGTTTCCTCGAGGAGCCAAGGCCGCCGGTCCAGGCTCCGCCTCCTCGCGGGGCCTTACCGAGGTCACCCCCGTCTTCCCGGGACCGGCTCCTCGGGGCGGCATCCCCGCCGCCGCCGCCGCCGCCGGGCCGGGCGCTCTGGGCTGCCGCGCCCGTCAAAACGCCTTCCCAGCTCGCTGCTGCCGGGTCCGCGACCACTCTGGCCGTCGGCGGCCTCGCGACGCCACCCTCTCCAGTGGCTTCTCTGAGGCCGACTCCCCTCCCCGGCCCCGGACTCCCGCTGGGGACGCAGCCCCCCCTCGGCCGCTCCCCAGGAGTAACTATTAATAGCACCTTTTTTGCTCTCAAAACGTACCATTTTTTATTATAAATTTTCTGGCTACTCTAAGTAGATACAGCACACACACACACACACACACACACACACACACACACACAACATATAACTCACCCCCTCCCCATCTGGAGGGAATATGGAGCCATTAGAAATTAGACAGACAAAAATAAAAGGGGGGTATAGGGCCAAAGAAAGGACCAAATCATTCCTATTATTGACAAGTACAATTGGCAGCCAGAATTTTGTAATGCCTTTTGGAGTGGAAACAACATACCCATAAAGGCAATTCTCAGAGTAGAATTTGACTTTTCACAAATACAGGGACTAATGGAAGGCACTGAAACTAGAGAGTAACATCCCCCAAAAGAAGTGTGGCCAAGCAGGAAGGAGATGCAGCAAACCATGCAGAATGAACTAGAGACTAATCCCTTAGCCAAAATGGCTGAAAGAAGAACAGAAGATATCAGATGCCATTATATGGCAAAGGCTCTTATCTTGAGCTCTGTGGATAGGCTTGGGGTCTATGTCAATTTGCAAATATTAACAACTAAAACTTCTCATGTATATAAAAATTTCTAGAAGGTCTATCCATGGTTTTCATCAGATTCCCAAAGAGTTCCAAAAAGTTAAGGACTATTGTTTTATGTTTTCAGTTCTGGTATATATCCTATATAATAAAGAGCTAATATGCTAATTAAACCAGACGGCAAAACAGCCTTCCAGAATGACCTTCCAGAATCACTAGTAGGCAGAGGGCAGGGCCGCAAGGCAATTGGGGCTCCAAGGGCCTAGCTCCTTGCATGAATTTCTTGCATCAGGCCTCTAGTTAAAATATAAATTAAAATATATCTAGTTCTTATTCCAGTGTATAGGCTTCATCATTTCCAGCACATCTACCACTAGTTTCATAAAAAATCTTGAGTTAAATAGGCCTTAACTCAGCTGTGGGGGCCCTACCTGAGTTTTACAACAATTCCAGCACTCAGTGGAGAAAACCAGATAAACAACATTGTTAGCAAAATGTTCTCTTAGCTTATTTCTGTCTAGACACTTTGTACAATACAGAAGCCCTTGGTAATTCTATGCTTTGTAGGATAACATAGAGACACTTTTGCAAGTAAAATACCATATCAGATAAAGATGAGAGAGATATGTCATGTATAAGAAAATAGACTGGTTCTGCAATGCCATTTGAGGACACTTTTTTTTTTCCTTTTGACTTTTGGTTTAGTTTATTCCTCTGTGTACTGCAACTATGTGCCAATTAAGCTCAGATGTGATTGGTTTATATGGTTCTTACTTGTAATAAAATACCAAGTTATAGGCAGCTCTACCTCTACCCTTAAGTATCTGGATGCCCTTTTGAAAATCATCTAACTTCTCTGGGGCTGGGGTCCCTTATCTCCAGGCATGAATGAGAACATTGGATTTTATTAGATGTTATCGAAAGTTCCTTCCAGGTTGGTAGTTTTATGGCTTTGTATTTCTAGGAATGCACCTGTGTTTATCATTCTTAAGTTGATGCAACACACTCCTGAGGAGGAGAGGCACTTTATGTTCATTCAGGATGACAAAAAGTAAATAAAAGAAAAAAACATTGATTGAGCACTTTTGGCAGCTGGGAAGAATGCCTCTTATGGAAGCCTTCCATCTCCCAACTCTTCTCCCTCCTCCTGAAAAAGACTGATTGGTCAGATTCCAGGTGTCTGTTTGGACCATTTACCATAGTAGATGGGACCATCATGCACCAAATATCTGTGTCTGTGTGTGTATGAGGGGGTGGGGGGAGAGAGAAAGGGAGAAGGAGAGAGAGAAAGAGAGAGAGAGAGAAACAGATCCCCCCCCCCACACACACACATACACACATACACACACGAATGCAAGCATGAATTCTCTGTTCCTTCTTATACCTCCAAGGCCTATCTAGCTTGCTCCTTTGTTTCATCTTTCCCACCCTACAAAAACAAATAGAAAACTAAACCAAGTTCCACTTCTCAGTGGGAGGGATCCTGGCCTTACTGCCCTCTATTCTCTCCTGGGCACTGAAGTGCTCCTTGCAGGTCTCCCCTCCAGCTGGCCTCCTCTTTCTGGAACATGAAGAGGTCCTGATATTCAGAGGTGGGACACATGCCCCTTTTGAGAGCACCAAACATGGCATGTAGCAGGGGGAGGGGCATGTGGGGTTAGAGGCCCAAGTAGGGTTATTCTATAAATCTGATAATCCTACACTAGTTATATACAATATTCTCTTGAGGCAAAAGAATCACTTCATGGTTACGGCTAGAACTGAAAATTGAACGGAATTATGAGACCTTCATGTCATCCCCAGCCCTAGCCCAGCAGTAGCCACATTATAAGGATTATTATTTAATTACTCGTGAGCCCTTTTTATTCTGACATTTGTGATGGCCCTGAAGAATGATTACCCCGAAGAATGATTAACCCCCTTTACTTTATGGCTCTTATGTCATCTTAGGTGATGTCACCGGAAGTTCAAAATCCAATATGTTTCGCCCTAGAAGTATAAAATCTCATAATTTATTCCAGAAAAGTGACTTTTGGTATGTGTCATGCCACACAACATCCATATCCACTTAGTCACTTAGTACTGCTTAAAGACCAGTTTCCGTATCGGTAACAAGAAACTTTGGTTGTTGTTGTTAATCCCCATTAGAGGACATTTTCCCATTGATTTTTAGAGAGAGTGGAAGGGAGGGGAAGAGACAAAGAGAGAGAAACATCAATTGGTTGCCTCCTGACCTGCAACGAAGGTACATGCCCTTGACCAGAACCCAACCCGTGGACCTTCAGTCTGCAGAACTACGCTCTATCGGCGCAATCAAACCAGCTGGGGCGATAACAGAAACTTTTGTTGACAGAAGTAGATTAGAAACGTAGAATAAAAGCAGGGTGGCACTCCTGGGGATATAATATACAGCCTGGTGACTGCAAATAAAAATACTTTATTGTATGTTTGAAAGTTGCTAAGAGAGTAGATCTTAAAAAGTTCTCATCATAAAAAAATATTGTAACTGTGTGTGGTTACACCTGAAATTAATACTATGATGTTCTATGTCAACTATGTCACAATGGAAAAAATAATGAATTTTAAAAAACATATAGGAGCAAATAAAAAATATCCATTCCCATGAAAATTGAAATCTTGAACTTCATTTATATTTTAGGCTTCTCCTCCACACATCTGGCACAGATTTGCTGCACCCAGAGAAGCCAAAAGTCAGGAGAGGGAGTATGATTCACTTCTCTTCCCTTTCATTGCATTTCTACTGCGTCTCCCCCAACTTTATAAATCTCTAAGGCTGGAGTGCAGAGAGGAGAGGAAAGCAGGCAGGAAACTCACTTACTAGTAACTGATGCCGATACTGGCGGCTATTGGCCACTTTAGACTTGGCAGATATTTACATCTGGCTCTTTCTCTCCTGGAGGATGTTTGGGTTATTTTCAAACCCTACCATCATCACCACCACTGCTGGGTATCTTAAATTCATCTCTATTCTAGCTGGTCATTTGTGATTTGTTCCACACGCTTGAGGTCTATGGGGGGTCCACTTTTGGGCCTCCTTGTACATAGGCTTCTTCTTGGGCAGGAACTAAGACAACCCCAGGCTAACTTTCTCTCACATTATCTATCCAAATCTGATCGTTGGGGAACATCACAACTCTAGCTGTGACAAACTCTGAAAGGGCAGCTACGTCCCAAGCTATAGCCAATGGCCACTTCCTCTAAGGTCAGCTCTCATCCTTTAGATTTTTCAGGTATAAAATTCTGACACCAGTCTTCTGTGTCCCATAAACTGCAGGAATCACAAACTCTTTAAGCGGTTTCCCTAAGTTCTTCTTTCTTGCTTAAGGTAAAACAGAAGCACACACAACCTCAGCTCTTGCCACCATAGTGGTATAATCATACTTATAATTTACATAAAAGTATGCATGTATACATTAAAATTTTAAAATAAAAAACAAATAAGATAAGGCACTTAAGGAGCCAACTACAGTGCTGGGAAGATAATAACCGCTAAAAGAATATTAGCTATTATTGCTAAATATCAGTTTTCCTGAAGAGATCATCTATATGATTGTTAAGAAATGGGAAAAAGTCATCTTTTAAAAGCCTAGCTAGCTACACACCAGTAAGTCAATTCCCTTTATTAAATTATGATTAAGAATATTAAGGACTATCCCCTATGTCTTAAATTTTTGCAGCAGAGATGGTCTGACATAGTCAAGGGAGGTCAGTACATTTGCAGAGGCAAAGGAAGTTTTACCAAAATATGAGCCGCTATGAAAGAAAAACTAAACATACCTGGCACAGCATTTTGAAAACGGTTAGCATTAAAAACAAAACAGCTGAAACTGGTTTGGCTCAGTGGATAGAGCATCGGCCTGCGGACTGAAAGGTCCCAGGTTCGATTCCGGTCAAGGGCATGTGCCTGGGTTGCGGGCACATCCCCAGTGGGAGATGTGCAGGAGGCGGCTGATCCATGTTTCTCTCTCATGGATGTTTCTAACTCTTTATCCTTCTCCCTTCCTCTCTGTAAAAAAATCAATAAAATATATTTAAAAAAAAAACAAACAAAGAAAAAGCTAAAAGACACCAAGGGAGCAAGTCAATAGAGCAATTTTTGGTGCCATCTAAATACTTTTCTATAAACAAGGTAGACTATAAATAGAAGTTGCAATAGCCGTAATTGTTCCCTGCAGATCACACAATCGGCATAGAAGAAGCAATTTGGTGGCGTATTAAAACAGCTGAAATGACCAGATTTCTGTGTTGTTGCTCATGCCGTTCAGGCCCAATCAGAGATATTCATGCTTTCAGTATCCATCATTCATTCAAAAAATATGCACCTACTATGTGCAAAATGTTTTCCTAGAGCCTGTGATGAATATTAACCACTGTGACACAATCACTGGCCTCAAGGCATCCCAGTCTAGTTGTAAAAGGTAAACAAAGCCTGATGTCTTTCAGTTTAGAAATGTTGTGGAAAACTATGCTAGGGAGGTAGACTGTTAGGTCCTTGTCATTAGGAGGAACATCTGCTGTTACTGTTAAATGCCATACATTTTCAAATCCAAGATGTCTGTTTTCAAGTTTGTTACTGTTGAGTAGTAGATAAAAGATGCATATGGTAAAAAAAAAAATTATTCAAATGATATGAGTATTTGTTTTAAAATATCATGTATATATTCATTTCTTATATACCAGGACACGAGAAATGCCCAATTTTTGAAGACACTAGTTTTTACTTCGTTAACTTATTACTTTATTTCCTCCTCCAGTTTACCTCTCCCCACAGCCTGTAATATGCAGAACTTGGTAGGTATATTGTAAGCCAGCATAATACTCTGCCAGATGTCATTCCCTGTTTTCTTTACAGAATTTCTGAAGTATTTTCTGTAAATATTTTTTTCGCGATATAATCTATCTTCCTTTTTTTGTTGTTTCCTCCATTTCTTTCTTTCCTGAAAAAAAGCCTAATCACATAACCCAATAGGGATCTAAAAATCCTTATTTCAGCACCTTCTAATCTGCTACTGAATTCTTCCCAGACCCATGATTTAACATCTGTGTTCAGTATGCTAACCTACCCGAGGAATGGAGCACAGCTTAACTTGCTTCTTTCAACCTGGGAGAGCAACTAAAAAAAAAAAAAAAAGAATTGAATTTGTTAGCTTTCTGATTTAAGATTTTTATAATGTAGCTTCATTATGAATTCCCTAGACTTCGGAGTCACCCATATTCAAATTTAAGCACAAAACCACCCCAAAGACAAATATAAATTACTCTTGGATTACTCAACCTCTGCTTCTCCTGATACAATTGAGTTGATGTTGTATTTTACACAGTTAAAAATGGCTAATGATTAGCTTTTTATATAACTTTGAGATATTGTAGCCCAAAGAGAAAGAGTACAGACTTGTTAATAATTATTTTTAATGCTATATTTAAAATAACTTCAAAATTGGGTCATACTGAGTGATTCTTGAAAAATCCCCAGCTAATTTTAATGCCCCAGCTTTAAATAATACTAAAACACAATGGCTTCATCTTGAAAATTTGACAACCAAATTGATACTAATTAAAACAATGTGTGCAATTTTCCTGGAGTTCTAAAACAAAATGGAATTTGAAACTCAGTTACAAACTAGAATGACTATCACAAAATTAGATAATTAGAAAATTTCAAAAGAAGCACACATGTAATACAGCAGAGAGCAGGTAAATCTGCAAAGCATTATATGAAACATAATTTATGTGAATTTTTAAAAAGATATAATAGCTGAGTGCACTTAGCAGAGATGATGCTTGTATGAGCGTCACCCTGAGACATACTGGGACCTGAATACAGACGGGACAGGAAGAGAAACTGATCCAATTATAGAGTTGAGCCACAGGGGCAGCAAGCTAGTGTTCAAATGGCAAATTCACCACTGATTTAGACTGGCATTGAAACGTAGTTCATTCCAGTGGGAAAGGGTATAGAGACTAGAAAATAATGAAATCAGGAGAGGCAATGATTTTGGATTTCAGGAGCAGCAATCTCACAAAGCTTTGGGTTTATGGAGCACAGGATTCAGCCCCTCAGTTCACATGAATTTGGCTCATTGCTCCTGTTCCAAAGAAGGAGCTTGAATTCTGAACAGTTGACTGAGAAAAAAATCCATCCCAATTGCCTGGGATCACACACAGGGGCGAAGAGAGGCTTCAGCTTTGGGGCATATGAGAAGCCAAGCCACTCCCCAGGCATGCAAAACCCAAGACTAATCCAACAGTCCATCAGCTCTTGTTTGAATCTGATAAAATAGTGCCTCTTAGGTACAAAGATAAAAGCAATGGCTGCAAGATGGTCAGGACCCTGATGAGGCTGAGGTCATGCCTTCAAAAGAGCAGGGCCAGAGAAGGCAGACACCTATGAGTTCAGTCCTCAAGAAGTTATTCATGATTTAGAAAGAATTGAGTATTCAGAAAAGAAATGATTTGTACTTGGATAGAATTCAAAAGAGAGTGCTTCTTTTTAAAAAAAATATATTTTTATTGATTTTTTACAGAAAGAAAGGGAGAGGGATAGAGAGTTAGAAACATTGATGAGAGAGAAACATCGATCAGCTGCCTCCTGCACACCTCCTACTGGGAATGTGCCTGCAACCAAGATACATGTCCTTGACCGGAATCGAACCTGGGACCCTTCAGTCTGCAGGCCGATGCTCTATCCACTGAGCCAAACCAATTAGGGCAAGAGAGTGCTTCTTAATCAGTATATCCAGTTAGGACAAGAGTGGTGCCTCCTTCAGGATACTTGGTGAATTAATTTTTTAAACCCAAAATGTTATGAGAGCTAATAATAACTACATTTACTGAGCATCTCTACTGAGCCAAGCACTTTTCATTAATTATCTATAATGCTCTCAACAAACTATAAGGTAGTTAGACTTATAGCTATTTTACAGGTGAGGAAACAAAGACTCTGGTACAGTAAATGGTCCTCAGGCACTCAGTTAATTAAGTGTAAAACTGGTTCTGCTTTCAGTAAATCAGCAGAGGGAAATAGATTTACATCTATATTAATAAAATGGTAATATGCAAATTGGTCACAATGCCCTAACAGTCATGACTGGATATGTTAATTAGTCACAACCAGTATGCAAATTTACCACCACAATAATAAGAGAGGGATATGCTAATTAGCCCCAATATGCTAATTATTCACGACCAGTATGCAAATTGACCATCACTCCAACACACAAGATGGCTGCCCCCATGCAGCCACAAGATGGCAGCCACAAGATGGTCAGCAGGGGAGGGCAGTTAGGGGTGAACAGGCCTGCAGTGGAGGGCAGTTGGGGGCAACCGAGCCGGCAGGGGAGAGCCTCTGGGGGGGACCAGGCCTGCAGGGGAGGGCAGTTGGGGACAACCAGGCTGGCAAGCGAGGGCAGTTGTGGGCGACCAGGCCAGCAGGGGAGGGCAGTTGTGGGCGACCAGGCTACAGGGGAATAGCTAGGCGTCAATCAGGCTGGCAGGGGAGTGGTTAGGGGGCAATCAGGCTGGCAGGGGAGTGGTTAGGGGCAATCAGGCAGGCAGGCAGGCAAGCAGTTGGGAGCCAACAGTCCTGGATTGTGAGAGGGATGTCCGACTGCCCATTTAGGCTTGATCCCACAGGGATCGGGCCTAAACAGGCATTTGGTTATCCCTCTAGGGGTCCAAGATTGGAGAGGGTGCAGGCTGGGCTGAGGGACACCTCCCCCCCCCAGTGCACGAATTTCATGCACCAGGCCTCTAGTTAGTTTAAACCAAAAACTCATTTACATATATATTAAAACTCACTTTAATAGATGTACTAGTACATGTAGTACAATGAAATACAGGCTTCACTACTGTGATGTTCTAATGTTCACTGGTCCTTTTTCATTCAGATACTAGTGCTTTCTTTAGATAATGTCTACCCTGTTCAATTTCTTCCTTATTTTCTTTTGTATCCAACTTTTTTAAAAAATATATTTTATTGATTTTTTACAGAGAGGAAGGGAGAGGGATAGAGAGTCAGAAACATCGATGAGAGAGAAACATGGATCAGCTGCCTCCTGCACACCTCCCACTGAGGATGTGCCCACAACTAAGGTACATGCCCTTGACTGGAATAGAACCTGGGAACCCTCAGTCCGCAGGCTGACGCTCTATCCACCGAGCCAAACCGGTTACAGCGTGTATCCAACTCTTTACTCCCACAACTAGTCTATAGACAGACATATTACCCCAGTTCCTACATTAATCCTAAGCAAAGTAGAACTTGTGTTTAAACTCTGATGGTATTCAAATTTTAACCTACATTTCCTCCATGTCTTTGGGTCACACCCAAACGATTCCATGGAACCTCCACCCAGCTGCTTTCAGGGACCTGACATCAACTAATACCTAATGATGGGAAAAGCTAAGGAATGAGGTAATATTATTAGCTAGAATAAATACAAATTTAGATGAAAATGACATCGACTCCTTAAAATAATAAAGGAGGTGTTATGGATGTCATACTGCATCTATTTACAAAGAAGTCTTATTACAAAGGAATATTTATAATTAAAATCTACTGTTCATTGGAAACTCCCTATCTAACTAATTTTATTTCTATATAAAACTGCTGGTTACCTCATTTCCAAATGAAATAATTGATTATAGTGATAGTTTCATATTTATAAGAATATCATATATTTTGAACTATATTCCTTTATAGATATTCTAGCCCTATACAATAATTCATTTTTCCTGTACTTAAAGTAAAATAAATTTCTGACTTTGGTCTCTCTTTTCAGATTCCAATCTTATATTTTTCTCGGCTCTTTGTTGGACAGATTTAGGTCCACAGTTGTATTTCTCATTATTATATTATCTACCTTATCAGAGGAGAATTTTTCCTCAGGGCTGGCATGTATCTTTAGAAATCTCTTTCTTTTTATTAGATTCCACACAAAAAAAGTCCAAACTCAAGTTATTGTAACCACTACCATTAATTTGATTTGGTGGTTTTCTTGATACTTTTCACAGAAAATCATTTCCTCCTCAGAAATCTTGTCTTCTTTAAAACTGTGTAATATCTTCTGAAGAATAGTTTCCAAAGAAATTTTGGAGTTTTGCAACATTCTCTAACCAAATGCTAAAAAAAATCCAACCTGATATAAAAGTTCTGTAAGTTCAGAGGTGGGACAGACTGGGATCCATGCTTGAGATGAAATGAGGAAAATATTTCAGGAAAACAAGAAGAACTGAAAAAACTCAAGATGTGTTCAGAGGATTGGGGAACTAGTTTATATGGAGGGTTTGGAGAATGAGACGTGAGAGTTAAACCTGAAACAGGAATGTGGAGGACTTACTAGTACACGCCAAGCTAAGAATTAGATTATTTTTCTGGAGTTAAATGGAAGTCTTAGCTGGTATTTAGAAAGCGAATTGACATTATCAAAGATTTATTTTGGGAAGATGTGTGATGGCATGAAGCAGAACTATTAGAGGGAAAACTAATGACAGAAAAATGTTTCAAGTAATTCAAGCATGGGAAAAATAAGGCCTCATGCTCACCAGAGCAAAAATAGAAATGATAGATGGGAAACCCATTTCAAAACACAGGGCTTGTTTGGATGTGCCTGAAAAAGTTAAACATAGAATTGCCATATGACCCAGCAGTTTCACTCCTAGGTATGTACTCAAAAAGAATTGAAAACAGGCATTCAAACAAAACCTTGTATACAGATGTTCATAGTAGCACCAAAAGGTGGAACCAATTCAATTGTTCAAATAATGAATGGATAAACAAAATGTGGCATAGTTATATGATTTAAGTCCCCATTGCTTTAAGAATATTATTTGGCAAATAAAAGGAATGAAGTACTGATACATACTTCACAGGTGAGCCTTGAAGACATTATGCTAAGTAAAATAAGCCCTATGCAGAAAGGCCAACATTGTATGATTTTATGTATTTGAAATATCCAGGATAGTCAAATCCATTGAAACACAAAGCAAATTAGTGGTTGTTAGGGATTGGGGAAAGGAGAAGATGAGGGGTGACTCAAGGATACAGAGTTTCTCTTCAGAATGATGAAAACGTTCTGGAACTAGATAGTAATAATGGTTGCACATCTGTAAATGTACTTACTAGTAATGCCACTGAATTATACATTTTTAAATGGCTGCCCTAGCTGGCCAGTGTTGCACAGTGGTTAGAGTGTCGCCCTGTGCATCAAAGGGTTGCAGCTTTGATTCCTGGTCAAGGGCACATACCTGGGTTGTGAGTTTGCTCCCCAACCCCAGTCAGGGCATGTGTGGGAGGTAACCAATCGATGTGTCTCTCTGGCATTGATGTTTCTCTCTCTCTCTCTCTCTCTCTCTCTCTCTCTCTCTCTCTCTCTCTCTCTCTCTCTCTCTCTCTCTCCACTCTCTCCTTCCCTTCTACTCCCTCTCTGAAAAGCAATGGGGAAAAAATATCCTCAGGTAAGGATTAACAAAAAAACAAATAAAATGGTTAAATTTAAAAATTTTATGTTATGTGTATTTTGCCACACACCTGCAAAAAGAAACAAACAAACCAATAAAAAACAAGACTTGCCTCTGATTGGAAATATTAGGGAGAAGGGGGAGTCAAGATATTAGCATTTAAAGTATGGTTGATTAAGGTACTGATGACACCATTAATTGAAAGAAGGAAATTAATTAGGGAGCTTATTTGGGTGGAAACTATGTTGTAGTCCCCTCCCTGTATGGCAAGAGGGGCAGTCATAGAACATTAGACTTCTTTGGCTGACTTATTTAATGTGGGTATTTAATCCTTGCAGCCTATTGAAAATCATGAAGGAGGAGACTTCCACCTCAATGCTACTGCCTCACCCACTGTGAGGTTGCACCATCCAGATCTACCTTCTTGGAAGGAGTAAAAGTGCTGGCAAAGTGCTGTCAGGCAGGCTTTAGCTGTCCGCACTTCTGAGGTGTGCCTCCGCTACTGAGAGCACCTAGCCCAAGGTCATGCCCTTCCCAGGGCAGCCCGTGGACAATGACTCATTAACAAGGATATATAAAGGCTCTGCTGCTGGATTCTTTAGCTCCAGAGCTCCTCCAAAGGGTCCATCAAGACTGCTGTTTGGGCTTTCAAGGCTGTCATTTGTGCCTGCAACAAGGCTCAACTTTTCCCTCTGCCTAATCCTGTTTCTTACCCCTACCTTCCACAAGTATTGATCACAATGGCATTCCCTAATAAACACCCTGCACCCTAAATTCCAATTCAGTGTGCTTCCCAGAAAGTCCAACCTGCAACCTTTGGCACCAGGAGTGTTCTAAGAAAACAGATAAGATGGGGATTTTTTTTTTAGGGCACATGGATTATTTTTTATTTTTTATCATTTTATTTTATTTTTTTATTTATTTTTTAAAAATTGTTTTATTGCTTAAAGTCTTACAAAGGGTATTACATATGTCTCCTTTTTTCCCCCGCCCTTGACAATCCCCTGGCCTCCCCTACCCCCCAGTGTCATATGTCCATTGGTTATGCTTATATGCATGCATACAAGTCCTTCGGTTGATCTCTTACCCCCCGCCCCGGGCCCCCCACCCTCCCAGGCCTTCCCGCTGTAGTTTGACAGTCTGTTTGATGCTGCTCTGCCTCTGTATCTATTTTTGTTCATAAGTTTATAATGGTCTTTATTATCCATGAATGAGTGAGATCATGTGGTATTTTTCCTTCATTGACAGGCTTATTTCACTAAGCATAATGCTCTCCAGTTCCATCCATGCTGTTGTAAATGGTAAGAGTTCCTTCTTTCTTACAGCAGCATAGTATTCCATCGTGTAGATGTACCACAGTTTTCTAATCCATTCATCTACTGATGGGCACTTAGGCTGTTTCCAGATCTTAGCTATGGTGAACTGTGCTGCTATGAACATAGGGGTGCATATATCCTTTCTGATTGGTGTTTCTGGTTTCTTGGGATATATTCCTAGAAGTGGGATCACAGGGTCAAATGGGAGTTCCATTTTTAGTTTTTTGAGGAAACTCCATACTGTCTTCCATAGTGGCTGCACCAGTCTGCATTCCCACCAGCAGTGCACGAGTGTTCCTTTTTCTCCACATCCTCTCCAGCGAAAATTTCCCTTCTTCAGCCTACTCTATTTCCTTCTGTACAGTCTACCTCCCCATTTTCTTAGCATCTGCCTTCTTCCCTACAGAACTCACTAACTCCTAACCCCCACCCGTCTTGGGACCGATGTACATCCATTGCATGAGCAAAATCTACCTGATCCCACCTCTGTATCACCTTTATGGAATTTGGTGTGCCATGAGTAAACTTTTTTACTCTCTGACCCAGGAGTTTTGTGTCTTCTGCCAGCATCCTGGAAACTGTGTAAGGCTGACTTTTAGCATGTGAGTACGGCTCAACAGATCCTTTACTGCTCTTGACAGTTTTGTTTTGTCCCACGGAAAGTGGAGGAAAGAAGAGGAGTCGGAAGCGTCCATCCCAGCTGTGGCTGGGCTTCTTCTAAGTAATCATCATCAAGCGCCCATCTACCTTGAAGTTTAATTTTCTTTAACACAATCTCTCTACACAAAAAATACATAATTCTACTGGTATTACTCTGCTTTTATTTATTGCAAACTTGGGCTGTATGTTAAAAGAACATAATATCCTCCTTGACCTGGGTTAAATTACAAAGCATTCAGACATTAAGTAACCATAAGGGAAACTCTGCTCATATTGCTTTTCCCTATTCCTGAGTTTCTCCCCTGATTAAAGGAAGGAGAGTATAGAGGTAATTGTCTCCACTGGCACTGCCTCAGTGGGAATACTAGTGTTATAGTTAAATATATATATGCCAATTTTGAAGTGATAATCAAATACCTAACTACAAATTTCCAGTACTCACTTAGATGGAACTTGGGGAAAATGTCAGAAACCAGAGATAAAGATGTAGCAATTTGAATGTCAATCACAAGCTTGGCTAAGATACACTGCTTATTATTGTTATTATTATTATTATTATTATTATTGGTCTACATTTCAATTTACTTTCTGATCCTGACTTACTTTCTAACTCCGTCCCATTGGGCTGACTGGAAAATTGACCTCAGCCATTCTTGGGGATCCACGTCTCCCTGGATTGTGCCATAATTTCAGGGTCTTATACAGTGCCAGGGCAGGGAGGGGACTCCCCCTGGGAGTCCATTGTCCCATCTCCATGTCCCTTCAGTTCTAGAAGCTCTCTGCTTTTTTGTGCCAGTTTAGAGCCTGGGAATCTACATTCCATCCGTCTAGCTGCTCCAAGGGCATTTCTCTCTGGCTTCTTCTTTCCTCTCTGCTGTCTCTCTTGTGGCTCTAGTTGAAAGGAGTACCCCAAATGTCTAAGCACTGGGCCCCGCAGATCTTGTCATTCCTACCCTCAATCCAACAGGATATCCTTTTAGTCTGAGGTAGATCTTTGTTCTTTGCTGTTTCTTCTGAGATATGCCATTTATGCCTGGGAATTTTATTCTCCTTTCCTTTTAACTTCCCCTTGAAGTTTTCCTAAGGACTTACACTTTGGGATTGCAAAAGCCAAGGAGACGTGTGGGCTATTTCTGCTCTCCCTTCTGCTGCATACCGCCTTCGAGGCAATGATCACAGAGCTCCATGCTTGAATGGGAAGTAAGAAGGGGAAATTCAGAGATGAAAACCCCATAGATTCATATCTCAAAATAGCTTCCAGCCACATAGATTTGATCATAAGCTAAATAAAGATGAAGCCATGAAAATTAAAGCAATATTTTTTATTTTATTTCATCAAATCCATTGGTCTATCATGCACTTTAAATCACACTTCTGCCATTAAACTTGTCAAACTATTTCAAACCATGGTGAATTCATTTCCTTTTGAACTCACAAGAGGAATATTGCTATTTTCATTCTTTTGGCAATAATCATAGGCAATCTCGGGACTAATCTTGCTCTTCAAATATTTTGATGTTTTTGTCCACATTTATTTTTAATTACAAAACTAATATGTGTTCATTATGAAGAATGTGTTTGGGAGCTTAATTTTATATCATGTCAGGTAAGTATTTGCATTAATGCTCTTACTGAAAACACCAAAAAATGCCGAATAAAATAGTTGTTTTAATTAAGAGCACTGAAGAACTGACAAGATCATAAAAAAACCTACCAATCCAAAATCCAAGGAGAAGCCAAAACCCAGAAAGAGAAGTCACAACACCAAAGCCACTCTTTGGCCTGAGGGTTTTTATCATTCCTGGAAAACTTGAATTTGGTTTTGGCAAACCTGCAGGGTATTGGGGACACATGTCAAATCCCAAGTGGGAGGTGGGGTGTCTCATAGGAAATTTACCCAAATTAAACTGAGGCCCCAAAAAGCTATACTCTCAGGGTACAGATAAAACAAGTACATCTGCTCTCCACCTACTTCCAGGGGACTATAAAAACATTGTTTCGATGCTGATAGGGGGAGGAGGAGGAGGAGGAAGAGGAGGAAAAAAAGAAGAAATTAAAAACTTCTCTAAGAATTTGTGATTACACAGCGTACCCTTCCACAAACGTGAGCCTGGATTTACTAGTATATCACCTAGTCCAGAAAAATACTCTCTGGAGAAGCTACTGTGGTAGGCTGAATCACCCCTCCTCCCCCAAAACAAAAGATGTCCATGTTCAAACCTGTCACCTGTGAATATGTTACCTTACTTGGGAAAAGGGACATTGCAGATGTAATTAAGAATCTTGAGATGGGGAGAGTATCCCAGATTATCCAGGTGGGCCCAATGGAATCACAGGTTCTTATTCGAGGGAGGCAGGAGGATCAAAGGCAGAAGTCAGTCATGGTAACTGAAGCAGATGCAAAGAAAGGGCCATGAGCCAAAGAATGCAGGCAGCCTCTAGAAACTGAGAAAAGAAAGGAAACGGTTCTGGTAGATTAAAAGCACACATTGTTGCTTTCTCTTTCTCACTGGTTGTTTAGCATTTTTGCAATTTTATGAATAAGAAGGGTTAGTAATATCTTTTTTATGATTTGAGAGAAGTATCTTAGAATGAGAGAACATCAGTATTTAAAGGGTAGGTAATCTCTAAATATGGCAGAAATGCCTTTTGTTATAAATGAAAAACAATTGATATTCTCATACATAAAAGCAGTGTCCTGTGAATTTGATTAGCATGAACCCATATCATCTCACCATCCCTGAGTGAATCACATTCCTCAACCTGTAGTTCTTAGGAGTGGGTATTGTTTAGGGGAAGAGGTATAAATTGTAATAGCCAAAAAGCTGACTGCAAGCAGTTAGCCACAGCAACTCTCACTACAGATTCCTAGGTCAGAGACCGTATTTTCAAGTGTAAAAAAATATTATCTAATTACTTTATTATATAGATACTATAGATTTCTTTTGCTTTCCAGTTATTTATTTATTTTTATCTGAGAGAGAGAGAGAGAGAGAGAGAGAAATATTGATCTGTTGCCTCCAGCACACACTCCAATCAGGGATTGAACTCAAAGCCTGGGCATGTGCCCTGACCAGGAACGGAACCCACAACCTTTTGGTGCATGGGACAACGCTCCAAACAACTGAGCCACACTGGCCAGGACACTTTTCGGTTATTTTGACTACTGAGTGTTTGAACCTATATGCTAACCTCTGTTAACGAATACAGTTTAGGGAATTGTCTTTTCATTTGCCTTAAAAGGATTCTATTTTTCTCTTTCCCATTCTATGACACAAACATATTTTAAGGCATATCAGGCATTTAAAAGCCCATATATTCAGAAATACCAGCACTTTTACAATGTTCAAGGTAATATGCAAGCAACTCATGTCACTCAACCTCTTCAATACAATATTTCTAACACACACACACACACCTTTCTTACCAATAATTAAAACACACACACACACTCACACACACACACACACACACACACACACAATAATCTGGAGTACCTCTCAACTCAAAAGGAAGGATCTTAAACCCATTAAGTCCCTCCTAAGCTATAAATGCCAACTTTGCTTGGGTTTCTTGTTTAATTCACTTACTGATGCCAGAACACTAATCTTTGGTTGAAGTTACTTTAGTAGATCTATGTCAGGCATTAGTTATTCATCTGGCTTTAAAATAACATTGGTTTTTCTAATTAATGCTCACTTTTAGGAATAAAATCTAGGTTGAGAATTTAAATGATTCAGCCAGGGACTGACAGATGTGGAAACTATTCCCAGCTCCAATGATTGTTATGTCCCTCTTTAGATAACTTTCTTCAAGACATCAATTCTCTGAAATTAAAAATATCCTGTTAGAGTTATGTTCTCTTGTATCTTTGTGTGGATGAGATTTCCTTTTCTTATAAATCTGTTTGAAAATGAATAGAATAGGCATAAGCTTGCCTTTATTTGTAGCAACCACATTCATACATTATTTTACTTGGCTCGTGTAATTTATTCCTTACGCACAGAAATTATATCTGCCATTACCCCTCCAATCTTTGCCTTTGGATAGAATGTTCAAAAGATAGGGGGAGGGTTATCCCTCTGGTAAAATTATCCTGCATGAGAATATATATATTTTTCAAGGTTTACACAATGTGAGAGTTTAACAATTAAATAAATTTCATCTTCATTTCCCTGACACCAAAGTCTCTTCCCACAAGACCAGCTAAAGTTGTTAGCAAGAATCGTAGGGGAGCCGGGCTGGCGTGGCTCAGTGGTTGAGCATTGACCTATGAACAAGGATGTCATGGTGCAATGTCCTGGTCAGGGCACATGCCCGTATTGTGGGCTCAATCCTCCAGCAGGGGTTTGCAGGAAGCAGCTGATCAATGATTCTTTCTCATCACTGATATTTCTCTCTCCCTCTCCCTCTCCCTTCCTCTCTGAAATCAATAAAAATATATTAAAGAAAAGAGAATCATAGGGGAAAAATGTCTCCAAATTATCACTCCATCCTTATAGTCATACCACATCTTCTACTTTACTGTACAAAAACTTAATATTTCTGAGATGTTTGCTTAATATAATTCTGTTAAGAGAAATGTTGTGACATTTGAAACTAAGGCAACAAGATGTGTACATATCTTTTAAGAGTAACACCAAAGCACTAATGGCTCTATCCAATAATTACTTAACTAAGTACAAGATTTTACTTATGCTTGACTTAGTATTTACTCTTGATTAAGTACTATGTTCTGTGAAATTTGGTTTTAACTTTAGATTCCTTTCTTGAAGTAAAGGTAAACCCAATAGTTATAGTTTCCTCTGTTACTGGTAAGACATGCACAGGGTTTCCCCCTCCCCTTAAATTTATATATGGGGAGCATTATCTCAATCCCCTGAGAATTTGCTTCCCAGAAATTGTCAGTATGGCTCAAATAAACTCACAAAAATTCTTAAAAAAAAAATTATATATGTGTGTGTGTGTGTGTGTTATGACACCAGCTAATGGGCCGACCAGCTGGTAGTTATGATGCGCACTGGCCACCAGGGGGCAGATGCTCAACGCAGGAGGGGAAACCACAAGCATGGAATATTGAACAGACTGATGAATCTCAGAGGGAATGGAGGAGGGGGGAGGGAAGGAAGAAATTAACCAAAGATTTTAAACGCCTACTAGAGGCCCCGTGGGTCCCTTGGCCTGGCCTGCGGGGATCGGGCCAAAACCACTCTTCGACATTCCCCAAGAGGTCTTGGATTGTGAGAGGGCGCAGGCCAGGCCGAGGGACCCCACTGGTAAATGAATCCACACACTGGGCCTCATATATATATTGAGTGGCCAGATTATTATGACCACCTGATGTTTGTAGGCAAATTAGCCGTACACTGCATCATATGAGATATGGAAGCCGAAGGCCTGTTCAAACACCTTTGCTGTCTGCAGTTACCAAGATAAAACGTCTCCAATTCGCACAGGAACACAAGGATTGGACAGTCAAGCATTGGGAAAAAGTCATGTGGTCTGATGAATCATGTTTCCAGTTGCATCATGCAGATGGCAGAGTAAGAATTTGGCGGAAATAGCATGAAAGGATGCATCCCACATGCATGAGTACAGCCCTTCAAGCTGGTGGGGGCAGTGTTATGGTTTGGGGCATGTTTTCCTGGCATGATTTGTGTGGAACAACGTCTGAATAGCACAACATACCTAAGTATAGTTGCTGATCAAGTTCATCCTATCATGTTGATGGGGTTTCCCAATGGAGATGGCTTCTTCCAACAAGACAATGTGCCATGCCATGGTGCTCGTATTGTGCAGGAGTGGTTTCAAGAACATGAGGGAGACTTTACCTTGCTTATGTGGCTCCCACAATCACCAGATCTCAATCCAATTGAGCATTTGTGGGATGAAGTTAAAAGAGCCATCAGGCAGCTGGTTCCACAACCATCAAATCTCACAGAACTGGGCAGTGCTATTCATCAGGCATGGTGCCAGATTCCTTGCATCACTTTTCAACATCTTGTGGAGTCAATGCCAAGAATAATCGTTGCAGTATTGAAGGCAAAAGGTGGCCCAACGAAGTACTGATGGGATGGTCATAATAATCTGGCCACCCAGTATATATATATATCCCACGTTCCAAGGCTGTTAACTCGTGTTGTTTACCCATATCTTCAGAAAAAAATCACTTCTACTGTCGTGGTAAACAACCTGCTTCCATATTTATAATGGTCTGGCCCAGTGGTCGGCAAACTCATTAGTCAACAGAGCCAAATATCAACAGTACAACGATTGAAATTTCTTTTGAGAGCCAAATTTTTTAAACTTAGACTATATAGGTAGGTACACTGTTATTAACTTAATTAGGGTACTCCTAAGGCTTAGGAAGAGCCACACTCAAGGTGCCAAAGAGCCACATGTGGCTCGCGAGCCGCAGTTTGCCGACCACGGGTCTGGCCCTCTAGCAACTTCAGCACGAAATTATAGCTGATTTGCCTACAAATGTCAGGTGGTCACAATAATCTGGCCACTCAGTGTATATATGTAAGGGGTAGAGTTTAACAGATGGTATAAGGCCAATGTTCCAAGTGAAACAATTAGAAAAAAATGAATGTGACAAAAATCATATTTTTTAATGCATCAGAGTGATGTGGAGACAAAAAGGACTGGATAATATTCCAGAGAGGAGAGAACCTTTTCTAATAAGTTTATTCTGGCAAGCAATTTTCTTTCCTGAGAAAATTGGCTAATTCTGGCCTTGGATTAAGGATTGGATTTATGGCAGATAAAGGGACTTCTAACATGGGTGAAAGAAAGGAGGTGGATCTTTGGGTAGTTGCAGAGGCTGGCATGACAGATTGGAAATTTGAGGAGCCCATACAAATGCTAATCAAAAGAAAGCTAGCTGAAGTGGCAATATTAATATCAGAAGACTGGACTTCAGAACAGGAATACTTCCTGGGATAAAGAGGAAAATTACATAATGACAAAGATATCAATTAACCAAGAATACACACACACATAAAAGTGCACATGTACTAACAACAGATCTTCAGAATACCTGAAGCAAAATATGGTAGAGTTGAAAAAATAAAGACAAATTCGAAATTATGGGTGGCAATTTCAACATGCTTCTCTCTGTGATTAGTAAAACAATTACATCAAGGCCTGTCCAGGTAGCTCAGTTGGTTGAAGTGTCATCCCCATACACCAAGGTTGTGTATTTGATCCCCAGTCATATATAAGAAACAACCAATGAATGCATCAGTAAGAGGAATAGCCCTAGCTGGTTTGGCTCAGTGGACTGAAGGGTCCCAGGTTCGATTCTGAGTCAAGGGCACATGTCAGCGGTGTTGTGGGCTCAATCCCCAGTAGGGGGCATGCAGGAGGCAGCCGATCAATGATTCTCTCTCATCATTGATATCTCTCTCTCTCTCTCTCTCTCTCTCTCTCTCTCTCTCTTCCATCCTCTCTGAAATCAATAAAAGTATATATTAAAAAAAGAAAACTAAAAGTGATAGACTGGAAGAAAAATATTTGAAAAACACATCTGTAGAGTGAGATGATAATGAAAGCAAGCTCTCAGGATTACTGTAATAATAAAATGAGATAATCCATGTAGATCATTTAGTACAATGCTGATTAAAAGAAATGTTTAATAAATTTTAGGTATTGCTATTTCTAAATAACTGAAATTTTATTTCAAATTTCTATTAAAGTTATTCAAAGTTAATGATATTTAAAGGAGTGTTTTTTAATTTCTAAGTTTATAAAAATTGTATATCTGTGTTTAGTCCAAATTTTATTGCAGTGTGATCAAAGAATGTGACCGGAATGATTTCTTTTCTGGGAATTTATTAACGTTTTCTTTGTTTTTTAGCAGCTAGTTCATGTTGCATGTATGTTTGAAGAGATTGTGCATTCACTGTTTATTGCATAAAAGTCCTTTACACCTATTCAATCACGCTTCCTTTTATTTTAAGTAATATTTTAAATCCTTACTTGACAATATGTTTATGGACTTTAGAGAGAGGAAAGGAGGGGGAGTGAGAGAGAGAGAAACATCTATGTGAGAAACATTGATTGATTGCCTCTTGTATGCACCTCAACAGGGACTGAACCCATAACCTAGGTATGTACCCTGACTGGGAATTGAACCTACAACCTTTTGGTGTATGGGATGACAGTCAACCAACTAAGCCATACCAGCTATGGCCAATCAAGCTTCTTTATTGTGTTATTCAAATCCTCTCTGCCCATATTTTTTTTCTACCTGATCTGACAATTTCTGAGGTATTTTGAAGTCTTCCAGAATGGTTTGTATTTTATTTTTCTCTTTATTGTTGAAAGTTTTACAGATGCCCCCTTTTTTTTTCTCTCCATTGACCCCTTCTAGTCAGCAGCTGCCCCCTGCTCCAGGCCTTCACCACACTATTGTCTGTGCCCATGGGTTATGCAGCTATGCATATACATTCTTTGGTTAATCTCTTCCTACCTACCCACCCACCCATCTCTGAGATTTGACAGTCTATTCCATGCTTATATGTCTCTGAATCTATTTTGTTCATCAGTTTATTTTGTTCTCAATGTTCCACATATGAATGAGATCATGTGATACTTGTCTTTCTCTAACTGGCTTATTTCACTTAGCATAACACTCTCCAGGGCACTCTATGCTGTCTCAAAGGGTAAAAGATCCTTCTTTTTTTTAAAAAAAATATATTTTATTGATTTTTTACAGAGAAGAAGGGAGAGGGATAGAGAGTTAGAAACATCGATGAGAGAGAAACATCGATCAGCTGCCTCCTGCACACTCTCCACTGGGTATGTGCCCGCAACCAAGGTACATGCCCCCGACCGGAACCGAACCTGGGACCCTTGAGTCTGCAGGCCGACGCTCTATCCACTGAGCCAAACCGGTTAGGGCGATCCTTCTTTTTTTTACAGCTGCATAATATTCCATGGTGTAAATGTACCACAGTTTTTTTATCCACTTATCTACTGATGGGCATTTGGGCTATTTTCATATTTTAGTTATTGTAAATTGTGCTGCTATGAACATGCAAAAAAATGAAACTAGACCACCAACTTATACCATATACAAGAATAAACTCCAAATAGGTAAAAGACTTAAATGTAAGTTGTGAAATCATAAAAATCCTAGAAGAAACCATAGGCAGCAACATTTCAGACATCTCTTGTAGCAATATGTTTGCCGATACATCTCCTATGGCAAGGGAAACAAAGGAGAGACTAAACAAATGGGATTACATTAAAATGAAAAACTTCTGCACAGCAAAAGAAACCATCAACAAAATGAAAAAGGAGCCCACTGTATGGGAGAACATATTTGTCGATGATACATCTCATAAAGGGTTAACATCCAAAATATAGAAGGAACTCATACAATTTAACTAAAGAAAGACAAACAATCCAATTAAAAAATGGGCAAAGGACCAAAATAGATACTTCTCCAAAGGGGATATAGAGATGGCCAAGAGACATATGAAAAAATGCTCAATGTCACTAATAATCAGAGATGCAAATTAAAACCACAATGAGATATCACCTCATACCTGCTCATGGGAGGACAACCAATCGATGTGTCTCTCTCACATCCATGTCTCTCTCTTTCTCTCTCTCAACCTTCCCCATCCCTTCCACTCTCTCGATAAATCAATGAAAAAAATATCCTCAGGTGAGGATTAACAAAACAAAACAAGAAAGAAAGAAACTGAGGCACAGAGAGGTGAAGAACTGGCCTGAGACTATAAAATTGGCAAGTGGTAAGGCTGGGATTTGAATCCTGGATTTATCTAAGCTCTGAAGCCCAGGGGATTTCCCTGAGAGTGAACCTCAAGCCTGGCCGACCCAAGAGTGTGGATCTGAATTCAGAAGAGAAACTGGAGGCTGAAGGGAGATCATTGCAGACTCTTCTCCTTAAAAGGAGTAGCTACAGTACCTTTAACACTGGAGAATTGTAGCACCAGATGTCAAGCTGAACAAAGTCAGCTGCTTGGGAAATTTCTGTAGACCCATGGAGACGTGTATTTTAACTATGAAGTAACTAAGTTCTCAGCTCCTGCACTATTATTATGGATAAGCTATTGAGTTTTCTTATTAACCCCTTTTGCTTTTTCTTACATTTTGCCTTTTCCCCCCTTGGCCCAAATAATTCCATAACTCCATTCCATAAACAAGTTATTGTTTGGCTTCTTTATGGTAGCGACTATGCTATATGTTGGAGATACACAGAACAGTACCAGGAGCCAGGGGTGGGAAGGGTAGACACAAGAATCTACAAGTATCATATAACGAGATAGTGTCTGACAGAAGACTATGGAAGTACTATAGGACCACAGAAAGGAGACAGCTAACTCAACCAGGTAGGTAGGTGTGGAGTGGGGAAAGGATGAGAGGAGACTTCTGAAAGGATGCAATTCTTCACATATGATTGAGCCCTTCAGATGATAAGGACCATAACTAAATGGGCAAGACTTTTCTGGAGGAAGAGAGATTCACGCTATAAAGTAAGGGAGCAGTGAAAGCCTCCTCCTGAGGGTCTGAGAACATAAATCAGTTACTAGAACTGCATTGGAACCTAAATGACCTCTAGTTCCCGCGTTCTCTTCAAGTCTATGAAGTCACTGTATGCATGTTTCTGGATTTCTGGGTGGTTACTCTGGATTTCCCAGAATAAGACCTGGCCAATGATCTGTTCTTACTGTGCCCCCTTCACTCTGGAGCGCCATCAGAAAAATCTACCCAGCTCCAATAGGCTATTGCTCCTACCATTACTAAGCAGCTACCCTGTCTTCTGTAAGCCTTTTCAGCTTTTCTTCTCGCAGTTTCTGCTTACTCATTGCCTCTACTGGATGCTGTTGTCTAACAGTTTCTGAGATCTGCCTTCTCTGTGTGTCAACTACTGTTCTTACTGCCAACTGCCTAACCCTTTCTCTTTATCATATTTACATTCTCCAAGAAAGAAATCATTTTGTTAATTAATTATTAACCTCTTCTTTGGGCAAAACGAGAGAGAGAGAGAGAGAGAGAGAGAGAGAGAGAGAGAGAGAGAGAGAGAGAGAGAGAGAATGTGACAGAAACATCAATTGATCAGTTGCCTTCTGTATGCACCCTGAATGGGGATCAAACCTGCAATCTGAGCACGTACCCTGACCAGAAATCGAACCCGAGACCTTTTGGTGAACCAGAGGACACTCCAAGCAACTGAGCCACACTGGTCAGGGCTCCAGTTTGGGGAATTTTTTTCTTTCTCTGCAATTTTACCTACCCACAACCCCCACTTCCTTCTCTCTCTCTCTCTCTCTCCCTTCTTCCCTCCCTCCTTCTCTTTCTCCCTTCCTTCCTCTCTCTTTTTCTCTTCTTTCTTCTTCTTTCTTTCTTTCTTCTTTCTTTCTTTCTTTCTTTCTTTCTTTCTTTCTTTCTTTTTCTTTCTTCTCTCTCTCTCTTCCTCTCTCTCCCCTCTCCCTCCCTCCCTCTTTCTCTCTTTTTCTTTCTTTCTTTCCCTTGCTCCCCAGATGCTCTTATCTCCTTAATCTCCTGGCAAAATCTCAAGGAGCAAGGAACCTGGAAGGCAGATTGCTGGGCACAACTCCAGGGATAATACTGACATCGCATTCTAAGGAGCTGAAGTCCAGGAGGTTTATTTAAAATATGACTGGTGCCCGCTGGAGTTGTCTAAGGGAGAGGCCCTGTCAGACAATTTCTTTATGCCTGGGAATGCTCCCTTGAAGCCTGTTTGGAATGAATGGGAGGGAGAATATAAGAACATAAACCAAATTACTAATCCAATAAATTATCCTGTCACATACTTATTTTTTTATTTGTCCCCTGTATTTGTACTTCACTTTAAAAGAGATATATCAGCTGATATGTCAATTAGGTTGCGAACATCTTGAAGATTAGAACACTACTGTGTTTACTACTTATTTTTAAATCTTTCTGAGGTCGCAGCAGGATAATTTGTACACAATAGGTACTAATAAGTGCCTTGAAATGAACTGAGGAATAACAGAATTTGACTAGGCTCTACCAGTTCAGACTGCACTGGTGCTGACTTCCTCATTGTCGGGCTCGAGGGCCTCTTCCTTGTCACATTTAGAGTTAGGCAAATATGCTTTTGCTTTACCTGCTTCTGTTCACAGCTGCTGCTGGCCTGAATTTCCGAGATATCAAATTTGTATTTGGGACCTTTCTAGCCGTAAGTCAAAATAAACACTTCTTTTAAAATTCAGACAGATGGCCGAAACCGGTTTGGCTCAGTGGATAGAGCATCGGCCTGCGGACTGAAGGGTCACAGGTTCGATTCCGGTCAAGGGCATGTACCTGGGTTGTGGGCACATCCCCAGGGGGTGTGCAGGAGGCAGCTGATCGATGTTTCTCTCTCTCATCGATGTTTCTAACTCTCTGTCTCTCTCCCTTCCTCTCTGTAAGAAATCAATAAAATATATTTAAAAAAAATAAAAAATAAAAAATAAAAAATAAAATTCAGACAGATGATATTAACTTGAACCTTCTTTAATAAAAGGAGAATTGTGGGTCACAACACAAACATGTATGTGGTTCTAACAACAGTGGAAAATTTCTAAGTGAAATCAAAGCAGTACCTGGCATTCATTTTCATAATATCTTTCACTTGAAGAGCCAAGTACATTGTGAGAACTTTATCCCGTTAAACCTCAGAGATAAGTAAAGGGACCTGAATGAATGGCTTGTATAGATAGGGCCACACAGCCAGGTAGTGACAGTGTTGTAAACAGCCTGCTGCCTTGCCTAGTTAGGCTACTTTGCCTGAACATACCACTGTTTCTTTGTGTTGTTTTAATATATTTTTATTGATTTCAGAGAGGAAGGGAGAGGGAGAGAGAGCTAGAAATGCCAATGATGAGAGAGAATCATTGATTGGCTGCCTCCTGCATGCCCCACACTGGGGATTGAGCCCCCAAACCCAGGCATTTGCCCTTAACCGGAATGGAACCCTGGACTCTTCAGTCCACAGGCCAACGCTCTATCCACAGAGCCCCACTGGCTGAGGCCCTCTTCTGTAATCTTACTTTCTCTTTTATTGGCCCTCTCCCCCATTCTCTCTCCTCACCCCTTCTAAAGCTATTAAAATAATGAAGACAAAATCATATTACAGCATTGAAACTTAATATATCAGCCCTTCTAGGAATACATACATTTTGAAAACCACCAGCTTAGACCAAAGAAATTAACCATTACTTTCTGGTATGAAGAAATATTTTTTTGAAGGTGGAAAGCCTTCCTTCCTCATTCCCTCATAAGTAATAATAACATGCTGGTGATTACATATTCCTCTTTCAGCTCCTAGGAAAAGTTTTCAATGAAAAAAAAAAAAAAAAAAAGCAGAGGAAGTAATGATGAAGGGGAAAGAGAAGGATAAAACATTTTGTTTTTATTTTTAAGGGGGAAAAACAGGAGAATAGAGTAAAACCTTATCTTTTCTGTATCTGTAAATGACCATAATCTGTGAAAATGAAATATACACTTTAAGCACTTAACCAATATGTATCACTGACAAAACCTATTTTAGGCCAAATCTTTTGTCAGAACAATCATCACTAATAACGTAGAGTAAGTCTGTAAAATGGTCTCTCTCCCCTTCTTTCCCTCTCCTATACGCTTCATTAAGGATCTGAGCACAGAGCTAACACTGGGCCATGCATCACTCACACATCCCATGTGACCTGTCACGACTTCACGCCAGTGCTCATGCTGCTCTTGACCTGAAATTCTCTTCCCTCAGTGCTCTGCCAAATGAACTTCTGTTCACCCAAGGAGACCCAGTTCAAATGCTAGCCAAGAGGCCTTCTCAAACAGCTCCTTTATCCTAAGCTGGACCAATATATCCCTCCACTATGTCTCCATAGCATTAGTAGACACAATTCTGTTTTAGAGCTCACCATCTTGTATAATAAATATATATTAATGTGTCTCTCTGCTCCAAAGAATGTAACCTACTACAAGTAGGGACCAGGTCTCTCTCTTTCTTGTTTTATATTTTCTGTGCCCAATACTATTATGCATGTTAAATGTAGGATACATGTATATGCTATAGTCTGGACAGTATAAAAAGTTTACAGTTTCATAAAGGAGACAAGGTTTACAGACATAGGAGAGGTATAATGTATTGGGCTAAGAAAATTAGATAACTACTGAATTCAACAAACATTTACTAAACACCTAGGAGTAAAGAATTATGCATGAGGGCTACTTAGGATAAATACATAGTCACTGCCTTTGAGGTGCTCACAACCCATCCACCTTATAGATTGCCTTTATAGGTATGTGTGCAGCACTCCTGTGGTTTAGATATCAATTTCCATGTTGTTCCTCATAACAACCCTGTGAGGTAGGTCATTATTTTCATTTTTATGGAGATGTAAACAGAGGGTTAGCATTCCCAAGTCTTCTGACTCCAAGACTGAAGTCTTTCTTCCCCACTACATCAGTGTTTCTCAAAATTTTCCATTTCTGATACACTTTTACAGGGAGGATAGACTTATACTCCCCAGGGTTGGGAAATATAAGCTCAAAATCTAATGTCTAATCTTAAAATTCATGCTTACTATAATATTTTCCATTATTTCTCACTGAGTCAAACTGAAGGTCTGAGAAAAATAAATCCTGTTGGTTCTGGGTCCTTGAAGGACCTTAGTACAAAGTTTCAACACCAGAGGGTGGCACTTACAATTTCAGAAGCACAGGGCTACGCTGCTACCTTTACTCAGGGTGTCTGGGTTTGGCTGAGTCCCAACACAAGATTGTGTAATTTCATTATGCTTTCTTTATGTTTCCAGTGGCATAATTGTATTTGCAGCCATCTCTGTAGACTGTAACAAAACGTACATTCCGCTCCCAGGTATTAAGTGAGCAGTGGGGGCTGTCCCTTTCCTCCCTGCGAGGGTTCTCATTCTGGCAATAAGATCTCTTCAGTCCAAACTGCCACCCCTCTCATTGCCAATCGAACCTGAAGGAGTCCCAGATGTCTCCTTCAACTACCTGCTGCTGGTCCTTGAAGGCCCCAAAGGCTAAACAATCCCCTTTTTTCAGCACTGCCGCTAGAGGGCAGCCCAGGGTTGCAGCTATGCTGAGCCCTCTAGTGGCTGCTGGGGTGACATGGTTCTTTCATGGAACCCATAAAAAACTCAAAAGTTGTACTCAGGAAGCCAGCCAAAGTGACACCCGGTAGCGAACTTTTAAAAAAAGTCTTGGTTCTCAGCTTCGTTTTTTTTAAAGGCCAGGTCTCAGATACATTACCTTTCTTGGATGAATCTCCCACTCCCTAGGATCTCCCCTTCCCAGGGTACGGCAATGTAGAGCCATCGTTCTCTCTGGGCCAGGTAAAAAATTAGAATCTGAGAGACTTGGCAACTTTCCCCAGTGCCCTTTTACTTCCTTCATCTCCCCCACGAATATAGAGCTTACACATACATTCAAGATTTTTCAGTATAACCATGGCTTGCAGGTTCTGCAATTAGACTTGCAGGCTTCAACTCCTGGCTCTTTCATTTACTAATTGGGTAACTTTAATAATGCTCTTTAACCTAAGCTTCTGTTTCATCTGTAAAATATGGAGACTAGCACCTGCCATATACAGTTTGAGGAGGAATAACTACGATAATGTATGAAAAGTGCTAGGTCTGGCACACTGAAAGTGCTCAACATGAGCTATTTTTATTCTTCGAAGCTTCTGTCTAGTGCACAGCAGGTCTATCAACTTGGTACAGAAAAATACTATCTTTACCTAGGACTCAGGGTACATATGCAAATGAATTCATAAACAACCTTTATTTCCCTAAAGTGGCCACCACGCTACAGGTTATGGAAAAGGGGGCCTGTTTGTGTGAAACAGTGCAAAGGGTATTCAGGGTGCAAAGGAATCCAAGAGGCCTGGAATCTGCATAGAGGAGCTGTGTTTTGCACACAGGTGTCCTCCCCGACTCTCCCCCCGCACCCCAACCCCACCATGTGCAAGCATTCAGGGTGAATCTGGGAGTGGCGTCCAAGTGCACAGTGGTGCAAAAGTAAGAGGGTTTCCGGCCAAGGAAGGGAACTGAGCTCTCCAAAGGCCAGGAACCCAAGCCAATCCGATGCCCCGCCCACCCGGAGTCGAAAAGGTGGCAGAGCCTCATGGCCCAAAGTCCAAGCACACAGCAGGGAAAGTGGCCAGGGGATCTTGTCAGGTAGAGAGACCTGATAGAAACTGTCAAAAAAAAAAAAAAAAGTGAAAAGCTGAAAAGCTCAGAACACCCACGGGCCCAGAGAAAGGTCAGTGTGAGCGCAGCAGCTGTTGCATCTGGTGCCAGGGGCCCTGGCTGTCGTCTTCTACACCCAGGCAGCGGAGGCCTCCCTGATCAGCCCCACCTAGGAAAGCCAAATCTGCGCTTAAAGGGGACTGGCTTGTTTCTGGTCGGGAATCTTGCTCTTGGTGGGCAAAGCTCTCTCTTACATATGCATGGAGGGCGGGGGGGAAGGGGGCAGAGAGTGCCACCGCGGGTTCCACTGGCTCCAAAGGAAGGGGCTGGCGGCCGCAGCCTGAGCCTCCATGTTGAGAGAACCACGCGCGCTTCTTTGCAGAGGCAGGCGGGGGCCTTGGCTGCCAGGGACCCCGACAAGCCGCGACTTGAGCTGTGCCTTCGAGCCTGGCTTGGCTTGAGAGCGGCACCGGGGAGGGCGGGCGATCCCGGCACGGGGGTGCGACGGGAGGCGAGGGGAACAGCATGGGCGAAGGCACGAAGGAAGAATGAATCTGCTGCGCGTGGAGAATGGCATGGAGACTCCCCTGATTGGCGCGGGGAGCGCCGGCGGGGGGATGGCGGCCGCGGTGATTGGACGGCTGAAGTGGGGCCAGATTTGGAGGGCTTCGCATGCCGGCCGAGGAGCACGCAGCCCCGCGCTCACCGGCGATTTCCGCTCCCGGCCGCATCCCCTACAAGGTGGTTAATCCCAACGGGTGTTTGCCTTCGGGGGCTTCGGAGAAGCCAGCGGCGTACGCGCTTACCTGCCCCGGTCCTCCTCACCGGCCCCGGGAGAAAGCCATCCTCCCGGGTGGAGGGGAGGGGAAGGGGGTCATGCGGATGCATTTGACTTTCCTGGCTTTGAAGATGGGGGAAAAGAAATCCCATTTCCACGCCAAACATTAAATTCGGTTTCTCCTCTCCCTCCTCCTCCTCCTCCCTCGGGCCCTCTTTCTCTCGCCAGCACCTCCCCCACGTTTTCCTGCCCCCTCCACCCGCGCGGCCAGTGGCCTCCTCGCCCGGCGGCGGCGGCGCGCGTTCCGGGCCCGCCTGGCCCGCGCCCGCCCTCCGCCCCCCGGGCGCCCCCCTCCCAGCCCCCCGCGCCCGCGCCGGGTCACCCGCACACGCGGGTCCACGCCCCCCCGCCCGGCCGAGCGGCCGGTGTTTTGCCGTCTGCGCCGGGCCGCAGTGCGGCTGCGCGCACGGGCTGCCTCCGGGCTGGCAGCGCAGCGGCGGCCGCGCGGCGGCGGGGCCGGGAGCGAGCGGCGGCGGCGGCTTGGGGAGTGGCGTGGAGCGGAGCCTGGGGCTGCAGCCGCGCGTGGCTCCCGGAGGAGGAAGCCCCAGGGGCAGGAAAGGAAGGCCGGGCCGTGAAGTCCCTGAGCAACCATTCTCCTTGGACCGGGGGGAGCCTCGCCCCCCCGACCTCGTCTTCTGACGCCCCCTCCTCACCCCCCCTAGCCGCGGCCGCTGACGAGAGGAGGCGGCGGCGGGGGGCTGAGGGGCGCCGCCATGCCTCTCCCGCGGTGAAGCGCCCCAGCCGTCAGGAGCTCCTCGGTCTCCCCGGTGATGTCCCCCAGGCGGCAGGCGAAAGCGACTCACTCGAGCCCTGGGGTAAAGGCCTAGCTTATCCAGCTTCCTTCCTCCTCCTCCTCCTCCTCCTCCTCCTCCTCCTCCTCCTCCTCCTCCTCCTCGTCCCCTCCCCCTCCTCCTCCTCTCCCCCTTCGACCTCCCCTCCCCGCCTCTCCCCTCACCCTTCCCCGCGCCCCCATCTCCCCTGCCTCCCTCCCACCCTCCAGCAGCGATGGCAGAGGAACAACAACAGCCGCCGCCGCCGCCGCCGCAGCCCGATGCCCATCAGCAGCCTCCCCCCAGCACCCCCAGCCCGGGGGTGGCTCTGCCAGCCCTGGTGCCGGGGCTGCCAGGGACAGAGGCCAGCGCCCTGCAACACGAGATCAAGAACTCCATCTGGTAAGAGGATCCACCATCGCGGGGTGCAGCAGCCCGGGCACATTTCTGCTGCAAAGGGGGTGGGGGCGGCGGCGGCGGGCGGGCGGGGAGCGGCGGGCGCCCTCGCTGAACGTGGGGGTCCAGGGTCAGATGCATATTCATGGGGCCTCGGGAGGGTGGGAGACGCGCCTCGGCTCCGGGTCTGCCGAGCCCCCCCAGGCGTGCACCCCCTCCTCCGCGGGGAGGGCAGATAAACAAATTATTTGTGGTTTTCACTTGAATACGGGTCGGAATTAAGTCATCTGGCGTGATGATAGCGTGAATTTGGGACCGAGGGATGGGAGATGTGTTTACTCCTTGTTGCAGTCGTACGGGGAGGAAGAAGTGTATGGTGAATTTTCACCAGACACCGTGCGTAAGAATATTCATAGGCAGCACGAAGCCTAACGTGCCTCTTCCTTTCAGTTGGTGTAGCTGCTGTTTCTGAATGTTTTTGCTTTCTTTATTCAGAGATTCAGTTTCTCTCCCAGGGAGTTCATTCTTTGCATTGATTGTCAAGAAAGGGCTTCTTTAGGATAAGGTATTTTTTAAAGGTGGTAGTTTACACTGTAAAATGTTGTGTGTGTTTTTTTAATTTAAAAAGATATCTTTAATTTAAAATAAATGTTTTACCAGCTCGTGTGTGTTTTTTAGAAACCATAGATAAAATACCCTTTGCTATTCCTTGTACGAGAATTTCCAATGTTTCCGCATTAGATTAAACTCTGAAAGACTGGTGCCAGCCTTTTAATAAGTACACCGAGTTAAGTCTGTCCTTCTAGAGCCATTGCAAATATTCTTTGAACATGAACTTGCATTTTTTAAAACTGACATTTTTTTAAAAAGTGTAGTGCTATTTTAAAAATGGAAAGCAATATTTGGAATTTGGTTTCAGAGACTACTTTTAATAGAACTTTTAAAATAGAATTGTGGTATAAAAAAGCTCTGATTTAAAAAATGAAATCTTGCACGTCCATCATTGAATATGACTACTAAAATATCAAAACTCCTTTTATATTGCAATTTAAAAAGAAATGTATCGTAAAATAACTGACATTGCAGTACAATATTTACACTTTTGAAAACAGTGACAATTTCTAAAATACAAAATTAAGGTTTGTTATATAGTAATTTCCATTTTTTTCTTGGTGTATATCCATATTGTCATGATGCTAATATGAAGTAGGTCAGTGCAGGCTTTAATAGTTTTATACTAGCAGTAGTGGGCAGCTGAGTGATGCTTTCAGTTTTAATTTTAAAATGAAGTTTAAATGTTTTAAAGGTAATTTTTTAGACTTTGACAATAGTCATGTTGTGGCAACTTGAATAGGTCAGGAAAATAGTAATGTGTGTATACTGTATGAGTGAGTGTGTGTGTGACAGGGAGAGGGAGAGTGAGAGGAAGAGAGAGGGGGGGGAGAGAGAGAGAGAGAGAGAGAGAGAGAGAGAGAGAGAGAGAGAGAGAGAGAAGGCTTTATTCTTCAATGGTGATACCCTCAGCTCCCTATTGAAGCTGTAATTTAAAGGAAGAGATGGTTAAGCTTCTGCTCACCAGAAACCAGAATGCCCCCCACCCCCCATTAAGTAACTTGATGTAACTTAAGTGTCCCTGAAATCATCATTAAATTGAATAAGCACTTTGTTTTTTTTCATTCGGGTAAGGGGCACCCAAATTAAAAAAGACTAAAATCTTTTAAGAAAGACATATTTAAAAAGTTGAATTAGTGATGTATATTTTGACTTATTATGAGAGCAATAGGGGAAAAGAAACCTTCATTTTATAGTATTTTAAAAATAAGAGTAAGTTGTATAGATAACTGACTGAAGTGTTTGAATAATAATGATCGTGGAGTGCTCTTTTTGGTAAATCATGTGATTTAATAATTCTTTCACTGATAATTTATGTTTACACATCCATTACAATTTAACTCCACTGACTTTAATGTGAGAAAACTTATCCTGAAGCAGAGTGCACTTTAGGTTTTGATACTTGCTCTGGAAAAATAATGGCCAACAAAGACTTTAATTTGCAAATGTACAATTTTAATCTTTATTTTTAAATTATAATGGCACACTTACTGGCATTTAATTTTCAACTTTAGAAATCCTATTTGCAAAAATTGCTTCTTTATAATATATTTAAAACTTCGGAAAAACATTAGTGATCATAAACAACATTAGGGGATATATTTAATATATAGTCCCATGTCCGATGTTCCACAAGACTGGATTTATAGATTCATCAAGTAATATATAAAGACATTTAAAAGTGAAATACCTTCAATACCATCTATGAAATAGGGTGTCCCAAAAAAAGTATATAAACTTTAATAACAGATAGCTCAATTTTGAAAATGAAATTTCCTTGAATAAACACTGCCTTTATAATTATTCAAAGTGTATGTATATATTTTTTGGGATACTATATATATATATATATATATATATATATATATATATATATACCATGTATATATATATATGTTAAATTAAAATCTCTTTTAATAGATAAGATTGCAATTCTTTAGGCGTCTCATTTTACATTTCTTTCTTTTTAAAAAAAATATATTTCATTGATTTTTTGTAGAGAGGAAGGGAGAGGGATGGAAAGTTTAGAAACATCAATGAGAGAGAAACATGGATCAGCTGCCTCCTGCACACCCCTTACTGGGGATGTGCCCACAACCAAGGTACATGCCCTTGGCCAGAATCGAACCTGGGACCTTTCAGTCCACAGGCCGAAGCTTTATCCACTGAGCCAAACCGGTTAGGGCTCATTTTACATTTCTTGAAGTAACAATGCCTTCTTATCAATTTTTTTTATCACCTGATAATATTCTGAGAGATTATCAGTTTTGTTGCTTCCTATATCAATCTTTGGTAACATTACTAAGGAGAATTTTAAATTACATTAAACAGAAATAGCCGAACATTACTAATGACAGTTTAAAATCACATTAAGTAGAAATTGTTAAATGAGTTTTGCATTTAAGGTTGATCCCAGAGTATATTGGACTTGCAGATCACAAACATGTCTGTACTTGTTCTCCTATTCTGCAAATATAAATATAGTATGCGATGTCGGCCTTTAGCTGGACAATAGAGTTATTTATTATCTCAGTTCATAATTACTTATTTTTGTTTGTTAAACTAAAGTGATGTTTGTCAAAAGTATGTCCATGATAATTTCAAGCATCAAATTAGTCTTTGAAAAAGATTAAGTAGATGGTAAGTAATGGATCAGAAATTATATTTCTTAAGAATTGGAAATACGTATTTTAAAGATAGTTCTAGAAAATAAAGCTGCTACTAACTTGATAGTGGTGTTATATTTGTTTAATATATTTATGACTATCTTTAAATGAAGTCCAAGTTAACAAGCCGGCATGTACCTTTCTTGACCTTCCTCATTCCCAATCCATAGACTCTAGGTTGCTTATATTACTCACTTGAAAGGGAATTTATTTGCAGAAGTGTGTTTAATACTGAATATACTGTAAGAAATGTTACGTATATTTTCTAAGCAATAGAATTATTATAAAAACTTTTCATAAAAAAAGAAAACTAGTAACCTGTGTCCTTTTCGTAAATGAATATTCATAGTGACAGCCTAAAACAAAGCCGCAACCTAATCCCACTGCAAACTGCTTTTACTTACATCGCACCCCTCTTTAGTTATCTAAAAAAAGAATACCAAGGCAAGTTTTTCTTTCCTCTTATCTCCAAGTGTCTTAATAGGTGTTGTTTTTTTTCTATTTAGCTTAAACAAGCAAAAATTTACTAAGTGTTTTTCTTTGTGTTTTTGAAGCAGGTTTTACTTGAAACCCTGATAGAATAAAATTGCCGTGGAAAAAATAGAATAGAAAAAATTATATTTGCATTCTATTCTGCCTGTTTGTGGTTATTTTTAAGAATAATCATACCTACATGGGCAGGAGCGATTAACATACTTGCAATTAGGCTATAATGTGTAGACTACAAACCTTTTCCTAGAAATTCAAAAGAATCCCCGATGTTTTATTGTAGATAATGTTCTAATACTGTATTTACTCAACAAACAAATTCAGGGATTCTTAAAAGAATTAGTGGTTATTAACCATTGTTTTTATTTATGTAACTTTATTTTCAAGTAAGGCCTTGTAAACCACTTCTTAAAACAGTCTTAGAAGTTGTGTCATTGCTCTACCCACTTCATAAGAGTGAAATTGAATGGCAGGTAAACTATAAGATTCCTTTGATTCATTATCAGACCTGGAAGCATTGCAGGGACCAGAGCTCCTTGTCTTTATTCAGTCTTGTGAGTCATAGATTTCCGAATCTGGCACATTTTAGATTTACAACTATAATCAAAGTAGAATTATACATGTGGGCCATTAGGGATGTTATCTAAATTCTAATTTAATCCCACATTGAGCAATTTTGTTTAACTTTCTTATTTCTCAGTTACAGTGAGCAAAGTATGGTGATCCTAAGGTTTACATAGTGATTCCATATTAGTCCTGATTTCTGTCCCCTGTCTTAGAACTTAGTAGTGTTGTCCTTGGTTCTGGGTCAGGCAGTTTATTAACTCTGTCTGAGAAACAGTTATATTTTCTTCAACTGCAGTGGGAAACATTTACTGTAAAGCTCCTAACTGTGAAGTTTACTTTAACCGTAGCCCATGATCTTCATTTTACTTTAAAGTTAGAGACTGACTAGTACATCCACTGGCTTTCATATATTTTCCATTAATTGGTTGACATGCTATCTGCCCTGAGTTCAGTCTGTCTTACATACCAAGCACACCAAAAACTTAAGGTGCTTTTTGCTTGTCTATATTGAGGCCAGCTGTGATGGTTGCATCCCAACACTAAGTGTTTCTGATTCCAGAAAGAAGGCAGTTCCTGTTCTCCTCTATGATTTGAAACTGATGAAATTGTCTGCTCTATTGACCAGAAAGGCAAGTTAAGCAATTTCAAGCCCCTTGACTTTCTGGCCTTGTTTAGCTTAGGCAACGTGTATGTGTTTGTGTGTTTATGTATGTTTGCATAAATAATTGACCAATTTGCTTTCCTCATTGGGAGTTGTCTTTAATGATGTTATGTACAGAGCTGATTTAGTTTCTATATCACTATTATTTTTTGGTTGTATTGGGGGAAATGAGCTTCACAGTGATAGAAAAAACAGAAGTGTCTCATTTGTTGTGAAACATGCTTTGAATAAAAACTTATGTCTAGTCACGTTTTTATATTAGAAAAATAATGTTGCACATTGAAAAGTGTTCAAATGAAAATAATTAAAATGAAATGTTGACATTTGCTCAAATTTGAGCACTTTGTGCAAGATCATTGTGTAAGTACTCGCCTGAGTACCTGCTATATATGAAGTACTATGCTAGAAACTGGCATTTGAGGAATGTCCATTTACTTGTAATATTAACCTAAGCAAAAATGTGCAATAAAATATCTCTTTTATTCAGTCAGGGGACCAGGGAAGGAGGTGACAAGTACAAGAGTGTTAATTGTGGGAAAAATAGACCTTAGTTTCCTTGTCTAGAAAATGAAAGGTTCAATTAGATGACCTTGCAAGTTCCTGTAGGTTAAATTATGACTCTTGTTACTAAATTAATATTGACCACAATAAGAAAGCATACCATAAGCACAGTGAAAACTAACAGCATTAACTAATCATAGGCAATCAGCAGAACATTTTCACTGAAGGGATTATTAGGATTTGTCAGCCTTCCCTGGGGTTTTAGCTCTGGAAGACTATCTGAAGGTGTTATTCACTTATTGTTACCTTGTGTAAGAGTTCTTTTTTGTGAAATTCAGTCTGCAAATATTTACTGGGCATGTATTTCATTTAAAGTTAGGAGTTGTTGCTGATTATACAAAAATAATGTATGTAAAGCTATGTGGTATCCCTGTTGTTGGGAAGTATAATAGTTGTTAGTTGAGAGATTGCACTGGGGGGTGGGGGTGGTATTTGTGTGCTTGATTTGTTTATAAACTGGTGCTCAATTCTTATAAACACCTCATACAGGAACTTTTTTCTATAGTAATGATTTAATATTTTTCAGGCAGTGGTGAATATTATATTGTAAATTTGGTTATGTAAATAAGAAAGGTGTGTATTCTTTGCAGAATAATTCAGGCTAGGGTAGACGTTTTAATGTGTAGTTGTGACAGAATATTCTTTAAGAACAAGACAATGAGATGGTTACTACTCCATATCGCCCACAAAACTAGACCACTCTTATCCAGTGCCTCCCTTTCCATCAGTCTTTCTGTATCTAGTTTCTTTCTCTTCTGCTTTCTCAAGGGTTCTAAGAGTTCAGGTTAAAGATGAGCATCATGGAGCAGTAGGAAGAAGAATCTTCCTGCCTTGGGCAGGATAGTAAATAAGGAACAATAAGCTCTGAAGTCTAATGCACTTGATTGCTGACTATGAGATTAAGATAGTTAACACTTAACTTTAACCCACATGAATAAAAAGTAAAATGAATAATTTTTTTTCTTGATGCATTTACTTTTTTTCTGTTTCATGGCTATGTGCCTCCAATTTATAAGAGGAAATAGAAAACAATGAGGCTTGGTTAATTATGCACACAGTACCTCTATCAGGCATCTATAAGGTAACTCATATATACATTACAAAACATTGTGTGGGAGGTGGCATTTTGTACTTGTCATATCATAAACTGAAAGCACATAGATATTGCTCCCGAATCTCTTATTTGGTTTTTGAATTCAAAGAGTGAGAGGTCAGAATGACAGATTGCAGTCTGTCATGTCTTAGAATTTTGGAAAATAAGAATCCATATGCTGTGAAATACCATCTCCTGCAAATAGCCTTATCTAATATGTGTGTGTGTGTGTGTGTGTGTGTGTGTGTGTGTGTGTGTGTGTGTGTGTGTATTTTAAACAGAATTTATTCATAATCTGGGTTTGGATAGCAAGGGTTCATGTGGCAAAAGGTACTTTCTTGCTCATTCCAACAAAGGATTAGCAAATTTACTTGAATTTGAATGCTAAATCTGATTAATTAGTAATGCTTACCAAGGGCATAGGAATAGGAAGTGATGGTAGTACATATGTACTATAATTATCTACCCCTTGCTTTCTGAAATCTGTAGTTTTTAGAATTTGAGTTCTATTATAGGTACAACATCAGAACTATTGGTTATCTTAGAGGGTATTAGTCCCTAGGGCTATGTGTTTACATTTTTCTACTTGTATTTTTTTCTTTTTCTTTTTTTATGACTTTCCTACTTTGGTCACCTGATACTGCCAAGTAGCTATAGGATGAGAATAGGGAGATTACTGTATGAAGTGGGTACTTCAGTTTGCACTATTCATAACCCTTTTTCTTTGCTTTAATTATCTTGTATCTCTAATTATGTGCTGGTCTCTTTACCTGCTACCTTAAAAACCTTTCTCTTTTTTTCTACTGATATAAGTGTCTAATTTGAAGATCCAGCTCATGTGCTACCCTTCAATGAAACTTTTTCCAACTCGCAGGGAACAATGACCTGAGTTGTATAAATTAATTTTTTTTCTAGTAGTTTAGACTGGCCTTATCTGAGATTAGTCTATTTTAGCGAATTTTTACTGAATTAATGAAATACTCCCTATGTAAACATTTCTAATATGTAAAGTTCATAGGAATTCAGAGACTGTATATGCCTGAAACAAAGCAATCACTACATAATAAGTAATTTATAATATGACAATAAAATATTGTGGCGTAGCCAAGAATTTGCTATTGTTTTTTTTCAGTATATATGAAATTTTAAAAATTTAATTAGATAAATTAAAGTTTGGAGTAAAGTTGGTGCTTTTGGGAAATTTATTTGAATAAGATGCTTTAGTTGATGTGAATCACTTGCCTAATTTGATTGCAGTCATTAGATTTATGCAATGTGATCTAAAAAATTAACTGTCAGATTAGTAATCCCTTTTTCTGAAGGAGGAGATATTAGCAAGGAGTGTGTGGCCAAATTCTGTACACACACATTTTAAAGAAGTGAGAAGGTCAAAAACGAATCCTGAGTTTACAGAAGATAGTGGTCAAGATAGTGGAATTTCTACCAGTATCAATCCTTTTACCTAAATTTTAATGTACATACAAAGGTAGAAGAATGAATGTAAAGTAATAATGGAGAAGAAAAAAAAGTTGGGGGTGGGTGGGAACTCGGGCAGAGGACCAGGAGCAATCTCTAGCAGTCTAAGCAGTCTTGGAAGAGGACTGTGTTCCCTGAATTGACTCTCAGTGACAGACGGCACTTCATGAAGAGTATTAGAATATTTGGTGAGGGGTCCTCTCATTCAGCCCATATCTCCTGTATCTTGGCACCTATCGATGTACTTTTCCATTATCAGAGGCAGTTTATTTTCCCCTTTTGGATTCATCTCTTTCCATGTATTTATGGAATTTATTCTAACATATACCCTGTTTCTGTCAGCATTATCAAATTGTTTTTTCCCATTGGCTGCTTTTCCTGTTACTTTGTACATTCTTATGACGTCCTTAAAGCAGCAGCAAACAACCTTGGAGAAAAGGTTTTGCAGTAAACAAAGAGTTGATCTCTCAGTGACCTAAAGAGTTCATTCATAGTCCTAAGAAAAAAATGTCATTAGGTAAGTGAATGAATAATGTAAATACTCATTTTGTAAGATGACATATAAACAGTTAAAATGCAAAAATCATTACTGTCAGTGATAAAAAAATAAAGCAGAAAACTACTATTTTTAAAAAATATGTTTTTATTGATTTTTAGAGAGAGGGGAGGAATAGAGAGATAGACACATCAGATGAGAGCTACATCATCAATCAGCTGTCTTCTGCACACCCCCTACTGGGGATTAAGCCAGCAACCAGGGCATATGCCCTGACTGGAATCAAACCAGTGACCGCTTGGTTCATGGGCAGACATTCAACCACTGACCCACAGTGGTTGCCGGGCAGAAGACTATTTTTGACCACTAAGAAAAAGATTGAAGAACTATAGTAACCATTCGCTAGTTGATCTTGTCCAGGGTTTTGCTGTTTTCCATATTCCTTTCTCTCCCCTCCAGTCTCTCAATTTCTATCCTGTTGTACAATATGTAAGCCCACTCATATTTTTGGTGGAATAGTTGTGAACATACATCTTACAAGCGTTAACTGTATTTGCACTTAGGTGGTAGAACAATGTATGATATTTTTCGCCCTACTTTATTATATTTTCCAAATGTTTTTGAATGAGCGAGTGTTATTTTTAGTTTGGAAAAATACCCGAACAAGTAAAATAATGCCCTTTGTCTGTCCTGCTGCTTTTCCTTTTAGCTGACGTCTGTCCACCAGGCTTCCACCCCCACACACTGATAGATCTTCTCTCTGCTCTTGTCCCTTTTAACTCTTGCAGCCTGGCTTCCTGCTTTTCTTGCCAACTCAGTGGCCCTTTTTCAGTCTTTATCTTTCATTACGACTCTAACTTTTCTTGTCATTATGATTTCTTTGCACTTTTGAAATTCCCATTCATTCCTTTTTCAGAGCTGCCTTTGTATCAGTTACTCTGCCTGGCATTGGGGATTCCATGAGCAAGAATGTGAAATCCTGTTTCATGGACCTTACCTCTGATTGATTGACATTTTATTTTTCCTGCTCCCTTCTCAGTGGTTCTCAACCTTCCTAATGCTGCGACCCTTTAATACAGTTCCTCATGTTGTGGTGACCCCCAACCATAAAATTATTTTCGTTGCTACTTCCTAACTGTAATTTTGCTACTGTTATGAATCGTAATGTAAATATCTGATATGCTATATGTGTTTTCCAATGGTCGCGACCCACAGGTTGAGAACCGCTGCTTTAGATGCTCTTTAATTGTGAATATCCAGACACTTATTTCTCAGCCATCTATTGTTTTTCTCTTTTCACTTTGCTAAGATCAAGAAATAATTGGGCTGGGCTTGGCCAGTGTACTTAGTTGGAGTGTTGTCTGTGCAATAAAAGGTCGCAGGTTTGATTCCCTGTCAGGAGGGCACATACCCAGGTTGCAGGTTCAATCCCCATCAGGGTGCACGTGGGAGGCAATTGATGGATCGATGTTTCACTCTTATATCAATATTTCTCTCTTTCTCAAATCAATAAAGTCATGTCCTTGGGTGAGGATTAAAAAAAAAAGAAGAAGGAATAGATGGGCTGAACAGACAACTCTACCATATCTACTCATTCATTCACCAGAATACAGGGAGCTACCACTATTATATTAAACTTGGCATTTTCATAGTAATCCTTCTGTGCCATGGTGCTTTGCTACCTCAATTTGCTTTCATTTCCAGTTCTACTTTTGGTAGTAGATATCACTGTTCCTTCAGTCTATCAGACTCGCAGTAATGATTTCATATTTGATTTTTCTCTCATTCCCATGCCCAGTATTTTAACAAGTTGCCAAGTTTGCATTGTCACTTGAGTTCCTCCTTACTTTCCTACTTATACTCCAGGACCATAATTCAGTGCTTTACCGTTTCATTCCTGGATTATTATAGCAGCAACATAGCTGCCCTCTGCTCCCCAAACCCCACTGAACTATGCTGTATATTGCTGCCAGAATAAATCTAAAATATCCTTTTTCATGTAGTCCCCTTCTAAAAAACATACAACTTCACCTTACCCACCATGTCATGTCTAAAGATTTTCGTCAGGTTTCAATGTGGGTGTAATCTAGCCTAATACAATCAATCCAACCCTATTTCTTGCTGTAAACCAACATTTAACTCCACTTCAGTCGAGTGGACGCTTCACTGTCTGCCTTTTATTTTGTGGTTCTGCTTTTATTCCTGCTTTATATTTTTGTGGAATCTCCACTTCCCTGTCTCCAAAACCTACTTAATCATATTTTAACCGTTTTAAGTCATAGCTCAAATTACAGCACTTTAAACATTCTTTAGCTACTCTAGTCCAAATTGGCCTTTTCTTGATCTCATGTATAGTGAGTTCTGTACAATTAAGCACTTAAGCACTTTTAATATTTTTTAGTATGCTGTTGTTGTTTTTGTCAATTTATATTTTTCAATTACAGTTGACATACAAGATTATATTAGTTTTATTATTATCTTTTAAAATATATTTTATTGATTTTTTACAGAGAGGAAGGGAGAAGGATAGAGAGTTAGAAACATTGATGAGAGAGAAACATCAATTCAGCTGCCTCCTGCACATTCCCCACTGGGGATGTGCTTGCAACCAAGGTATATGCCCCTGACCGGAATCGAGCCCGGGACCATTCAGTCCACAGGCCGACGCTCTATTCACTGAGCCAGACCAGTTAGGGCTATATTAGTTTTAAGTATACACTTGTGGAGGTGGATGGGTGGTGCTCTGATGTGTTCTGAAGCTGTCCACCAGTTGCACTAGCTAAGGGGCTTCCCAGGAGGTGCAGGCTATGGTCAGCTACTACTTGTGTTCTGCCTGGGGCTACCTAGCATGAGCTACAAAGCAATCTGCAGATGACTGCTACTTCTGCTGGGCTTAGAGGTGCTCAGGAGAGGTCAAGCTGCAAACCAAGGCTGGCTGCCGCTAGTCGGGCCTGGGTCCATTTAGCAAGAGATATGGTGAATGCCGAGGCCAGATGCTTGTTCAAGAGATTTTAGGAAAATCTGAAGCTTGAGCCAAGACAGGCCATTCATAAGAAAAGGAGTCAGCAAGCTTTCTCTGCAAAGGACCAGATAGTAAATATTTTTGGCTTAAATATTTTTTGCTTTGGAGGACATAGGGTCTCTGTTGTATCAAGAAAGTAGCCAGGGACAATATATGAAGGAATGGATATGGCCAGATTTGTTCCACTGCTGGCAGGATTTGGCTCTTGGGCAGCAGTTAATGGACTCCTATATCCCATCACCGGGAAAACTGCTCAAAGAATACAAATAATCATTTCAATTTTCACTCCCTTTTATTGACAAACAGTAGATGATAGTCATCTGCTTAATATTACTTATATTGTAATTCTCCCTTGGATAAACCAAGGATGATGTGAAAGCATATTAGAATGCAAACTGAGTGAGGAATACTCTTAACTCATCTCCCAGTGATGATGATAAAGTATATTGACTTTTGGTTTCTGGCCTGACACATTTAAAAAGCTTGGGAGGCCTCACTCCTGTCAGTACTAGGAAAAAAGCTGAACAAACTGAAAATCAACAACTCTTCATTAATGCATCAGAGAATTGAGGTCACAGGGCCGTGGAAAACAGAGGCAGACAGGCAAATAGAGAGAATCACAGCTTACAGATAGATGGCAGAAGCCCAGGAGTAGAAGCCCAAAGCTAAAGCCACTATAGATAGTAGCACTGTAAACTATAATTTGCTGGAGGCTTAGTGTGAGCTAGCTTGAGAATGTCCTGCTTTTAGGGAAATCCCCACATCTTCCTGAGTTTTACCTCCAGAAGCCCTACCTGGTTCTCCCTGTGAGATGTGAGAAAAATCTCTTATTTTCTACATGGGGGGAGGAGGGGTGAGAGAGGTAGTGGGAAGAGGCAAAAAGTAACCATCCTATATAATAAAAGGGTTATATGCAAATCGACCGAATGGTGGAATGACCGGTTGCTATAATGCACTCTGACCACCAAGGGGCAGACTCTCAACGCAGGAGCTGCCCCCTGGTGGTCAGTGCGCTCCCACAAGGGGAGCACCGCTCAGCCAGAAGCTGGGCTCACGGCTGGAGAGGACAGCAGTGGTGGTGGCAGGAGCCTCTCCCACCTCTGTGGCAGCACAAAGGATGTCCGACTGATGGCTTAGGCCTGGGAACAGGTCTAAGCCGTCAGTCGGACATCCCCCGAGGGCTCCCGGACTGCGAGAGGGGACAGGTCGGGCTGAGGGACTCCCGGAATTCACGATTTTCGTGCACTGGGCCTGTAGTTTTTAAATAACCTAGAGCTCTCTCTTCTCTTTAACAAGGCCTGCCTTAAGGGAACCTGTTTTACCACAGTCTAACCAACTGGAGGTTGGGAAATACCCAATTCCAGGCCTCTCTAATCTTCCATGTGGGGGAAGGGAATCACAAGACAATAGCATCCCTCACCCTCACTTTATCATCACATTAGTAGGTATAATAATAGGATAACTGATGAAACAACCATAAACCTCAGACTAAGCTTTAATATGAAACAGAAACTATGGACATTGGCTTTTGTTTTGGGCTTGATGAAGACAAGATTGGACTTTTTCCATGGTGGAATGGATGGAGATGGGAAATTGGAAACCCAGGAATGGCAACCTTTTATTTCCATCCAAATAAATCTTGCCACATCACAGTCTTCCGTGCATGGGTCTGTGAAGTGATTTTCTCGTGGAAGAACATGATTTCCACTGACATTGCTAGTATACCTGTTTTGCAAGAAATGTTAGAAGTTCTATAGAGAAGGAAACTGATATAGGTCAGAAACTCAGATCTATATAAAGAAGAGTGAGGCCTGGCTGGTATGGCTCAGTTGGGTGAGCATCTTCCCTGCACCAGGAGGTTGCTGGTTTGATTTCAGTCAAGGGACATACCTGGGTTGCAGGCTCAATCCCCAGTAGGGGGCGTGCAGGAGACAGCCCATCCACATTACTCCCTCTCCTTGATGTCTCTATCTCTCACTTCCTTTCCCTTCCCCTCTCTGAAGTCAATAAAAACATATTTTTTTAAAAAAATAACGAAGAGTAAAAAGGAATAAATGAAGATAAAATCTTCATTATGTTTACTTGCTCTAACAGATAAGTTTGTTTTTTTGTGATTATAGCTTATGGATAAGTGAAATGAATGATAGCAGTGTTATAAGGGATCAGGGGAGGAATTGAGCATAATCTTAAAAGGTACTTGCACTAACTGTGAAGCAGTATAGTGTTTGCAAAGTAGAGTTGGATTAGTTATAAAAGAACATTGAAAACTCTAGAGTAACCCCTAAAATAATTTTATTTTTATTTTTTTAATAATTAGTTTTATTTTATTATATTTTATTAATTTTTTACAGAGAGGATGCGAGAGGGATAGAGAGTTAGAAACATCGATGAGAAAGAAACATAGATCAGCTGCCTCCTGCACACTCCCTACTGGGGATGTGCCCACAACCAAGGTACATGCCCTTGACCGGAATCAAACCTGGGACCCTGGAGTCTGCAGGCTGACGCTCTACCCACTGAGCCAAACCGGTTAGGGCCTAAAATAATTTTAAAAGGAAGTATAATTAATATGTCAAGAGACCAGAGAAAAAAGAATCATATAAAATGTAGAATAAAATCAGAGAAGGCAGAAATAGAAGACAAAAAGAAAAAAGAAAGAAAGAAAGGAAGAAAAAGGACAATGAATAGAACTTAATTACAAATATGGTATATATTAATCACTTTAAATGTGAATGTTCTAAATATACCAGTTTAAAGACAGATACTATCTAAATAGATTAAAAAACACACAAGACCCAACTATATGTTGTCTACACGTATATCATTCACAGACTTTGGTACTTCATCATTTAGTAACCAATTATTTGTAACATACTTCAGAACATTTGCTATAAGGGTTGCAAGCAAATGGTGAGGTACTTAAATTATAAAGAACTCAAGGGAAAATGGCCATATTTTGTGCCCAGTTTAGTATATAAATTATATAATTTCCTTCATTTAGAATTAATTTTACAAGTAATTATTTAGCACTTCTTATGTAGATTCTGTTTTTTTTAAAAACTGCGTGAATAATGTACATACCATTAAATTTGCCTGTTTTAAGCATGTACTTCAGTGATTTTTAGTTATGCATTCATTACCATGATCTGATTTTAGAATGTTTTGATTTCTTTTTAAAGCATTTGAAAAGTGAATTATATTGACTGACTGGATTGATTAGAAGTGGAAAGGTTATTTAATTGTAGCATTGTAGGTTCAAAGGCAATAGGAGAGGTAGAGTTTTTGTTTTACTAGTATATGTGGATGAGACTTAACAATAGGACATGGGTTTCTAGAAACTTAAAAGATGAAGTTGCTCTTGGTTTTTTGGTGTTTTTTTTCTCTCTCTGAGGTCTTTCCTAAAGTCTTTTTATCCTCTGTGGATCAGGCTTTCATTACTTTAGATGTGACAAAAAGCTCTCTTCTATTTAGATACTTACTATTAAAAGAATTAATTAAATGCTGCTTTGAGCTTCATTATAACTGGTCAAATACTTGTGTGAGTCTTATTCCTGTGGCGCACATTATTTTCAGACATTTCTACTTCACATATTTGTAATTATAGAGCACAATGTGAACTGTCACTTTTCTGTAATATTTTAATACAGTGAGTTGATTGTACTTTCTTTAATTTTCTCTTTAAGATGGTTAGAAAATTTCTCTGCCAAGCATGAACACTTAACAAAATAGAGTTACTTTATTTTAAAAACCGTGCATATGTGACAGTTTTAAAGAAAAATAATCAGAATCACAAAGAAGTAGTCCAGTGCAGTGGTATACTGGTAAGTCATTGTAATACATTCTGAAATTAGTTGCCTGGGTTTGCTACCCAAATCACATAATCTTTTGATGTTGTTTCCTTTTTCAGTAAAATAGAAATAGAAATAGTGCCTATCTCATAAGGTTGTAGTGAAGATTAAATGAGATAATTCATATAAAACATTTAGTATAAAATCTGGCATATGGTAAGTGTTCAATAAACATTGGCTGTTATTTTTTAACCACAATAAAATTCAAAGAACTTACCATCTGTTTATAAGATTATATGATTATTTCTGAATCTTATTACTCTATTACTGTGCCTATAATAGAGGGAACCACGATGATATTTGAAGAAAGAGTTTTTCCAGGCTGAAGAAATAGCAAATGCAAAGGTAGGGAGAAGGCCTCTCCAGGACGCTAATTGGCAAAAGTATGATGGAGTGTAACTAATCTTAGAGGTAGTGGAGGGGCAGATTTGTGTAGGGCCTTGCAGGTCTAATAAGCACTGAGATTTAGGCTTTATTCTGAGATGAGAGCCATTGGAAGGCTCTGAGCATAGGAGTAACATGACCCAACTGGTGATTTAAAAAGCTCAGGTGTGGCTCAGTGGTTGAGTGTGGACCCATGAACCAAGAAGTCATCGGTTTGATTCCTTGTCAGGGCATATGCCCAGGGTTTGGGCTCCATCCCCAGAAGGGGGGTGTAGGAGGTAGCCGATAGATGTATCAGTGTTTCTATCTCTATCCCTCTCCCTTCCTCTCTCTCTAAAAAATCAGTAAAAACCTTTTTTTTTTTTTTTTTAAAGGCTCAGTAGGCTGTTGCTATGTTGAAAAGAGACTATAGAGGAGCCAGGGCAGAAACAGGGAGAACAGGTTATGATAGGTTACTGACATTTTACATTAGGGGTATGTGTGTGTGTAAAAGATGAAATAAATACTTTGAAATAGTTGTTAAATAGTGGTCTCAGGGTGTTGCAGTTAGCTTGAGTGATTTCATTTTCTTTATACTGTTCTTTTATAAATAATTTAACTTAAGTATTTTTATAAGCATAAACAATTTATAATTTTCTTTAAATAGAGCTGTAATAAAAAATTATGCAACATATTAGACTCTGATTAGAGGGACATATTTGCATATTAAGTACAGTATCATAAGTGCTGTTACTAAATTTGCAAGATTTGCCTTCAAAGAGACCAAATGTTCATAATCTGTCTATTGGAATATAGTGATGTATTAGCAATTTGGAATAAATAACCTAACTAAATTAGTAAAAAGTGAGAATTAGATTGTAAAACATCCTATATAAAAAGCTAATATGCACATCGACCAAACGGTGGAATGACGGGTCACTATGATGCACACTGACCGCCAGGGGGCAGACGCTCAACGCAGGAGCTGCCCCCTGGTGGTTAGTGCGCTCCCACAGGGGGAGCACTGCTTAGCCAGAAACTGGGCTCACGGCTGGCGAGCACAGCAGTGGTGGTGGGGAGCCTCTCCCACCTCTGCAGCAGCTTAAGGATGTCTGACTGTAGGGAAAGGGCCTAAGCCAGCCGTGGGCAAACTACGGCCTGTGGGCCGGATCCGGCCCGTTTGAAATGAATAAAACTAAAAAAAAAAAAAGACCGTAACCTTTTATGTAATGATGTTTACTTTGAATTTATATTAGTTCACACATACACTCCATCCATGCTTTTGTTCCGGCCCTCCAGTCCAGTTTAAGAACCCATTGTGGCCCTCGAGTCAAAAAGTTTGCCCACCCCTGGGCCCTAAGCCATCAGACATCCCCCGAGGACTCCCGGACTGCAAGAGGGTGCAGGCTGGGCTGAGGGACACCCTCCCCCAAGTGCACGAATTTCATGCACCGAGCCTCTAGTTTTACATATAATGCAATTATTTTAAATAACTGGAATGAAACTATGGATTAACAGTAGAGGTTCTATTTTTATTTTTATTTTTTTTGTTAATCCTCACTAGAGGATATTTTTTCCATTGATTAGAAAGAGTGGAGGGAGGGGGAGAGAGCAACAGATAGAGACAGACAGGCATCGATGTGAGAGAGACAAATCAAATGGTTGCCTCTCCTCATGTCCTGGGGTCAGGGATGGATCAAACCTGCAACCCAGATATGAGCCCTTGTCTGGTAATCGAACCCATGACCCTCTGGTGTGTGGGCCAACGCTCTAACCCAGCCGCGGGCAAACTACGGCCCACGGGCCGGATCCGGCCTGTTTGAAATGAATAAAACTAAAAAAAAAAATAGACCGTACCCTTTTATGTAATGATGTTTACTTGGAATTTATATTAGTTCACACAAACACTCCATCCATGCTTTTGTTCCGGCCCTCTGGTCCAGTTTAAGAACCCATTGTGGCCCTCGAGTCAAAAAGTTTGCCCACCCCTGCTCTAACCACTGGTCAGGGCTGAGGTTCTATTTTAAAGACATGCAAATGATTATCATTATAACAATCTAGTAGCCTTATTACTATTGATTTCCTCTAGCAGTGGAGTTTTGTAAATAAATGTTTTTGAACTCAAACTCTTGTTTAAATAATTGCATACTCTTTGTTTAAGTAATTTAGATAATGGTTTCAGTACCCTAGTATGCGATTCTGGGATCTCTAATTGGCTTTGTTCCTACCTTCTTTCACCTGCTGTTCTTTAGTCTGGCCCACACTCTGCCAACACTGACACCCATCCCCACCCCCAGTAAATTTCTACTTATCCTTCAGGGTGCAATCTGTTAACTACAAAAGGAAGGAGTCTTTCCTGAATCTTTAAGGTAAAGTAGGTCCTTAATCACTCTTCTCCTAGGCTCTAATTCTTGTTTCTATGCATTACAATGCTAATCAATTGTTTGCATAATTTCTTAGTCTCTTCTGTTAGAATGTCAGTACCTTAAAGACTGGGGTTGTGTCTCTTTCACAGGTATTTTTCCAGTGCAGAATGAGTGCATGAATGCATAAGCTAACTCAGTAACTAGCATGCTTTTAGACTTCATTTGGGGATCTGGTACAGTTTTCCTCCTCCAACTTTCCACTGTCCACCCCACCCCCTGCTGCTCCCCATGTAGTGTTTTAAGTTATAAGTTACAGTGTAGAAGTTATAAATAAAAATAGCAAACTTGTTTTTACCATTAAAAATCTTAAGTTTTTGCCCTAGCTGTTTTGGCTCAGTGGATAGAGCGTTGGCCTGCAGACTGAAGGATCTTGGGTTCCATTCCCATCAAGGGCACATGGCCAGGTTGCAAGCTTGATCCCCAGTAGGGGGCGTGCAGGAGGAAGCCGATCAATGATTCTCTCTCATCATTGATGTTTCTGTCTCTCTCCCTCTCTCTTCCTCTCTGAAATCAATAAAAATATATATTTTAAAAATCTTAAGTTTTCTTGATATATATCATTTTCAACAGTATAAAAGTATAACTTATTGTACATTTTTGTTTACAGATAACCTTTTTAAGTGTTTAATTTAGTGTTAAAATATATAGACAATATTACAAAATAAACCATTTTATCAGGATTCAAATTAGTATGTATAATCTCAAGTTGGGTATTTTTTAGTTTAAAGTGTGAAATATTTTTCTGAAACTTATCTACATGTTCCCTGTTTCCCTAGTATGATAGATTTTCCTGGTATGTGTTGTGTACTGCCTTATAATATAATGTTTTATTGTAAAAAAGTGCTCTTTATAGAGATTTGTTAAATTTCATTATAAGGGCATGAGAGGGCGGGATAGGGGGTAATGTGGGGATAAGGACACATATGTAATAACTTAATCAATCAATAAATAAATGCTCCATCAATTTAAAAAAATTTCATTATAATTTCTCACTGGGGACATAGAGGAGGAGAGAAAACAATGTTGTGGAGTCAATGCTACACTTTTTTATTTTTAACCTCAGAAGTTATAACACGTCTGATTTGTGTAGCTTGACTTCTTACTGAAAAGAAAGTATGAGGGAAGGTCTGACATATTGACAACCTATATACTTAGCTGTGATCCTTAAGGCTTACTTTGGGGTGATGTGGTTTCTTTCTCAAAGGCCATTCCCAGAGAATTCAAGATTAACTACACACTTAATTTTTATGTCTGTTTCAATTCGTTAAAAAAGTCTTTCTTACCAACTCCCCCACCCCCACCCCCCCGGAGAGGGGGGCAAAATCCCCAGGATGTTCAGAGTTTTTCTTATTTGTTTGTTTGTTTTTAACAAAACAGAGAAAAACTCCAAAGAGTTTCTCCAATATAAAACAGATTTGAGGAACCTCCAAACAGAAAGCAAGCTCCCTTTTGTTCTTTGGTTGGTGGCTTACCACTCTTGCTGCCATCCCAGTGTTGGGTGCCACTTTTCTTTGGAGCTGCAGTTTTGTTCTATGCTCTTCCTCTCTGGAGGGTTTCATATAGTATATGCTCAATTATTTATAGTTTTTCATTCTATATATCACATATTTCATGATAAGGAAATCTTTGTGTACACATTTGACTTGTATTTTATATATGTGGATCACCTAGTCTAAAACAGGATACAAGGTAATTTCCAGTAAATTGTGAAGAGAAGTATTTCCTCACAGGCAGCGCTCATGTTAATATAGTATAAGGTGCTTATAGTGGGTAATTCAGAACCTCCTAGTTTGTCTCCCTGAATGTTTCTCCATCCCTTTTGTTTTATTGTCTTGCCCTCTCTTATTCTTACCCTCCCCTCTTCTTCTACCTGTTTCCCACCCCCCTCTCCCCTGTATTTAAAAAATTATATAATTTATTAAAATGTCATATCTGCTTTTCTTACATTTATAATACGAGAAGTTGAAAGTTTTTTATATGAAAAAAGATTATGCAGAATCATTTAGTAGTGTAGTGTAGACAAGATGTGAGTCAGCAGGCACGTTTAACAGGAGTGTTCTGGGTAACAGCGTGCTTGCTTTAGTCTCCAGATATAAGGCTACCAAATTACAACCAGTTGAAGACAGAGATGAATTAAGCAAAAGGACACTTTGGTATTCCTAACTCCTGAAGTAAGATGTGAAATGTTATGACTTCTTTAAAGTTTCAATCTATCTGGATAGAGGTACAACTATGTCTTGCTTTTGAAAATAATAAGTCTCTATAGTTGTTGAAAATCAGGTGTTTTTTTTAAGGAAATTGAATGTGTAGCCCAACATTGGCAGTGCAGTATGAAGAACTTAGGTTGCTCGGGCAACTGCTCTCCTGGATGTAGACAATGAACCGTGAGGGACTATAACCAAAATTCAGCCAGAGAAATCCAGTTTTTTAGGAAATTTTTCTGGGATCCCAGTACTCCAGGGTATTGCTACTTCATTATGTAGCTGAGGTTATATGTAATAGTTTGAGATGAATGGGCTTGGCAGATTGAAAACAAAACTATATATTTTGGACCTGCATAATTTGTTTTGGATTGCAATTGTTTATCCCTTGAGTTCTAAATGTAAAACTATTACATTCAGTAATATTTAATAATGAAATCTTGTTGGTTACTGTCATTCTTTATTTTAAATTTAGAATCATAATCAAGTTGAATTTCAATTATAATACAAATATGTGATAAGGAGGCATCACAAAACAGCAGAAGGATTATTTAAGAAATGGTATGGCCCTGGCTGTTGTGGCTTAGTTGGTTGGAGTGTTGTATCGTACACCAAGAGGTGTCAGGTTCGATCCCTGATTGGGTTATGTACAGGAGATAATCGATCAATGTTTCTCCCTCACATTGATGTCTCTCTCTCTAAAAATCAAAACATATCCTCAGGTGAGGATTGCAAAGAATAATAAGAGAAAGATGTTATTAATGCAATTGGTTAAAATGAGAGCCTCAACTCATAGCAGTCATTAACACAGATTCCATATGGATAAATAGTTAAATAGTTTAGTATATCCGTATGAAATCTGTGTTTATTTTATTTTTAGTATATATTTCTGAAGCTTTCTGAAAAAAAGCAATTTACTTTAAATACATATATATGGCATCAAACCTGCAACCCGGGCATGTGCCCTTGATGGGAATTGAACCCGGGACCCTTCAGTTTTCAGGGCAACACTCTATCCACTGAGCCAAATTAGTTAGGGCATAAATATCCTATATAATAAAAACCTAACATGCTAAGTGTCTGGTCAGCCATTCAACCAATCAAAGCATAATATGCTAATGATATGCTAGGACCGCTCAACTGCTTGCTATGATGTGCACTGACCACCAGGGGGCAGACGCTCTGACTGGTAGGTTAGCTTACTGCTGGGGTTTGGCTGATCGGTACTGAGAGAGATGGGCCGGACATACCCTGGAGCCCTGCCACGGTCCCTCCCTGTCTGGCCAACCTTCCGCATCCCTCCCTAGCCCCGATCATGCACTGGTGGGGTCCCTCGGCCTGGCCTGCACCCTCTTGCTTTCTGGGCTGAGGGACCCCGCCCCCTGGCATGAATTTCGTGCACTGGGCCTCTAGTATCTATAAAGAGCTAGGGTCCATAACGTCCACAATGAGGCTTGACCAAACACTGGAAGTCAGTACTGGGTCGCCACGGCAGTGCAGCGACCCAGCACTGACTGCCTAGGGGGCTGCAGATCAGGCCCGGAGAGAGGCCTGCAGAGAGAGGCAGGATCTGATCTGCAGCCTCCATGGCAGCTGTTGATCAGCCATTGCCTCTCTCTTTCTTTCTGGCTTCACCAGCAGCTGCGCCTCTGTTTCTCTCCGGCCCTCCGTGGGGGCTGTTGATCAGCCCCGCCTCTTTGATCAGGCCCAGAGATAGGCCCGGAGATGCTGATTGGCATAGAAACCGACCAATCAGAACCAAATCTGGGTGAAGTGCCCGGAGCCAATGGTTTGCCTAGGAGGCGGAGCTTTTGACGCTCACTGGCATAGAAACTAGCATATCATTAGCATATTACGCTTTGATTGGTTGAATGGCCGACCAGACACTTAACATGTTAGGCTTTTATTAGATAGGATATTTATGCCATAACTAATTGGGCTCAGTGGATAGAGCGTTGCCCTGGAGACTGAAGGGTCCCGGGTTCAATTCTCATCAAGGGCACATGCCCAGGTTGCAGGTTTGATGCCATATATATATATATTTAAAGTAAATTGCTTGTTTTCAGAAAGCTTCAGAAATATATACTAAAAATAAAATAAACACAGATTTCATATGGATATACTAAACTATTTAACTATTTATCCATATGGAATCTGTGTTAATGACTGCTATGAGTTGAGGCTCTCATTTTAACCAATTGCATTAATAACATCTTTCTCTTATTATTCTTTGCAATCCTCACCTGAGGATATGTTTTGATTTTTAGAGAGAGAGACATCAATGTGAGGGAGAAACATTGATTGATTATCTCTTGTACACAACCCAATCAGGGATCAAACCTGACACCTCTTGGTGTACGGTACAACACTCCAACCAACTAAGCCACAACAGCCAGGGCCATACCATTTCTCAAATAATCCTTCTGCTGTTTGGTGATGTCCCCGTGGGATTGGGCCTAAACCGGCGGTCGGACATCCCCCAAGGGGTCCCCAATTGGAGAGGGTGCAGGCTGACCTGAGGGAACCCCCTTCCCCCTATGCACGAATTTCATGCACCGGGCCATTAGTCTATATCTATAAAAGCCTAAGTGACTATTATGATCTGTCGACCGAATGACCCATCGCTATGGTGCATAGTGACCACCAGGGGGCAGCCGCTCAATGCAGGAGCTGCCCCCTGGTGATTAGTGTGCACCCACAGCCAACCTCCCGCGGCCGGCCAACCTCCCATGGTCATCGTCCCCCGCCCCCCAAGTCAGAGGGCCCCAATTGGCCCGATTGCCAGCCAGGCTGAGGGACCCCACCCGTGTATGAATTTGTGCACCAGGCCTATAGAATATATAATTTAAATTGCTTATAGGATCAAATCCAGACACCTCATAATTTATTTCCAGCTTGACTTTCTAGCTTATCTTTTCTGTCTTCCTTTTTCTTACACACAGTGTCTCCACCAGGGACCAGCACATTCGTTTTACAAAATTTACTGTAAATACCATTAACTTGTTCCTTTTCACTACATGGCCCATCCTATCTTAATTATATTAGGTCTAGCTCTATTATACATTTAGGTTATATGTCAATCCCTGAAGAATATCCTTGCCTTGCACCCTTTGCCTGATAGATGCTTTGGAGTATTTGCTGTTCTCAGAAAGCTCTCTACTATAGTCTTCATCTCTTTTCCTTGGCTTTGACTTTACCCTTTAGTAAGAATGCTTCCACTTTCTCTCTGCATATTCCTCTTTCCCTCAGCTTTCAAGACCATAATTGGGCCACTTCAGTTGTCTATTCTTTCTAGTGTTTTGTTGTTTTTTGCTCCCATTTTACTTGTACTTCTAGTACAGTATAGCACTTACCACAGTTTGCACATACTGTATTTTTTACTGTATGTCTTTTTTTCCTAGTAGCTGTTGAGCCCCTGATGGGCGGCAACCATATCTTATTCAACTTGGTATCTCCCCCAGTGCTATGTTTGCAAATATTTATGGTCTTAAGTTGATTTAAATAATGATTTTTTTTACAGTTTGAATCACTAGTCAGAAGGATGTTTAGTCTATTTTCACTCATGCATTTCTTCTTATTTGATATATAATTGTAATGCACTATCTTTTTTTAAAAGAATGTTTCTATATCTTGCCAAAACCGGTTTGGCTCAGTGGATAGAGCATCGGCCTGCGGACTGAAAGGTCCCAGGTTCGATTCCGGTCAAGGGCATGTACCTGGGTTGCGGGCACATCCCCAGTGGGAGATGTGCAGGAGGCAGCTGATCGATGTTTCTCTCTCATCGATGTTTCTGGCTCTCTATCTCTCTCCTTTCCTCTCTGTAAAAAATCAATAAAATATATTTAAAAAAAAAAAAAAAAAAAAAAAGAATGTTTCTATATCTTAAAAGCAGAGCATATTAGTCACAGAAAACTGCAAAAAGGAATTTATTTCTACTATCTATAAAACATGTCTCTTTTGATTCTTTTTTACTATGAATAACTTTTTAATTTGTTTTTGTCTATTTTAAATCATTGTTTAATATATTCTTTCTTAATATTTATTTAATCATCTATTCAACAAATATTAACAAGTACCTGCTATTAGGTAGGTATTCTTCTAAAACTCTGGGTTATAGGCAGTAAAAAAAATAGTCATCATGTCTGCTTTTACTGGTATAAAGTTTGCATTGTAGTGGAAGGAGAAAAAATAAATAAAATATGTAAGTATGTGATATCATGGTAAATTCTCTAAAGAAAAGAAAAGCAGGACAAGAGGGACTATGTATGTTGGGGAGAAGATGACAGCTTTAAATATGTTGGTCAAGGAACCCTTACCAAGGTAATGTTTGAATAAAGACCTGAATTATGGAGTAAAACATGTGGGCATCTGCAATGCATTTATTGGTGGGAACTAAATATCCAATAAAAAGAGAATGCTTATTATTTTAATACTAGAGGCCCGGCACATGAACTATATGCATGGATACGGTCCCTAGGCCTAGCCTGCGATCAGGGCCATCTTCCCCGGCTGCCGGCAGCCGGCCCTACCCCCACTGCCACCCACGTGGGTTTCCAGTTTGCCATCAGGTGATCAGAGCCTGACGGCTGAGGGGAGGGACTGAGAGGCCGGCTGTACCCACCGGCTCGCTGGCCCCACACCGCCTCGGGTCGCCCTCTGTGTGTGGGGCAGCCAGCAGGGTGGGGACCTTGGCCTGGTTCTGCCCGTATCTCCCACCACCCACCCCCGGATCCCCATTCACCATCAGGCGATGGGAGCCTGCTGGCCGGGGAAAGAAACTGAGAGGTGGTCAGTGCACCTCATAGTGACTGTTCGAGCTGTTGTTCTGGTCGTTCTGCCGTTATGGTTGCTGGGCTTTTATTATGTAGGATTACTATTAAGATTCTGTTATATAGCCATAAAAAGATCCTCTGCCATATAATATAATATGACTTGGGAAAATGCTTGCCTTGCAGTATTAAATGGGAAAAGCAAAATATAAAACTAATTTCACCTACATTTTTTTTTAAGGAATAGTTTATTGAATTTTAGAGAGGAAGAGAGAGGGAGAAAGAAATACTGATGTGAGAACACAACATTGATTGGCTGCCTGCTGCAAGCCACCTACTGGGGAATCATGCCTACAACCCAGACATGTGCCCTTGACCAGGAATTGAACCAGCAACCTCCTGGTGCATAAGTTGACACCCAGTCAACTGAGTCACAATGACCAGGGCCACCCTAATTTTTAAAAATATTTTTATATGCATGTATATATGTAAATAGAACCAGAGGAAAAACACCGCAAATTAGCAGAAGTTGTATATGGGATGGGGGTCTTGGTTTAAATGTTTAAAAATTATCTTTATTTCTCAATTTTCTTAATGAGTATATACTAAGATAACTTTTTAAAGTACTTAAAATTAATTTTTATATATTTTAACTACTAGATTCTGCCATAATGGAGCAACAGGTATTGAGCTTATCCTTTCTCCATAATCAACTATAAAACTGGAAAAAATATGTGAAGCAACTGGAACTTTTCTTAGCATTAGAAAGCAAATTATTGGGCTGTGATATTTTGTTGTGGTTTTACATTTTGTTTAGTTTTGAAACAAATAGGTTTTATGTTATTTTTGCAGCATGCAGGTTCCACTCTCCGTGTTTAATATATAGAATAGAGGAGTTTTTGTGTTTATAGAGGTATATTTTATATATATATAGTAGAGGTTTTTAAAATGAGAATTGATAGGTAATTCATTCAGCAAATATTGTTTGCTCACTTACTATGAAAAACACAATTTAGTTCTGACAGTATGTTGGCAAATTAGTCTAACTATCCCTAACATTACTCTCTTTCTTCTTATTATCTGTTAACCCCCTTCACCCATTTCCCCTATACTCCCACCCCATGCCTCTGACAATCACCAATATGTTTTCTATGTTTGGGTTTTTTGTTTGTTTGTTTGTTTTTAAGGTTGCACATATAAGAGAGATAATAACATTTTTTGCTTTCTCTGACTTATCTAACATAGCACAATACCATCCAGTGCATGCATGCTGTCGCAAGTGGCAAGATTTCATTCTTTTTTATGGCTGAAAAATATTCCATCATATATATCACAATTTCTTTATCCATTCATCCATTGAAGGATATTTAGATGGTTTTCACGTCTTGGCTATTGTAAATAATGCTGCAATGAACATGGGGGTGCTTATATCGTTTGAATTAGTGTTTCTGTTTTCTTTGGATAAATACCAAAAAGTGGGATTACTGGGTCATATGGTAGTTCTATTTTTAATTTTTTTGAGGAACCTCCATACTGTTTTTCATAGTTGCTGAACCAATTTACATTTTCACCAATGGTGCATAAGGGTTTCCTTTTCTTCACATACTTACCAGCATTTATCATCTTTTGTCTTTTTTATATCAGCCATTCTGACAGGTGTGAGGTGCTATCTACTAGTAATTGTGGTTTTAATTTGCATTTCTCTGAGGATTAATGACATTGAGCATCTTTTCATGTACCTGTTGACCACCTGTGTGTCTTCTTGGAAAAAATCCCTATTCAGATTTTCAGCCCATTTTTTAATCGGATTGTTTGTGGTTTTTAGTAAGGGCTCTGACTCTTAATAAGTAAAGGAAAACTCAAGAGGTGAACTCCCTCTGGCTTTTCAGACTGCAGCTCAGGGAAGTAGAGCCCAAACAAAGACCAAAAATCTAGTAGGATGGAGGAAATAGTGATTGGAGTACATGACTGCTGAAGCAGGTGGGCTTTGGGTTTCTAGAAAGGAGGGAGATGCTTTCAGAAATCTCCTCAGGGGTCCTTGATTGTTTGGTTAAATACTGAACTCCACATGTGCAAGTCTTCTTTCAGGAACAACTATATATTGTTGCCTGAAAGTCAACAGGAGATTCTGGAGGTCACACAGTGCTAAGAGACAGAATTTCAACCAGCCAGATTAGAAAGTCCTTGCTGAGCACCTTAAGCATTAGTTGAGACCTCAGAAAGTCATATTTTAGGACTAAGGCTAATCTACCCATAAATAAGAGCTATTCTAGACACATTCTAACAAAGCCCAAAACTAACCTTCACATTTATCAGTTGAACTGGCAGTGAATTAACTTAATGCCAGAACAAAACCAACTTTGAAGGACTTCCAGACCTTCAACAACATAATACCTACAATGTTCAGCTAAATAAAATATCATTAGACATATGAAGAATGAGGAAAGTGCACTCATTCAGAGGGAAAAAAAAACAAAACAAAAACAAAACAATCAATTGGAACAGACCCAGAGATGACAAAGATGTGGGTTTAGCAGGCAGATATTTAAATTTTTTCTCTGGTAAATATGTTCAGGGATTTAAAAGAAAAGACGGGCATGAGCATGCACAGATAGGGAATTTCAGTAGAAATGGAAATTTAAATAAGAATCAAATAGAAAAAATCTAGAACAGAAAAATTCATTATCTGAAATGCACAGTTGACTGTATACGTTTAATGGAAAATTGGAATATGAGAGGAGTAGAACATACGTGTAAATGTAGTCCCAGAAAGAGAAGAGAGATTGGAGCAGAAGACTATTTAAAGATACAACAGTTGAAAGATTTTCAAATTTGATTAATACCCATAAAGCTGTGGAGGTCATCAAACCCAAAGCACAATAAACACAAAAGGAGGGCTTCAGTTCAAGAGGGCAGAGTACCAGTAAGTAAACTCTGTGCTTGCTTCCTCCCATGACCACATCAAAATTAGAACTAAAGTATAGAACAAACATCGCTTGAAGTTTAACTGAACAGAAATCCTATAACTAAGGATATACACAAGAAGCAACATCGAGATTAGTAGGAGTTATGGAGACACAGAATAGGCTGGTTCTACACCCATGTATGGTGGTTAAAAATCAGTAGGGTTATCTCAGCTGCAGAGGTCCACCTGAGGAGCGAGGGGTCCCAGCCCCATATCAGGCTCCCCAGCCCAGGATTTCAGTGCTAGGAAGAGAAGTAGTCCCCATAACTTCTGTCTGAAAACCAGTGGAGATTGTGGCTGAGTGAGACGGAAGGCTGCTGGAGTCCTAGGTGTTACTTTTCAGTTGTTGTTCTTTTTCAATCCTCACCTGAGGGGAGATATGTGTGTGTGTGTATTTTTCCCTAATTTCTTTTAGAGAGAGTGGGAGGAAGAAAGAGAGAAACATCAATGTGAGAGAGACACATCAATTGCTTGCCTCCAGTATACGTGTGACCGGGGGGCAGGGAGCAAACCTGCAACCCAGGTACGTTCTCTTGACTGGGATTGAACCGGTGACCCTTTGGTGCACAGGCTGATGCTCTAACCACTGTGCACACTAGCCAAGGCCCAGGCATTACTTTTTATTAGTAATTTTAATTTTTTTAAAATAATTATTTTTTTAAAGTATTACATATGTCCCCTATTCTCCCCCATTGACCAACTCCCCCCTGCGCCCCCCCCCCCCACCCTGCCCCAGACCTTTACCACCCTATTGTCTGTGTCCATTGGTTATGCATATATGCATACAAGATCTTTGGTTGATTACCTCACACCCACCCACTCTGCCCCGGCCTTCCCTCCGAGATTCTGCACTCTGTTCCATGCTTCCAGGCTTTTTAAAATCGCAAAGGTTAGAGACAGAGATAATCTTAAAAAGCCACAAGAGAAAGACAGTTCATTATCTACAAGTGAGCTCCTATAAGACTCTCATCTGATTTCTCAACAGAAGCTTTGCAGGCTAGAAGGGAGTAGTGATGAAATATTCAGAGTGATGAAAAGCAAGAACCCAGCTAAGCTATCGTTTAGAATTGAAGGATAGATAAAGAATTTCCCCAAAAAGATAAAGCTAAAGGAGTTCATCACCACCAAATCAGTATTACAAGAAATGTTAAAGGGACTTGAAGAAGAAGAAGAAGAGGAAAGAGAAGAAGGAAACTTAAAATATGAATAAAAATAATAACTACATTATCTATCAACAATTACTTTAAATGTAAATGGATTAAATACTCCAATCAAAAGTCCTAGGGTGGTTGAATGGATAAGAAAACAAGACCCTTAGGTATGCTGTCTACAAGAGACACTTCAGATCAAAAGACACACATAGACTGAAAGTAAAGGGATGGAAACATATTTCATGAAAGTGGAAATGGAGAAGAAAAACAAAAAACTGGAGTAGTAGTACTTACACCAGACAAACTAATCTTTAAAACAAAAGCTATAATGAGACAAAGAAGGGCCCCACTTATGGGTATTTATCTGAAGAAACCCAAAAACACTAATTCAGAAAGACATATGCACCTGTATGTTCATTGAAGCGTTATTTACAATACCCAAGATATAGAAGCAAACTAAGTATCCATCAATAGATGAAGAAGAAGTGGTACATATATACAATGGAATATGACTCAGTCATAAAAAAGAATGAAATCTTGCCATCTGCAACTACATAGATGGGCCTGGAGGTATTTTAGTAAATAAAATAAGACAGAGAAAGACAAATATCATATGATTTCACTTATATGTGGAATCTAAAAAAACAAAATAAACGAACAAACAAACTCATAGATACAGAGAACAAACTAATGGTTGCCAGATAGAATGCGGCTTGGGGGGTGTGGAGAAAAGGGTAAAGCGAGCCCCAGCCAGTTTTGCTCAGTGGATAGAGCATCAGCCCAAGGACTGAAGAGTCCTGAGTTTGATTCTGGTCAAAGGCACATACCTCAGTTACAGGCTGGATCCCCAGCCCTGGTTGGGGTATATGGAGGAGGCAACCAGTTGATGTGTCTCTCTCACATCAATGTTTCTGTCTCCCAGTCCCTTCCACTCACTCTAGAAATCAATGGAAAAATATCCTCAGTTGAGGATTAACAACAACAAAAAAAAGATGAAGTGATTAAGAAGTATAAATTGAAACAAGTCACGGGGATATAAGTACAGAATAGGGATTATCCTATATAATAAAAGGCTAATATGCAAATTGTCCCCTCAACTGGGAGTTCAACCAGGAGTTCAACTGGGAGCTTGACCAGGGGTCGGGGCCAGCTGGCCAACCACCGTGGCCCCTACCCCTGGCTGGCATCGCCCCTGATTGCGGCCCCCCCACCCCCACCCTGCCCAAATTCATGCATTGGGCCTCTAATAGTCAATAATATCAAAATAACTATGTTTGGTGCCAGGTTGATATTAGACTTATCAGGGGGGTTTGTAAATTATATAAATGTCCAATCACTATGCTATACATCTGAAACTAATATAACATCAAATGTCAACTGTAATCGAAAAAAAAGTTTTTAATTGGTAAAAAATTAAAAAATAAATACAAAGGATGGTATACTAATGCATCTCAAGTCAAATTTCTGAAAAACAAGCATAAAGAGAACATCTTAAAAGTAGCAAGAAGTTGGGGAAAGACATATTGCATTACACATAGGGGAACAGTAATAAGAATGAACATGGACTTCTCATAAAAATAATACAGACTGAAGATAAAGGAGTATATTCTTTAAAGTGCTGAAATAAATAACCAGGAATTATAAACCCAGCAGGATATTTATTAGCATTATAAGCAAATAAGACATTTGCAGATGAGCAAAAGCTAAGAATTCGTCACTATTGGACTTCACAGAAATAATACTAAAGAAGTCCTTCAGACTAAGGGAAACACCAGTCAGAAACTCAGTTCTAAATGAAGAAATGGAGAAGGCCAGAACCGATGTTTATATTGGTAAATAATATTTTTTCTTGTTTTTTATTTTCTATGAAAATTCTATAAAACATTGCCTTCTTAAAACAAAAATTGATTGTGCATTTATAACATACAAGTAAAAAACATGGCACAATAGCATGGAGGATAGTAGGAAGGCAGGTTGAATTGCATTGTTGTAATATGATGAAATCATATAATACTAACTAAAGGTAGACTGTGATAGGTTAAGGATATATATTGCAAATCCCTAAAGCAGTCACTAAGCAAAGTGGTTTGGCTAAAAAGCCAATAGAAGTGACAAAATGGAATATTAAAAAAAATACCAGATGAAGCAAGGCAACCATATTAATATGTACCTTAAATGTAAATGTACTAAACACTTCAGTTATAAGGCAGAGATTTTCATACTGGATAAAAATGCAAGGCCCAGTTATATATTATCTATAGGAGACACACTTTAAAGATACAGATTAAATATGAAGGGAAGGAAAAAAATGCTAATTATGAGAAAACTGGAATGACTCCATTAATATCAAACAAAATATCTTAAGACCAAGTGTATTACCAGTGATAGAAAGGGACATTTCATGATGATAAAAGAGCCAATTCATCTAAAAGACAAAATCTTGAATATGTATTTGTGCCATACAAGGGAACTTTACTAAGCATCACACAAGACCTGATTAAACTAAAGGAAGAAATAAAAGTAAATATTGTAGTCTTACCAGTTAATAACTGAAGAATTATTACATTTTAGCTTTTTATAATAAACTGCCGTATGTTGTCAACCTCTTTTTCTTGGTGTCATCCTGGTCACTAAGTTTTGGAGGGGAACTAAGTTTCTTCACTCATTTACATTTGTTCATTCAATTTTAATATGCATTAACTCTAATTGTGCAAGTAGGTCTTTCTGTTATCTGGTATTGGTAGTGAGAATATAGGTTTGTCATAACAGACATAGATTTTCTGGTTCTTATCTTCTAGATTTGTATTTCTTTGTACCTCGCTTTATAATTAAGGTATATAAAATACTATGTATTGGAACTCAATACAGGATAGCATTATTATCTGAGAGAGTTTTTGTTTTATTTTATTATATATATATATATATATATATATATATAATTTTATTTTTTTTATATGGCAGTTATTAGAGCCTTCTTGTTGCTCACTGCACATACTGTAAAACTTGGGGTCTCTGCTTCCTTCCTAAATGGAGAATAACTATACTTTTCTTTGTTATCCCTCCTTCCTTTTGGATGCTATAGATCTACAAACCAAGCTTACTGTGTTTTTCAAGTCTCCCGGTTCATAAGTCTAGCAGTATATTGCTCCAGCTGTGGTTTTCCAAATAGGCTATTCACAGCTTAGAGACACTGTGCTTCTTCTGTTTTGGATTTAAGACCTAGGAGACTAATAATGTGGACAATAGTCATTAGTCAGTGAATTGTTGAAGGACTTATTGTTTAGGACTCCTCTTTTAGAGAAGGTAGAAGGAAAGATTAGTTTAAATCTCAGTCATAAAGAGGAAAGCAGGAACAAGGAATTTGGACCTTTTTAATATGTGAATAATTGAATCTGAGGATTAAACTCTGTGCTATTGTTCATCCTATATAACAAAAGGCTAATATGCAGATTGACCAAATGGTGGACTGACTGGTCACTATGATGCGCACTGACCACCAGGGGCAGACGCTTAACACAGGAGCTGCCCCCTGGTGGTCAGTGTGCTCCCACAGACGGAGCACCGCTCAGCCAGAAGCCCTGAGCCGGGCTCATGGCTGGTGAGCACAGCGATGGTGGTGGGAGCCACTCCCACCTCTGCAGCAGCACTAAGCCATCAGTTGGACATCCTCCAAGGGCTCCTGGACTGCGAGAGGGCACAGACCAGGCTGAAGGACACACACCACCCCCACCACCACCCCATGCACGAATTTCGTGCACCGGGCCTCTAGTGTTTTAATAGTAATTGGTGCTGGCTCATTGCTGGAGAAATAATAAAAATGAAGGAAAAACTATGACAAATTGGTTTGGCTGAGTAAAAGAATATTGATCACGTCATTTACATGAGCTTTTTAGCATTCGTGCCTGAATACTTTGCCACAAAAAACAATTATGCATATCATTATATTTGTATCAAATTAAAGTTATAATCAAATAAATTTCACATATCATGCAGTTCAGTTAATGTATCCTCAGACATCCTAACTGGTACTCAAGTTATATGGATATATGGACATTGGCGCATAATTTAAAATGTTTAGTGTGAAAAATAAAATATTTGTTTTAAAATAGTTCATGGATCATTCACTTGCGCCATCAAGAGGAAGCAATCACACAAATCCAGAGTATGTAACACCCTGAACTCATCTGTCCTGGGCTCTTCTGAAAGTAAATATCGGGGAGAAGGTGGGAGGACTGTTCTAGACAAAAGATACAGGAGCCACTTACAATTCATGAATCTGATTTGATCTGTTCTGGGATAAAAGCTCTATAAGGCATTCTTGAGATAATTAGGGAAAATGTGAATGTGAACAACATGAAATATTGTGGAATCATTCCTGGGGAAACCAGCTATTTATCATGAGGACTCTGAAGCCCATGGTGAGACCTATGGATGAGGAACAGCCTGTGAATGGGCCACCCAAAGTAGATACTGCAATCCCTGCTGCCATCCTCACTGAAACCTCATGAGAAACCCCTTAGGCAGAACCCACCCACTAAGCCACTCCCAAGTTTCTGACACACAGAAATGGTTAGATAACAAACATTTGTTTGTTTAAACCACTAAGTTTTTAGGTAATTTATTACACAGCAATAACTAATATATACTCCTCATTTTATGAAGCTGTTATAATCTTGGCACCCAAACCAGATAGAATATAAAAAATGGCCTTTAATTCTACTATCCAACTCAAACATAAGAACAGAAAAGTAAAAAAAAAAAAAAAAAAAAAAAAAAAAAAATTAGAAAATTGGAGCCAGAAATGTATAAAAAAGGTAATCTTAGCTAGCTTGAGTTTATTACTGAGTTCAAGGTTAGTCCATTAGAAAATTTATTCATATAATTTACCACTTTAACAGGTAAAAGATGAAAAATTATTGATTATCTGAATTGATGCAGGAGAAGAACTTTAATAACATTCAATGTCTGTTTATGATAAAACTCTTAGAAAGCTAGGAATAGAACTTCCTTAACCTGATAAAGGATACATACCTATTAGTGAAAAAGACATAAAACACCCTTTTAAAGTTAGAACCAAAATGGGGATGCTTTTTATTACTATACCCACATTTTACAAAGTTCTTAACACATTCAGAAATAAGGAAAAGTAAAATAAAATAAGTAAAAGGAATAATTATTGTAGGTTAATAGGTATGGTAAACTCATTCTGCATAAAAATTATTGAAATTAAGATAATCTGGCAGCAGTCATTTGCATTTGTATATACAATGATAATTTTATGTAAACTATAAACTGTAATTTATTGACTTGAGAGTAAGAGAAACATTAATTTATTAGCTCACTTATTTATGCATTTATTGGTTGCTTCTTGAATGTGCCCTGCCTGGAGATGGAGCTCACAGCTTTGGTGTATTGGGGTAATGCTCTAACCAACTGAGCCCTGCCAGGACTTGTAAATAAATCTTAAATAGAGATGTGCAAGCCTTTATTTTTAGAAGATTTTAGGACCTTATTGAAATACTTAAAATAATTTAAATCTGAATAAATGGAGAAACATAACAGGCTCATTGAAATAAAGACTACCATAAATACTTTTAAATTTCTTAAGGAGGTCGACAGAGTCAGTGCAGTTTTAATTGAAATAGTGTTTTTCAGTACACCACACAATCGGATTTTAAGCTTTTCGTGGAAGAGAAAATGGTCTAGAATAGCCAAATACTCTTAAATGAAGAAGGGCAAAGTTTAAAAACTTACAATACCAAATGCTAAGACATTACAGTTATAACTACAGCGGTAATAGCACAGGATTCCAGTTTCTCCATATACTTACCAACACTTGTTTTATTTTTTTGATGGTAGCCGTTCTACTGACTCAAGGTGGTATCTCATTTTTTTAATCTATGGACGTCCATTTTTTGAAAATCTATCTTTCCTTTGTGAAATTGCTTTTGTACCTCTGTCAAAAGTCAATGGATCTGGTGCTCTGTTCTGTTCCACTGACCTAGGTGTCTATCACTCTGCCAATGCCATGAAAATGTCAGCTTCATAACATGAATTGGGAGGTTTTCTCACTTCTTTTGTTTTCTGGAAAAGATTGTGCAGAATTGGAGTTCTTAAACGTTTGGTAGAATTCTTTAGCATTTCTGGGCATTTCTACTTATTCTAAAGTGTTCTTAATTTTGTGTCAATGTAATGAAAGTGAAAGGATAAGTCACAAACTGAGAGGAGATAGTTGCAGCACAACTGAAAGGTTAGTATTTAAAATAATATAAAGACATCTAAAGAATTTAAGAATTTAAGTAACCTTAAATTACTAAGAAAGGCAAAAAATTGGGCAAAAAGCATAACCAGGCATTTCATAAAAAGGAAACATGGTAATAGAAAAGAATACAGCAGCACTAGAACTTGGATTGTTGTTAGTGCTCAGGGGAAGACAAATTGAGACAACCTTTTCATGCCTGCCAGATTGACAAAAATTAAATGTCTCCTACTACTGGCAGCTAAAACTATCTGTCCTGAATATTTGGTTAAGCATCACCTTCATTTTATGTTTTCTCTCCTTTGATCATGCAGGGGGAGCATTTAATCCAGATTAGGGATTTGGAAAGATCACAGAATACTTCTTGGTGTGTTTTCTTTTTTTTACCCTCCACAAACTAGGAAAATCTCCCTCTTTTGGGAATATAACTCTTTTTTACTCATATTGTTTTAATTGATAAGTTAAACAATAACTTATAAGTTTTTTATACATGACTGTTGTAGATGTTTCTGTGTACATTAATTATTCTCGTTGCTTGGTTACTTATTTAACTTCGTGTTGTGAAGTTCACCAAGTTTGTAAACATGCCTAGTTTCAACTGCAGCAGTTTTAGAATCAGTTTAACCACTCCATTTGATTTTATAACATTTCTTTTTTAGTTTATAGGAGCATGGGGCAAAATAAGATGTTTTTGATAGGGTTTTAATTAAATTATTTTTTATTTTATAGCCATAATTGTTTGAATGCAGGAATAGGGTGAATATTATAGCTTGACAGACAGACCTTTTATATTTGTCCAAATTAAAAAGGTGTTCCTGATCACTTAGTCCTTAGAATTTGTGTTAGAATGTTAGGAACTAGACCCTCAAAGCTAGCCCAGCAATATACTTTTTTCTTAAAGCCCTTACCAGTAAAGCATTTTTCCCTGGGGTTATGGGAGTAGTCTTATCTGTACTTCTAGATCATTATTTTCCAACTTGGGATACTAGTTCAAGATGATCTATGAAAACAGTTCTGCATTAAATGAGTTGGAAAATGCTGCATACTATACATCTTTTTCTAACCCACCCTAAAATGGGCAGAGTCCATGATATCGAATTAAGGTCTATAAATAGTTCTATAGGGATGGGGGAACCTAGAATATGTTTAATTTTATTTAACTCCAAAATTCCTAGATTTACTTGAATATCGGCTACTTTTCCCATGGGATACCTATTTATATTGGGAAGAACAGGCCTCACTAAATGAGCTGTAGTCACTAATGTATGCGTGCTAACTTTGCAGTTCTTTGTTCCAGATGGGTGGCTTCTAACATTTTCATACACCTTTATACTAGACAACTGTCTTCTGCCTGTTTTATGCTATAATCCCTTACTGACTACAACATATAAATGCTTTATCATCTTTGCCTGTGATTTTTGGCTGTAAGTGAAGGACACTAGCTCTGACTTCTTGTGGATGGAGGGAAGGGAGATACCAGATACTGATCACTTTACTGTTCTAGTAAAATCTAGAAAGGACTTACTCTGCATGTATCATGATTGAAGGCAGTCTACCCAAGAGATTGATAGTTTGATATACTTTTTAAGGAGTAAGTCCTATAATTAATAACTGATAATTAATAACTGATAACCTGTTTTGTCTCTGTATGCTTGTCTCTAAGTCAGTTATCAAACTTTCTTACATTCCTTTAAGTATAGCTCATGAGATGTACTGTGTCATAGACCTGTATTGTCAGTACACCAGCCACTAGCTCCTTGTGGCTGTGACTAAACATATTGAGATGTTTAAAATACATACTGATTTCAAAGACTTGGTATGAAGAAAGGATCTAAAATATTTCATTGTTATTATATTGATTACATAGTGAAGTGGTAATATTTTTGATGTATTAATAACATTACAATTAATTTCATTGTTTTTTACTACTTAATGTGACTACTAGATAATATAAGGTTACTTATGTGTCTTAAATTATATTTTTGTTGGAGGGTGAGACTGTAGACACTATTCCCATAAACTGACAGTTCTTGGAGACGGAACCTCATTATTTAGGTTTTTGTAAAGCTTTCTTCCCCAGGAAAGAGCTCTGTTTTTGTTTATGTTTTGAAAACTTTTGGCCTAAGATTAAATGATTATATCCCATAGTGTCTTTGAAGTATCCCAAGAAGAGATTATTACCAAACCTTCCTATGTGGAATTATACTTTAGACACAGGAAGAAAGATGGGAAATCTAGACCTTTCATGCTATGTCATTGATAAATTATTTTACCTATTTCCATTGATAACTCTAATATCTTTTTAAAAAATATTATTTTATTGATTTTAGGTTGGAAAGGAGAGGGAGAGAGAGATAGAAACATCAATGATGAGAGAGAATCACTGATCGGTTGCCTCCTGCACGGATGCCCCACAATGGGGATTGAGCCTGCAACCTGGGCATTTGCCCTGACCAGGAATTGAACTGTGATCTCCTGATTCATAGGTCAACTCTCAACCACTGAGCCACACCTGCCGGGCAACTTTTCTACCTTTAAAATATATTAGTTTTGCCCTAACCAGTTTGGCTCAGCGGATAGAGCATTGGCCTGCGGACTCAAGGGTCCCAGGTTTGATTCCGGTCAAGGGCATGTACCTTGGTTGCAGGCACGTCCCCAGTGGGGAGTATGCAGGAGGCAGCTGATCGATGTCATTGATGTTCCTAACTCTCTATCCCTCTCCCTTCCTCTCTGTAAAAAAAATCAATAAAATATATATTTTCTAAAATATATCAGTTTTGGTATCTTCCTCTCTAAAGCATTGTTTATACCTTGAGTAATCTTTGAACTCCTTAGATAGCCTTCTACTCTATAGATTGGAGTGTTTTTAGATCAGGCTTCCTGCTTTTGTTTCTTTTAGTGCTTTGGGGGAGATAATTTTAATATTAACTATGACACTGGTTTTCATGTTTGTTGCCTTAAATTATAACAAAAATCCTATGATTCTTGGATTAAATGGAAGACAATAGGACATCAAACTTGGCAGCTTCATTTTTTTTGGGATAGCTATCGGGATATTGAACCTTCCCTATACTGTCCAAATAAAATCTAGGAAAAAGTAGTAAGTCATGTCTCAAGAATAAAGGCAGTATACACAAGGGTCATTTTTAACTTCAAATTATTCTTTTTTATTATTAATCCTCACTGGAGGACATTTTCCCCATTGATTTTTAGAGAGTGTGGAAGGGAAGGAGGGAGGGAGGGAGGGAGGGGAGAGAAAAAAAAAGAAACAAACAAACACGTGAGAGAGACAAATTAATTGGTTGTCTCTGAATGCACCCCGACTGGGGCCGGGTGATTGAACCTGCAACTTTTTGGTGCGTGAGCCGATGCTCTAACCAACCAGGACAACTTTGAATTATTCTTGTAGCAGTTTACATGAGATATTAACATAGTTTCTAATCCGCGTATCAAGCATCATTGCCTGAGTCTGCCATCTTAGAGGAAATTTCATTTAACTTTGGTCCTCTATAGCCATTCCCTCTTTGGTTTCCTTCCTTGTTTAGGAGAATCTCAGTTAAGTGTCTAATAATAAATACCATAGTTTGGTTTAATGCTTTTCAGTTTAAAAAGACAACATATTGCTGCAAGTATATTGATGGCACATAAGGTACATCCTGAGAAAATAGGTCAATTACCTTTATTCCCATGTTTTGTTTTCTAATTTAAAGATCTGCCTTCTGCCCTAGCTGGTTTGACTTAGTAGATAGAGTGTCAGCCTGCAGACCGAAGAGTCCCAGGTTTTATTCTGGTCAAGGGCACATGCCAGTGGGGGTCCTACAAGAGGCAGCCAATCAATGATTCTCTCTCATCATTGATGTTTCTATCTATCTGTCCCTCTTCCTTCCTCTCTGAAATCAATAAAAAGATATTTAAAAAATAATGAACTGTTTTATCTCTGACTCAGCTTTCTCATAACGTACTTAAGAAGATACTAAGCTGCATGCCTGTGTAATTCTTTTTCTGGAACTATGCAGTAGGGGAAGAAGAGTAATTTTCCCCACAGGGCTGTCCACATTATTCTCTCTTGCTCTGTGTTTTAGTTTGCTTTTAAAAGTTTCATATGTTTATTATAAAAATTCAGACAACAGCAAAAAGTGTAAAATGTTTTTTAAAGTATGAAAAGAGTAAAACCTCAAAAATCTCATCTTCCTATAGATGGTCTCTATATTCATGCACCCACCTCATTTTTCATTTCATTATTTTTTGGGGCACTGTTACCTGTTCTATGCACCAGGTAAATTTGCCTGTATTAGGAACCTGAGGCTGCCTCTTCGGATTAGCACTAGAGGGCATTGAAGCCCAGCAAAGAGTGTAAGACTTGGAAAGTAGCCAAAACCTTTATCTTGCTCACTTACTGGCAATACCTAATGTTTTTTGGAGAAGGAAGTTCGAAACTAATGAGACCAGAGCACAATTTATTTTTTTCTTAATTAAAAACCCAGTGAAAAATAGAAGCATTAGGATCAGGTAGAATAGTAGCAGTGGTATTAGATAATGGGGCCAAATAAAAATCAATGTATGATCTTGAACAAGTCATTTAACCTTTTTGATTCTCAGTTTCCTTACTGTAAATGAAAGGTTTAGACTAGATTTAGTTTCACTTAACATTTACTAAGAATCTATTACTTGCTCGATATTGCCATATGACCATTATAGAAACCATCTTGTTTAATTTTCACAAAAACTTTGGAGCAGATGTCATATACCTGAAGAAGAAAACATTGCAGGCATAGAGTAGTGGCAAAATTAGAATTCTTTCTTTTACAAACAATGTTTTTTTCTTGCTGTATTTACCATGGTGTTTCTTACTAGATAAATTTAGATAAATTGAAAGGTTCTTTTTAACTTCCAAACGTTTGTATGAGAAAAATGCCTTTATAGTATTTGACTGTACATTTGAATCTTATTGACTCTGAATTTTTATTTATTTATTTATTTATTTAGTTAGTTAGTTAGTTATTTTTAAATTTTGTTTTATTGTATTACAAAGAGTATTACATATGTCTCCTTTTTTTTCCGCTTTGACATTCTCCTGGCCTCCCCTCCCCCCCAGTGTCTTGTATCCATTGGTTATGCTTATATGCATACATACAAGTCCTTCGGTTGATCTCTTTCCCGCCCCCCAAACCTCCCCACCCTTCCCGCTGTAGTTTGACAGTCTGTTCTATGCTACTCTGCCTCTGTATCTATTTTTGTTTATCAGTTTATAATGGTCTTTATTATCCATAAATGAGTGAGATCATGTGGTATTTTTCTTTCATTGACTGGCTTATTTCACTAAGCATAATGCTCTCCAGTTCCATCCATGCTGTTGCAAATGGTAAGAATTCCTTCTTTTTTACAGCAGCATAGTATTCCATTGTGTAGATGTACCACAGTTTTCTAATCCATTCATCTGCTGATGGGCACTTAGGCTGTTTCCAAATCTTAGCTATAGTGAATTGTGCTGCTATGAACATAGGAATGCATATATCCTTTCTGATTGGTGTTTCTGGTTTCTTGGGATATATTCCTAGAAGTGGGATCACAGGGTCAAATGGGAGTTCCATTTTTAGTTTTTTGAGGAAACTCCATATTGTCTTCCATAGTGGCTGCACCAGTCTGCATTCCCACCAGCAGTGCACGAGTGTTCCCTTTTCTCTGCATCCTCTCCAGCACTTGTCGTTTGTTGATTTGTTGATGATAACCTTTCTGACAGGTGTGAGATGATACCTCATTGTTTTGATTTGCAACTCTCGGATGATTAGTGACTTTGAGCATGTTTTCATGTCTCTTGGCTTTCTGAATGTCCTCTTTTGAAAAGTGTCTATTTAGTTCCTTTGCCCATTTTTTTATTGGATTGTTTATCTTCCTTTTGTTAAGTTGTATGAGTCCCCTATAAATGTTGGAGATTAAACCCTTATCAGTGAAAACATTGGCAAATATGTTCTACCATGCAATGGGCTTTCTAGTTGTTTTGTTGATGGTTTCTTTTCTGTGCAGAAGCTTTTTATTTTGATTTAGTCCCATTTGTTTATTTTCTCTTTAGTTTCCAATGTCCTAGGAGATGTATCGGTGAAGAAATTGCTTCGGCATATGTCTGAGATTTTGTTGCCTTTGGATTCCTCTAGTATTTTTATGGTTTCCCATCCTACATTTAAGTCCTTTATCCATTTTGAGTTTATTTTTGTGTATGGTGTAAGTTGGTGGTCTAGTTCCACTTTTTTGCATGTATCTGTCTAATTTTCCCAGCACCATTTATTGAAGAGACTTTCTTGACTCCATTGCATGTTCTTGCCTCCTTTGTCAAATATTAATTGAGCATATTGGTTCGGGTCGATTTCTGGGTTCTCTATTTGATTCCATTGATTTATATGTCTGTTCTTGTGCCAGTACCAGGCAGTTTTGAGAACAGTGGCTTTGTAATACAGCTTGATATCTGGTATTGAGATCCCACCAACTTTGTTCTTCTTTCTCAAGATTGCTACAGCTATTTGGGATATTTTTTTATTCCAGATGAATTTTTGGAGAGTTCGTTCTAGGTCTGTGAACTATGTCGTTGGTATTTTAATGGGGAGTGCATTGAATTTATAGATTGCTTTGGGTAGTATGGACATTTTAATGATGTTGATTCTACCAATCCATGAACATGGTATGTTCTTCCATCTGTTTATGTCTTCCTCTATCTCTTTTTTCAACGTCCTGTAGTTTTCTGAGTAGAGGTCTTTTACCTCTTTAGTTAAGTTTATTCCTAGGTATCTTAATTTTTTTGGTGTGATGGTAAATGGGACTGCTTTTTTACTCTCTCTTTCTGTAAGTTGATTATTGGTATATAGAAATGCCATAGATTTCTTGGCGTGAATTTTGTATCCTACTACATTGCCGAATTCATTTATTAAGTCTAATAGTTTTTTGACGGAGTCTTTAGGGTTTTTTATGTACAATATGATGTCATCCGCGAATAAGGACAGTTTTACTTCTTCATTTCCAATTTGGATGCCTTTTATTTTTTCTTCTTGTCTAATCACAATGGCTAATACTTCCAGTACTATGTCGAACAGGAGTGGTGAGAGTGGGCATCCCTGTCTTGTTCCTGTTTTTAGGGGGAATGGTTTTAGTTTTTGCCCATTGAGTATGACGTTGGCTGTGGGTTTGTCATATGTGGCTTTTATTATGTTGAGGTATGATCCTTCTATTCCCACTTTGCTGAGAATTTTTATCAAAAATGGGTTTTGGATTTTGTCAAATGCTTTTTTTGCATCAATTGATATGACCATGTGGTTTTTTTCTTTCAATTTGTTTTTGTGATGTATTACGTTTACTGATTTGTGGATATTGTACCATCCTTGCATCCCTGGGATAAATCCTACTTGGTCATGGTGTATGATCTTTCTGATGTACTGCTGGATCCTATTTGCCAGGATTTTATTGAGGATTTTGGCATCTGTGTTCATGAGGGATATTGGCCTGTAATTCTTTCATTGTGCTGTCTTTATCTGGTTTTGGTATTAGGGTGATGCTAGCTTCATAGAATGAGCTTGGAAGTGTTCCTTCCTCTTGAATTTTTTGTAGTAGTCTGAGGAGGATAGGTTTTAGTTCTTCCTTGAATGTTTGGTAAAACTCCCCTGTGAAGCCGTCTGGACCCGGGCTTTCGTTTGCTGGAAGCTTTTTGATGACTGCTTCAATTTCCTCCATAGTTATTGGTCTATTGAAATTTTTAGAATCTTCCTGATTAAGTTTTGGAAAGTTGTATTTTTCTAGGAACATGTCCATTTCCTCCAGGTTGTCTAGTTTGTTGGAGTAGAATTGTTCATAGTATTTTCTAACAATCCATTGTATTTCTGTGGGGTCTGTTGTTATTTCTCCTCTTTCATTTCTGTTTTTGTTTATTTGGGTCCTCTCTCTTTGTTTCTTGGTGAGCCTGGCTAGAGGTTCATCAATCTTGTTTATCCTTTCAAAGAACCAGCTTTTGGTTTTGTTGATCTTTTGTATTGTGTTTTTTTTTTTTTTGGTCTCTATGTCGTTTATCTCCGCTCTGATCTTTATTATTTCCTTCCTTCTGCTTTCACTGAGCTTTTCTTGTTGCTCTCTTTCTAACTCTTTGAGTTGTAGGGTTAGGTAATTTATTATCATTGTTTCTTGTTTCTTGCAGTAGGCTTGTAGAGCTCTGAACCTCCCTCTCAAGACTGCTTTTGCTGTGTCCCATAGGTTTTGGATTATTGTGTTTTCATTGTCATTTGTTGCCATGATGTTTTTTATTTCTTCTTTGATCTCTCTGGTGACCCAGTCATTGTTTAATAGCATGCTATTTAGTCTCCATGTGTTTGATTTTTTTGGATTGTTTTTATTGTAGTTGATTTCTAGTTTTATGCCATTGTGATCTGAGAAGATGCTTGATATGATTTCTGTCTTCTTGAATTTGAAAAGACTTTGCCTGTGACCCAATATATGGTCTATCTTTGAAAATTATCCATGTGCGTTTGAGAAGAATGTATATTCTGTGGCTTTGGGGTGAAATGTTCTGAAGATGTCAATTAATTCCATGTCATCTAGTGAATCATTTAGGATTGATGTTTCTTTGCTGATTTTTTGTTTAGAGGATTTGGCCAATGGTGATAGTGGGGTATTAAAGTCCCCTACTATGATTGTATTGCTGTCAATCTCTCCCTTGATCTCCTCCAGAAGCTTTTTTTATGTATTTGGGTGCTCCTATATTGGGTGTGTATATGTTTACCAGAGTTAGAGTGCTCACTTTAGTATTATGAAGTGGCCTTCCTTATCTCTTTTTATGTCCTTCACTTTGAGATCTAATTTGTCAGATATAAGTATTGCTACCCCAGCTTTTTTTTCATTTCCATTCTCCTGAAAAACCTTTTTTCATCCCTTCACCATCAGTCTGTGTGCATCTTTTTTTCTGAGGTGGGTTTCCTGTAGACAGCAGATATATGGGTCATGTTTTCTTATCCACTCAGTTACCCTATGTCTTTTGATTGGGGCATTTAATCCATTCACATTTAAAGTTATTATTGATAGATACTTGTTTGTCACCATTTTTATTCTTTACCCCTGTGTTCCTTCTTCGTTTCCTTTTTTTTTTTTTTACAGCAGACCCTTTAGTGCCGGGGCCCAACCCCAGCAGGTCCAAAATAAAAAAGGGGGAATTTGCCAGGAGCCGGTCCATCCTTGCTGTTTCAAGGGACCTGGCATATATGGCATACTGTTCTTAATATGTTTGCTCACCTTCTTGGCACTATGTGTTTTAACCAAGGTCTCTGAGAAAGGTTGTTTCCCCAGGTAGGGATTTTCCCCTGAAGTTAGGGAGGGAATAAAACCTCTTAACTAAGTGCCAGGTGGGTAATTAATCACTTTAACTACGAACAATCATGCTTAAGCTACATAATCTTTACTCCCTGGAATGGAGATAAGAAACACCCTAACCTTTGAAATAGAGATTCATAGGATTGGAATCAACTGGTATAAATACAGATGTAAGAAGACAGAACCAAGAGAGACAGAACCTACACACAGAACTTAGAAGACAGAACCTACACAGAACCTACAGACAGAAGAACTTCGCTGGAGAGAACATGGCAAAAGATCCTGGACTGAACCTGACTACAGAAATTGGCAAGAGAACCTGACTAGAACCTGGTGACTGAACCTGGCTGGAGAGCCTGGACAGAACCTGGCTGAAGAACCTAGCGAGGGAACATGGCTACAGAACCTGGCTGGAGAACCTGGAGAACCTAGCAAGAGAACATGGACACAGAACCTGGCTGGAGATCCTAGGCAGAACCTCTCTGGAGATCCTGACCAGAACTTGGCTGGAGATCCTGGCTGGAGATCCTGGCTAGGCTGCTGATCAACTGAACACTGTCTCCGTGTCCTTCCTTCTTCACCGACTCCGTCCACACCTTTGGGGACCCCTGGACCCGCTGGGTTTGGACCCCGGCACCTTTAGCATTTCTTGCATTGCTGGTTTGGTGGTAATAAACTCCCGTAACCCTTTTTTGTCTGTGAAGCTCCTGATTTCACCCTCAATTTTGATTGATAGTCTTACTGGGTACAGTATTCTTGAATTCAAACCCTTCCTTTGCATGACTTTGTATATTTCATTCCATTCTCTTCTTGCCTGATGTGTTTCTGTTGAGAAATCAGTTGCTATTCTGATGGGGGATCCTTTGTAGGTAACTTTCTGACTCTCTCAGGCCACTTTTAAGATTCTCACTTTGTTATTGGTGTTTGTCAATTTAATTATAATGTGCCTTGGCATCCGTCTTTTGGAGTTCATTTTGTTTGGGACTCTGTGAGCTTCTTGGATTTGTGTGAGTTTTTTCTTCGCTATCAGGGAAGTTTTCTGTCATTATTTCTTCAAACAGGTTTTCTATTCCTTGCTCAGTTTCCTCTCCTTATGGCACCCCTATTATGCGGATGTTGTTTCGTTTCGTTTTGTCCCAGAGTTCTCTTAGGCCAGCTGTGGGCAAACTACGGCCCACGGGCCACATCCGGCCCGTTTGAAATGAATAAAACTAAAAAAAAAAAAAAGACCGTGCCCTTTTATGTAATGATGTTTACTTTGAATTTATATTAGTTCACACAAACACTCCATCCATGCTTTTGTTCCGGCCCTCTGGTCCAGTTTAAGAACCCATTGTGGCCCTCGAGTCAAAAAGTTTGCCCACCCCTGTCTTAGGCTCTCCTGCTTTTAATTTTTTTTTCTAGAAGCTGCTCTGTTTAGGTATTTTTTTCGTAGCTTGTCTTCTAGCTCACTGATGCTGTCCTCTGCTTCTTCTAGTCTACTGTTGATGCTTTCTATTGAGTTCTTTGTAGCAGTGATGTCATTTTTAATTTCTTCTTGGTTGTTCTTTATTTCTTCTTGGTTCTTACACATATTGTTGAATTTGTCTTCCATTCTTTTCATCCACCTTATGACCATTTCTCTGAATTCTTTCTCTGACAGGTTGCTTGCCTCCATTTCATTTACTTCCTTTACTGGTGATGCCTGTTTTTCTTTCATATGCGGGCTGTTTCTTTGATCTCTCTTCTCCAGGTGTTTGGTTATGTAGTTCTCTCTCTGCTGCGTTGATTTAAAGGCACAAAATACAACACAAGAAGGCACAACGCACATGGCAATGAACACAAATGTATTCATGATACTAATAACCCCAAATAAAGGTGACCACCAGAGAAAAGAGAATTAGAGGGTAAGGAAGAAAGAAAAAAATAGAAAAAGGAAAAAAGAGAGTGCAATAATGAAATTGGGAAAAGGAAAAAAAAAGTAAGAGAGAAAAGAAAGAGAATGAAATAGAAGAGGGGAAGAAACTATTTATATGGGGAGAAAACTTCAATAGAACAGCCACTAATCCCAACAAATTCCAGCAACAGATACCTAGAGATGATTGCAAACTACAAACAACAACTAATATCAGAGGCTATAAATAACCGGAAAAAAGAAAAAGCAAATCAATCTCACAAACAAATATTTAAAAAAACCCAATATAATCAACAATCAAGCAAACAACAAAATGACAGAGAGAGAAAAAAAAAATTTGGATAGTGAAGAAAGAGAAGAGAGAGGTGTAGATGTATTTAGAGCAGGGGATTGGAAATTAGATATATAAGTAGGGTGAAATTTTAACGGGGTAAAAAGAAGGAATAGGGAAAATCTGAAGCAGGAATAGGGTAAGAGAAACAGGACAACAAAAGGGGAAAAGTGAGGAAGAGAGTTTTGGCATAAAGGTAAAGTTGAGATTGAGTAAAATGATGCTAATGGAAAAATGAAAATAGAATGTAGAACACTAATCCCAAAATAAAATAAAGAGAAAATAAAATGACACTTTAAAAAAAAAAAAAGGTAAAATGGTAGTAGTAATAATACTGGTTAAAAATAAAAATGTACTAATTGAAAAGGTAAAATCAGGTGATAAAAAAAAATTTAGTTTCTTAAGTGAAAGGTGAAAAAACTAAAAATGTGCAGTAGTGAAGGTTCTTTACTTCTTCTACTCTTCTGTTTGGCATGCCTTAGTCCTGTCAGGTATTCAGGAGAGTGTTGAAGTTCCCTCGATACACTGTTCCTCCGTATTGTAAACCACAGTCCTGATTTTATTTTTTTATTTATTTATTTATTTTTTAAATATATATTTTATTGATTTTTCACAGAGAGGAAGGGAGAGGGACAGAGAGTCAGAAACATCGATGAGAGAGAAACATTGATCAGCTGCCTCCTGCACATTCCCCACTGGGGATGTGCCCGCAACCAAGGTACATGCCCTTGACCGGAATCGAACCTGGGACCCTTGAGTTTGCAGGCCGATGCTCTATCCACTGAGCCAAACCGGTCAGGGCCACAGTCCTGATTTTAAAGCAGGCAGTATTTCTTTGTTTCCCAGTCTGCCTTTATTTGTGTTTACAGAAGAGTCAGTTCGAAGTTCAGCCCCTGGTTGGCAGTGTTTCTGGATTGACCTCCGAGGCTACAAGTCCTCTCTAGCCAGTATTTAGTTTTCATTTTCCCTATCGCACTTAATACTGGTTTGGGAGAGTCAACTGCCCCAGAGCTGGTTCCTTGGTCGTCACTCCCCGGTCTGATTCCCAGGTTCCACAAAAACAACTTTCCCCTGCAGTCTCTGTGAGTTACCCCAACTGGGTGATCTTATGTATTGGGTTTAAAAATCAAAAGCAAAGATTTAAGAAGAAGAAAAACAAAAGCCAGAGTGCGCAATTCACCCAAAGTCTCTTCCGCACGTCCTCTCTCCTCTGGCACTAAGCAGCCAGCACACTGGCAAAATCCGAGGCTGCCTTTTTGCACCCAGTCCAGCTATGGGCTGATTTTTAGAGTTCCCTTCTGCCAGCAGCCCTGTGGACCCCTTCCACACTCGCGGATCATGCTGGACCCAACGGCCGCGGACTTTGTGGGGTGCAGACTTCCCCTGTGCACGCGTTCCTCTCTCCAACCTGAATTACAAACCACACCTTTATCTAGGCAAAATCTGACCTTTCCGTGAAGAGGAGCAGGGTTTGTCTGAGTCCAAGTATTTGCGCTGCTTGAGATCCGGTGTTCCTAGGTTCGTAGCTAGACCCTGGGTGCCATGGTTGCAGGGTCTCTACATGTATACACTTTTGATACACTACACTCAAGATGGCATGGTTTCCGCCACTGAGCCGGCACTCCAGGAGAGATTTCAGCAGCAGTGGAGGCTGCCCGGTTAGGGGAACCTGATCCAGCAGTCTCCAACAGTCCCCTGGAGTATAGCTATCGCTCACCCACAAATTTACACTCTCGGTACATCCACACACTCTCCTTTCCCTCTCTCACTCTCACATTGTTGCAGTCTGCCTTCCCTTCGGCAGCCATCTTCTCTGGATCTCTAAATATATTTGAATTTTTATTATCAACCTGAAAATCTGTTTGCATTGAAAAAAAAAATGGGCAAGTAGATTGAGACCAAAGAGAACAGCAAAATTTGTTTACTAGTATTACCCTGCTTCCCCAAAGTACAGATTTTCACAGTCCTTTTAGAGCAAATTTTAATGGCAAGATTCAGCATTTGGAGTAACTAACAATCGGTGGCTGTTCAGAAAACATGATTAACAGTAACTCAGTAGACATTGGTTGTAGTTGGTGAATCCATAATTCATAGTTTTTATATAGTCTTAGAGAGTTTAAGTTCTTCATATTTTTAATTAACATGAGAAGTTTTTAGGTCTCAAACTAGTCTCTTAGCTGTAGGACCTACATGGTTGATGTGCTTTTCTTTTCTTCTTCTTTAAGAATCTTTATTGTTGAAAGTATTACATTAGTTCTCCCCCCCACCCCGCCGCCCCCCATTAACCTCTTCCAGCCCACTTCCATCCCCCCCCCCTCCGCCGCCCCCCATTAACCTCTTCCAGCCCACTTCCATCCTCCCCACCCCACCCCCAGGCTCTCACTACCCCATTGTCTGTGTCCATGGGTCATACATACTAGTATATCCATACAAGTTCATTGGTTGATCTCTTCCAACCCACCCTCCCCTCCCTTCCCTCTGAGATTCAACAGTCTGTTCATGCTTCTGTGACTCTGGGTCTATTTTTGATCATCAGTTTATTTGGTTCATTAGATTCCACATATGAGTGAGAGCATGTGACACTGATCTTTCTCTGACTGCCTTATTTTGCTCAGCGTAATACTCTCCAGGTCCATCCCTATTATTGCAAATGGTAAGAGTCCTTTTTTGTTGCTGTGTAGTATTCCATTGTGTAAATGTACCATAGTTTTTTTGTATCCACTCATCTGCTGATGGGCACTTAGGCTGTTTCCAAGTCTTGGCTATCTTAAATTGTGCTGCTATGAACATAGAGGTGTGTATATTCTTTCTGTTGAGTGTTTCAGGTTTCTTAAGGTATAGTCCTAGAAGTGGGATGATTGGGTCAAATGGGAGTTCCATTTTTAATTTTTGAGGAAACTCCATACTGTTTTCCACAGTGGCTGCACCAGTCTGCATTCCCACCAGCAGTGCACAAGGGTTCCCTTTTCTTCACATCCTTACCAACACTCGTGGTTGGTTGATTTGTTGATGGTCGCCATTCTGAAAGGTGTGAGGTGATAACTCATTGTCGTTTTGTTTTGCATCTCTTGGATGATTAGTAACTTTGAGCATTTTTTCATATGCCTCTTGGCTTTCTGTATGTCCATTTTGGAGAAGTGTCTATTAAGGCCCTTTGCCCATTTTTTAATTGGATTGTTTGTCTTCCTTTTGTTAAATTGTATGAGTTCCCTATTCGTTTTGGAAATTAACCCCTTATCTGATGTGTTGTTGGCAACTACGCTCTCCCATGTAGTGGGCTCTCTTGTTATTTGGATGATGCTTTCTTTTGCAGTTCAGAAGCTTGATGTGCTTTTCTTTTGAACAGGATCTGCTAAGAACTACCCCCTTTCTCAACTTTTATTTCCCTTTCTCAGTTTTTAATTTTGAAAAATGTTAATTATATACAAAAGGAGAAAAAATACGGTGAACCCTCATGTCCTTATTATGCAGCTTCAACCACTAGTCTCTTAGCTAATCTTATTTATATATAACTCCCCCATTGTTTTGAAGGAAATCCCAGACATCATATAATTTCATATAAAAAAAGTTATGTGATTAATCCACCCAAAAAATCATAGGAATTCCTTAATACACACTTAATATTAGCAAGCATACAGTCAGTGCTCAAATTTCTGTCTCAATTTTTGTTTTCTTTACAGTTTGTTTGAATCAGTACTCATATATTGCTATTGGTTAATATCTCTTAATCTATAGATCTTTTAAATTTTTTATTATAATTTTAAATTTATTTTTTATTGTTTACTAGAGGCCCGGTGCACGAATTTGTGCATGGGTGGGGTCCCTCAGGGTGGCCTGTGGAGATTGGGCTCCAGCCTCGCAACCCCAGCTTGCGCCTCCAACCTCGCAGCCCTGCAGCCCCGCTTGGCACCCCGCCTTGGCCTGGTGCCACCCCCTCACCTGCTCCACCATCCCACCTGCGGGGCAACCGATGGGGACTGGGCCCCCCGCCCGGCTCCCTCAGTGCCTTGGAGCCAGGCGGCAGCCCTGCCCCCCATTGCCACTGCTGGTCACCATCCGCAGGGCGATCAATCAGGGCTGGGCTTCCCGCCTGGCTCCCTCAGTGCCTGGGAGCCGGGTGGCGGCCCTGCCTCCCACTGCTGCTTGTCTCCGTCTGCGGGAGGATTGATCGGGGCTGGACCTCCCACCCGGCTCCTTCAGCGCCTGGGAGCCGGGCGGCGACCCCAGCCCCTGCCGCCAGTGCTGGTTGTCATCTGCTGGGCCATTGGCAGGGTGATCAGGCCCCTGCTTGCACCTGCCTTGACCTAGCGCCATCCACTCACCTGCTCTACCATCCTGCCATGGTCCTGCACTCATTGGGACCTGCTAATGGCGCCCGCGTCGCTGATGCCCACCATGTTCTGCGCCAACCCCTGGTGGTCAGTGCACATCATAGCAAGCGGTCGAACTCCTGATTGAACAACTGCCTGAGGGGACAATTTCCATATTAGGTTTTCATTATATAGGATGATTTTATTTACTTTTAGCTTGAGAGGAAGGGGGAGAGAGAGAAAAACATGAACATGAAAGAAACATTGTTCAGTTGCCTCCTGCATGTGCCCCGACCAGGGATTAAACCTGAAATCTGGGTGTATGCCCTGACCGGGAATCGAATTCACTACCTTTCCGTGCACGGGAGGACACTCCAACCAACTTAGCCACATCAGCCAGGGCAGATCTGAATTATTTTTATGACAACATACTAAATAAATGAATCAAAATATCCAGGTGGGGGATTTGGGTTAGTTTCTGTGGCTTGTTTTTGGTTTTGTTTTTATAGTTTTCTGGCTACCCTTTGTAGTCTTTATAGAATTAGTCACTATTGCTATAGTTATTTTTTACAATTGTACAATTTTGTTCTCATTTCAGCAAACTAAAAGTGAATGTGTCCCATTTGTTACAGATAAAAAGTATAAGGTAAAAATATGTTTTAGGCCCTGACCGGTTTGGCTCAGTGGATAGAGCATCGGCCTGCGGACTGAAGGATCCCAGGTTCGATTCCAGTCAAGGGCATGTACCTTGGTTGCGGGCACATCCCCAGTGGAGGGTGTGCAGAAGGCAGCTGATCGATGTTTCTAACTCTCTATTTCTCTCCCTTCCTCTCTGTAAAAAAATCAATAAAATATATTTTTAAAAAAATATGTTTTAGTATACAAAAAGGATCTGAAGTCAATAGTATTTATTTATGGGAGAGTTTGATTTTTTTTCCTGGTAAGGCTAGAATGTAGGAGCTTTTTACATTAGGTATATTGCATTGTACCTTCCCTACCTCAGATTTTTTTGTGGGTGAAGTCTAGTATCTAGTGTCACAGATCTCTATTTCTGCAACACAAGAACTTTGAATCAAATACAGGGTGTCCCAAAAAGATGTATACACACTTTAACAGCTAATAACTCACTTAATTTTCACTCTTTTTCAGGTTTAACTGATTTGAAATAATGGGTGGAGCCAGACTAAGTTTTGAACAAAGAAAATTTATCCTAAAGTGCCACTAGACTTTTTTTATGGGGACACAAAAGATAAAGTTTACAGCACAAAACCAGCAACAGTCCACAAATTGAAGGCACACAAATAAATGATGCTTGATATTTGTGATTCCATTGCTTCACATTATCAGTGGTGCCTGGACCAGAACGGTCATCAGTTTAAAAACAGGCACGGACAACAAAAATTACTCATTTTTGTAGACTCTTTGAAATTTTGAAAATGAACTGTATGTTAATAAACACTGACTTTATACTAGTAATCATTCAAAATGTGTATATCCTGTATCTAGGGATTATGAGTCACTCTGAATCCAGACTTTAGGACTCCAAATAAATGTGGAAATAGTATTGAACTTTTGGATCTAGGCCAAGCCTGGTGCTAGAAGGGATGAGTGGGAGTGTCTTAGAATTATATTATCAGCGACAAACAGATAATTTATAAACAATTTGTTGAAACAGGGAGATAGGTTCTGAAATGTTCCTCTAGGCATACTGTTACTTACAATGTATTATATACTATGTTTGGCTCAAGACTTAAATTATTTAATTGTATCATGTTTAACTCTGAAAAGGGGGAAATATTACCTGGTATTTTGGTGTAGTGTTTCTGTGAGGTAAATTAAACTAAATGGTGTTTTCTGTTTGGTTTGATTTTTGTTGTTGTTTTTAAACACATGCGTCCTAAATTTACTATCTTGTTTAGGCCCACTTATTAAAAATGTTTTCCTCCAACTTCACTGTGTAATTTGATTTATCTCTCTTCCTTAAATTGTTCTGTGCTCTCCTTATTGGTGTGTTTCCCCCTTTTTCATAAGATTGAGGTTTACTTTATAATATTGTGGTGATCTGACTTGATATGTAAAAGCTTGAACTGAAAGATTTAGAAGATGAGTGATTAGTATGATCAAAGGGTGGGAAGTGGATTTGGAAGGGCAAACAAAATAGCTAGCCCAATAGTTTTAATTTCTAAGACATCAATTTTTGGCTCTCTGAAAGTTGCATATATGTACATTTCTATATTAATAAAAGGGTAATATGCTAATTAGACCGGACACCTCCCGGACATCCTTCTGGACATCCTTCCAGACAAAGCCACGGTGGCGGTGGACAAGGCAGAGGTGGTTAAGGGCGACCAGGCTGGCAGGGGAGGGCAGTTAGGGGCAACCAGGCAGGCAGGCAGAGTGGTTAGGGGTGATCAGGCAGGCAGGCAGGTGAGCAGTTAGGAACCAGTGGTCCTGGATTGCAAGAGGGCTGTCGGACATCCCCTGAGGGGTCCTGGAGTGGAGAGGGTGCAGGCCTGGCTAAGGGACTCCCCCATGCACAAATTTCGTGCACCGGGCCTCTAAAATACATCATATATATATATATATATATACACACACACACATATGTATACACACACATATATATGTATGTGTGTGTGTGTGTGTATATATATATATTTATTTTTTTTATTTTTTATCCAGTTTTTGTGTTTACTTTTGTGAGGATTTAATTTTTTTCCTTCTTCAAAGTAGGGATTTCATGCCCCCCTTTTAGGAGAATGCTCTGTCTTAACACATTGTGTACCGCATAGAAATCTCTAAGACATACGCCAGGGACCGCACGTTTTTGGGCAAACTGCACATTATTTAAATCATCATAATGCACTTTAGGTGTTGTTTTTCAATAATTATAACATTTTTATTTACAAAAACAATTAAACAATTAAAGTTCCTAGTACTTTTTTAACGTATGGTACTGTGTGAAACATTTTCCTCTATGAAGAGGGACCAAACAAAATTTACGCATCTAGATTCGCTCCTTTTTCCATGGGCGTGAAAAACGAGAACACTCGTGAGCAGTCCTTAACAGAGGGCGCACGAAACACGAGAAAACTCCTGAACAGTACGAAATGTGTCACTTGTATACTCATCTGAATATGTTTAAGAGAGAGGCACAACAAGCTAATAGGCAGCTCTTTGCACGTGGATGGGGCTTCTGTTTTCTGATTCAGTAGGTCTTGGGTGAGGCCCACAAATTTGCTTGTCTAACTAGTCCCAGGTAATGCTAATCCAGGAACCTTACCCACTTTGTTGGGGAATGCTCTTGAGATTCACATCTATGGAAAAATGGACAGGAAAAGAGCAGAGAGAAAGTTAAGCTGCAGTGCTGGAGAGTTCTGAAGCTGGAATGACCATTCAGAGTTGCCCCAAGTTGGAACAAAGAGCTGGGCCTTTGAAACCCCATTGATCAGCCACTGGATGTGGGCTGTCTCTGGAAGAAGGTGTGAAGTTTTTTTCAGCATAGGCAATCCCCATAGGGGCTGACAGCTGATGGCATTCTGCTGAAAGCACTTCCAGCGGCTGGCGGACACACCCCTTCTTTCCTGAAAAGGGGAAATGGGGCAGTATATTACAGAGGCCATACATGCTCTTTCCTAGCTAACCCCTTACCCCATCCTAGGACAGCCATTGTTTCTAATTTTTCTTTCATCATAGATTAATTTTGCCTGTTCTAGAACTTCATATAAATGGAATTGTACATAATGGATTTTTCTTGCTAGTGTCTTTGGCTCAGTATAATGTACACTAGATTCATTAATGTTCTGTGTATCAGAGATTTTTTTTAATTGCTCAGTATTCCATTCTATGAATATATCATTTTTATTCATTTTTATATTGACTTGTGTTGGATTGTTTCCAGTTTGGGATTAAAGATTAAAGATTCTGTTCATAAACAAATCTGTTTTGGGGGTCACACAGTGTTATCATTTCTTTTGCATAAAAACATAGGAATAGAATTGCTGTGTTATAGGATAGGTTTATATTTATTTTTTTAATATTTTTGAGAGAGAAACATTGATTTGTTGATCTATTTATTTATACATTCATTGGTTGGTTCTTGTATGTTCCCTGACCTGGGATTGAACCCCCAACCTTGGCGAATTGGAACAAGACTCTAACCAAATGTACTACCCGGCCAGTCCCTAAGTCAGTGATGGCGAACCTTTTGAGCTCGGCGTGTCAGCATTTTGAAAAACCCTAACTTAATTCTGGTGCCGTGTCACATAGAGAAATTTTTTGATATTTGCAACCATAGTAAAACAAAGACTTATATATTTTTTCTTTTTTTTTTTTTATTAAATCTTTATTGTTCAGATTATTACATTTGTTCCTCTTTTTCCCCCCCCAATAACTCCCCTCCTCCCAGTTTCCACCCCACCCTCCGCCCTAACTCCCCACCCACTGTCATCATCCATAGGTACACGATTTTTGTCCAGTCTCTTCCTGCATCTCCCACACCCCTTCCCCCCCCCCCCCCCCGCAAGAATAGTCAGTCCATTCCCTTTCTATGTCCCTGATTCTATTATAATCACAAGTTCATTCTGTTCATCAGATTATTTATTGACTTGATTCTTAGATTCACTTGTTGATAGATGCGTCTTTGTTGTTCATAATTTGTATCTTTACCTTTTTCTTCTTCCTCTTCTTAAAGGATACCTTTCAGCATTTCATATAATCCTGGTTTGGTGGTGATGAACTCCTTTAGCTTTTCCTTATCTGTGAAGCTCTTTATCTGACCTTCAATTCTGAATGATAGCTTTGCTGGATAAAGTAATCTTGGTTGAAGGTTCTTGGTATTCATCACTTTGAATATTTCTTGCCACTCCCTTCTGGCTTGCAAAGTTTCTGTTGAGAAATCAGCTGACAGTCGTATGGGTATTCCCTTGTAGGTAACTGGGTTTCTTTCTCTTGCTGCTTTTAAGATTCTCTCTTTGTCTTTTGCTCTTGGCATTTTAATTAGGATGTGTCTTGGTGTGGTCCTCTTTGGATTCCTTTTGTTTGGGGTTCTCTGCACTTCCTGGACTTGTAAGTCTATTTCTTTCACCAGGTAGGGGAAGTTTTCTTTCATTATTTCTTGAAATAGGTTTTCAATATCTTGCTCTCTCTCATCTTCTGGCACCCCTATAATTCTGATGTTGGTACGCTTGAAGCTGTCCCAGAGGCTCCTTACACTATCTTCGTATTTTCGGATTCTTTTTTCATTTTGCTTTTCTGGTTGGGTGTTTTTTGCTTCTTCGTATTTCAAATCTTTGACTTGATTCTTGCGCTCCTCTGGTCTGCTGTTGGGAGACTGTATAATATTCTTTATTTCAGTCAGTGTATGCTTAATTTCTAGTTGGTTCTTTATCACAACATCAAGTGTCTCATTAGATTTCTTGAGGATCTCACTATACTTATCGGCGGTCTCACCAGTCTTTTCAAAGGCCTTACTAAGTTTATCGGCGGCTTCTAGACAGTTCTTGAGAGACCTTAAAAGAGTGGTTTTGAACTCTATATCTTCTATTTCTGTCATTTGTGGCCTGTTTCTTTGTCTCCGCATTTTTTATGCTTTCTTGGTGCACCCCCTTGTGGTCTTTGTGCGCAGTTTTGTTGTAGTTAAGCCTTGATTGTTGTAGGTAACACTGGGGGGGATTTGACCTCCAAGCCAACTGGCTGTGAGAATCAGCTGTGTCTGCAGTGGGAGAACTTCTGTCCTCTAGGGAGGTGCTAATCTAGCCTTTGCCTAAGGCTATCCCGCAAATGCCTCTGTGCAAGGCTTGGGCAGGGTGGGTCCCAGGGGATCAACAGGGCGGGCGGGCGGAGGGAGCAGTTATGGCTGCTCTCAGTCCCGTCCCCAGAGGCTCTACCTCTCAGAGTCCCAGCAACTGCTGCAAACCTCGGAGAGAAAGCTGCCCTCGAGTTCCGACCGATGCCAGACAGTCCCCCTTCTCCCGTTTGAGTCTGGGTCCCCAGAGACTCGCCCGGAACTGGAGCTCAGAGCCTGAGACTCCCTCCGGATTGAAACAGAGAAGCACGCCCTCAGCCTCCAGCCCGCTCTGCACGCACCTCCGCACCTTTGTATTTTCCGCACTGCGCCTCCTCTGAGTCTCGGTATGCTTTTCTCTTTCCTTCTAGTTGTAGAATTTCCCCTCAGCCAGCCTTCCTGTGGTTCTGGGTGATGTCCCTTCCGTCTTTTAGTTGTATTTTTGAAGTGGTTGTGCGAGGCAGCATTCTCCGGTGTTTACCTATGCTGCCATCTTGGTTTCTCCCGACTTACATTTTTGATACTTATTTTATATATTTAAATGCCATTTAACAAAGAAAAATCAACCAAAAAAATGAGTTCATAGGTGTCATAGGTTCGCCATCACTGCCCTAAGTACTAAACTTTTCCAAAGCAATTTCACCTTTTACATTTCCACCAGAAATGTATACATCAAACATTTCTTTGATTACTAATAATGCTGAACATCTTTTCATGTTTTTATTGGAAATGTGTACATCCTCTTTTTGTGAATTATCTATTCTGGAACATTTGTGCATACTTTCTTTATGAATTAAATATTCCAGTTGTTTTCTCATTAATTAATGAGTTACCTGTCTTTATTATTGAGTTGTGTCAACCTATGGTCATTGGCATCAATTTAACACCAACAGGAGTCCCCAGTTTGGGGTGTGGTGAAGAAGGAAACTATTCAGTGTGATATAGCACATCTGTGAGAACAACATTGAGCTATAGAACAACTCACTCATGTCAAAACTCAATATGAAGCAGCAGTCTGTGAAACAGCATGTCAGTGGAACGGCTTTGGGTCCAGGCCCCTCTCTGGCTTGACAGTTATGCTCTGCTCTGCCTGCTGTTCTCCACTCTGGTCTCTTGAGACATCTTTGGAGTTTCAACTTCTGTGTTTCAGCTCCAGCTGGGGAACTTCAGTCTTCAGTGGAAAGAGAAAGTGCTCTCTGTGCCAGAAGGGAGCTGACTTATATGGACAGAAGTCCCCATCCTTGATCCCTGATTGGTTCATCTCATGCAAAGAGGACTCCAAATCCTTGCAGTTTGATTGGTCCAAAAAGCACTGTCCTTATTGGTCAGAATGTAGCCTCACTGATTGGTTGGTGAAAATGTTCAAGGGTAATATAGCTATGCAGCTCTGATTGGCCAGAGAAAACCTCAGTACTGTTGGTTGAAATACTATTCCCAGAACTCCTTTATAAGGGCTGGCTCAGATGGCAGGAAGACAGTGTGGAAGGCTGGCAGCTTAGTGCATGCCTCTCCCTGAAGTGTGGTTTGTATGAGAGGCCTCTGTTTAGGAAAGGCTACTAGACTCTGCTTTTAAATTTGAGCCCAGTTTACCACCAGGCATCCTTATTGGTAGGCTATCTTCTTAGGATCCACAGTTGTATGAATTCATTTAATATTCTGGGTATAAGTCTTTTATCAGATATACTAGAGGCCCGGTGCACGAACTCATGCACGGGTGGGGTCCCTCGGCCTGGCAGGTGACCAGGGCTTCTTGCTCAGCCCCCATCTGGGCCAGTCGGGGCCGGCCGCCCGGGGAGTTGGGGGGTAGGGCCCACGGGAGGTTGGCCAGCCAGGGGGGAGGGGCCGCAGGAGGTTCTAATAGGGCGATCGGGGTTGGATGGCCGAGGGAGGGGCCGCAGAGGTTGACCAGCCACGGGAGGTTGGCTGTGGGAACACACTGACCACCAGAGGGCAGCTCCTGCATTGAGTGTCTGCCCCCTGGTGGTCAGTGCGTGTCATAGCGACTGGTTGACCAGTTGTTCCAGTTGTTCAGTCATAACAGTCTTAACGGTTGCTTGGGCTTTTATATATATATAGATGTTTTGCAAATATTTTCTTTTGGTTAGTGATTTATTTTCTAATGATGTCTTGATGAATAGAAGTTGATTTTCATTTTGATGATGGCTAATTTATTTTTTTTAAATCTATTGCTTCTGTACCCTAAGACACTATTGTATAGTCTCAGGTCATGATATTCTCTAATTACTTCATAGTTTAAGCTCTTGTGGTTAATTTTATGATCCAACTAAGAATTTTCTATAGAATGAGGTATATTCATCTGTTTATAGATATATCCAGATATTCCATCAGCCTTTGTTGAAAGGATTTTCCTTTATGCCTTGAAATGCTTTGGTACCTCTTTTGCAAATCAGTTGAGTAAATAGAAGTTAGCTGTCATTCATATAACCTTTTCACTGCATATAATGTCACTTTAGTCTGGCTGCCTTAAGATTTGTGTTTTCATTCCTTTAACTGTGATGCAACTTTGTGTGATTTTCTTTTTAATGATCCTTCTTGGAGTTTGCTGAGCTTTTTGGATATCTAAGTTTGCATGTTTCATGAAATTTGAGGAAATTTTGGTTATATATCAGATATTTTTCAGTCTCATCTCTCCTCTCCAGTTGTACATAAGTATGTATCACTTGTTGTACTACGAATCTCTGAAGGTCTGTTTATTATTTTGAAATCTTTCTCTTCCTTAGATTCAGTAAGATGTTTTGATTTTTTTTTTCCGTTTAGTGACCTTTTTTCTGCTTTATCTGATTTTCTGTTAAGATAACTGAATGTATTTTATTCATTTCAGATATACTCTTATTTTCTAGAATTTCCATTTAGTGTTGTTTTTTCCCCATAGCTTCCATTTCTCGGCTGAGATTTCTCCCATGCATACATTTAACATGATTATATTTTACTTTAAATACTTGAACATATTTATAATACATCCTTTGAAGTCCTTGTCTGCTAATTCTGACATCTAGATCATTTATGATTTGGTTTCTATGAGCTGTTTTTGTCTTTCTTTGACTCTAGGTCCCTTTTTTCTATTCATTCTGGTAGATTTTGCTTGTGTAATGCACATTATGGGAAATATATTGTAGACTTTGGATTTTGTTAATTTTCTCTGATGAATCTTATTTTTTGTTGTTGCTGTTGTTCTGGTAGACAGTTAACATGGTTAGATTCAACCTCCTAACATTATTAACCTCTCCTGTGATTAGGCAGTAACGGAAGGCTCAACTCAGATCTCTTACCTTTTTGCTGGAAACCTTGGAGTCTTCTCTAAATGAAGGTTATTCAAATATTTGGGCATAGGTTATACAGAAATTTTGAGGCACCTTCCTTTCTGGGATTTCATCTCTCACTTTACAGTGGCTCTGGCAGCCCAAGTCTTTGTCCTCTGGCTCCTCTGCTGGCAAGACGCAGATTTCTGCTTCAATCCTGAGTGATCACTGCTGTGTGGGCAGATCAGTGCCCTCAGACAACAGCCTTATAAATACAAATCTTACCCGGTTCCTTTCTTTTAAGGATTCCCTCTAGTTGCTTTCTGCTTTTGTTCACTCTCTTTCACCTTAGCGTTTGTTTTTATATTTTGTCCACAGTACATAATTGCCATGTATGGGAAAGTTACTCCAATATAACTTAATTATGTCATTTTCCAAAGTAGAACATTGCAGTATTGAAGCATTATTTTATTTTGATTCATTCAAAGCATCCAATATTCAAAGTGTAAAGTTTTGAGGTTATTGGTTGCATTAACTGAAATGGGATTTAAATGCTAATTTTTATTTACTCTATAGCTATATGCAAAGGCACTTTTTTAAAAACATTTATTTGGCTCTAAACATTTATGGAAGATAATTTGGTTGGTAACATCTTTTAAAATTATATAAACTACTGTATATCTAGACTTCATGCTTTCATTGCATTTTTACTTTAATTATTATATGAAAAAATCCAAATGACAGTTCAATTACTTTATACTGGCTTCATTTGTATTATGTATTAATAGTTCACTTATATATAGTAGCTCACTTAAATTTATGTATACTGGCTTTATTCGTGTTATTTATTTCTAAATATACCTTTTTCCTCCAATTGATTACCATATTAATCTTTGCTATTATTTTTATGGCCAGGGAATCCTTTCCTGGTATGTGTTGTATATGTATGTGTATATGTGTATACACATGAGATGGGGTGGGAGAGAGAATCTACTTTTTAACAAGTTTTTAGAATTATAGATAATATTATACCATTATGGCTTTTAAATACTAAACAAATTATTGTCCAGAATAGCAGACATACAGTAAAAATTATAATTCAGTGTAAACTGTGTCCTATATCTAAGTATAGTACATTTGCACTTTTACATATCATTGAAAACTTGTTTATTCAGAGCATCTGTTAAAGTGATATTGTGTAATAACAACAGGTTGTCTGTAGCAGTGAATTCAGAAAACATTCTGATCATGTTTTGGGATTCACTATAGCACAGTGAATGGTAAATAGATGTGTGTGTGTGTGTGTGTGTGTGTGTGTGTGTGTGTGTGTGTGAAAAATGCAGTTTTAGTATGTAATGCCTGATCTTAATAAGGAGTTTTTACTTATTTTTTTTTTCATAGTAGGGAAGACTACCGTATCATTCTTATTAATCTAACTTTCTTTTTCTTTCAGCAAAACTGTACAATCTAAAGTGGACTGCATTTTGGTAAGTAAAATAACTAATCTTAAGATTCTATTTTGTAATAAGGCTTTTAATTTAAAATATATTGTTCCTGAGTCAATATTTATTTTAAATCTAACCCAATTTTAGTGAATACAGCTTGACATTTAATTACAGCCTATGTGGCTATAAGCTATCTATTTCCCTATATTTCATCAATAATTAAGTCACAGTCTGAGGTAATTGTATACTTTTGAAACATACTAAAGATCATGTAAACATTTAATAAAGTGGATGTTTATTTTTCTGTTCTAATAATTCTAAAGAATTTGTTTAAAGATAAGATTTAACATGTTTGATAGGTTAGTTTTGTTGTGATAGCATATTTTGTCATATTTCGGTTGCTAGATTTGGGGAATTAATCCCACAATAATAGTTTAAATTTAGGTTGTAGTTACAGAGCTCTAACAATTTGTTTAAATGAAAGCTTTTTAAAAATGTTTCATGGGACCCTGGCCAGTGGCTTGGTTGGTTGGAGCATTATCCCACACACCAAAACGTGGTGGGTTCAATTCCTGGTCAGGGCACATACCTAAGTTGCAGATATGATCTTTAGTCGTGGCACATATGATAGACAACTGATAGATGTTCCTCTCTTACATTAATGATGTTTCTCTCTTAAAATCAGTAAAACATATCCTCAGGTGAGGATTAAATAAAATAAAATGCTTCATGGGTTAGTTTTTTGTTGCTATAATATACATTTCATGTTTGGATTGTTGGTCATTAGGAATTAAAGCCACCATAATAATAGTTTAAATTTATATTGTATTTTTAGTTCCTGATATCTTCTCATAAACATGTAAGGGAAGCAGCATGCAGCTACTAAGGCTACTGGAATAGAACTGACTTCTTTCATGAAATTTCTGCTGATGGAATACTCCCTAGGTTCTATAATATTCAATGACTACACTGTTAGATTCCCTCAAGTGTCATTATAGTTAGTCCTCTTGCTCTACTTGTGACAGAACTTTCTTATTCAGATTTGGGTCTTCTTATGAGCTAACTTTTTTTGTGGAGAAGGGAGGTTGTTTAGTATCTGGTGTTAAAATAGTACTTGATATCTTATGATATTACTAGAGGCCCGGTGCACAAAATCGTGCATGGAGTGGGGGGGGTCTCCTCAGCCCAACCTGCACCCTCTCCAATCCAGGACCCCTCGGGGGATGTCCGACTGCCGGTTTAGGCCCGATCCTCACAGTTTAGGCCCAATCTTAAGTATCGGGCCTAAACTGGCAGTCGGATATCCCTCTCAAAATCCAGGACCGACGGGTCCTAACTGCTCACCTGCCTGCCTGCCTGATCACCCATAACTGCCGCCCCCCCCTGCCGGCCTGCTCGTCCCCAACTGACCTCCCCACCAACCTGGTCGCCCCCAACTGCTCCCCCTCCGCCTGGTCGTCCCTAACTGCCCAGCCACACCCTGCCAGCCTGGTTGCCCCCAACCGCCCCCCTCTGCTGGCCAGGTTGCCCCTAACTGCCCCCCTACTGGCCTAGTTGCCCCCAACTCCCCTCTGCCGGTTTGGTCGCCCCCAACTGCCCCAACCTGCTGGCTTAATCACTACGCACTGCCCCCCCCCGCTGGCCTGTTCACCCCTAACTGCCCCTCCCTCCCCCCGCCGGCTTGGTTGCACCTCATGGACCCCCCCCCGCTGCCCCCCCGCCCACCGGCCTGGTCGCCTACGTGGCCTGTTTGGTCGTACGTTCGGATGTGATGGCCCATGGCTCTTTATATATATACTAGAGGCCCGGTGCACAAAAATTTGTGCACTCTGGGGGGAGGGGGGGGTACCTCAGCCAGGCCTGTGCCCTCTCGCAGCCTGGGACCCCTCGGGAGATAACGACCTGCTGGCTTAGGCCTGCTCCCGGGTGGCAGAGGGCAGGCCCAATCCCTAGGTGCAGCCCCTGGTCGGGCTCAGAGCAGGGCCGATTGGGGAGTTGGGGCGCCGCCCCCTGTCATGCACAGAGCAGGGCAGATTGGGAGGTTGCGATGCCACCCTCAGTCACGCTCAGGGTAGGGCCGATTGGGGGGTTGGGGCACTGTCCCCTGTCACACTCAAGGCAGGGTCGACGGGGAGGTTGTGGCGCCACCCCCTGTCATGCACAGAGCAGGGCCAATCGGGGTTGGGACGCTGCCCCCTGTCACGCACAGAGCAGGGCCGATCAGGGGGTTGGGGAGCTCACTCCTGTCACGCACAGAGCAGGGCCGATCAGGGGGTTGGGGAGCTCCCCCCTGTCACACACAGAGCAGGGTCAATCAGGGGGTTGGGGAGCTCCCTCCTGTCACGCACAGAGCAGGGCCCATCAGGGGGTTGGGGAGCTCCCCCCTGTCACGCACAGAGCAGGGCCGATAGGGGAGTTGGCGCACCGCCCCCTGTCACACACAGAGCAGGGCGGATCAGAGGGTTGGGGCGCCGCCGTCTATCACCCACAGAGCAGGGCCGATCAGGGGGTTGGGGCGCCGCACCCTGTCACACTCAGGGCAGGGCTGATGGGGAGGTTATGGCTCTACCCCGTCACACACAGAGCAGGGCCTGTGGGGGGGCGGTTGGGGCGCCACCCTCTATCACCCACAGAGCAGGGCTGATAAGGGGTTTGGGGCGCCGCCACTGTCACACTCAGGGCAGGGCCGATGGGGAGGTTATGGCTCTACCCCATCCCAAACAGAGCAGGGCCCGTTGGGGGGGAGGGTTGGGGCGCCGCACCCTGTCCCACACAGAGCCGCAGGGCGATCAGGGGGTTGGGGAGCCCCCCCCCTATCAGGCACAGAGCAGGGCTGATCAGGGGTTTGGGGTGCCTTCCCCTGTCACGAACAGAGCAGGGCAGATAGGGAGGTTGTGGCCCTGCCCCCTGTCACACACAGAGCCACAGGGCGATCAGGGGGTTCGGGTGCTGCCCCCTGTCACGGTGATCCTGGTGCCGGGAGGCCTTGCAGCTCCAGTGATCCTGGTGCTGGGAGGCATATTACCCTTTTACTATATAGGATAGAAGCATGGTGCACAGGTGGGGTCTGGCTGGTTTGCCCTGAAGGGTGTCCTGGATCAGGGTGGGGGTCCCCACTGGGGTGCCTGGCCAGTCTGGGTGAGGGGCTGAGGGCTGTTTTCAGGCTGGTGGGTGACTGAAGCTCCCAACCGCTCCTTTTTTTCCTTTTTTTTGTATTCTGGGCCAGCTTTAGCTCTGAGGCTTGGCTCCAGCTCTTCGGCCTCCGCTGCTGAAAGCAGGTATCTGGTTTGTTTGGGTTCTATAATCGAAACACTGTTTCAACTCCAGTTCTGAGATTCCGGCTGGCTGAAAGCAGGTTTCTGGGGTTTTGTTTAGCTTCTATATTTGTAACAATGTTTCAAACTGCAAGCTCAGAGGCCGGCAGCGGCAGGCGGGGAACGTTGGAGTCCTCCGTCACTGAAGCAAGCAAGGCTCATGTTAGTTTCAAGCTGCCTGGCTGCCGGCTGCCATCTTGGCTTGCAGTTAATTTGCATATCGCCCTGATTAGCCAATGGGAAGGGTAGCGGATGTACGGCTAATTACCATGTTTCTCTTTTATTAGTGTAGATAGATTAGGTTACTAGAGGCCCGGTGCACAAAATACGTGCACTCGGGGGCGGGGGTAGGTCTGTCAGCCTGGCCTGTGCCCTCGCAGTCCTGGAGCCTTCAGGGGATGTCCGAATGATGGTTTAGTCATCCCGGGGGGAGCAGGCCCAAGCCAGTAGTCAGACATCCTTAGCATTGCCACAGAGGCAGGAGAGGCTCCTGCCACTGCCACTGCGCTTGCCAGCTGTGAGCCCGGCATCTGGCTGAGCGGCGCTCCCCCCGTGGAAGTGCACTGACCACCAGCGGCAGCTCCTGCGTTGACTGTCTGCCCCCTGGTGGTTAGTGCACATCATAGCAACCGGTCATTCTGCCATTCAGTCTATTTTCATATTAGCCTTTTATTATTTAGGATTAGGTTCTAGGTAGGTGAATGATTAGTAATTTCAGAGGGAAAAATGTAGCTTGATCAGCTCTGTGCTTTTTTAGCCTAGTAGTTGAGAAAGTGGACTTTATGGGGATGTTTTCCCCTTTCACTTACTCATTTTTATATTTATTTATTTATTTATTTACTTACTTACTTATTTATTTAATTTTTGCCTCACAATAACCCTTGGAAGTAGGTAATCTTGTTACCTCCCTTTTACAAATGATGAAATTGGTGCTTTTGCATTTACTTTAAAAATTATTGTTGAATACCACATCTTGGCCAATGCTAGATATAAGTGATACAAAGTAAGATACTCCCTTGCTCTCATGAAATTCAGTCTGACCCTGGCCGGGCTGCTTAGTTGGTTGGAGTGTCGACCTGTGCACCAAAAGGTTGTGGTTCGATTTTCTATCAGGGCACATACCCAAGTTGCGGGTTCTGTTCCTGGTCAGGGTGCATATCGAAGGCAACCAATCAATGTTTCTGTTTCCACATCAGTGTTTCTCTCTCCCTCCCTCCCCTTTCCCCTTTCTGTCTCTCTAAAGTCAATAAAAGCATATCCTCCAATGATGATAAAAAAGAAAAGAAAGGAAATTCAGTCAAAATATATTCAAGAGTGCTATTAAGACTTTTGAAGGTGGTGACTGGGATATTGATTGAGATCAGAGTGAATTTATAGGTAAATTCAGGGACTGTTGATATTTTAATTAAAGTCTTCTAATCCATGAATGTTGTATAGCTCCATATTAGTTGGTTCTTCTATAATTTCAGCAGTGACTTGTAATTTTCTGTATATAGGTTTTGTATATATTTTACTTAAATTATTTTGCTTAAAATAAGTATTTCAAGATGTTGGATGCTGTCAGGAATGGCACTTAAAAATGTTTTGTTATCCAGTGTTTTATTGCTAATATTTACATTGACCTAGTAGTCTGTGAAGTTATTAAGTTCCCATATTAGATCTAGTAGCTTATATGGAAAGTCCTTTGGATTTTCTACCTACTTAATCATATTGCACATGAAAATCATTCCAACCTAAATGTCTTTTTATTTTTCTCACCTTGTTGTACTGCTAGGACCTCCAGGACAATGTTGAATAGAAATGGTGAGAGTGGATTTCCTTCCCTGTTGTTAATCTTAGGGGGAAACCATTCTTTCATTCACCTTACAGTATGACATTAGCATCATCTTTTTCGTGGATGCTCTTTTCAAGTTGAGCATGTTCCCTTCTATTCCTTTTTTGCTGAGAGGAGTTTATCATAAATACTTGTTGGATTTTATCAAATTATTTTTCTGCACTTATCAAAATAATCACATGGTACTACTCTTGTATGTTATTAATGTGGTAAACTACACTGATTTTTAAAAAATAAACCATCCTTACATTCCTGTGATAAACATACGTTGCATTATACATTTAAATATTGCTACATTGGATTTGCTATTTTTTTAAAGACTCGTCTGTGTTAATTAGGGCTTTTGATTTGCTGTTGTCTTATAATGTCTTTTTCTGTTTTTGGATATCTGGGTAATGCTGGAGTTATGTAATGAATTTGGAAGTGTTTTTCCATTTTCTATTTTCTGAAGGAATTATTTAAAATTAATTATATTTCTTCTTTACTGAGAGATTTCACTAGTGAAATCACCTGTGAGAAAGAATTTATAAGGCTATTAACTCTTCTATTCTTAATGCAGTTTTGATATTTGTGTCTTTCAAGGAATTTGTTGATTTTTGCAGTATTATTAAATTTGGTGGTGTAACATTGATAATATTACCTTATTGCCCTTTACTAGCTGTAGGATCTGTAGCAGTTATCTCTTATTCCTGGTAATGGCCATTTGTATCTCCTTTTTTTTTTTTTTTCTTCATCAGTTTAGCTCCAGGTTTAATAATTTTATTGATCTTCCCTTATAAATCAAGTTTTGGCTTCACTGATTTTTCTCTCTTGTTTTTTTCAGGTTTCCATTTTGTTTCTTTCCTAGTATGAATTGTTTCTTCTGCTGACTCCTATTTTAACTCCCAAGTTTTCTAATAAGAAAACTTCAAACTTTTTTCTTTTCTATTAAAGCATTTAAAGCTATAAATTTAATGCTCTGAGCACTGGTTTAGCTTCTTCCCATACATTTTATGCTGTGTTTTCATTATTTAATTAAATTTGTTTGCTATTTTCCATTTTGATTTATTCTTGTACCCATCGAATACTTAGATGTATGTTGGTCAATTTCTAAATGAGTATTTATTGAAACTTGTTTATGGTATATCTTAGCGTTTATTTCATATCTATTTGAAAAGAATGTGTATTTTACTGTTATTGAATGAAATGTTCTTTACATATCAGGTCCAGTTATTGTTTTTAAAGACGGTATCTATCCTGATTTTCTTTGTTCTTGTTATTTCTATTACTGAGAGGGATGCTAAAATCTCTCACTTGTTATTGTGAATTCTTTTTTCTCTCTGATCCTGTTAGGTTTTGCTTCAGGTATTGAAGTTGCTATTAGAAGCATAATTATTAAGGTTTGTTATGTTTGATTTATTAATTGATTCTTTTATTATGGTATTTTCATTTTTATCTCTGGTAATATTCTGTGCAGTGCTTATTTGCATGGTATATCTTTTTCCATCCTTTTACTTTTAAGCAATCTGGGTCTTTACAATTAAAGTGTTCTGTTGTTACATCATATAATTGTGTCTTTCTTATTTAGTCTGACAAGCTTTGTGCTGTGATTACCTGTATGGTTGATAATATGTATATAATTTTGATGTTGATTTCCTTGCTGTGCAAAAGGTCTTTAATTTCCCTTTATTTACAAAAAGTATTTTCCACTAAAACTATTTCAAACTTCTTTAACTACAGCTTCTAAAACCACCTCTTCTTCCATTGTCAGCAGATAATCTTACCTTCCATTTCTCTGAGAAAAGTAGGTATTCCACAAAATCAACACTGTTTCTTATTCCCAATTCGATAGTTGCTTATTTCTGTACCTGTTGTCTTCCTTCCCTTTTTGCCCAACAGAAGAAATATTTTTCTGCCTGTCTTACAGTTAATCTCTTTCTGTGTAGGCGCTAGATTTTGTCTCTTTGAGAATGCACTTCATTTATTCTCTTTCTCTTGTTTTTTTTTATTCTCTCATTTTCTACTTTCCTTTTCTTCTTAATAGTTAAATGTTTAATATTTTCCCCATCTATAATAAAAACATTTCCTGCAGCCCTTCTAGCTACCACCCTGTCTTGTTTCTTTCTTTTTTAAAAAGAAAGTCAAAGTTAGGTAAAAATGTTGATTAAATTCAGATTCATGCTTCACTTTCCATTCAGTCTTCAACACCAGTAACAAGTCTTCTAGTAACTACCCCTTTGAAACTGTGTCTATCAAAGATACCATAGCCTCTTATTGCTAAACGTAATAGATGACCTCAGTCCCTAACTGACAATCATCTTTCAGTTAGCTCTCTTGATCATCCCCTTACTCCCCTGGTTCAAGTACATTCTAATTGTTTTAACTCCTTAGCTGCCACATTGTCCTGGTTTTCCGATTACATCTTAGGCTGTTCATTTCCACTTTTCCTTTAAGGCCCCCGCTCCTCTATTTAAGTCCTCTGCATTCTATATTTGCCCTTGGTGATCTTACCTACTTGGATAGTTTCAGTTAATCTCAATATACTGATGATTCCTAATTATACATCCCCAACTAGACCCATGTATCCATATCCATCTATTTTTTAAAAATAGATTTTAGAGAAAGAGGAAGAGAGAAGGAGGGGAGGGGAGGAGAGGGAGGGAAAGAAAAAAAGAAAAACATGAATCAGTTGCCTCCTACACATACCCTGACAGGATTGAATGTGCGTATGTGCCCTGACTGGGAATCAAACCCCATAACCTTTTGGTGTACAACAGCCGTGGGCAAACTACGGCCCGCGGGCCCGATCCGGCCCGTTTGAAATGAATAAAACTAAAAAAAAAAAGACCGTACCCTTTTATGTAATGATGTTTACTTTGAATTTATATTAGTTCACACAAACACTCCATCCATGCTTTTGTTCCGGCCCTCCGGTCCAGTTTAAGAACCCATTGTGGCCCTCGAGTCAAAAAGTTTGCCCACCCCTGGATGACACGTCAACCAACTGATCCATGCTGGCCAGGACTATCAATCTATTTGTTATTTGGCTAATTTTACCAGGATGCCTCATAAGTACTTGAAACTCAACTTTTTAAAAGCCAGTCTCCTTGTATCATACTCCAAATTCTGAACCTATCTTTGTTAGTTTCCTATTGCTGCTATATCAAAACACCATAAACTTCATGGCTTAAAACAATTCAAATTTATTATCTTTTAGTTCTGTAGGTCAGCAGTCTGACACAGGTCTCACTAGGATAAAATGAAGGTATCAGCAGGGCTATGTTCTTTTTGTAGGCTCCAGGAGAAAATCTGTTTCCTTGCCTTTTGTAGCTTTTAGTAGCTGCAGCTTCAAAGCCAGCTGTTGGCTTTTGGAGTCTATATTGCATCACTCTGAAATCTCCCCTCAAACTCCCTCTTATCTGGACATTGATGATTATGGTGGGCTACTGGATAATTCAGGATAATCTTCCATCTCAAGGTCCTTAATTTATATCTACAAAGTCTCTTTGTCATGTAAAATAACAGATTCACAGCTTCTGGGGATTAGAGGATTAGGATGTGAACTTCTTGGGAGAGCCCTTATTCTTTACCATACTATATTATGGTACTCACTCATCTAACCTAAAAACCTAGTGCTTGTTTTTCACTTCATCCTCTTCCTCACCCTACCTCACATTTAGTCATTCACCAAGTCCTATCAATTCTGCCTCCTTAATTGCTCCATCTCTGTCCATCCCTACTACCACTGCACTAATTCAGTTCACCACACTTGTTGGAATTATTACTACAGCTGTTTTTCTGCTTCTAGTTACTCCACTTTCACTTCATTCTTCACAGTAAAATCACAGTTATTTGTATAAAATGTGAATCTGTTTATCTTATACCCTTGCTTATGACCTTTTACTGGCTCCCCATTGTTCTATCTTAAGGCACTGAAGACCCTTCATCCTGAGGCCTTACTTGTATAACATCATCTTTCTCCACTCCCTCCATGGGCTATCAGCAAGCTGTTATAGAGAACCGTTGTAGAGTTAGAGAAGAGACTGTATATGCTTAGTCTAGAACAGCATTGTCAATTAGAACATTCTGTGGTGGTAGAAATGTTCTCTATGTGCACTATTCAATATTGTAGCCACTAATCAGATGTAGCAATTGAGCTCTTTAAATGTGGCTAGCATGAGGAACTGAACTTTAATTTTAATTCATTTGAAGTTAAATACCCACATGTGGGTTGTGGCGACCATTTTGGATAGTGCTGATCTAGAACAGTGGTTCTCAACTGGAGGCAGTTTTGCCTCTCAGGGGACATTTGTCACTATCTAGAGACATTTTTGGTTTTCACTATTAGCATCAAGTTGGTAGAGGATAAGGGTGCTGTTTAAACATCCTATAAAACACAGGACATCACCCCATAACAGACTTAACCCAAAATTCTCAGTAGTGTTGAAGTTGAAAACTCTGGTCTAGTGGTCTAGACTCGCCCACCCCCACTCCTTTTTTTTTTTGGCTATACCTAGTTATATTTTAATATTTTAAGATTCATCTTAGCCCTAACCAGTTTGGCTCAGTAGATAGAGCTTTGGCCTGCAGACCAAAGGGTTCCAGATTCAATTTCCTGGTCAAGGACATGTACCTAGGTTCCAGGCTCCTCCCCGGCCCAGGCCCTGGTTAGGGGTGTGCACGAGGCAACCGATTGATGTGTTTCTCTGTGTCTCTCCCTCTCTCTTCCACTCTCTCTTAACCCCTAGAGTGCCAGAAAACGGATCGCCCTCCTCCTGTCTTTCGCCAAAAGTGCTGGGAGCGCTATCGCGCTCCTCCTGCAGTGTCACTGTTAGATGCTAGTAGTTCACTCTTTATTGACAGATGGTACCTAAGTGCAGATTACTTATGATGCTGAATGTTTGTAGTTCTAAAATTGACCACTGGCATTTATCTGCCTAATTTTTTACAGGTACTACGATTTTATGAAGTTTTACTCAGATTTTGTAGCCCTAAAGCTTCGAAATGGCGTCCAGTTCTAAGTCTGCTTTTATTAGTGATGATGATATTGCTAAATATGTCAATTCTTGCTGTGAAGATGACGATTTTGTGGAAGATATTGGAGAAGGGTGTTCCTCTATTTTAACATTATACGTTTTGTTCAAATTTTTTTCTACTAGTATTTTATAATACAATCAGCAAACAATATATGTCAAAGATGAAAACAAATGTAGTAAAGGTTTCCTTAAGTTTTTGAATATGTAACTTCATTTACTTGTGATTCATAATTTTTTCCCTAAACTGCTGTAAAATCAGCAAAAATGCCTTGGCAATTTTAGCATAGTTCCTAGGATATTGGTTGGCACTCAAAGGGTTAAAAATCAATGGAAAAATATCTTTGGGTGAGGATTGGGGGAGGGGGGGAAAGATTCATCTTAGATATCATCCTCTCTGGAAAACTCTGTGATTTCTCAGGTCTGAATTTGATACATCTTCTGTCCCATAATATCCTGTGCTTACCTTTCTTTTGTGTTATGTAGTCACTTCTATGATAATTATAATTTCGTTTTTATTTGTTCTTGGCTTCTTATGTGTAGGAACCTATTCATTGGATTATGCCAGAGGCACATGAGGATGATCAATAAATATTTGTTAAGTGTATGAATGAGTATAAACGAATGAATCAATTATTAAACATATCACAGTTTAAAATATTAAAAAGTATTGCCACCCTCAGTTTAGGCCTTGTAGAAACCATACATTTGCTAACATATTGGGATTTATTTTTTGGAATTCACAGTTTGACAGAAAGAATGGAACTTGTCACATCCTCTAGAGCAGTGGTTCTCAACCTTGGCTGCACATTAGAATCACCTGGGAATCTTTTTAAAATCCTGATTTCTGGGCCTCATCCTCCGGAAATCCTGTTTCTTTGTTATGGGGTGAGGCCACCACATTAGTAACAAAGAAACAGAATTTCTAGAGGATGAGGCCCAGAAATCAGGATTTTAAAAAGATTCCCAGGTGATTCTAATGTGCAGCCAAGGTTGAGAACCACTGCTTTAGAGAGAAAGACCTGTTTTTTCCCCTAGCATCCTTCCCTTTTCTCAGCTTAAGAATGCCACTTCCTTTCCCTATTAAGAGATAACCATCCTAAATCACCCACTCTCATGCCAAGTACAGATGGAGAACTAAAACTTTATTGTGTAGATTCAGGGAGGATTTAAGCAAGTGAAGTGGAACATACAGGCCAGAAACTAAGGGAAACTGATCAGCAGTTTAGCAGAATGGCTCAGAGCTAAGGCTGTGGATGAAAGAGACCTGAGTTTGAATCTTTGCCCCTGCCATTATTGCTGTGGTTGATTCTGGACAGTTTTAACCAAATTTCTGTAAGTAAGTAAATAAATAAATAATAAATAAATAAATAAATAAATAAATAAATAAATAAAGTAATAGTGCAGTGATGGCGAACCTTTTGAGCTCGGCGTGTCAGCATTTTGAAAAACCCTAACTTAACTCTGGTGCCGTGTCACATAGAAATTTTTTGATATTTGCAACCATAGTAAAACAAAGACTTATATTTTTGATATTTATTTTATATATTTAAATGCCATTTAACAAAGAAAAATCAACCAAAAAAATGAGTTCGTGTCATAGGTTCGCCATCACTGTAATAGTGCCTAACCTACGGAGTTGCTGTGAATACGTATTAAGTGAAATAACTAGTGTAAATACAGTGCCTGATACATAGTAAGTATACAGGGCAGCTTCATTTGAGGGCATTGTATGTATGTGTGATTGGATAAGTGTGAATCTAATTGACCTAATTGCTATAAATTTATGTTTCTAGAAGTTTAACTTTAGTCAAGGGTCACATTTTATATTCATCACAGAACTTACCACTTAAAAATGAATGTTCACTATATGGAACCACTGAGAGTATTGAATCCCTCAAACATAGGAAGTAGAAGATAGAGAAGGGAATCACTTGGCTAAAACCATCCATGAAGCCAGAAGGTGCATATTGTAGAACAGATACCAATATCAACACTCCATACTCCCTCCCCCTCCTTCTTTTCAATTTGGCTCAAAAATCTTTTCAGAAAGCTTCTTTTATCTACTAGGAATGCATTCAACTGCAGATAAAAGAAAACTTCAGCTATTGGTGGTTTAAAGAAGTAAGAGTTCATGTCATCCAATAAGTCCGAAGTTAGGCATTCAGGAAGTGGTGTAATAACTAAGCGTTGCCACCAAGAGTCCTGTGCTCTTTCTTTTTTGCTATGTCACTTCTGTCCTGTTACATCATTGATGGCTGCTGCACTTCCCCTCCTTTTGTCCAAGAAAAAAGGAAGAAGGGCAAAGGGCTTTCTTCTAGGGAAGCTCTGTCAATATTTTCAGGATACTTGCTTTTATTTTGAAAACCCACTTCAGGAATTCAGAGGAATAACCTCTAGAGTAGTGATTTTCAACTGGTGTCCTCCAAGAATTTTTAAAAACTGCAATACTTGACTATTTAGTCAGGAGCACTGGATCTCTTTTCCCATAGAACAGTGGTTCTCAGCCTTCCTAATGCCGCGACCCTTTAATACAGTTCCTCGTGTTGTGGTGACCCCCAACCATAAAATTATTTTCGTTGCTACTTCATAACTGTAATTTTGCTACTGTAAACAATATGTAATTATATATGTGTTTTCCGATGGTCTTAGGCGACCCCTGTGAAAGGGTCATTCAACCCCCAAAGGGGTCGCGACCCACAGGTTGAGAACCGCTGCCTTAGAATGTCAAATTTAAAAAATGACAACAGCCAAAACAATAGCCGACCAGTGTGAATGAAACAAAAGTATACCTTTTTTTTTGGGTCAGATCAGCAAAAAAATACGTTTTTTTTGTATGTGTGTGCTGCAGAATTTTAGTAATTAGTTTATGTGTGCCGTTGGATGAAAATGGTTGAAAATCGCTCTTCTAGAGTAATGTCACTTGGGCACCCCTAGCTGCAAGAGAAACTAGGACATAGAGTATTTTGTTTTCTACCCTATTTATCAGAGCAAGATACAGGAGCTGGTTAACAATATGCATGAGCCCAACCTATATGCTATACCTGCTTTCATGCCCCTGCTTTTATGCACCCCCCTAAAAAGTTCTGTACCCCTATTAAAGTTTTTGCCATACAGTATGCTAATCACCAGATTCATTTTTCTTCTCCAAATATCTTTTGGAGAGAAGGACAGTGTTTTATGGCTTTGTATCTCCAGTGCTTTTCACAGTGTCTGGCATATGGAAGACACTCAGTAAATAATTGAATGATTATTCACAAGTAGTAATTATAAAAAAGAATGTATAATATGCACATAATGTCCTCTAAACAAAGTTTCCTTGCATTCTTTGTTGTGATTATTATTAGCATTTATTGAGTATTTATTACCATGTGCCAGACATTACATATTTCACCATTTAGTTCTCATAATTTGCCTATGAGGTTAATCTGTTATCATCTTCATTTTACAGATGAAGAAACAGGCTCAGACATGTTAAGTAACTTACCCAAGGTCATAAAACTTGCTAATTGGTAGGATTAGGCTTTTAATCCAGACCCCAGAGCCCAGGCTTTTAAAAACTATGATATACTATGTTGTTTTTTTAAATGTCTGAAATATGAGCTTACCTGTGAATTCTTTAAATTTTACTTTATTTAATAATCAAGAAAATGTTTCTGAAATTAATTTTCCACCTTTAAAATTGATCTGAAATTAAAAAAATTAAAAGTTGGCTTTAGCTTACTGAATTTGAATATCAGTAATTTTAAATGCAGTCTGTTTTTTGCAAGCAGGTTGTTTGAATGCCATTTTTAAAACTTACAGTATGCTCAGTAAAAATAGCTCAGTAGTTTTAGTTATTCAAATTATTACAGTTGTGAAGACTATGGTACTATGAAATATGCTAAAAGTGAAAATATAAAATTGTACCTATGGTTTTTTTAAATACATATTTTTATTGATTTTTGAAAATAAGAGAGAGGGAGAGAGAGATAGAAACATCAGTGATGAGAGGGAATCATTAAATTGGCTGCCTCCTGCATGCCCCCTACTGGGGATGGAGCCGGCAACCCAGGCATGTGCCCTTGACAAGAATCTAACCTGGGACCCTCTGAGCCAGACCAGCTAGGGCTATGGTATTTTTAAAGTCTAGCACCTTGCCTGCTTATCATTAAAGACAAGTGAAAATATTTGTAGCATAATTGTAAATAAAAAAATTTTTTTGTTAATGTTTTGATGCTTTTGCAATAAAACAGTCGATTTTAGTTAATTTTAATAATAGCCAACATGTCTTAAATTTCTTGAGTTGTAACAATTTTAGATCTATAATATTCTACATTTATAAAGCTGATCCAATTATATTTCTCATAACCAATGTATTAGTCAAGGTAAAACCTTACACTTGACATGTTCAACATTAGAGGATTAACTAGACCCTAGCAGAGTTTGAAAGCTGCTCAGTTCATATTAACTGTCTTTATATCTTAGTTCAGTTAAATTGGTCTTACTTGATTGATAGCCATAGCAAGGCCTAAAAGTGAGAGAAATAATACTGAACGTTTGGTGAGAGTCAACCACAGGAGGATGGGAAATAATAGTTCATGTTTCCCAAAATGTGGTTGTTGGAAGAGTAATTTCATAGGATGTTAATGTTATGCAAAAAAAGGTTTCAGAAGTCAAATATGTTTTATGAACTCTGGAACAAAAGCTATTACTAATATGCTGCTGTATATCATGAGTCTTAGAAAGTATTCAGTGTGTTCCAAACTTTTCCCCCTCTTAGAACTGGTGATCTAGGGCCTACTGTTTGTGAAGTGATGGGTAAAATCCGTAGGGCAAGTTTCTAGAACAGAGAAATTATTTCTCATATGTTACCATTCAGAACTATCAGGTGAACTTTCTGATTCTATTACTGTGTTTTAGGTTTGTATACCACCAGGAAACAATCTTCCCACCAGTTTGGATATCCAGATCCCGTAAATTGATTAGTTTTGCTTTGGGGTTATTAGAAGTAATAATAGTTAAAAGGAGTAGGGCAAAGGGAAATGGCCATGTATTTTGATTTCCGTTAGGAATGGCTAATGCAAACAGTAAATAAGTTTCTACTTGTCGGGAAATCAGTTGAAAGCAAGAAGAAAAATATTCCTGTTTGATGAACTAGTCCCGTGGTCGGCAAACGGCAGCTCTCGAGCCGCATGCGGCTCTTTGGCCCCTTGAGTGTGGCTCTTCCTAAGCCTTAGGAGTACCCTAATTAAGTTAATAACAGTGTACCTACCTATATAGCCTAAGTTTAAAAAATTTGGCTCTCAAAAGAAATTTCAGTCGTTGTACTGTTGATATTTGGCTCTGTTGACTAATGAGTTTGCCGACCACTGGACTAGTCTATTCAGCAGCAATCCTCGTAAGATTATAAAAGTAAGAGTAGACAATCTTTGTTTACTTTTTCTCCCCATTAGCTGGAGAAATAAAAGGCTTAAATCCAGGAATAGGGGAGGCTGTGTATTTTAAATCCATTAAGTTCATATTTTAAACCTCCCAGGAAAAGTTTATTCTGCCTATTTTTAGAGCTCCGTAAGTGACCAATGTTCTAAAAGAGGACTCTTACATATTGCCAGCTACTTCTAGGTTTTAAAAAATGCAGTATTGGCCCTTTTTGGCGACTGAGCCTAATCTAATAAAACTATTGCTTTGCAGAGAATGCTGTATTTTGCACCTGGAAAGTCAAGTAAACTCACCTGGGCAAAAATTGAAAATGTCCACTGAGTTTCTTGTCATAGCTGAGTGTATGGGCTTCCTGGCTTGTCAGCTCTGCTGGGATAGAGTTTATTCGTGAGAGTTGACCAAAGGAGGACTTTCTAGGATTATCATTAGGAGAGGGAAGTTAAAAGTGATATGAGATTGCCAGAATGCCAGTTCCTTTTGGAGGTCTAAAGAAACTTGAAACTAGGTGACAGAGGCCATCATTCAGATTATTCAGTAGTGAGATAGGTTCCCTCCAAGGGAAAACTCTCAATAGGGTCCTCTTGCAAAGGAATACAGTAGGAAACTCGAAAGGTTGAAATTGTGTTGAATCTGTAGTCAGTGTATCTGGTAGGTCCTGAATACTGATTTAAGTAATCTTTAGGGCCTATGCTTTCTACCTCCTACCCCCACTGGAATAGTTTGTCCTTCCTAAGGAGGTAAACAAAAATTAACAGCCTAAGCCAGGGGTGGGCAAACTTTTTGACTCGAGGGCCACAATGGGTTCTTAAACTGGACCGGAGGGCCGGAACAAAAGCATGGATGGAGTGTTTATGTGAACTAATATAAATTCAAAGTAAACATCATTACATAAAAGGGTACGGTCTTTTTTTTGTTTTTTTGTTTAGTTTTATTCATTTCAAACGGGCCGGATCAGGCCCGCGGGCCGTAGTTTGCCCACGGCTGGCCTAAGCTATGTTCTATAAAAATTTTTCTTCTTTAGAGGCCACCCAAGCCTGTTATTAGATAAACCTTAAGAACCAACTTTCTGGGCACACAAGTTGTCCATTACAAATGTAAAGGCTGAAAAGGAAATCACAACAGAGGTACTAACTACCCCCTCTGAAAAATCCTATTAAGCATAGTAATAAGCTAGTAGAAACAGGTAAGGGGAAAGCAGGGCAAGCAGTCTATCTGTAGAAAGTCTGTTCCTTTATCTTGGATATCTATGTGGAAGTTCATATCAGGAATGCTGCAATAATGAATATTCCCTGGGCATAACCTTTCTAGTATCATTTCATCTTGGTTTGTGGCAACTTATTCATATGGCTTGCTCTGAATCTTATAAGTATATTTCAGAGATCCTGGATCCTAAAACATATGGTTGCTCAGATATGGGCTGAATGACAATATCAAGCAGGCTTGGTCCAGCTAATCAAGTAGCCTACTGCTTATGGCCCTGGAAGAACTCATTCCTTGACCCTGTAAACCAGAGGAGCTATACTGGAGACCACAGACTAGATTTAAAATTTCAAATTGGTTGGCATATTTCAATATTAAAATTTCAAAATTTGAGAGTTCACAGAAAAAATTAGGTGTCTGGTTTCTCTTGAAAACCTAGGACACAGAGTTCATATGTCTACATGACCACAGTACAAGTTATTCCTTTAACACATGATATATACTCTCCAATCTTCTCAGTCCCTGACATGTGTTTAGCTCCTCAACATAGATATTTTTGTTACCTATAGTCTACTTTAGTCATTTGCATTATCTGCCTGGCCATTGAGTTTGTGACCTCTGTGTTCGATTGTTTTGGGGTAAGGTTCTTCTGAGAGCCACAGGGTTGGAGAGCTATCACAGTATTCATAAGGACAGAGAGTGAGAAGAAAGCTTCTGTTTTTGTCTCTTTGTTAGGTGGCTTCTCTTTACTGTCAGTTCTTGCCCTGCTGGCTGTTACAACAGCCAGTCAATAGGAAGCCAAAGTAGAAGAAAGAATAGCAACTCTCTTGAGTCTTTCACGGTGCAAAACATTTTTATCTTTTTACTTCCATGAAACCTTTCTTGATAACTCTTGTTTAAATTATATCCCCTTCCAACACTTTTTCTTTCTTTCTTTCTTTTTTGAAATGTTTTTATTGATTTCAGAGACAGAGGAAGGAAGAGGGAGAGGGAGAGAGAAACATCCATGTGAAAGTGAGAGGGAAACGTCCATCGGCTGCCTCCTGCACACCCCCTACCAGGGATTCAGCCCAAAACCCAAATGTGCCCTGACCAGGAATCAAACTGGTGACCTTTCAGTGCATGGGAGGATGCTCAACCAACTGAGCCACACTGACCAGGGCCCAACACTTTTTCTTCATAGCATTTATCATCACGTAACATATTTTTTATGAGAACCAGACTAGTATTATTAGAATGGAACTTTCTAAGATAGATTACACACTCTCAGAAATAAATGTGAGTAACTCACTCAAGGAATAATTCTTAACAAGAGGCACCCCTCCCAGATCTTTTCTGCCCTCCCAGATCTATAATGTGTCTTTGAGGCATGTATAATGTGTATACAACTTGAAAAGACTTCCTCCCTTTTTTCCTTGTGGGAGAAAGCATGCTTTCTCACCTCAGATCCTTGCTGTAATGAATGCTAAGTGATGACCAATGTCAACTTAATGACCCAGACTTAATTGAAATTAAAAATTTTGTTTGGGATGGCTAATTAAAATTTATTATGCCTCAAAAAGGACTTATTGTTGAATAGAAGAAAGGGTTTATCTTGTGGTGGGGCACAGGGGTTACTGTTAGTAAAGACCTATCTCAGAATCTCATGTCTTCCCTTCAGTTACTTGTGGAGAAAAAATGGATGACTTTCAAAAGAAAGAGGTGTAGAATTTACTTGGAGGGGATTGACTTGACAAATGAACCAGATTTAAATAGCTGGTTTTGTTTTGTTTTGTTTTTTTGAGTGTCACAAAAAGTAATAATCTGTATAAGGCCATGCCATTTGGAGGGTATTTTAAAACTCCTTTTATAATACATTAAGCAGACGAGGTTTTTTATCTTTAGTATGGGAGGACACCACAGGGTGTGGCAAAGTAGGTTTACGGTCGTGAGTACATGAAACAGTTTATTATTGTATTACTATTTATTATTATTTTTCATACAACTGTAAACCTATCTTTGCCACACCCTGTATAGATAATACTTTTGTTTTGTTTTATTTTTTTCTCCTTGCTAATTTTTCTGTTTCATAATTATAAAAAATACTGTAACCATTGTCAGCTAGCTTTCAAATTCATTTTATTGTCTCAAAGAGGAGTAGGAAAGGATACAATGGAAATCTCTCACCATTACCTGAAAGAAACTCAATTTTCATTAATACTATATTCAGAGATTGGCATAATAAATAAGCATTTGCTCTGGTAGACAACAAATTCATTCTTACAGTATTCTAGTTTTTCTGTCTCTTTAATGTAAGTCATTTCAGACTTACAGGAAAGTAGACTAAGAGAGAAAGAAGGAAAGGTTTACTGGGAGCAGAGACAGGAATTAAAGAACGGACTTTTCCTCTCTGTGGCCTACACCTTTGTTGAGATTGTAGCTTTATAATTTTGAAGAATTGAGTAGAAATTCAATTTTTTGGAAGCATGGTAGTAGCTGGGCTCTCATCTTTTCTTTCCATGCTGAAAGTTAAAAACTGACTAGAATGATCCAACCTCCTTCTCTCTACCACCCCATCCCTATCCCCAACCACTGGTGCATAGTGTCTTCTCAGGCAGCATACAGAAACATTGATAATTACCAGAATAATCCAGAGAAATATTACATGATCAAAAAGGATGGTCACTTTTTGTAGAATTTAACTATGGACAGAGTCTTCTCCCTATTTCACAGGGACACAAATCTATGGGTATTTGAGCCCTCTGCCTGTTCAAACCATAGTACCTTGCTCTGTTAGTATTTTGGCAATATGCTCTTGTCTCAACATTTTATTTGGTCATTAGTCATTTGGGCACTTATGTAGCCATGAAACTTGTTACCTTGTTGTTCATTATTTCAGTTTCACAGATTCAACTTCCTTTTTTATTAGTAAGCCCTGGGGAGAGGGGGGAATCAAACCGTATTTTGGAACACATTCATAAAAATAACCACTGTTTAAGTACAATTAATGTCTTGGCCATCTCTTTAACTTTTTTAAAAAATACATATAATTAAATCCATTCTCAATTTTAGGTGCAGAACCTTTCCAATATACACAGAATTTACTCAGAAATATCTTACATATCTACCTTGGAGTGTGAATTTTTCAGTGCTTATATTGCAGTCCCTTAGTGCTCCTTGAAATTAGAATTCCTCTAGGCTTGGTTGTAGTTCAGGCAAGTTGAAAAGGGTTTTTGTTATTTTTTTTTCCAGATGGTTGTGAATTCAGTAGGTTACCCAGCGGAATTAGTAAGAAGAAAGTGAGAAACAGATTTTGAGTTTTGCTGAAGTTTACTTATCAGCCTTGCTATGCCCTAGTAACGGATGTCTTTTAAATGAACTCAGATCACATTCCTTATTTCAGAAGATTTTGAACAATTAAAACCATTTTCATTTTACATCTGATTTAGTAGGTTTATACAGTAAATCCTCACAATAATACAAGTACAGTAACAATTACTCTTTGCATTTGATTTATATTTTTTGAACTGAGAATAGAAAAAACAGTTTCCCCTTATAGTTTTACTAGGGGCCCACTGCACGAATTCGTGCACCTTGAAAGGAACTGTGGGCGGCGAGGCTACGGTAGGCACAGGGTCAGGTCTCGGCCCATCCTCTGTGCCCTGCCCGGCCCCTCCCGCCCCAGCTCCCCCACCGACTCCCCCGCCCCCAGTCCCCGGTCTGCTGGCAGCCCCACTCCTGCTGCCACTGCTCCCACACGCTGACAGCGCCTTCCCTGCTTGCATCCACTGAAGGCTTGGAGCCATTGGGGCTGGCGCCAGCAGTGGGTGTGAGCAGGGTGGGCACCATCAATGGCTGCGAGCGGCAGCTGCTGCCCCAATCACCCCTCAGGAGCAGGGGGAGGTGGAGAAGCCCTCAGGGGCAATCAGGGCCGCAGCCACTGCTCGCACCTGCTGATGGCGCCAAGCGATTGGGACCAGCACTGGGCACTGGCAGCGGGTGCAAGCAGCGGCTTTGGCACCGGCTGCAGGTGTGAGCGGGGCCCATCGCCAGCAGCAGGTGCAAGAGGCAGCTGCTGGCCCAGATCTCCCCTCAGGAGCAGGGAGAGGTGGAGGTGGAGAAGCCCTTAGGGGCGATTGGGGCCGGCAGACACAGCTTGCACCCACTGGCAGCACTGAGCGATTGGGGCCAGCGCTGGCAATGGGTGCGAGTGCTGGGCAGGACCGCAGTGTGCGGTAGCAAATAATTTTCAGTAACCATGAGAGGCTTGCTCTGATGACAGAAACCAGCGCCACACCTTGGTCTGGTGCCCCCACTCACCTGCTCCACCAACCCACCGCAGCTAATGCCCACCATGTTCCACAAATGCCACCTGGTGGTCAGCGTACGTCATAGTGACCGGTTGTTTGGTTGTTCCAGTTGTTCCTCCGTTTGGTCTATTTGCATATTAGCTTTTTATTATATAGGACTAGAGGCCAGGTGCACAAAAATTTGTGCACTTGGGGGGGAGGGGGAGGTTGCTCAGCCCGGCCCGTGCCCTCTCGCAGTCTGGGACCCCTCGGGAGATAACGACCTGCTGGCTTAGGCCTGCTCCCGGGTGGCAGAGGGCAGGCCCAGTCCCTAGGTGCAGCCCCTGGTCGGGCTCAGAGCAGGGCCGAATGGGGAGTTGGGGCGCCGCCCCCTGTCATGCACAGAGCAGGGCGAATTGGGAGGTTGCAATGCCACCCTCAGTCACTCTCAGGGTAGGGCCAATTTGGGGGTTGGGGCACCGCCCCCTGTCACACTCAAGGCAGGGTCTATGGGGAGGTTGTGGCACCACCCCCTGTCACGCACAGAGCAGGGCCAATCGGGGTTGGGGCGCTGCCCCCTGTCACGCACAGAGCAGGGTCAATCAGGGGGTTGGGGAGCTCCCCCCTGTCACTCAGAGAGTAGGGCTGATAGGGGAGTTGGGGCACCGCCTCCTGTCACACACAGAGCAGGGCGGATCAGGGGGTTGTGGTGCCGCCCTCTATCACCCACAGAGCAGGGCCTATCGGGGTTGGGGCACCGCCACTGTCACACTCAGGGCAGGGCCGATAGGGAGGTTATGGCTCAACCCCATCACACACAGAGCAGGACCTGTGGGGGGGGGGGGGGTTGTGGCGCCGCCCTCTATCACCCACAGAGCAGGGCCGATCATGGGGTTGGGGCGCCGCCACTCTCACACTCAGGGCAGAGCCGATGGGGAGGTCATGGCTCTACCCCGTCACACACAGAGCCGGGCCCGTCGGGGGGGGGGGGGGGGTGCCGCACCCTGTCACACACAGAGCCGCAGGACGATTGGGGGTTTGGGGAGCTCCCCCCTATCAGGCACAGAGCAGGGCTGATCAGGGGGTTGGGGCGCCTTCCCCTGTCATGAACAGAGCAGGGCGGATAGGGAGGTTGTGGCCCCACCCCCTGTCACACACAGAGCCGCAGGGTAATCGGGGTTTGGGCGCTGCCCCCTGTCACGCTGATCCCGGTGCCAGGAGGCCTCGCGACTCTGCTGATCCTGGTGCTGGGAGGCATATTACCCTTTTACTATATAGGATAGAGGCCTGGTGCATGGGTGGGGGCCGGCTGGTTTGTCCTGGATCAGGGTGGGGGTCCCCACTGGGGTGCCTGGCCAGCCTGGGTGAGGGGATGATGGCTGTTTGCAGCTGGTCACACCCCCTTCAGGGTGGGGGTCCCCACTGGGGTGCCTGGCCAGCCTGGGTGAGGGGATGATGGCTGTTTGCAGCTGGTCACACACCCTTCAGGGTGGGGGTCCCCACTGGGGTGCCTGGCCAGTCTGGGTGAGGGGCTGAGGGCTGTTTTCAGGCTGGTGGGTGACTGAAGCTCCCAACTGCTCTTTTTTTTCTTTTTTTTTTATTCTGGGCCAGCTTTAGCCCTGACTCCAGCTCTGAGGCCTCTGCTGCTGAAAGCAGGTATCTGGTTTGTTTGGGTTCTATAATTGAAACACTGTATCAACTACAGCTCTGAGATCCCGGCTGGCTGAAAGCAGGTTTCTGGGGTTTTGTTTAGCTTCTATATTTGTAACAATGTTTCAAACTGCAAGCTCAGAGCCCGGCAGGGCAGGCAGGGAACGTTGGTTTCCTCCATCACTGAAGCAAGCAAGCCTCATGTTAGTTTCAAGCTGCCTGGCTGCTGGCCGCCATCTTGGCTGGCAGTTAATTTGCATATCGCCCTGATTTGCCAATGGGAAGGGTAGCGGACATACGCTAATTACCATGTTTCTCTTTTATTAGATAGCATAGTAGATAGCTCTCAAAAAAAAAAAATCTCTCCCCCCCCTCACACACACACACACACACACACACACACACACACACGCACACACACACACCATATAGCTCTCATAGCAAGTGAGGAAATTGAAAATTAAGAATTCTAAACAAAAAGCATTGACAGACAGAGTCCTCATACCTTGACCTTTTCTCCATCTTCCTTATTCAGTCATGTGGAAGCACAGCTTTCACAACTGCTGGGGCCTGAGAGAGTATATATATATATATCAGGCATGCAGATTGTTTCTGTAAATTAAAGAAAGGCTATAGGGTAAGGTTAGATTTTCCCCTTCTGGTCCTTCAGTCCTGGGCACTGGTGAAGAAAGAGGCCTTTTAGTAACTATGCTCCTGAATTAGTGTCCCCTGAGGGGAAAGATAATTAGCATTTTTTTCACATTTTATTTTGTAGTTTACAAAATCAAGGGCAAAGTCAAATGTGATTATACTACCAATGGATACATTTTCCCTCCAGACATGGTAGCTTAACTGAAAAAACAGTCAAACTGGAGAATTTCGGCTTCTGGATTTTAAGCTGACTGTTCTAAATACAAATTTAAATTAAAAATTTTTTAAAAACCTTTTTTTGATACCAGTTTGAAAAGTAAAGAATAAAGATCTAATTATGATACCTGTTGGTCATCTTCCATCGAAACTCAGCCATTGTCAACCTGGGCATCTTCGAAAGGAGTGTATGCATCTCAACAGGAGAGTTTCTGCTGCTTCTGGAAATAACCAGTACACCTTGGATGTAATGTCACTGTCAAGAGTTTGCATGGAAACTTCTCTATTAAGTCTTTGATTGCTATAGTCTTTGTAAGCATCAGCCCTTCCCCAATTTTATGACCTTGAAGAAAAAGAACTTAACACTTTAGGCAAGTGTCATACAGGAAATACATCACTGCAAAGAAATTTATGTCAAACAGGAGAAATCCTTTTTTATTAACATTTGAGAAATTGATTCAAGATGGTCTCGAAAAACGGGAGCAGATCTCCACTCATACTGTGCCAGTGAAAAGTGGGAACATATTTCCTTACCATCTGCTTGAAGGTCTTCAAGTTTTAGTAATAAGACATAAAAAATTCTTGCTGGTTCTCTCCCATCCGTCTGGTATGTATTGACAGTTCAGACACAGATGTCTTACACAGACAAACAGAAACACTAAAAATTAACTCTTTTTAAAACATAAAATACTGTTTTAGGTATTGTTTTCATGACAGAAGACAACATGTGGAAAGTTACATATTTTGTTCCCAGTTCAACCTGGGAAAAGCTTTTATTTCTGACCTATTCTGCTTAGATTGATTCCTTTTCTCTCTAGGAGCCCAATTATTAGAAATATTTTCTAACTTGGATTTAATTAATGGCTCAGGAGGAAATTTGAATTATTTTACTCTCACCCCGAGGAAAGTCAGTGCTAGTGGAACATTGTCTTCAGAACTATAGCCAAGTCTGATGCTCAGTAAAAATCTAGGAGCCTTGCTCTTAATGGTGTAGCTCCCAAGTTAGTAGAGGCCACCAGGCTAAATATTTCCTAAATTTCTTTAAATACTTGCTTTTTCAAATAAAAGATTCTATACTTGTTGATAGAATTGAATTATAAACCCTCCTGCCAAATTTGATTTTAAGCAAATCTATAATTCAGAATGTTTATGTAATAATAATAATAATAATAATATCTGTCATGCATTTATTTTAGAAATTGCTTTTAATACTCCCAAATTCACCATTTACCACTGTTTTACATATTTGAAAATTAATAATCAGTTTGAATGGCTTGCTTAATGTCACAAACTAGTGAGTGGCAAATCTGGGATCAGATACAGGACTTCTGATTCTGTATACTATACCTTACCATTGTCCTACTGCTTTAAGTAGATTAGACTTAAAGGGTCAATCAAGCTCAAGTAGCAGCTGCTTCATTCATCTATAATATATAGTAGAGGTCCTTTATTTTTGTTAGCTGTTAATTTATCGATAGGATACATGCCTCTTAACCTCAGATTTATAAAAGTTTCATCAAAGCTGCTTTATTACTCTGCTAATCAGCTACTGGGTAATATTCTTATATGAAAAGTTTCTATGACATAAGTTCAAGAAGAGTCAGTGAATCATTTAGATGGGGCATGAAAAATTAGAAGAGAATCAGTGAATTATTCAATAAATTATATTGGGACAATTAAACTAGCCTTGTGGAAAACTTTTTATTAGATCCCTCCCTTCTTTATATCTTAAATTCCAGAGAAATTAAAGACCTAAACACCTAAATGTGAAAAACAAAGCTTTAAAAAGCAAACATTGGATATCTTTATGGCATTGGGATAGGGGAGGATTTCAAAACAGGATGCAAAAATCACAGTTTATAAATGAAAAGATTGATAAATTTGCCTGGAAATTATCACATGACTCAAAAACAAAATGAAAAAATAAGCTACACCTAGGGGAAGATATTAGCAGCACTTATAGCTAGTCTTAGAGGATTAATATACAAACTACAGAATAAATATTCTCATATATTTTTTTTAATCCCACTTTTAAATGTGCAGTGATTATTTAGATGTGATCCTATGACCAGCATCACTGGGGACTTGTTAGAAATCCAGGTTCTCAGGCCCTCACTCTTGACCTACTGAATCAGAACCTCTAGAACTCTGGAGGTACAGTCCTACAATCTTTATTTTTTTATTTTATTTTTTTTAGTCCTATAATCGTTAAACAAGCTCCCCAGGTTTTTCTGATTCATGATAAAATTTGACAGCTGTTGTATTAAACTCAAATGATAAATAATATGAAAAGATACTCAGTTTGATCATCAATCAGAAAATGTGAAATAAAACAATGAGATACTTTGGGTAATTGTATCCATGAGATTAGCTAAATTTAAATCTTAAATTTTCATAAGGATGTAGGGAAATTGTAGCATTGCTGTAGGAAATATAAATTGGCATAACAGTTTTGGGGAGTAATTTGGAAAAACCCAATAAAATTGATGATGTATATCCTTTATGACCAAGTACTTCATTTAGGTATCATAGAAAACACTTGCACAGGGACATTGCAGTCACAAATAAGGATTTTCATTGCAGTAATATTTGAAATAGTGAGATTTTATAATAACTAATTACTTACTTGAGAAATGAATAAACTGGTTTCAATCCATATAACATCTATACTAATAAAAGCCTATGTGGTCATCACGCTATCACGCCCTGATGCCCTCGTGCCCTCATGTCGTAACAATCCATCACCAGGAAACTGGGTGCGCAGCGGGTGCGGGGTGGGTGGGCGGGGAGCTGTGGGGGCAGGTCCCGCGATGCCAGGGCCGGGACCCCCGCTCCAGCCTACCTCTTTGGGGAGTTCGATTGTGGGGCTCCGGCATTGTGAGAGGGCACAGGCCAGGCTAGGGAACCCCCCCTCCCCCTCCACCCTACCCCCCTGAGTGCACGAATTTCATGCATCGGGCCTCTAATTATTGAATAAATCTGTTTAAAAATCAAAGAATTCTGAACTAAATGTGGCAAAAGTTTGCATCCTTTAAATATGGATAGTGATACATGTGCTTCTACTTTGTAGACTTCCTTTTAAATACTTTAACATTTTACATTTTAAGTGGAGTATTAAAATAATAAAAGCATTCCCATCTGGCTCTGTTTATCTTTCAGGATTTTCTCTCAAAGGGTGATTGAGTTTAGAGGAACCTTGATTTTCAGTCTAGTTGAGAGGGGAGGTATATCCAGACACTGAAAAACATTTTTAAAACAATCAGTAAATGTGAGTTTATTGAATATAAATTCCTGAGTAATTGCTATGGCCCAAAGTAGAGGGACAAACAGGAATATTGTAGGATCATGTGTAAAAAAGTTACTAGAGTTTAATTTTTCACTAGTATTTTTATTAATAGTAGTAAAGTAAAAGTTAAGTGGAAGAGAGCATGAAGGTTGTTCTGTGTTCTAAACTGGTATTTCCCGACTATTTTTAGATCATGCCTATTTTGATAAACATGAATATCATATATTCTTGTTTAATATAATTTCAAAATAAGTTAAATATTCTAAAAATGAATGAATGAAAGCTTTTCTTAATTACAGAGAGGAGCCCTTTTCTTCTCCCCACATTTTTATCTGCATATATAAAAGGGATTTTTAGTGGGCTAGGCTATGCTGCATAACAAAATAGGCCTGAAATATCAATGGCCTAATCACAAAATTTTATTTTCATTCACATTATGTGTACTGCACAAGTCATTGGAGGCCCCTGCTCTACATAGTTCCTCGGGAACTTTATTGACAGACACATGGCTTCAAAAGCGGGGGAAAGGATAGAGGTGACACATCTATTCTTAACTATGTAAGCTAAGAAATCATATACATCACTTTAGCTCAGTTCAGGGCCCTGAGCTAACTGTAAAGGAAGCTGAGAAATGTAGGTGAGCAGATGGTGTTATAGGTGGAAATGGAGTTCTTGCGATGTCTGTGATACAGAATTTTTGGACTGGAACCGGATTCTTTGTCCACAGGAATCAAAGAATGAATCCACGAACAGAAAGTGGTATAGCAAAGGTGGAGATTTATTGAAGAACAAGTACAGACTCCCACGTGGGGAGAGAGAAAGAGTCCCACAGAATGGACTCCCAAGTAGGGAGGGGGAAAGGGTCCCACAGACTTCCTGTTTCCATGGTTTATAAAGGCTGCAGTTCCTGTGTCCTGATATCCCCTCTGATTGGTCAATATTCCCCATTGAATCGGTTACTATAGTGATTCCTGAGGCCCTCCTCCCTCATAGTCCTTCCTTTCCTCCAGGCCTTCTTCTCTTTATTTTGTAAATGTAGACCTTTCTTGGCTACTTCCAGTTCCCTTGTCTTATGGAAATATACCTGTTGCTGCTTCCTTGTCTTATGTAAATGCAACTGTTGTTGCTCCCTTGCCTTACAGAGATGTAACTGCACCTGGCTTCCTTGTGTTATGGAAATGTACCTTCTCCCAGTCTGTAGCCCTGTGTCTTTCCACGGACCCCAATTCTAAGAAATCCCTAAGCCTGCCTATATTTCCCTAAAATTCCTGCTTTATCTTGAGGAAAAGAATTTCCTGAGACTCACATGGGAGGATGAGTAATATTTATTCGGGTGGAAATAAACCCATGAGTTTCCAATGTCCCATTTCTTTCCATCTCCCCAGGGAAGAAATTTAGTCTTGTCTTCAGCAGGGCCAGAATAAAGGCCACTGCCCATAGTTTCTGCTCCGTATTAAAGTCCAGTCCAGTCCAGCATCCTGCGTGTGGCGTGTGGCTGCTAAGGCCTCACGTGTGGTCAATGAGCAAGAGAGAATAAGAGAGAGGGAACTCTATGGATTTTAACCAGAGCTTCTTCAAACTAACCAATTAACTTCCCAAGATTTCATACCCTTCTAGCCAGTCCATTGTTCCCCAGGCTAGATTGACAGGCAAGCACCTCTCCTTTGCCACTCCTACTTCTGCTCATGGGCCTATCTCCCCTTTCTCTCCCCAACAATCTAGTACCAGATTGGGGAAGGGAGGGGTGTTAATCCTCTTGGAGGAACAATGCTGGGTGAAGCTGTAGCTTCCTGGCAAAGCTTCCCAGGTGACCATGCTTACAATGTCTGACTTTCCTTTATGAACATTAACTAGCTAATTACGACGATAACAATGGGATATTTGATGAACACTGTTTGTATCCCAGGTAGCTCCATGCTACTGGTCTTTGTGTAAATATTCTTCATCAGCCAAAACTTTACAAGAGAATGAGATTGAGTGGTAGAATTCCAACACCAAACTTCACCTCGAACCTCTAAAAGTAATTCGATTTTGTTTATCTTGCATTGTACCTTTATTTTCCTCTGGATCACATGATATCTAAGTGAATATAGAATCAGATAGTTAGACACAACCTTTTCTGTCTAGAATGAGAAAGATTAAAGTATGTCTAGGTCATTGGCAACATTAAGTCTATAGCACTGCTTTGGGGGTTTTTTGTGTGTTTTTTTAAATTTTGTTTTATTGCTTAAAGTATTACAGAGAGTATTACATATGTCTCCTTTATTCCCCCCCCCCCTTGACATTCCCCCAGCCTCTCCTGCCCCCAAGTGTCTTGTGTCCATTGATTATGCTTATATATATGCATGCATGCAAGTCCTTACCCTCCCCAGGCTTCCCGCTATAGTTTGACAGTCTGTTCAATGCTGCTCTGCCTCAGTATCTATTTTTGTTCATCAGTTTATAATGGTCTTTATTATCCATGAATGAGTGAGATCATGTGGTATTTTTCTTTCATTGACTGGCTTATTTCACTTAGCATAATGCTCTCCAGTTCCATCCATGCTGTTGCAAATGGTAAAAATTCTTTCTTTTTTACAGCAGCGTAGTATTCCATTGTGTAGATGTACCTCAGTTTTCTAATCCATTCATCTGCTGATGGGCACTTAGGCTGTTTCCAAATCTTAGCTATGGTAAATTGTGCTGCTATGAACATAGGAATGCATATATCCTTTCTGATTGGTGCTTCTGGTTTCTTGGGATATATTCCTAGAAGTGGGATCACTGGGTCAAATGGGAGTTCCATTTTTAACTTTTTGAGGAAACTCCATACTGTCTTCCATACAGGCTGCACCAGTCTGCATTCCCACCAGCAGTGCACGAGTGTTCGCTTTTCTCCGCATCCTCTCCAGCACTTGTCGTTTGCACTGCTTTGATTTTATAGGCAGAGGTTCAAAAAGTTTCATAAATATATGCTTATGTGAATGGTGTGATGACACAGATCTGCTTGCTTATTTGGAGTATTATTAATTATCATCATACTGTGCATTATTGCCGGAAGCCGGTCCATCCTTGCTGCTTGACACAGTCGCTGCAGGAAAGAAACATCTGCACAGCATATGTTTCAAGGGTCCTGGCGTATATAGCATACTGTTCTTAATATGTTTGCTCCCCTTAGCGCTGTGTGTTTTAACCAAGGTCACCTCTCCTAGAAAGGTTGTTTCCCCAGGTAGGGATTTTTCCCTGAAGTTAGGGAGGGGATGAAACTCCTTAACTAAGTGCCAGGCGGGTAGTTAATCACTTTACAAACAATCATGCTTAAGCTACATAATCTTTACTCCCTGGAATGGAGATAAGAAACTCCCTAACCTTTGTAATAGAAATTGACAGGATTAAAATCAACTGGGATAAATACGGATGTAACAAGACAATAAACAGCAGCAGAACTTCGCTGGAGATCCAGACCAGAACTTGGCTGGAGATCCTGGCTAGAGATCCTGGCTAGGCTGCTGATCAACTGAACGCTGTCTCTGTGTCATTCCTTCTTCACCGACTCCATCCACACCTTTGGGGACCCCTGGACCTGCTGGGGTTGGACCCCGGCACATTATATCTCCACGGCTTGCTTATTTCATAACTGGAAATGTGTACCTTTTATATCCCTTTACCCATTTCACCTCCCCCGACCTCAGGCCACCACCAATCTGTTCTCTGTATCCATTTAGATCCTTGTGTAGGGGGTAGAGATTGGGGGAACTTGTTTGTTTTCTTTGGTTGGTGGTGGTGGCTGTTGTTTAGATTCCACCTGTAAGGGAGAGCATGTAATATTTATCTATTTCTGTCTGTTTTACTTCACTTGGCATAATACCTCCAAGGTTCATCCATGCTCTCATACATGGAACGATTTTGTTCTTTTTTATGGCTGAATGATAGTCCATTGTGTGTGTGTGTGTGTGTGTGTGTGTGTGTGTGTGTGTGTGTGTGTATGTATCTCACATTTTCTTTATTCAGAAAATTATGTTTTGTATTACATTTTCTCAAATTTTGCCCATAATGATACTTAAAGGGTTTTTTTGTAACATAACCTACTTTGGATTTAATATGATAGGCATTGTTAGCATTAAGTGGTTGATGTTAATAATATTCAATAGAAAGTATCTTAGGAACTATATTTAAGACAGATTAAAGTGGGGAGAGGTTAGTGGCAGGGAAACCAGCTAGTTAGGCATTTTAATAATTTGAGAATCATTTTAAGTTCCTTAAGGGCAAGGATAATTGTTGTGTTGTTCATCTATGTATTTCCATCCTTTGTGTATGTTGTGATGTGCCATATAAGTTTATTGTCACTATAAATCATTTGTGGAACATGGCAGAAACTAAACTGAATAAAGGAACAAATGAATTCTCCTTTATTGTTAATAGAAAGACAACTAATGACATAGACTAATGTGGGTAGCTGGGAAAATAAAGAGACTGGGAGAATATGCGGGAAAGAATTAAGAGGGATAAATAAAGGATTAAAGTGAAATGCACCAAGAAGAATAAAGAAGAAGAATAAAGTTAAGCAGATTCCGAAACACTGAACACTGGGGGACTGGAGAACAGACAGTATTAAGTAACAATTGGGGAAAGGAAATGTCAGTGTGTTTTCCTTTTTTTTTTTTTTAAGGGGAGAGTTGTAAGGATGTTGCTGGTAAATCTATTAGGTATTAGAGTGAAAGCTAATTGGAAAATGTTCCATCGATAGTGGAATGAAAAAAAAAGAGGATTTAGAAGTTATTTACACATAATTGATAGATTAAATTATTTTTTTGACAAATTCTAAAATTAAGCTATTTTGTGGATGAATTCTGATGAGAATAAGAATAGACTAAGTTATATGATTTTAAGCTTTTCTCAAAAAAAACAATGGATCTATGTTTAAGCTGTGTTTTATTATGTAAGAATAAATTCTGCTACCAGGAATTTGAATAATGTGCCCACATTTCCATTTGCAATACAATTAATTGCACTATCAAAATTTCACTATGATATTTTTATTGTAATAGTATTTGTAGCACATTTAAAGCTTTTATTCTGTGGCAAACTCAGCTGGGAAAGAAAGCTATATGGTCCTGTAGGTAGCAGAAATTACTTTAAAGGGTACATTTATAGACAAAATGACCTAGTTACAGAACAGTAGCTATAGAGCAGCGGTTCTCAACGTGTGCGTCGCGACCCCTTTGGGGGTTGAACGACCCTTTCACAGAGGTCGCCTAAGACCATCAGAAAACACATATATAATTACATATTGTTTTTGTGATTAATCACTATGCTTTAATTATGTTCAATTTGTAGCAATGAAAATACATCCTGCATGTCAGAAATTTACATTACGATTCATAACAGTAGCAAAATTACAGTTATGAAGTAGCAACGAAAATAATTTTATGGTTGGGGGTCACCACAACATGAGGAACTGTATTAAAGGGTCGCGGCATTAGGAAGGTTGAGAACCACTGCTATAGAGAATCATGTAAGTTGGTTCTCCAAGTAGCAGCCACTATTGCAAGTAGAGAATTAATTAACATCTGCATAGTGCAGAAAGGGTTGTTAGCTGTACTTCAGTATTTTTAAACTCTGTTCCATCCACAGGTGATAGCATGTTCTGGGTTTTTGAGAATTAGGAAAGGATCCTAGAAATTATCTCATCTATTTTATAGTTGTAAGGCTAGGCTAAGAACTAATAATAAATATTCTCTTGACTCCCAGTCTAATACTTTTCATTCTTTAAATGTGATTAAAAGTGCTAAACTTTGTCTATGATTTTATTTAGACCTAGAGCAGTGGTTCTCAACCTTCTTGCTCTTTAAATACAGTTCCTTATGTTGTGACCCAATCATAAAATTATTTTCGTTGCTACTTCATAACTGTAATGTTCTACTGTTGTGAATCGTAATGTAAATATCTGATATGCAGGATGGTCTTAGGCGACCCCTGTGAAAGGGTCGTTCAACCGCCAGAGGGGTCGCGACCCACAGGTTGAGAACCGCTGACCTATAGTATGAGCATTAATAGGAAAGTTCCATTTTCTCTTACTTTTTACATGCAATAAACTTATCCAACATCTTAACTGTATTATTTTAATGATGAGGGAAAAAAAAGACTAGATTTTGTTTTCTTTGGCAGGTGATTCATTCAATCTGGTTTAAATTTAGATAGTATTTTATTTTTAAAGAGATGTTAATAAATTTTAAGAGAAACAGTGTTTTAAAATGATCTTTCTTTTCAATCCTTTGTAAACAGCAAGAAGTTGAGAAGTTTACAGACCTAGAGAAACTCTACCTCTACCTTCAGCTGCCTTCTGGTCTCAGCAATGGAGAGAAAAGGTATGTCTGCTTGTCTTTGCATAACCTACAGTATTTATAGGACATCCTTGAGGTATAAGTGTGGTGTGGGTGTGTGTTTTGGTTGTTATTGTTTACACTATTCCTAAAATCATCAGGAAGCAGAGTGGCAAACAGTTGATCTTTTTAGTTCTGGATCATATATGGTTAAGTGTTTACTTACCGTTTTTGCTAATTCATTTGTGTTCCTGGGTAAATGCTGTGAAATGCAGTTTTGGTTGTGTTTTATAAATAGATTTTTATGCAGTACATAGGGATTGTGAAAATTGAAAAGAATACCAAAGAATAAGTATATAAGTTTGTGAGCAATAAAGTAACTGTAAGAATTTTTTAGGTCCTGTCAGGTGAGCATATCACAGAATATTAAAAAGAAAAAAGTCAATTGCCTATAGGAAGCATGAATTTCTAATAAATGTAAGATGTTTTAAGTGTGCGGGGGTATTACTATATTTTCATATAAACATATTGTCACATCTAGAAAATTTAGAGTCGTTGGTGGTTCATGCATTCTGTTCTTAAAGTTCCTATACCCCTTTTAAAATATTTCTCAGAAATAATTTTATTCACATAATTTATACAAAGAAAATTCTGTTACTTTAAAATTGTGTGTAAAAATAAAAGGAATGAAAACTTTGTTGCTTGTACCTCATTTTCCTTGGACCAAATTTTATAACTATTTTAATTATTTTCTGTCCTAGAAAATTGCACAGTGTCTTCTTTAGAATTAAATAAATTGTTATAGTTAGCTGAGATGGATGTCAGAATCAATAGAGGAGCTTAATCTATCTTACGTGTTCATTTCATGAAATTAGTTTATAAATACACTGCCGTATAATGAAAACTTACAATATTTAGTGGTGGTGCTAGCCTGGAGAGGGGACCTAGTTATAGGAAGGAATGTAGGGGATATTTGTCCTTTTAAGATCACTCTGGTGTGAGTTATATTCTGGAGCATAGAGGGCTTTAGTAAGACTTCAGGGTAGTTACTTGAGAATGCTAAGCAAATAGGAAGTAAACAATTGCTTCCACAACTTCTGTTTTAAAAGTTTGATGATTTGGTAAGTTTATGCAAATAAACAGGCAAGTAAGTGAGCAACTATCCAATTAGAGATAATTTTGGCCAAAACAAATACTTCATGTTGCCAATGCTCCATCACCTATGCCACTTTAAAAATGGTGAAGTGGGCTGGAACCGGATATTAACTTTAGTCCAACACTAGCTGCAGAAAATGGTCCACAACCACAGGAAGATGACTTATATATAGATAGCTGGGCATCCCCTGCGTGTCCTGAGTTAGGTTTGGTCATTTGTAGTGTGTTTACACACAATTATTTAGTGGAACATTATCTCAAAAATTCTCAATGAATTACTGTCTAGTTCAGCTAAAACGTGTTTTTGTTTTATGATTAGTGATCAGAATGCCATGTCATCAAGTCGGGCACAACAAAAGCATGCCTTTTTCTGGATTCGAAATACTCTAGAGGAACATCCTGAGACTTCACTGCCCAAACAGGAAGTCTATGATGAGTACAAGTAAGTATTATGTATATGTGTCAGGCATGGTGATGTATTAAAGAGCTTAAGTACTCTAGCTGGCTACAATGATTTATCATTGGTGAATATCACAGTGGTATATAGAGTTTAACTTATAAATCGCTGATATTCCTTCCATTTCTAAATTTCTCTGGTGGCATATGAACAAAGGACAGGATTACTAAAGAAAAGGATTTCTCTAGAGTTCATCTAAATGACTGGAGGCCTATTTGAGGTTAAGGGACAGTGGCATGGGATTGCTGAATAAAAGCATTTCTGTAGAATTCTTAAAGATAACAGGAGGGGTATGTCTAGAGTTAGAAGGAAAGTGGAAGGCAGTAAAAAAAAGTCAGTGCATATGGAAAAACTAAAACGTGTTTTTTTTATTTACAAATTTTATAAACCCAAACCTTTTATGTGTTTTTAATTTTTTTGTTAATCTTCACCTGAGGACATTTTTTAAATTGATTTTTAGAGAGAGTGGAAGAGAGAGACATTGATGTGAGAGAGACACATCGATTAGTTGCCTCTAGCATGTGCCCCAACTGGGGCCAGGTATTGAGCCTGCAACCCAGGTACATGCCCTTGATCGGGAATTGAACCTTCAAGCTTTCAGCAGGCTGTGTGGAGCGACCAGGCCAGCAGTGGGGGCAGAGAGGGGCAACCAAATGACCAAACAGCAGGCTGTGTGGGGCGACCAGGCCGGCACGGGTGGGTGGGGGGGGCAGTTGGGGGTGACCAGGCAAGCAGGGGGGCATTGAGAGGCGACCAGGCCAGCGGGGGGTGGGGGAGTTATGGGCGATCAGGTCGCCAGGCCGAGGCGGACATCCCCCGAGGTATCCCGGATTGGAGAGAGTGCAGGCTGGGCTGAGGGGACTCTCCCCCCCACCCCTGTGCATGAATTTTGTGCACTGGGCCTCTAGTAAATGTATAAAAAAGAAAACCAGCACCAGTAATTTCACTACCTAAAAATAAACATTTTGGTTTACTTATTTTTATTTGTTTCTAACACCTTTTCTTCATGTATATATTCCTGCTATTGTTTAAATTTGTCTCCACTATATACACAATTCTCTGAATGGAGGAACAGTTGCAAATAACATTGCAGTGAACATTCTTTTTTTTTTTTTTTTTTTTTTAAATATATTTTATTGATTTTCCACAGAGAGGAAGGGAGAGAGACAGAGAGCCAGAAACATCGATGAGAGAGAAACATCGATCAGCTGCCTCCTGCACACCCCCCACTGGGGATGTGCCCGCAACCCAGGCACATGCCCCCGACCAGAATCGAACCCGGGACCCCTCAGTCCGCAGGCCGACGCTCCATCCACTGAGCCAAACCGGCTTTGGCTGCAGTGAACATTCTTGACCCTATAATTTAATATAGATTATCAGAATTGGGGTGCTAGTTTAGCAAGAACCTTTATATATTAAGAATATTAACTATTAAAATATAAATTTTTAGGATTGCTATTTATTATTTAATTTTAATTTTTTATAAGTAGTTTGATCTGTCTACTTTTTTTACAGCTTGTACTGTTCATTGTTATGCTTACAACTTCCTCATGCCATTAGTAGCTAAATACATGCATTTTCCTTAGATATTTATTTCATTTTTTACATACAACCCTTTAGTCTATCTAGTATTTATTTTGGTAAATGCCAAAAGATAATGGACTCATTTTAATTTTTTTCTGAATGATTAATTATCCAAACTTTATTTATTGAATTTATTTTTCTTTTAACACTAATCTAATCTAATAAAAGAGAAACATGGTAATTGGCGTACGACCGCTACCCTTCCCATTGGCTAATCAGGGAGATATGCAAATTAACTGTCAGCCAAGATGGCGGCCGGCAGCCAGGCAGCTTGAAACTAACATGAGGCTTGCTTGCTTCAGTGACGGAGGACTCCAACGTTCCTCGCCTGCCTTGCCGGCCTCTGAGCCTGCAGTTGAAGAAACGTTGTAACATATAGAAGCTAAAAAAACCCCCAGAAACCAGCTTTCAGCGAGCTGGGATCTCAGAGCTGGAGTCAGAGCTGGAGTTATACATTGTTTCGATTACCTACTTTCAGCAGCGGAGGCCTAAGAGCTGGAGTCAGAGCTAAAGCTGGCCCAGAATTAAAAAAGAAAAGAAAAAAGGAGCGGTTGGGAGCTTCCGTCACCCGCCAGCCTGAAAACAACCCTCAGCCCCTCACCCAGGCTGGCCAGGCACCCCAGTGGGGACCCCAACCCTGAAGGGTGTGTGACCAGCTGCAAACAGCCCTCAGCCCCTCACCCAGGCTGGCCAGGCACCCCAGTGGGGACCCCAACCCTGAAGGGTGTGTGACCAGCTGCAAACAGCCATTATCGCCTCACCCAGGCTGGCCAAGCACCCCAGTGGGGACCCCCACCCTGATCCAGAACACCCTTCAGGGCAAATCAGCCAGCCCCACCTATGCACCAGGCCTCTATCCTATATAGTAAAAGGGTAATATGCCTCCCAGCACCGGGATCAGCGGAGCCGAGAGGCCTCCCGGCACCGGGATCAGCATGACGGGGGGCAGTGCCCAAACCCCCTGATCGCCCTGTGGCTCTGTCTGTGACAGGGGGTGGGGCCACAACCTCCCTATCCACCCTGCTCTGTTCGTGACAGGGGAAGGCGCCCCAACCTCCTCATCAGCCCTGCTCTGTGCCTGATACGGGGGAGCACCCCAACCTCTGATTGCCCTGCGGCTCTGTGTGTGACAGGGTGCGGCGCCCCAAACCCCTGATCGGCCCTTCTCTGTGTGTGACGGTGCGGCACCCCCAAACCCCCCCCACCCCCCACGGGCCCTGCTCTGTGTGTGACAGGGTAGAGCCATAACCTCCCCATCGGCCCTGCCCTGAGTGTGAGAGTGGCGGCGCCCCAACCCCATGATCGGCCCTGCTCTGTGGGTGATAGAGGGCGGCGCCACAACCCCCACCCCCCCCCCACGGGCCCTGCTCTGTGTGTGATGGGGTTGAGCCATAACCTCCCCATCAGCCCTGCCCTGAGTGTGAGAGTGGTGGCATCCCAATCCCCTGATCGGCCCTGCTCTATGAGTGATAGAGGGCGGCGCCCCAACCCCCTGATCCGCCCTGCTCTGTGTGTGACAGGGGCGGTGCCCCAACTCCCCTATCGGCCCTACTGTCTGAGTGACAGGGGGGAGCTCCTCAACCCCCGATGGGCCCTGCTCTGTGCGTGACAGGGGGTGGCGCCGCAACCTCCCCATCAACCCTGCCTTGAGTGTGACAGGGGGCGGTGCCCCAACCCCCCAATCAGCCCTACCCTGAGCGTGACTGGGGGTGGCATCGCAACCTCCCAATCCGCCCTGCTCTGTGCATGACAGGGGGCGGTGCCTCAACTCCCCATTCGGCCCTGCTCTGAGCCTGACCAGGGGCTGCACCTAGGGATTGGGCCTGCCCTCTGCCACCCAGGAGTAGGCCTAAGCCAGCAGGGCGTTATCTCCCGAGGGGTCCCAGACTGCGAGAGGGCACAGGCCAGGCTGAGGGGCCCCCCCTTCCCCCCGAGTGCACAAATTTTTGTGCACCAGGCCTCTAGTCCATAATATAACTCATACATTACTATAGTCTCCTGGACTGAATTATCTTCCTTTGCATTTGTCATTCTATTTCAGTACCATACCATTTTTAAGTATTTTAGCTATTAATTTTTTTAAAAGGTAGTAGGGTCAGTCTTCCATCATTATTCCTCTTTTTCAAAAATTTCCTTGGTTTTTACACCAATTTTTAATTTTCACACCAATTTTTTTCATATGAAGTTTGGAATCTTTTTTTTTTTTTTTTCACTTTAAAAAAGGTAACATCAAAGGAATTATGTGAAAATTTATTTCAGAAAAATTACCTTTACAGCTAGGACTATATTTCTCTCATATATATATATTTCAGATAGGGAGAAAGAGCTATAAACATCAATGATGAGAGAGAATGATTGATTGGCTGCCTCCTGCATGTCCCACACCAGGGATCGAGTCCACAACCTGGGCATGTGCCCTGACCTGGAATCAAACCCTGACCTCCTGGTTCATAGGTCGACACTCAACCACTGAGCCATGCCAGGCAGGCTAGCATTGAATTGTTTGTTTTGTTTTTCTGTTTTTAATTTTATTTTATTATTTAAAGTATTACACATAGTAGTACATATGTCTCCTTTTTTTCCCCATTGACCTTCCCCAGCCTCCCCTACCCCCAACCCCCACACATACCCTCCTCCCCTTCCCCCAGTGTCTTGTGTCCATTGGTTATAGCATTGAACTTCTTAGTAGTAAAACTGAAAAATAGAAGATAATGTAGGACTATGTTTCTTAACTTAAATCTTTCTTATGCCCTTTAGTAAACTTTGAGGCTTTTTCCCTTCAGTCAGGTTCACTTATTTTTTCTTAAATATATTCCTTGTTAATTTTTACATTTTACTTATTTATACTATGAAAAATATATTTTCCTATTGGTTTGTTTTGGTTTATAGGATATCTATAGAGTTCTGTTATTTATGTTGCAAATTTTATATTTACTGAACTTCACATAATCTTAATTTTTCAGTTCTTTTGACTCTTCTGGGCAGAGTTTATTCTGTATATCTTCCTCATTCTCTTTATTATGTTTAATAGATTTTCCTTCTGATTTTAAATAATAGCAGTGTTAGGCATCATTTGCTCTTACAGTTCTTTGATGTTAAAGATTTATCATTTCTAGTTGACTAAGACTTTAATTTATGAGACATGAATATTAAAATTCATCAAATGCTTTTTGAATATCTATTGACATTGTTATGTGGTGCTTCTTCTTTGACCTCATGATATGATATATTATATAAAGATAGTCCCCAATGTGAACCCTTCTTTTATTCACTAGAATGATTGTCCTGTTCATATCAAGATCTGTAATCTTTCAGTATTCTTTTAGTTTCTGTTTTCAAGTATATTATGTAGGATCTTTGTATCTCCACCCATAAGGGAAATTAGTGTGTAATTTTCATTTTTTGTGCTTTGTCAGGTTTTGATATCAGGGTTAGACCAGCTTCATATATGAATTGAAACTCCCTAATTTTCTGTACTCTGGAACAGTTTTTACAAATGGGACTTACTTGTTCTTAAAAGTTTTAAAGAACTCACCTATAAAACCATCTAGGCCTGGAGTCTAAGTTTGAGGTAATTCTTCAGAAATTTTTGTAGTGTTCTTCTAGTTAGATTTATACTTCATTAGTCAATTTTGGTCATTTGTTTTTCCTGGAATTAATTCAGATTTTCAAATGTATTAGTATAGCATTACATATATTAGTCTCTCATAAACTGAATATCTTCTTTATCTGTTACATCCTTTTTCATAGTTCTAGTCTTATATACAGAATATATAGGGTGGGGCAAGAGTAGGTTTACAGTTGTGAGTACACAAAACAGAATTTATTCTTGTATTATTTATTAATGTATTATTTTCCATAAGAAAAACTATGAACCTACTTTTGCCCCATCCTGTGTGTGTGTGTGTGTGTGTGTGTGTGTGTGTGTGTATTTGCCCATTCTTTTATTTTTTATCTTTTTTTTTTTTTTTTAATATATTTTACTGATTTTTCACAGAGAGGAAAGGAGAGAGATAGAGAGTCAGAAACATCAATGAGAGAGAAACATCGACCAGCCGCCTCCTGCACATCCCCCACCGGGGATGTGCCCGCAACCCAGGTACATGCCCTTGACCGGAATCGAACCCGGGACCCTTCAGTCCGCAGGCCGACGCTCTATCCACTGAGCCAAACCGGTTTCGGCATTTTTTATCTTTTGTATCATTATTTTTAGGCAGTTTACATTATTATGTTTCTAAAGGTTTAATCTAAAATTGTCCATGGTCTTGAAATCTGGCCAATAGAAGAAGCTGGTGGAATGGAATGAACCTATTAGAAACTCTGGAGTATGCAAACACATAGCAACAGAGGCAGTAGCAACCACACTCTTGCTGCATGATGGAGAAACACAAGCATTAATCTTAAATGGATTGCTTATTAAGTAATATATAACCTGTTTGAATGTTCTTGAAAATCTGTTTGCTTTCATTCTGGATAGAATCACAAATGTTCAGATTTGTAAACTTGACAACTTTGGCTCTAGTCTTTCCTGGCACAACTGTTCTCTCTCCAATCCTTTTTTTCTTAATCTGTTTAATGTTTTAATGAATACGATTATTTTCGATTTTTAGTGATGTGTAATCATTAATATTGTATGTGTGATATTTTTGTGCTTACAACCTAAGTTTGTATTTTCTGTTCTGTTAATCAATGTAAATTAAACTCTTAGGACATCCTCAAAGGTAGAAATAGATTCTAGAAACATGTTTGTTTTAAGAGCTTTAAAATAGTGAACATTTCATGACTTAAATGACATGTAACTGTTTATACCTATTTAAAATCTAGATCAGGCCTAAGCATATGTGTATAATTTATAAATTTCTCAAGTGTAAAATATATTATTTAATATCATAGCATCTGTATAAAGTTTAGGAAAAACTAAACTAAAAGTGATCAATTTTAGTCCCCCACAAATTTGCCAGCAAATGAGTCACTTCCACATCACAGTCTTAAAGAATATGATTCAAATTATGTATTGATAAAAACCTCAGTTTATTACATGTCATAGATTAAGGCAATTATTTACAGATAGACAAAACTATAAATATTAGTTTTGCTTTTTAGATTTTATCTTGAAATATAAATCACATAATATTCACTTTAAAAAAAAAATCTTTATTGTTGAAAGTATTACATATGTCCCCTTTTTTCACCCATTGTACCCTTATAGCCCGTCCCCACTCTAGACCTCAACTTCCCTATTTATTGTCTGTGTCCATGGTTATGCATATATGCATACAAGTTCTTTGGTTAATCTCTTCCCACCCACCTACTCCCTCTGAGATTCAAAGTCTGTTCCATGCTTCTATGCTTCTGGATCTGTTTTGTTCATCAGTTTATTTTGTTACTTAGATTCCACATATGAGTGAGATCTTGTGATACTTGTCTTTCTCTGACTGACTTATTTCACTTAGCATAATACTCTCCAGGTCCCTCTCTCCATGCTGTCTCAAAGGGTAAAAGATCCTTCTTTTTTACTGCTGCATAATATCCCATGGTGTAAATGTACCACAGTTTTTTTGTCCACTCATCTACTGATGGACACTCGGGCTGTTTCTAGATCTTAGCCATTGTAAATTGTGCTGCTTTGAACATAGGAGTACATACTTTCTTTCTGATTGGTATTTCTGGTTTCTTAGGATATATTCCTGGAAGTGGGATTGCTGGGTCAAATGGCAGTTCCATATTTAGTTTTTTGAGGAAACTCCATACTATTTTCCACAGTGGCTGCACCAGTCTGCATTCCCACCAGAAGTGTATAAGGGTTCCTTTTTTTCCACATCCAGCATTTGTCATTTGTTGATGGTAGCCATTCAGTCAGGTGTGAGGTGGTACCTCATTGTCATTTTAATTTGCATCTCTCTAATGATCAGTGACCTTGAGCATTTTTTCATGTGTCTCTTTGCCATCTGTATGTCCCCGTTGGAGAAGTGTCTGTTTAGGTCCTTTGCCCATTTTGTAATTGGTTTGTTTGTCTTCCTTTTATTAAGTTGTATGAGTTCCTTATATATTTTGGATACTAACCCTTTATCAGATGTATCATTGCCAAATGTTTTCTCCCATGCAGTGGGCTTTCTTGTTTTGTTGATGGTTTCTTTTGCTGTGCAGAAGCTTTTTATTTTGATGTAGTCCCATTTGTTTATTTTCTCCTTAGTTGCCTTTGACCTAGGTCAGTGGTCGGCAAACTGCGGCTCACGAGCCACATGCGGCTCTTTGGCACCTTGAGTGTGGCTCTTCCACAAAATACCGACCTCTGCGCATGAGCCACGAAGTTTCAATTGCACTGTACATGCATGCCCGCACATGGTATTTTGTGGAAGAGCCACACTCAAGGGGCCAAAGAGCCTCATGTGGCTCGTGAGCCGCAGTTTGCCGACCACTGACCTAGGATATGTATCCACAAATATATTGCTGCAAGCGATGTCTGAGATTTTGCTGCCTATGGTTTCTTCTAGGATTTTTATGGTTTCATGACTTACATTTAAGTATTTTGTCCATTTTGAGTTTGTTTTTGTGTATGGTGTAAGTTGGTGATCTAGTTTCATTTTTTTGCATGTATCTGACCAATTTTCCCAGCACCATTTATTGAAGAGACTGTCTTGACTCCATTGTATGCTCATGCCTCCTTTGTCAAATATTAGAGTGTAATGGCTTGGGTCGATTTCTGGGGTCTCTGTCTGTTCTATTGATCCATATGCCTGTTCTTGTGCCAATACCAGGCTGTTTTGATTATAGTGGTTTAGTGGCTTTGTGTTATTACTTGATATCTGGTATTGTGATCCCTCCAACTTTGTTCTTCTTTCTCAAGATTGCTGCGGCTATTCAGGGTTCTCTTTGGGTTCCATATAAATGTTTGGAGTATTTGTTCTAGATCTGTGAAATATGTCATTGGTAATTTAATAGGGATTGCATTGAATCTATAGATTGCTTTGGGTAGTATGGAAATTGTAATGATGTTAATTCTACCGATCCATGTACATGGTATATTCTACCACTTGTTTATATCTTCCTCTATCTCTTTTTTCAATGTCCTATAGTTTTCCATGTACAAGTCTTTTACCTCCTTGGTTAAGTTTATTCCTAAGTATCTTAATTTTTTTGTTGCAATGGAAAGTGGGATTGTTCGTTTATTTTTTTCACTTTTAAATTGTACAAGTTAGTTATTTTTTAGTGTATTTACAAAGTCTGGTATCAAACACCACAATGGCAAAATATTTTTATTCCCCCAAATCCCATATATTTTGATCATATTTTATTATAAATATATTCTGCCTATCCCTATCTTTTAATTGGGGAGTTTAATTCATTTACATTTGCCATTGTGCTATTTGTTTTCTATAAAATGTCTTATGTTTCTTTTTATTCCTTAGTTTGCCCATTTCTGACTTCTTTTGTGTTAAATAGGTATTTTCTATAGTTGTTCTGGAGATTACAGTTAACATCTTAATTTATAAAGAACTAGTTTGGATTATGCCAACTTAACTTTAAAAATATGTATGTGTGTGTGTTTGTATGTGTGTGTGTTTAAAAGTATGTGTGTGTGTATTAATTTCTGTTCTCTTCCCCATCCCCATTCATTTTTATGCATTGTGTACTTATTAACACAGATTTATATTTGGTGCTTTATGCAGTAGTCACTTAGATCAGATAGGAGTAAAGGGGTTATAAGAAAAAAGTACATTTAAACTGTATTGTTATATTTACCTATGAAGTTACCATTACTGGTGTTTATTTTATTTGTTCATGTGGATTTGAGTTACTGTTTGGTGTCCTGTCATTTAAGCCTGAATAACTGCCTCTAGTATTTCCTGTAGGATTGGTTTGCTAGTGATGAATTCTTTTATTTTTTTGTCTGGCCATTGAAGTCTCTACTTGGTTAGCTTAGTGAGCAGCTATTGATTGGATGGAGATTTCCTTAAACACCTTGAACCAATTAAATTTCCCAGGCTTTGTCAAAGGTTATGGGGGTAGAGGGCACTATAAACAGTTAATCAATTGAAAGCCTTTCCTTTGCCTTCACATCCTGCTTTTGGGGAGCCTCAAGTTTAGCCAGAGGTGAGAGCTTAGTTTTCTCAGGTCTTGAAATGCAGCAGCTGTTTACATGTGCATGGCCTTCTAGATTCTCAGGAATGTGTCGAAGTTTTTCAAAGCTTTCATGGAAATCTTATTTCCCAGCTTTTTCTTTTAAGTTTTTGGTTAGTCTGTTGTTTGCTCCGACTATTATTCACTGTCTTACACAGCTAAAAATTTGAGACACTTGCCTGTAATTCTTTCTTTTAAAAAAAATATATTTTTATTGATTACAGAGAGAGGGAGAGAGAGAGAGAGAGATAGAAACATCAGTGATGAGAGAGAATCATCATCGACTGCTTTGTGCACACCCCCTATTGGGGATCAAGCCTGCAACTCTGGGATGTGCCCTTGACTGGAATCGAACCCAGGACCTTTCATTCCACAGGCTGCCACTCTATCCACTGAACCAAGCAGGCGGCTAGTGCTGTAATTCTTTTCTAACTTCTCCAACCCATCCTTCCACTCGCAAGGGAGAAAGTATTTAACAATCAGCAAACTCCCAAGACAGGTCAAATATCATTCTGTAGGTGGAGTTTTCTATAGAATCCATCTCACAAAACAAATAATGAAAGTTCTTTGGGATAAGGCTTTGAGAACACTCCACAACTGTATTATGTTTATTCTGGTGGCCACGAGGCTGAACCAGAAATACGGGCTATTACTTTTCAGTGCTACTGCTGGAGAATGGGGGAATCCCTAGGGCAAGTTAAAATGGTACAAAGCTATTTTTATTGAAAAACAGCTATTTTCCTTGCATAAATACTACCTAGTTTTCTGCAAGCCTTGGGTTAATTTCCAGAGTTCCTTTTTTTTAAATTAAAGAGTATTTCTAATAAAAGAGCAAACAGAAGGTCAGTAAATAAAATGGGAAAAAAATAATGTGCATACAGATAACCCAATAAACTCAATAAGCATGCTTGATTAATGGGCAGATATTGGGCATTTCACCTAACACATAGAGAATATATCTTTTTCAAGCACATTTGTTGAAACATTTACCAAAAAATTACCTTGGACTAGGCTACAAAAGAAGGCTAAATACTTATTAAAAAATGTATATCATGCAGATCACATTTTGTGATTACAACAAATTAAATAAATTTGAAAACTTAGATACAGTGAGATTTTGCTAGAAAAAAAATTGTTTACATTGAGACAGTATCTATATACCAGTTGACTATACACAGTGCTTTTCTTTCTCAAATGATATCTAACAGTGAAATCTTAAATTTTTTTTTAATTTAAATTCTTTATTGTTGAAAGTATTACATATGTCTCCTTTATTCCCCCATTGACCTCTCCCCAGCTGCTCCCAGCCCTCAGCACATGCCCTCACCCCCCTACTGTCTTTGTCTATTGGTTATGCTTACATGCATGCATACAAATCCTTTGGTTGATCTCTTACCCCCACTCCTTCACCCTCCCCTACCTTCCCTCTGAGGTGTGACGGCCTGTTCAATGTTTCTATGTCTCTGGATCTTTTTTTGTTCATCAGTTGATATTGTTCATTATAATCCACAAATGAGTGAGATCATGTGATACTTATCCTTCTCTGACTGGCTAATTTCGCTTAGCATAAAGCTCTCCAGCTCCATCCATGTTGTTGCGAATGGTTAGTAGTTCTTTCTTTTTTATAGCAGTGTAATATTCCATTGTGCAGATATACAATAGTTTTTTAATCCACTCATCTGCTGATGGGCACTTAGGCTGTTTCCAAATCTTAGCTATTGTAAATTGTGCTGCTATGAACATAGGGGGGCATATGTCCTTTCTGATTGGTGTTTCTGGTTTCTTGGGATATATTCCTAGAAGTGGAATTACTGGGTCAAATAGGAGTTCCATTTTTAATTTTTTAAGGAAACTCCATACTGTTCTCCACAGCGGCTGCACCAGTCTGCATTCCCACCAGTAGTGTACGAGGGTTTCTTTTTCTCCACATCCTCGCCAGCACTTGTTTGTTGATGATAGCCATTCTGACAGATGTGAGATGGTCCCTCATTGTTTTAATTTGCATCTCTCAGATGATTAGTGACTTTGAGCATTTTTTTCATATGTCTCTTGGCCTTCTGTATGTCCACTTTCAAGAAGTGTCTACTTCGGTCCTTTGCCAATTTTTTATTAGATTATTAATCTTCCTTTTGTTACGTTGTATGAGTTCCCTATAAATTTTGGAGATTAAACCCTTATCAGATGTCGCATTGGCAAATATGTTTTCCCATGCAGTGGGCTTTCTTGCTGTTTTGTTGATGGTTTCTTTTGCTGTGAAGAAGCTTTTTATTTTGATGTAGTCCCATTTGTTTATTTTCTCCTTAATTTCCATTGTCCTAGGAGCTGTATCAGTAAAGATATTGCTACAACATATGTTTGATATTTTGCTGCCTATGGATTCTACTAAGATTTTTATGGTTTCCCATCTTACATTTAAGTCCTGTATCCATTTTGAGTTTATTTTTGTGTATGGTGTAAGTTGGTATTCTACTTTCATTTTTTTGCATGTATCTCTCCAATTTTCCCAACACCATTTATTGAAGAGACTGTCTTGATTCCATTGTATGCTCGTACCTCTTTTGTCAAATATTAATTGAGCATAATGGCTTGGGTTGATTTCTGGGCTCTCTGTTTTGTCCCGTTGGTCTATATGTCTGTTCTTGTACCAGTACCAGGCAGTTTTGAGAACAGTGGCTTTGTAATATAGCTTGATATCTAGTATTGTGATCCCTCCAAATTTGTTCTTCTTTCTCAAGATTGCTGCTGCTACTCAGATTTTTTTCCCCCATATGAGTTTTTGGAGAGTTTGTTCTAGGTCTATGAAATATGCCATTGGTATTTTAATAGGGATTGCATTGAATCTATAGATTACTTGAGGTAGTATGGACATTTTAATGATGTTGATTCTACCAATCCATGAACATGGTATATTCTTCCATTTGTTTATGTCTTTCTCTATCTCTTTTTTCAACGTCCTGTAGTTTTCCCAGTACAGGTCTTTTACCCCCTTAGTTAAGTTTATTCCTAGGTATATTAATTTTTTTTGTTACAGTGGTAAATGGGGTTGTTTTTTTAGTTTCTTAGGTTGATATTGGCCCACTTTTTCAGTTTTTTCATTGTTTTTATAGAGATTAATAAAACATGGGGAAGGAGAATAAAAATGTTGAGATTTAGAATGCAATCAAGCTTAACTTGCTACCAACTTAATATAGACAGTTATAGATATAAATTGTTATATGTAAGCCATTTGGTAATCACAAAGCATGAACCTATAGTAAATACATAAAAGATAAAGCAACCCACATCACACCACTAAAGGATGTTATCAAATCATAAAGGAAGGGAGCAAGAGAAGAAGAAACAGAGCAACTACTGAAACATCATAAAACAACTAAAAAGGCATTGAGTTCATACCTAGTAATGATTACTCTAAATGTAAATGAGCTAAATTCTTCAATCTGACAATGTAGAGGGACTGAAAAGAATAAAGATAAAAGACCTATTTATATGCTGTCTACAAGGAGACTCGCTTTAAATGTAAGGACACACAGAGACTGAAAGTGAAGGAATGGAAAAAGGAAACCAAAAGGAAGTTGGGGTAGCTATTCTCGTATCCACCAAAATTAGCTTTAAAACAAAATCTCTAATAAGAGATGAAGGTGTTATATAATAATAAAGAGGTCTATCCATCAAGAGGATATAACATTTGTAAACATATACTCAAATAGGAGCACCTAAATATATAAAGCAAATATTAATAAATTTAAAGGAAGAAATAGACAACAATACAATAATGGTAGAGCACTGTAATACTGCAACTTACATCAGTGGATTGATCATTCAGACAGAAAAATCAATGAGGAAACATCAGCCTTAAACATGTTAGACCACATGGACTTAACAGATATATACAGAACATTCCATCCAAAAGCAACAGAATATATATTCTTTCAAGTGCACATGGATCATTTTTCCGGATAGATCATATATTAGGCCACAGAATAAGTCTTAATAAATTTAATAGAATTGAAATTATGCCAAGCATGTTTTCCGACCACAGTGGTATAAAACTAGAAATCAATTATAAAAGAAAAACTGGAAAATTCACAAGTATGTGGAGATTAAACAATGTGCTACTGAATAACCAATGAGTTAAAGATGAAATCAACAGATAAATTAAAAATTAACTTGAGCCCTAGCTGGTTTGGCTCAGTGGATAGAGGAATGAAAGGTCCAGGGTTCAATTCCAGGCAAGGGCACATGCCCAGGTTGCAGGCTCGATCTTTAGTAGCAGTGTGCAGGAGGCAGCCGATCAATGATTCTCTCTCATCATTGATTTTTTTCTCTCTCTCCCTCTCCCTTACTCTCTGAAATCAGTAAAAATATATATTTTTAAAAAATTAACTTGAGACAAACAAAAATCTTATATAATAAAGCAGTAATATGCAAATTAACCATCACTCCAACACACAAGATGGCTACTCCCATGTGGTCAAAGATGGTTGCCCCCATGTGGACAAAAGATAGCCTGCAGGGGAGGGCAGTTGGGAGTGACCAGGCTTGCAGGAGAGGGCAGTTGGGGGTGGTCAGGCCTGCAGGGGAGGGTAGTTAGGGGTGACCAGGCCAGCAGAGGAGGGCAGTTGGGGGCAGTCAGGCCTGCAGGGGAGAACAGGGGCAACCAGGCCATCAGGGGGGGGCAGTTAGAGGTGACCAGGCCAGCAGGGGAGGGCAGTTGGGGGTGACCAGGCCGGAAGGGGAGGGCAGTTAGGGGCGATCAGGCCGGCAGGGGAGCAGTTAGGTGTCGATCAGGCTGGCAGGGGAATGGTTAGGGGGTGATCAAGCTGGCAGGCAGAAGCAGTTAGGGGCAATCAGGTAGGCAGGTGAGTGGTTGGGAGCCAGCAGCCCTGGATTGTGAGAGGGATGTCCGAATGCCCATTTAAGCCCGATCCTTGGGCCTAAACGGGCAGTCCGACATCCCTCAAGGGGTCCCAGATTGGAGAGGGTGCAGGCTGGGCTGAGGGACACACCTCCCTCCCCCGCCCCATGCCCATATTTCGTCCACCGGGCCTCTAGTGTAGATATAACATACCAAAATTTATGGGATGCAGCAAAAGCAGTTCCAAGAAGGAAGTTCATAGTGATAAATACCTATCTCAAGAAACAAGAATATATAATGGGGTAAGAACAGTCTCTTCAATAAATAGTGTTGAGAAAACTAGACTGCCACATGCAAAAAAATGAAAATTGACAAGTCTCCTACATCATACCCAAAAATCAACTCAAAATGCATTAAAGGCCTGAACATAAGAGCTGAAACCATAGAACTCCTAGAAGAAAACAGGCAGTAAGGTTTTGCCAGTGATTTTTTAAAAAAATATTTTTATTGATTTTTATAGAGAACGGAAAGGACAAAGAGAAACATGGATGTGACAGCACAACATCGATCAGTTGCCTCCTGCACAACCCCCACCTGGGATTGAGCCAGCAACCCGGGCATGTACCCTGACCAGGAATCAAACTGGCAACCTTTAGGTGCACAGATGATACTCCAACTAACTGAGCTACACTTGTCAGGGCTTGGCAATGATTTTTTTCAATGTGACACCAAAAGTAAAAGCAAAAATAAACAAGTGGCACTACATCAAACTTAAAAGTTTTGCATAGCAAAGTAATCCATCCACAAAATAAAAAGGGAGAAAATATTTGCAAATCATATATCTGATAAGGGGTTAATACTTAGCAAAACATATGAAGAACTCATTCAACTCAACAGCAAAAAAAATTTCTTTTTAATTAAAAAATAGGAATTTCTGAATAGACATTTTTCTAAAGAAATACAGATAGATGGCCAGATGTCTTGTAAGGTGCTGAACAAGACATTAATCATTAGGGAAATTTAAATAAAAACCACATTAAGCTGTAATATAACTTTAAGTATGCCGTAGTTAAAATGACAAGCAACTTTAAAGAAACACACAAAAAGACCAAAAAACCCCAAGAAACAAAATACAAAACCCCACCAAACCCAAAAAGCCAATGCCCACTGGCTCCTATGACAGGGGAATTTAAATAAAAGCCACAGTGAGATAATTGCCTCAGGCTTGTTAGAATGACCATTATCAAAAGGACAACAAATAGCCCAGCCAGTGTTGCTCAGTGGTTGAGCATTGACCCATGAACCAGGAGGTCACGGTTCAATTCCTGGTCAAGGGCAAGTACCTAGGATGCGGGTTAGCTCCCTGCTTCTGGTCGGGGCTTGTGCTGGAGGCAACCAGTCGATGTGTATCTCTCACACAATGTTTCTCTCTCTCTCTCTCTCTCTCTCTCTCTCTCTCTCTCTCTCTCTCTCTGTCTCTCTCCGCCCCCCAGCCTCCCTTCCTCTTTCTCTAAAAAGCAATGGAAAAAATATCCTCATGTGAAGATTAACAAAAAAGGGGGGGGGGGATAAGAATTCAGATGAAATTGGATTAGTTCTGTTTGACAAGCATATTGGTCACTTTGACACTTAATTTTGCCAATCTTATACCTATCATGTCCACCAAATTTAAAAAAATGTTGGTATCCTATCTAATAAAAGAGAAACATGGTAATTAGCGTATGACCGCTACCCTTCCCATTGGCTCATCAGGGCGATATGCAAATTAACTGCCAGCCAAGATGGCGGCTGGCAGCCAGGCAGCTTGAAACTAACATGAGGCTTGCTTGCTTCAGTGACGGAGGACTCCAACGTTCCCCGCCTGCCTTGCCGGCCTCTGAGCTGCAATTCTAAGCAACTATGTTACAAATATAGAAGCTAAACAAAACCCCAGAAACCTGCTTTAGTCGCCAGGCTTCAGCCAGCAGGATCGCAACATTATTTTAAATACAGAAGGTAAACAAAGGCCAGAAACCTGCTTTCAGCAGCAGAGGCCTAAGAGCTGGAGCCTCAGAGCTAAAGCTGGCCCAGAATTTTAAAAAAAAGAAGAAAAGGAGCAGTTGGGAGCTTCCGTCACCCGCCAGCCTGAAAACAGCCCTCAGCCCCTCACCCAGACTGGCCAGGCACCCCAGTGAGGACCCCCACCCTGATCCAGGACACCCTTCAGGGCAAACCAGCCGGCCCCCACACGTGCACCAGGCCTCTATCCTATATAGCAAAAGGGTAATATGCCTCCCAGCACCGGGATCAGCGGAGCCGCAAGGCCTCCCAGCACCGGGATCAGCATGACAGGGGGCAGCGCCCAAACCCCCTGATCGCTCTGTGGCTCTGTGTGTGACGGGGGGGGCCACAACCTCCCTATCGGCCCTGCTCTGTTCGTGACGGGGGAAGGCGTCCCAACCCCCTGATCAGCCCTGATCTGTGCCTGATGGGGGGAGCTCCCCAACCCCCTGATTGCCCTGCGGCTCTGTGTGTGACAGGCTGCGGCGCCCCAACCCCCTGATCGGCCCTGCTCTGTGTGTGACAGGTTGCGGCACCCCAACCCCCCGTTCCCAACAGGCCCTGCTCTGTGTGTGACGGGGTAGAGCCATAACCTCCCCATCGGCCCTGCCCTGAGTGTGAGAGTGGCGGCGCCCCAACCCCCTGATCCGCCCTGCTCTGTGTGTGATAGGGGGCAGTGCCCCAACTCCCCTATTGGCCCTACTCTGTGACATGGGGGAGCTTCCCAACCCCCTGATGGGCCCTGCTCTGTGCATGACAGGGGGAGCTCCCCCACCCCCTGATCGACCCTGCTCTGTGTGTGACAGGGTACGGAGCCTCAATCCCCCTGATGGGCCCTGCTCTGTGAGTGACAGGGGGCAGCTCCCCAACCCCCTGATTGGCCCTGCTCTGTGCGTGACAGGGGGTGGTGCCGCAACCTCCCCATCGACCCTGCCTTGAGTGTGACAGGGTGCGGTGCCCCAACCCCCCAATCAGCCCTACCCTGAGCGTGACTGAGGGTGGCATCGCAACCTCCCGATCCGCCCTGCTCTGTGCATGACAGGGGGCGGCGCCCCAACTCCCCATTCGGCCCTGCTCTGAGCCCGACCAGGAGCTGCACCTAGGGATTAGGCCTGCCCTCTGCCACCCAGGAGCAGGCCTAAGCCCGCAGGTCATTATCTCCCGACGGATCCCAGACTGCGAGAGGGCACAGGCCGGGCTGAGGGACCCCCCCTTCCTCCCGAGTGCACAAATTTTTGTGCACCGGGCCTCTAGTTCTATATATATATAGAAGCCTAAGCAACCAGCTGACCAGCCAATAGCTGTGACATGCAGTGACCACCAGGGGGCAGATGCTCAACATGGGAGCTGCTGAGCTGCGGTGACTTGGTAGCTGAGGTTCTCGAATAATGCACCCATAACCAGAGAGGAGGGAGCCCGATTCCAGGGTATGTCACCCGAGACCTTCCCTCTCACAATCCAGGACCCCTCAGGGGATGTTGGAGAGATGGTTTCAGCCCAGTCCCCGCAGGCCAGGCCAAGGGACCCCACCAGTGCAAAAATCCGAGTACCAGGCCTTTAGTACTGATATAATGAAAAAACATCATAATCTAAGCACAGAGAATAAGAACGAATATACTCTATCTCTCACTAGGCTCATTGCCCTGCTTCTCTTTATTTGGTATCCATTTTTTAGGCCCATCTGCTCATGCTGTCATAGGTGCCAGTGGGCATTGGTTTTCTGGGTTTGGTGGGGTTTTGTATTTTGTTTCTTGGGGTTTTTTTGGTCTTTTTGTGTGTTTCTTTAAAGTTGCTTGTCATTTTAATTATGGCATACTTAAAGTTACATTACAGCTTAATGTGACTCTTAAATCTTGTTCGTAGTGATGAGAATAAAATGGTGAACCAGATATACAGGGTGGGTAAAAGCAGGTTTGCAGTTGTGAGTACACGAAACAGAGTTTATTCTTGTATCATTATTTATTAATTATTGTATTACTTATTTATATTACAACAATAAACCTCCTTTTGCCCACCCCTGAATCTGGCCACTGCCCTGAGTGAGGAGACTAGAAAATTTGCTGTTAGATAGTTATAAGGCATAAGAAAAAGAAAAAAGAGTACACTGATAGGAAATGTGGTTAGGATTTGGCAAGAGGGCATTGCTTTAGATAGGGTAGCCAGAAGAGATCCTTTCAAAATTATAACATTTAAGCTGGAACTTGAAGGATAAGAAAAATAATGGTCCAGGTAGAGGAAGCAACATGTGTCTGGTTCCTTAAAGGAGCTTCATTCACATTTTCTTTCTGTGCTGGTTTAAGCCTTAAAGATGACTGATCTAACTTGGTACCATAATGGTTATGACTTAATACAGTTCAGCACCCAATAGTAGTCACCCCTTCAAGTTATAACTTAAATCTTGATCCCTGAGCCGGAATATTGCATTTAGTCTCAATTATCTGATGTATCTAAATACTTCTGTAGAGGGAACTCTAATATGTGTTAGCTCCTCTCCCTTCCTGCTTGTCAACATTATTGGGAATGTGTTTGCTGGGCATCTCTTCCCCTCCCCACCACCAGAAGAACAGGTTTTGGTGTGGAGATAGGTAGGGCATAATCAAAAAAATACCCTTGTCTCCAGACCTACCCCTTTTCTCTCTATTAAGATTCTCAGGTGTCCCTGCCTCCTCCTGAGGATCTCCCAGTTCACCTGCTTGTGTTCAGGTCACTTCAGGAATGTTGCCAGGATACTTATTCTGCCGTCCATAAGAACTCAAGTCAATTTCAATTAATTTGCCCTGTCCACGAGGCCTTCCCGTTGTTTTCCTTTGTTTCTTCATCCGAATCTCTCTGACTCTTCACCACATGTCTTCATCAAGAAGTTGCTCTGGTTGATGCTAAAAAGTGTGTGCGGGGGGGGCGGCACGGGGAGGTGGAGTGAGGGGGTGACTTGATTGAAGTACTTGAGAATGCCTCTGATTTCCTCTTTGACGTTTCTCAGGTAGTGGTTCTCCCAATGGCCAGCAGTTGTGAGGAAGGCTTTGGTAGCCAGAACAAGATGTGGCCTTGGCCTGCTGCTGAACTGGTAGAGGAGGGTTTGTTCTTCTACCCATGGCTGGCACCTTTAGAGAGTAACAGGACACGTGGTTCCAGGAGTAATTAATTAAGACATAGTTTGTTTCCCTAGTCTCAATTGAAGTTACTGCCTTACAAAGTACTTTTTTCCTGGCAATAATAAGAATGGTAGGAGTGAGGACCTTTGGAACTTCTCTCTGTGGCTTCATTTTTTCTCTTTTGGGTAAAATGAGTGTTGGTATAGAAGACCTCTAAGGTCCCTTTTAGTTCTAATATATCATGTTTCTATTTTAAAACATGTTAGTAGTTTTGTCTCTAATATTTGGCATACATGTGTTTATATTGGAAATTGTCCCAGTATGTGAGCTTGATACATATGTGGAAATTTGTAGCCCTACTGTTTGAGCTGGATACACTCATTTCAGAATGCTGGGTTATACCACCAGTATCTCTGACTGAAAGCTTGGATGCTGTTGAAAGCAGCAGTACTGAATACCCTGAGAATAAATAATCTAACCAACCTGAGTTATCTCCAGAGAAGGATGACCATATATTGGTGAAAATTGTGGTGAATCTCTTGAAAATGTGTTTTTCACTTTGTCAAACACATCAAATTGTGTTGCAATAGCACTGTGCTGTGTAATTCTGAGTTCTGTTGCTTTCTAACTGGCCCCTCCTTGTTTTGCAGGAGTTATTGTGACAATCTTGGTTACCATCCACTAAGTGCTGCTGACTTTGGAAAGATCATGAAAAACGTCTTTCCAAACATGAAGGCACGTCGTCTGGGCACAAGAGGCAAATCGAAATATCCTTTACCAGAATGGTTTTTCATAATCTCTGTAAGTTCCCACTTATTACAGAGCATCTCCTGTTGTGTTTCAATGACCAACTATAATTAGAAATAAATTTGCATCTATAAGTACAAACAACTCAAAAGAACTTAGTAGAATAATTGCAAATATTATTTTCCCAGCTATTTACCAAACTGTAAGAGAGATAAATAATGGTCATTAAGTTTATGATAGATTTCACCTTATTCTGTCATTGTAATGTGTCTGATCTTTTCTTCAATAGTGAGAATGACCAAGGCATGCCACAGTACAGCAATTATAAATTATCAATAAAAGTGCAGAAAGGTGTTAGCTTACCTTCACTCCCTCCTCTCATTTAGAAGCATAGGATCTCCTTTGCAAAATATATAACATTAAAAAAAAAATGTCTTAGGGAACTTACACTGGAAGACTACAGCTCTCTTTATTTTTCAGCCAACTGTTTAAAGCGAGGTCCCTCTTGTGATGGAGAAATACTTAGGAGCAAACAGAAATAAGGAAATGAAAATTAAGGATTTATTAAAGTTCTCCCTACTCTTGGAAGAAGGTAGAGGGTCTCTGTATCATATTAGAAGTCCTTCATCTCTCTCTGCTCGGCTCCTGGCCTTTTTCACAGCATAAAAATTCACTGCTATGGAAGAGAGGAGAGGAAGGGGAAGGTGGAAGGCTGCTTTTCTAAAGTGGTTCCAGGTGTTCTTTAACCACTTGTTACATGACCTGCCCTTGTTTTCTGAGTACAAACAAAAACATCTTGATGTGTCTTTGGCATGTTGCAGGTGATAATCCTGTGTGTTTCAGTGGAAAAAGGGAAATGAAAAGGTTAAAGCCCTTGTGACAGTCAGAGTTGTTTCTGTCCCGGTGCCCTGGGCTGAAGTTTCCTTTCTCAGTTCCAGGTTTCCATCTGGGTATTTCTTTCCTTCTGACCTGTTTGTTACTGGTGGCTGACACAGCTTATTAGAAACATTTATTCATTAAATTTATAACAGATGAGAATTATTTTGTTTTATTTAAGACAGTAACATTCTGCAGACTATTCCCATTTCAAAGGAGTAAAAATCCCGAGTTTATAATATTAAAGTTTTTCTTACTGAAAACTCAAAGTAGATGTTATTTCATTATGATTTTATTTTCATTTCATATATGGTTACTTTTCAAGTGCTAATTATATAAGCAGTTCATTTAATTTGGAATACTTGAGACCTTAACTGTTCATTACATATTGCTACAGTGGACTAAGAAAAAAAGCTTTTGTTCATATGCCAACACTGCCCAATCTTGACTTTCACAAAACTGGAGATGGGGTAAGAATTCTGCCTTCTCTTTTTAATAAGTTGAATTGTACCTTAAAATCAACATTGAAATGCATACTGCATAGTCTCATTTAGATAAAACCAGGGACCAGGAACTCTGCCTTTTACAGAATAAGTGAGAAAAAAAGTCAAAAGTGACTGAAAAATGTTAGTGTATATGACTTAAGTCAACATGACTTCTGAAATTAGGGAGAGCAAGATAGATCTAAACTTACTGATATGTAAATATATCTAAAATATATGTATTGTCAGGAGGAGAATTATTACATTTTAGTAATATGTGTATTATAAATGTTTTCAGAATAGGAAATATGACTACTGGTATAGTTTTGATATCAGAATAGGTTTTATAAACATCAAAATATCTGTTAGTCTTCATATATGCTTACAAGCATTTTAAAAAATATATATTTTTATTGATTTTAGAGAGAGGAAGGAAGAGAGAGAAACATCAATGATGAGAGAGAACCATTGATCAGCTGCCTCCTTCAGGTCCCTTAAGGGGATTGAGCCTAAAATCCGGGCATATACCCTGACCTAGAATTGAACCGTGACCTTCTGGTTCATGAGTTGATGGTCAACCACTGAGCCACCCCGGTGGGGTTTACTGGTAACAAGCATTTAAATGTTATATTCACAAGCTGCTTATGGCTGTGTGCCAGTGGGTACAGGCATAGGCCCTTTACCTACAAAACTGATATGCCTGCTGACAGGTCACTTCATGATTCTTTCACCTGACGGACTTAGATCTTCTAATTAAGAATACTTATCTTTAATGTGCTTCAGTTTAATTACTCTGAACTTTCTCCTAAAAGTTAACGTTTTCTTTTTCTTTTGTTTAGTTGGAAGCTGCTGAACCTTCTGGGCAACTTCAAAATATTGACGAGGAAGTCATTTCTTCTGCTTGCCGTCTTGTGTGCGAGTGGGCCCAGAAAGTGTTAAGCCAGCCATTTGACACAGTCTTGGAATTAGCCCGCTTCCTTGTAAAAAGTCATTATATTGGCACCAAGTCAATGGCAGCTCTAACTGTAATGGCTGCAGCACCACCAGGTACAAAATTATTCTTAACAAGGCAAAACTGACAGAGGTGTTACTGTCTTTGGAGTGGGTAGCAAAAAAAGCTTAGCTAAAGAACTGTTTGTCTTTTTAGTATTCATGAGTTCACTCTTACTTCACTTAACACTAAATTCATATGGGTTTGTTGAGCCAACAAAAATAGTAATAACAACAGTCCTTCTATTTTAAAGCATAAAGCTATAGTTATTTATATTGCTCTTCTGAGATATGAGACTTTTAAGATTTCCCACTTGATAATTAACTTTTCCATTGCTGTTTTAAAATTTAAAGAGTACATATATGTACTTTTAAGTATATATGTGTACCTAAATTAGTAAATATTAGATAAGATTAAATTTTAAAATTACTTGAAAGACAACTATCCCAGAAACTAATGCTTATTAAAAAAAACTGATCTCTGGACAATGTGAGAGATGCCTTAGTCTCACAAAAAATAAACTATATTTCTGATCATAAATTCCTAACTGGGCAGGTCATGGTGGGTATTCATGCCCCAGGCCTATAACTTCTTTAGTAAATGGTTTTAAGTCAGATCTAGGTCATCTAGGTTAACACACCTTTGAAATAGTTGAAGTAATACCTTGGATGGGGGTATTAACCCTCAAGAGAGCACGTAATCTTGTTAATGCTCCTATAATGCAGTCTCTACCTTGCTTTCTCCCACCTCCATGCAGTTCCCTCCTTAATTTCACATGCATAAAAGAAGCTGCAGAACTGTTATTCTCCCAGAGTAATTTGCTCCCCTGCATATGTGGTCAGTTTGGCTCAAATAAACTCAAAAATCAAAAAAATAAACTGTTTGAAACATTACTATAAAATAAAAAAAAAATAAATAAATAAAAAAAAAAAAAAAAAAAAAGAAATTGAAAATAGTAAACCAATAGAGAACATCAATGAAACCAAAGCTGGTTTGTTAGAAAGATCAATAAATTCAATAAGCCACAAGTCAGTAAGCCATGATTCCTTGTCTAAGTAAAAATAGGCAAGTTTTACATATATATTTTAAAAACTTTAAAAGTTGATGTAATTTAATATTGACTGTGCTGCTTATACTTATATTTTTGGTAAAGCTATTTATAACTCTGTTTCAAAGTATATGTTTTGAATATGTGTACTTGTTGGCCAGTAAACTTGGTTGGGTTCTGTGAGATTTCTGCAAATGTGTGGGGAGATAATGGAATTAATTATTAGCATTCAGAAGAAACATCATTCTAAATTATAGCCAATGGGAATATTTGTGTAAAAATTACAAAATTCTAAAACACACTGTTTTATTATATTCAGGGTAGTTCATATTTTAATAGAGTGATTGCTATTATCCATGGTAATTAAATTATGGTGTTATTATTAATTGGTTCTTAAATCACAATTTAAAGCTTAGCTGGAATCTTGCTTGCTGACATACAATGAAGGAGGGTACATGATATAGAAGCTAGCCAAAAGAGAGATGTAAAAAAGCTATTCAATAAAGTTAAGATTAGATTTTTAAGAAAAAAAAAAAAAAAAAAAAAAAAAAAATAAAATAATAAGAATGGCTTTTAATATGCAAATGAGCATTCTCATTCAAATAGAAATTTTAGAATTGATAGTTTTAGGAATTGACAATATCAGAATAAATTACTTCTTCCTAAATTAATGGTTATGTAAACTATCAGATTAAAATTTTTAAGTGTCTCATTTCAGTCATACCTTATAAGCCTAAAAATGAGTGAGTAATTTATCACTCTAGGAAATTATAATTTCCAGGGGGGAAAAAATGTTAACATGAAACTTGTTTTCCAGAGATGATTCTTCTGATTGTTTATTGTAAACTAGTGGCCTGGTGCACGAAATTCATGCGGGGGCCGGGGGTTGTCCCTCAGCCCGGCCTGCACCCTCTCCAATCTGGGATCCCACAGGGATAGGGCCTAAACCGACAGTTGGACATCCCTCTCGCAATCTGGGACCACTGGCTACTAACCGCTCATCTGCCTGCGTGCCTGCCTGATCGCCCCTAACCACTCTGCCTGCCAGCCTGATCGCCCCCCCCCCTTTCTGGCCTGATCATCCCTAACTGCCCCCCCTTGCCAGCCTGATTGCCCCCAGCTGCCCCCCCTGCCGGCCTGATCGCCTCCAACTGCCCACCCCTGCCAGCCTGATCACCCCCATCTGCCCCCCCCTTGCCGACCTGCTCGCCCCCAACTGCCCCCACCCCCCACCAGCCTGCTTGCCTCCAGCTGCCCCCCCCCCCCGTCAGCCTGCTTGCCCCCAACTTCCCCCTTCCCCCTGCTGCCTGCTCACCCCTAACCTCCTCTGCCTCGGTCCTACTACCAAGGCTTTGTCCGGAAGTCTCCTGGTCTAATTAGCATATTGCCCTTTTATTAGTATAGACTAGAGGCCCGGTGCACAAAAATTTGTGCACTCGGGGGGGGGGGGTCCCTCAGCCCGGCCTGTGCCCTCTCGCAGTCTGGGACTCCTCGGGAGATAACGACCTGCTGGCTTAGGCCTGCTCCTGGGTGGCAGAGGGCAGGCCCAATCCCTAGGTGCAGCCCCTGGTTGGGCTCAGAGCAGGGCCGATTGGGGAGTTGGGGCGCCGCCCCTGTCATGCACAGAGCAGGGCGATCGGGAGGTTGTGATGCCACCCTCAGTCATGCTCAGGGTAGGGCCAATTGGGGGGTTGGGGCACCGTCCCCTGTCACACTCAAGGCACGGTCGATGGGGAGGTTGTGGCTCTACCCCGTCACACACAGAGCAGGGCCAGTGGGGGGGGGGCTTGGGGAGCTCCCCCCTATCAGGCACAGAGCAGGGCTGCTCAGGGGGTTGGGGCCCCGCCCCCTGTCACACACAGAGCCGCAGGGCGATCAGGGTGTTTGGGCGCTGCCCCCGTCACACTGATCCCGGTGCCGGGAGGCATATTACCCTTTTATTTTACTATATAGGGTAGAGGCCTGGTGCATGGGTGGGGCCGGCTGGTTTGCCCTGAAGGGTGTCCTGGATCAGGGTGGGGGTCCCCACTGGGGTGCCTGGCCAGTCTGGGTGAGGGGCTGAGGGCTGTTTTCAGGCTGGGAGTGACTGAAGTTCCCAACCGCTCCTTTCTTTCTTTCTTTTTTTCTTTTTATTCTGGGCCAGCTTTACTTCAAGGCTTGGCTCCAGCTCTTAGGCCTCCGCGGCTGAAAGTAGGTTTCTGGCCTTTGCATACAATGTTGCGAATCTGCTGGCTGAAGTCCTGCGGTATTTGTTACAATGTTTGAAACTGCAGGCTCAGAGGCCTGCAGCCGCAGGCGGGGAACGTTGGATTCCTCCGTCACTGAGGCAAGCAAGCCTCATTTTAGTTTCAAGCTGCCTGGCTGCCGGCCGCCATCTTGGCTGACAGTTAATTTGCATATCTCGCTGATTAGCCAATGAAAAGGGTAGCGGTCGTACGCCAATTACCATGTTTCTCTTTTATTAGTGTAGATATCTTTAAATTTACAAAAGATTTATCTCAGCCAGAATTACAGTTTCTAAAATAACTTCACTCTTTTATCTTAATCATTTTAATACTGATATTTTTCATTCAGTTTATACTTTTCAGAAGCTTTAAAGTTCTGTGGTGTGTGTGTGTGTGTGTGTGTGTGTGTGTGTGTGTGTGTGATTGTTTTGTCCTTTCAAATTATGGTCAATTGAGGACCACTTCAGCAAAATAATATCTTACTAGAGCCTTGTCATAATTTTTTCTGTTTGCATATACTTGCAGTTGGGCAGGAGAATGCTTGGGCAGCCTTGTCTAGCTAGACATCTTGCATGTGCCACCTCATTTGTTCTCCCAGTGGTTCTAACACCTTTGGTAGAATTCACCTTATCCTTTGAAGGTGAACTTGGTTTTTTATAAATTTAGTCTGCATATTATATAGAACAGGTTGTGTTACAAATGTTCTTTTGTGAGTCAGCTGCTTGGAACTCATTCCTGTCCAGAAACCCTGGCAGGAGGGATAAGACAGCTTTGAGCCTTTGGCAGGGACTTTCAAGGATGCAGGTGTCCAGAAGCCAGAGCTGAGACTTGGGGCCAGGAGGGAGCCATGCAATTTGAGCTAAATTTGAAGAGAAAAAAATAGTACTTAGGTGATAAAGAGGGGTGAGGGGTCAGAAGATGAGTGATTATTGAGGAGTGGAAGAGAGCTCACAGTCACATCTTTCTCTCCTTCCTGTCTCCCCCTCCTCAAGTTGTTGTTAACAAAACAATGAAAAGCAGAAATTGGGCTGGGAAAGGAATGGCAAGGTGTACCAGCAGGATGGTGTTGTCTTCTCATTTCCTTCCCACTGTTTTTTACCAGCCACAGCTTACTTTCTAATGACCCTAATGCCACACCGTAAATGTGAAATGAGCTTTTTAAAAAATTGTGTTATATGATCAGTTTTTCTGAAAATGTGTCTCTTGCCTATTTCATCATTCCTTTTTCTCAGTGTTGATCTTCACTACTGCAGTAAAAGGTTTTCTCCATGATACTTTTTCAAAATATCTTAACCTCAGTTTTATTAAGAACCTGGTTAATTTCTAATAGGTCCTACTGAAATAATTAATTATACAGTAGCAGTTAAAATAGTAGTAGTATCATTTTTCAGAATTTCTGGTAGAATTAAAAGCTTCCCCATACAATTTTTTTCTAAGATATGGATGGTTTCAGCAAATATTTATTGAGTGCCCCTCATGGGCTGAATGTTAAAATCATAAAAATTCATGAATTTCTATTAGAGAAGGAGAGAGGAAAATTTCTGACATCTACTGATAAAATATAAAACATGCTCTCTTGGCATTTATTTATCTTAGCTTCTGCACATTTATAACATAGCTCCTACTCTTCAAAATCTTGATCTGTTATTGTTGGTTGAACCGAACGAACCATATTTTAAGGTGTCCCACTAAAACCGTATTAACAAATGTTTATAAATTGGAAGTCTAATACTTATGCTTTATAAAAAAATTTTGAGTTAAAATTTGCTGGGTTTTGTTGCTTTGTCCAGTAGAGCGGTCCATACTCAAAGAAATTTCAGAGGGAAGGTGGGTGATTAGTTGGGAAGAGATCAACCAAAGAACGTATATGCATATATGCATAACCCATGGGCACAGACAATAGGGTGGTGAAGGCTTTCAACAATAAAGATTTTTTAAATAAAAATAAATAAAATTAAAAAAAGAAAATGAGCTGTAACTGCCTTTTATGAAAGAGAGTATTTATTGTATCTCTCCTTTTTGTTTATTTTCAGGAATTAAAGGAATTACACAGCCTTCTGCTTTTATACCTACAGCTGAAAGTAATTCCTTTCAGCCTCAAGTGAAGACTTTGCCATCACCTATAGATGCTAAACAGCAGTTACAACGGAAAATTCAGAAGAAGCAGCAAGAACAGAAACTACAATCCCCTTTGCCAGGAGAATCCTCAGCAAAAAAATCGGAAGGCACGACAACCAGTGGAGTGACTAGTCTTTCCAATGGAAACCCTGCGATCCTCTCTCCTCAGCCTATTGGTATCGTTGTGGCAGCTGTCCCTAGTCCCATTCCGGTAATATCATTAAAGTGATTGGTCTTTGGGGATGGTGGGAAATCAGTCATTTAATTAAAAGTGGCACATGAGAAGGAGTCAGGTATAGAAGATTCAGTTATAAACTGATTTTGTGACCACAGATAGATTCAGCTTTACTTGGTTGCCTTTCATTCAGAATATACCTTGTTGATTACAAAATGAGCTATAACATGAACATAAGTAAGAATACAAAGGTCCAAGATTTATAAAATATGTAAGAGATAAGTCATTTTCAGAGTTGTTTCATCTCTAAGCCAGGACGATGCAATTGCAAACTTTTTTTGGTTTAAACTGTTTTTTCTTTTTAACATTCAGATAGAGCAAAATTTAATGTGCGTTGATGATACTTTAACATAATCCTAGTTCTGTGGCTTGCTGGACATAGGACCTTGGGCAAGTCCCTTAGCTACTTAGCTACTGTTTCCTTATCAACAAATAGAAGTTATGTTCTCCTTTCCTGTCTCACACAACTGAGGCTATTCTGAAGGAGGTTTTTAAAATAAGAGTGCATCTTGCTAATAAAACAAGGTGGTATTTTATGTTATAGATGATATTATAAAGGAGATATTTCTTTTTGTTGTTGTTATCATTGTTGTCATTAATGCATGAACTACCTAGTAACCAAATTCTTGCACTATTCTCTGTAGAGCACACTTGAAGAGACATTAGTTTTATCTGAAACCTGCCCACAGTGGTTTAGTTACTAATGTCCAAGACAGACCATTTATAAGTCTGTCTCCTGTGAGTGAGTCATCTTCTGGGCACAGACTCCAGTAGATAACCTTTATAGTCATGTGTTTCTTCAAGATTTTATCTCTTCCTATAATCTCCTTAAAAATCATTGTTTTAGCAAATATTCATTATCTTAATGTTCTTATATATTGTATGTTGTAACTATATTGTGCTTATGTTACATTCATTAGAATATATGTCTGATTGTATAAAACTGATCTAGAAGAACTCTCATCTAATGTAGGAACTGTCTTTTTTTCTTTTTAGCATAACATTTATAATACTTTAATACTGTATAAATATGTGATTTATTGTTCATATCCTAGACTTGTTAAATCTGATTTTTTTGTTTTTCACTTTTTAATAGGTCCAAAGGACCAGGCAGTTGGTAACATCACCAAGTCCAATGAGTTCTTCTGATGGCAAAGTTCTTCCTCTCAATGTACAAGTGGTCACTCAGCACATGCAGTCTGTGAAACAGGCACCAAAGACTCCTCAGAATGTCCCAGCCAGTCCTGGCGGGGATCGTTCTGCCCGGAACCGCTACCCTCAGATCTTACCTAAACCAGCCAACACCAGTGCACTCACCATTCGCTCGCCAACTACTGTTCTCTTTACTAGCAGTCCCATCAAAACTGCTGTTGTACCCACTTCACACATGAGTTCTCTAAATGTGGTGAAAATGACAGCAATATCCCTCACACCCAGTAGTAGTAGTGCCCCTCTTAAACATTCTGCCTCAGTAAACAGTGCTACAGGAACAACAGAAGAATCAAAGACCTTTCCACAGATCAAGAATGGTTCTGTTGTTTCACTTCAGTCTCCTGGATCCAAGACCAGCGGTGCCGGGGGAACGTCTGCTGTGGAAGTCAAAATGGAACCGGAAATATCATCAGATGAGCATCCTGTACAGTGCCAAGAGAATGCTGATGGTACTAAAGCTCCTAAAACAACGCCTAGCGCCCTTTCGGGACAGAAAAGTAATTCAGATGGAGTAGTGCAAAAACCTTCACCTGAAGGTGTCACCGAAATAAAAGCAACGAAGGTCTGTGACCAGAGGACCAAATGTAAGAGTCGCTGTAATGAAATTCCACCAGGCACTTCGACAGGCAATAATCAAAGCACTATCACTCTCTCAGTTGCCACTCAGAACTTAACATTCACCAGCACCAGCTCACCATCTAATGGTGACTCAATAAATAAAGACCCTAAATTATGCACTAAAAGTCCAAGAAAGCGACTGTCTTCTACATTGCAAGAATCCCAGGTGCCTCCTGTAAAGAAACCAATTGTGGAACAGCTTTCTGCAGTTATCATAGAAGGTCAGAAACCAGGCAGTGTTAAGAAGGACCAAAAGGTTCCACATTCAGGGAAAGCAGAAAGCTCAGCAGCAGGTGCTCCGATTCCTAGCATGGTATCAATAAATGTCAACTCACACATGATGGCAAACCCATCCTTGAATTGTTCTGCCCTTATCACTGGTGATTCAGCTTTGGAACAGCAAACACCATCATCATCTCCAGATATAAAAGTAAAACTTGAAGAGAGTATCTTTCTCTTGGACAGTGATTCAAAAACAGATGGCAGCTTTAATCCAAACGAATGGCAACAGATCACTAAGGATTCTGGGTTTGTGTCTGCTGCCTGTGAACAACAGCAAGATATCAGTGTTATGACAATTCCTGAGCACTCTGATATCAATGACTTAGAGAAATCTGTCTGGGAACTAGATGGAATGCCGCAGGACACATACACCCCGCAGCTACATAGCCAGCTACAAGAATCTTCTCTGAATCAAATACAAGCACAGTCTTCAGATCAGTTACCGCTACAGTCTGAACTGAAAGAGTTTGAGCCTTCTGTTTCCCAAACAAATGAAAGCTACTTTCCTTTTGATGATGAACTTACACAAGATAGCATTGTGGAGGAGCTGGTGCTTATGGAGCAGCAAATGTCAATGAACAATTCTCATTCTTACGGTAACTGTTTGGGAATGACCCTTCAGAATCAGTCGGTAACTCCAGGAGCTCCAATGTCATCTCACGCCTCCAGCACCCACTTCTACCATCCAATCCATAGCAATGGCACTCCGATCCACACCCCCACCCCCACCCCCACTCCTACTCCAACCCCTACCCCAACCCCAACCCCAACCTCTGAAATGATTGCTGGATCTCAGAGTCTGTCACGGGAGAGCCCTTGTTCCAGGCTAGCCCAGACCACACCTGTGGATAGTGCTTTAGGAAGTAGCCGACATACACCCATCGGCACTCCACATTCTAACTGCAGCAGTAGTGTCCCTCCCAGCCCTGTTGAATGCAGGAATCCATTTGCATTTACCCCTATAAGCTCCAGTATGGCATATCATGATGCCAGCATTGTCTCAAGTAGTCCTGTGAAACCGATGCAAAGACCCATGGCCACACACCCTGACAAAACCAAGCTTGAATGGATGAATAATGGGTATAGTGGGGTTGGTAATTCATCAGTTTCTGGCCACGGCATCCTCCCAAGCTATCAGGAGCTAGTGGAAGACCGTTTCAGGAAACCTCATGCTTTTGCTGTGCCTGGGCAGTCTTATCAGTCCCAATCCAGACATCATGACACTCATTTTGGTCGTTTGACTCCTGTCTCTCCTGTGCAGCATCAAGGTGCCACTGCAAATAACACCAACAAACAGGAGGGTTTCGCAGTCCCTGCCCCTCTCGATAATAAAGGAACTAATTCATCTGCCAGCAGCAACTTCAGATGCCGGAGTGTGAGCCCTGCTGTTCATCGCCAACGTAATCTTAGTGGAAGCACCCTCTATCCAGTATCTAATATCCCCCGCTCTAATGTGACCCCCTTTGGAAGTCCCGTCACCCCAGAAGTTCATGTTTTCACAAATGTTCACACAGACGCATGTGCCAACAACATAGCTCAAAGAAGTCAGTCAGTTCCATTGACAGTCATGATGCAGACAGCCTTCCCGAACGCTCTTCAGAAGCAAACAAACAGTAAAAAAATAACCAGTGTTCTGTTGAGTAAACTGGATTCTGAAAATGATGATGCAATGAGAGGTTTGGGCATGAACAACCTGCCCTCCAATTACACAGCTCGGATGAATCTCACTCAGATTTTGGAAACTTCCACTGTTTTTCCTAGTGCCAATCCTCAGAATATGATCGATTCCAGCACTTCTGTCTATGAATTCCAAACACCATCTTACCTCACCAAAAGTAATAGCACCGATCAGATCAGTTTTTCTCCTGGAGATAATCAAGCACAATCAGAAATCGGAGAGCAACAGTTAGATTTCAACAGCACTGTTAAAGACCTGTTGAGTGGCGACGGCTTGCAAACCAACCAGCAGCTGGTAGGTCAGGTGGCCTCTGATCTCACGAGCACTACATCTGATTTCTCTAGTGATATCAGGTTGTCTTCTGAGCTCTCAGGCAGCATCAATGATTTGAACACGTTGGACCCAAATCTACTGTTCGATCCAGGTCGTCAGCAGGGACAAGATGATGAAGCTACACTGGAAGAATTAAAGAATGACCCATTATTTCAACAAATCTGCAGTGAATCCATGAGCTCTATGACTTCGTCAGGTTTTGAATGGATAGACAGCAAGGACCATCCTACTGTTGAAATGTTGGGTTAAATTGTGTTTTATAATATGTAGCACACTGTATCTAAAGACATATGTATTGTATTTGTCTTAATGGAAGTGCCTCCCGCAGCAGAAACACTTACTATTAATTGTGACATTTTCAAAGTTTGCTGCAGAAGTGGTTTCTTCTTCAATAGGAAATGGTTAGACTCGCCTCAGTTCTTAAAAAGTTTCTGAAAAGACAGTAGGCTGTAGAAGAACAAGTATTAGGTCTTAAATTTTATAATGTTCCCCATTTTAATCACATTGTTTGCTAGTAAACATTTGACTAACCAGCTTTTACAAGAGCAGTCTAGAGCTTTATTTTGTATAAGTTCATTTTAATTCATCGGTTGATCTGCACAGAATTTAGAGGAAACCATTGATTTTAGACATAAGCTTTTTGTTGTTGTTGGCATTATCTTTTAGATATGAAATCATAGGTAAGGTGAATTGTAGGCAAGAAGTTCTTCCTCGAAACAGGGATAATATTCAGGTTATTTTAAGTATTTAGGCTTGAAGCATAGAGCTACTGTAGAATGAGAAATCTCTATAGGACTTTCTGGGGCTTCAGTACCATTTGCACCTGCAATGAAGGGCTTAAATAGGAAAAATATAACAAAAAATTCAATATTAATTTAAGGAAAGCAAAAGCTGCACTATAATTTTTCAAAGGAAAAACTAGTAGCCATTTATGTTTGTGACCTTGCATTAATCTTATTTTTAAAGTTGATTTTAATACGGAGCCAACATACATACACATACAGACACACAAAACAGATGACTCCAAGCATTGTAATTTAATAGAATAAATACAAGCGTTTTTAAAAATTATTTTGTTTATTTGGTAACTGAGGCAGGGGAATTGAGAAGGGCAATAAAGCAATTTTCTTAGTTTCATTACAATGGCTGCATGCACATATTAAAATTCTATTTAAGATTTATTTTGAACTTTTAATTATAATATTCTTAAGTCCTCAACGTAGTAACTGACTCCATCACTCCTCCTGAATGTGGTAATACAGTTTGATCATGAGACCTCTTTGAGAACAAGCAGGAGGGAGGTAACATAAAAACCTGAACAAAAACGTTTCACCACCTGAGGTCTGAAGCCACAAACCTTTATATTTGTGATAAAACAAAGGGGGATATCAATATTACTTGAAAAAGAGGAGCATTTTATTACATGCTTAATTTATTTATTGTGATAACCACAATTGCAAAATAAGCACTCAGGATTTGTTTTAAAATGTTTCTCTCCATGGCTCCCATTTTGTTTTTCGAATAATTGTTTATGAATTTCACGTTGACACAAATCTGCTCACTAGTTGACAGTTCCATTTAACTGTTTTCAAGATTACTTTGAGAAAGATTTAGACATTGCCATTAGGTTTCTAAACTAACATTAAACCATTGCTATGCTACCTTGAACCCAGCTAAGTTTTCCTTTACCTCAATTAGTTAGCCAATCAGAAGACTACAATCAGTGACTGTTTAACAATTGTAATGAAGGGTTTAATTTAATAAGGTTTCATTGTTCACTAAATTTGCAAGGTAGGGTATTAATATATTTTGATAAATAAATGGTGCTAGGGTTGGCTCACAGGTTTATATATCGTTATGTCCTAGTTATTGGCATTTGTGTATGTTTGCTGTTATCTTGATTTAATGATCTGTTAGATTTTTTTTTTCTTGATGCTAGTTATTTCTTCACTGTACATTGAGACACAGCACTACTGCACACCAAAGTATGCAATACCCAAAGGAAACTGTGTGATTCTTGTAACAAATGATGGGAGCCTTTCTCTATGAGATACTCTGAAAAGGAGACTTTGAGGCCATTCTAATCCCATGTTTACATTATTAGCTTCCTACTAATATAAAAATAATGGAAAATTTTTTGATAAAAAAAAAAATAAAAACTGGAGGATTTTTAACCCCTGTACAGTATTGCAGCAAACACTTTAAATTTGGTTGAATTCGTCCAGCAAACTTTCTGGGGTTCATATATTGCACTAAATTTGTTGAACCTGTGGTAGGCACATCTCTTAGGATAAATGCAACCAATACAGTCCACAGATTAAACTTTTTAAATGTGTTTCATTATGAAAAGACAAAATGTCATCAAAGTGACAGATAAAATTGTCTTATGTAGCAATGTGCATTGATCTCAATGAGATATTTCTATTTCTTATTCTCTTACATGAGAATATTACAGCAGGAAGAATTAAGTTTAGTTTGCTTCACCATGTTAATACATGATCACAAATGTGCATGAGTGTTATTGACTTATCTTGTACAGTACTAGGTATTCCTGTAACCACTTTTTTTTTTCTTGGCTGTATTGAAACTGGTTCAGTGTTAACCAGACAAGCATAGTTATTCACAAGTTATTTACTTTTTTATGTTTACTAATTCTGCTTAGTTATTGTTGAATATGTTCTTTTTTTCAGGTTATTTTCATTGTTTTGATGTTTAAAACATTTTGCATACTGTTTATCATGATAAGACTTCATGAAGTAAATAATTTTGCATATAATTGCAATAAGCACTGACTTTTGAACTGAAAAGAAGGAAAGTGTTTTGTGCAGTGCATCTGAGGTTCATATAAGAGTCTTGTACTATAATGTGCTTAACTACATCATAAATGACAAAAACAAGCCCTGTTTCATGTTTCATTTAGTGCAAAGTCAGATTTCCCCAAAGTTTTGTTGTCTGTTGTACCTGCTAAAACTACAGTAGTTGAATATTGCAGTAGCATTTCAGTTCTCTTTTTTTATTGAAAGTGCTCAAAAATTGTTTTTTAAATGTTTTCAAAATCAATTAAAAAACATTTTATATTAAACTGACTGGATCCTAAGGTGATTTACGGATCTATTTTATATAGGCAGCATGCCGTTTTATAAACAGACCTGATGCCGTTCTTCCTTCGAGCTCATGAAATTAAGGGAAATGAATAAAAATAAGTATGAGGCACAACACTGCTGCTGATCTCTCTGCTATTCACCCAGCAGATACACCACACTCACTCACCAGAACGCTGCTGTTCACTTAGGATTTATTACCAAGGAATGGCACATGGCATATAGTTTTATGGTGTCCAAAAACAAAATATTTTCTTTTGCTCATCCATATAATGTTTGCTTTAAAGTGTTATCCTGTGGAGCTTTGAAAAGAAAAATAATGGGGGGGAAATGGAGACGATTTTTAAAGCACAGCTGTATTCAAAAGTAATTTAGGCAAACCAGAAATACAAAGTGGTAAGTACTGAATTTGCAAATCACAACCTGAGTTGTAGGTCTAGAAACAGGAAAGAGTAGCCAGAAATTTCAACTCCTACAGAGTAATGAAACCAGGGTCAGGATGGAGTCTCCTCTTGAGACGGATGAAGCAACATAACTTGTTACAGGGACTGTGACATATTGTAGCCAGGGCCTCAGCCAAACAGCCTGCTTGTCTGTAGGTCTGTGATAGCCCTTCTGCCACCACAGGACTGGAGCCCTGAGTGGACGGGTGGTGGAAGCAGTTATAAGGGAAAGGAGAGAAGAGGGATTCAGAAGGAGGAGGTGAAGAGCAGGAAGACTCCCGCACAGATGAGCCTCAAACCAAATTTCTGAAGTACTTGAAGAAAATGAAACCAATCCTAAGAATGACAATCAGCAATCTCTCAAGTTAAAAATAATAAACTACTTAGATGTTAATTTAAAATAAATATTTTAGGATTATCAGTGACATAATGGAAAAGAAAAGTTTACTCAAGAACAGATAAGAACCAATGGTTATAATAAGTATGAAAATCAGGGGTGGGGGGTTGTAGATCACTTGAGGTGCTTTTGGTTGCTAGTAAGAAAACCTAACACTGGCTAAAACCATAAGGACAGTTATTTTTAGCTTAAGAATTTTGAAAGAGCCCTGACTGGTTTGGCTCAGTGGATAGAGCGTCGGCCTGCGGATTCTGGGGTCCCCGGTTCGATTCCAGTCAAGGGCATGTACCTTGGTTGCAGGCACATCCCCAGTGGGGGGTATACAGGAGGCAGCTGATCGATGTTTCTCTCTCATCGATGTTTCTAACTCTCTATCCCTCTCCCTTCCTCTCTGTAAAAAAATCAATAAAATATAGTTTTAAAAAAATTTTTTTGGAAGAACCAAATGCTGTATTTCTGTTCTATCATCTTCAACTTTTTCTGCGTCTGTTGCCTCGTGGTCAGGATGGCTACCACAGCTCCAAATACTACTTTTTTATACATTCCAAACAAGTGTTAACGGGCAGCTCTCAAGCTTTTATCAGAAAGGAAAAAATCCTAGACTCTCCTATCCCACCCTCCAACCCCCATTTAGTCTTATTTAACAAAACAAGGTCAATAGCCCACCCTAAAGCCAATTAGCTTAAGATTCTTGATTCTGTATTGTGGAGGGCTCATTTCCTTGCGTTCCAATGGACAACAGTGTGATGATTATGAGGTGGGGTGTGTGATGGGGGATAAATGGGTGATAGGAGACCTGGCTTGGGGGGGTGAACACAATACAGTGTAAGATGATGTGTTACAGAATTGTGCACCTGAACCCTGTATAATTTTATTAACCAGTGTCACCCCAATACAATAAAAATAAAATGAGTTCCATAACGTAGGGAAGATACTAGGGACTTAAAATCTTGTGCCTACCTTTGAGTGATGCTCAGTTTTGTAAATAACTAATTACATATTCTTAAAAGAAGTGCCGCCCGGCCAGCATGTCTCAGTGGTTGAGCATCAACCTATGAACCAGGAGGTCATGGTTCAATTCCCGGTCGGGGCACATGCCCAGGTTGTGGGGGCTCGATCCCTAGCGGAGGCCGTGCAAAAGGCAGCCAACCAATGATTCTCTTTCATTGATGTTTCTCTCTCCCTCTCCCTCTCTGAAATCAATAAAAATAAATTTTTTAAGAAAAGTGCCAAGTAGAAGTATATGTAATATGCTATGTAGTAAAAAAAAAAAAAAAAAAAAAAAAAAAAAAAATGAGAATTTACACCGAGGAACCAAGAACAGGACAAAAGAAGGTTCTTAGGAAGGACTACATTTAGAAGTAGACTGTTTGCTGGTGTGAAGTGTGAACTGGTATTCTGCATTCCGTCTCTGAGTTGAAAAATAAACCCTAATTGCCTCAGCACCTGTCACCATAATAGACAACCAAAATTTTGATTTTGTTACATCTATAAAGTAGAGGTTTATTTTGGTGTACATTGCTATAAGTGTGTTTTTAATAATTAGAATTAACAAATTTGTGGATGGGCTTATCCATAGTATATAATGGGAAATTTTTGAAATGTATATGACCAGCTGTGGAACTATAATCGGCTTATAAGGGTAGAAAGTAGGGGGTTGAGGGCGACTAAAAACCCTACAAGTTTCCAAAATAGGTTTTATATATAGTACTTAATTTTGGAGAGAAGGGAAAATGTATCATGAGAATGGTATTACTATATATGTAATATTTCCTTGCACTAGACACTATTAAATGCTTTGCTCATATTCTCATTTCCTCATTGTATCAATTCTGAAAGAATATTACTTTTCAGATGAAAAAATTTTAGCTCAGAGATTAACTGGTAGGGGTAAAAGCTAATAACGGAAAGAGCTGGGATAAATTCGGTCCCAAAGCCTAGTGTTTAACCATCATGCAAGACTGAAGATACTTGTTCAGGCTACAAATTTGATTTCGGTGGCTTCTTTGAAATTTCCATTCTGGTTTAAAACTTATGACCAAGTTTGATTGTATGGGGATTTTATTTCTCTTTAACCTCTAATTCCTATATCTCTTATGCTTTCTTTTAATTTTTGTTGCTTTGGGATTTGACCTATATTTTATAATTTTTCTCTAAATTATTCAAGTTCTCCCTCCCCCCACCTCCCATGGAAGTACATGACACAACATTGGAAGTCAAGGGAGAAATAAGATTTAAATACAATATTTTGTTTTATAGCTTATTAAGCACAGTTCTTACATGTATACTTAATCACATTTTATTGAATATGATTAAGTACACATATAGGTTAATAAAATTATATAGGTTTAAAATGTACAATTCTATAATACATCATCCATTTTGTGTGTGTTCATCTCCCCAAGTCATGTCTCTTTCCATCACCTGCCCCATTTCCCCTCTCCTGCCTCCCCCACCCCCATTTCACCTCTCCTGCCTCCCCCGCACCCATTTTCCTCTGATAATGACCATACTGTTCTGTTGTCTATGGGTGTGTTTTTGTGTTTGTTTTTCTTTGCTTAATCCCTTCACCTTTTCCACACAGCCCCCTACCCTTTCCACTCTGACAGCTATAAGTCTGTTTCTATTTTGTTAGTTTATTTTGTTCATTGGATTCCACATAGAAGTGAATTTATATTTTTAAACCGCTTTTGAATTTTCACCAGGAAATAAAAAATTGGTTGTTTGTTGGACAAATAATGTGCCAGGTGCTGGAGAAGACACCTACCATTTTGAAATTTTGCAAGATAATGAGGAAGATGCAATGGGGTCGCTGTAACAGAGCCTGCTGTTGCCCACTAGTAGCATTCTCCTAGCCACCTGCAAGATAGACTACCTTCTCCAGCTTCCCTGTAGTTACGTGGAGCCACTTACCAAGTAGCCAACAGAGGTCATCAAAAGGTTTGTGTACAAGTTTTTTGCTTCCTTCCTCCCTGTAGGCTGGGCTGGGATGCACGCGTGATGCCTTAGAACTCTGGTAGGCTAGCTTGGACTTTGAGGCAAAGCCACGTGCTGAGGATGATGGAGTGACTATATAGAATGAGCCTGAGGCCCTGATGACTGAGGGAAGCTGCCCTACTAGTCCCAACCGTTTGCCTCTGGGTGTGTTTTACATGAGAGAAACTAATTTCTGGTTTAAGTCATAATTGCTCAATGCAAATTCAAATTACTTTTTTAGCATTTAAAATATTTTAATGAGAACATTCCTCACCATCTTTAAATAAAAAAGATGCACACTTTTTCATCTGAAACAGCTCTGGCATTCAGACTGAATTGCCTCCTGGTCCACGGGCCTTGGACACCACCTCACTACTAACTCCCCAGTGCTCTGGAGGCAGGGGTGAGCCATGGCCTCCTCTGTCGGAAGTCCTTGCAGCAAGCTCAAGGGTTTGATTCTTATCAAATGTTTAACCACTTTTAGTTTCTGCATTCACTGAAGGATGCTCTTATGAACTTGAGGAGTATGAACTTTTTCTAATCCAAGCATCTTTATCCCATTTTCCCCCCCAAAATGGTTGTCTTTGTATTTTTCATTCTGCTTACAGGATATGAGAGTGCTGTGGATCCCATATTTTCGTGATCTGCAGGTGAAGGCTGAAACGCTTCATCTGGGATTCTTGACTTGGTAAATTTATGATGAATCCAATCTGTACAAATGGAGACTCCACACCTTTTGTCACAGTTTGTAGTCTACCTGGCAGGCTCTGAACTATTGAGTGCAAACTCCTGGCCCTGAGCGTGGTGACTGTGCTCTGGACAGGCAGCGGTTGCTAAATGCTGTTCAGTCTGTACTTACCACTGACAGGAAGCTGAGCCTCGGAGACACCACCAAGTGCTACACACAAACTCCGCCCACAAATTTATATTCTAACCAGCCTAGCCTCCAGAGGTTTTAAACAGTTACGAGGAATGTTAGATTAGCATGAGGATCATCAAACAACCATGGATTCCCCATCATGGGACATGGCATCTCTTTTTTATTGTGATTGATAAACGGGAGCATCTTAGAATACTCTGAGTTAGCACAGCATTTGAATATTGTTCCCCAAGTTGTCCCCCAAAAAGATAAAGGTAAAATTAGGTGGATTATAAGCTGCTTAAACAACTAAAGAAAATTAATGAATGAAATTGAAAGGCAATATAGGCATTTTAGTTATTTGGTGTCAGAACTGGGTTTAAGTCTCAACTGCCAGTTAAACCATGACCCTGGGTAAATTAGAGAGATTATAACCATCTGATCCATCTGGAGAGCATCTTCTAGGGTTGGGCCACATGGTTCAGAACCATATTTTTGCCAACATCTTGAATGAAGACACAAAAAATTGCTGCAGCAAATATTGTGGATTGATTTGCTCAATTTCATCCCAGCCTCTTCCTGGTATGCAGAGCCTGGGAAGCCAAAACTACATTTTTTAGACTTCCTCACAGCAGAGTTCTGGATATGAATTACATTCCCTCTACTTGATGCATTCTTGAAAGATTTGGAGGATGAAAATGAAGCAGAAGTGGTCCTCCTACCTACTCCCTTTGGATGACTTTCTTGCAAGCAAGGTCCTCATGACGAAGCTTAACAGCCCAGTGTCCTAGGGCCCATTCTTGAGATTCTTAGGTTCTAAGGTTCATGTTCCAGTGCCAGGTCACCAGTTCTGTGAATGGCAAGATGCCTTCGAGTGGTGGCAGTGATGGGAGCAGCAACAGTATCAAAAACTTTCTGGTCTGGCTTCCTGATCTCCAGTGGTTCCAGGTATGAACTCATGCTGCCGATGGTTGACTCTACCATATCATTCTGAGAGTTATTTCTAGGGGCCTGGTCTAAAACTTGTTCTCCCATTTATGCATAAGCTCCTAATTCCCTGTATTAAGTCTTTTTCAGCTTAAAATGCCTAGAAAATGCATTTCTTACATTTAACTCTGATTCATAGCCTAGAGGCTAGGAGTCAAGAACATCTGAGAGCTAGACCTGCTTCTGTCATTCTTTTCCCCTTTCTGTGCTTTATTAAGAAAAATGATCCATGTCCGGGTTACTTCCCAGAATCTTGTGAAGTTACATGAGATATGACAATATTTTGTAAACCCTAAGTATACACTATTATGGTTGTTCTAAATGCTTACATGAAAGGACAGATATATGCTCTGAAAATGTAAATAAAATACAACTATAGACAATGGAGAGAATATATGCAAACACTTTTTTAAATTTTTTGCATTTTGTATATTTTTAACTTTTCAATAATATTGGTGGTGTTAGAATAGGTGATTTTGCTGAAACTGTTGTATATATAATGCAAACTATACAAAGGGTAACTGTGTGATGTTCTAATTCTATGGTTCTATGGTTCCTGCCTTTCCTATATGAGCTGTGTCCCTGAATAACCAAATAACATAATGGGGGTGGGGGGGGGGGGCTCTGTGGCTCTATATAGAAATATTCTAGCTAATAAATGAGGAAGGAGTGATAAAATTGGACTATCATCATTTTTCACCCATAATGAACTGAATCAATCCAGACAATAGGCATTGATAGCTACCAACATCATAAAAAGAGGCTAACAGACATGTGTCTCACAACAAAGGAACACAACTCACAATGAAGTAGTCTTGCCTCCAAAACTTATACTGAAATCTAATCAAGTCTCTCTATCCAATTACCAATATACGCAAAGTACATAGATCACAAAATAGCGTGTCATGGGGATGCAATCAGTAAAATCCAGAGTCTGGGAAACTCTACTGATCAAGCAGTCAAATTTTTTTAACAAATACATTTAAGGGGCAGAGAGCAATGGAAGGGGAACCTGTAGAGTAAAAGGGACTTTTAAAAAGTCTATTAAAGTTCATATTAAAATTTAAAAATACAAATAAAGAAACTAAAGTATAATGCTTAGGGATGCACAAATAGGTGATAAAACATAAAGAAAAGCAAAGAAATGATTGCCATAAAAATCATAGTAAGTGGACACAGAGGGCTTCTTGGATGGCTGCCGAAGGGTGGGTTACAAAAGTTTGCTTACAATAATTTATTAATGTATTTATTTTATGTGGCTTTCTGTATCTTATATTTTTCAGTTAAGTAGTATGTTGAAGATTGACAATTATAAGAAAATTTGCTGGTGTGGCTCAGAGGTTGAGTCTCGACCTATGAACCAGGAGGTTCAATTCCCAGTCAGGGCACATGCCCGGGTGGTGAGTGTGCAGGAGACAGTTGACCAATGATTCTCTTTCATCATTGATGTTTCTCTCTATCCCTCTCCCTTCCTCTCTGAAAACAGTAAAAAAAAAAAAAAAAAATTAAAAAGAAAGAAAATTTGCCTTTCCTATATCCACTATATTTAGGATAACCAAATATCCATACTTGATACAGGAAATTTTTCTTTAGTAAAAAATTCCAGGTAATAAATGTGGAAAGAGGGATAAAATGACCAAATCAATACTTTACAATCCCTATTGATAAATAGTCCAGGCAAAGATCAATAGATGAAATCGATAGGTAGGAGATGGATAAGAAATTGTATAGTGGAAGAATCAGGTCGTTGCCACCTTAACCCACTGATCAGTCTTGGCACTACTGCCGATAAACATGGGACAAGCAGACACGGGTAACTTCCGTTTACAAGAAATGCAGGAGATAGAGGAGCAAGTTAAATAATACCACAGGGACACAACCAGACCAGTCTGGACTCGAGAACATTCTCAAGGACAACTTGAGAATGGTTTTCTCAAGTCAGTGGCATAAAGAAGTGGGGTGAGGAGGGCTGCCATAGGTTAAAATAGACTTAAGAGCCATAAAAACCACATGCCATGTGTGGCCTTGTTTAGAACATGATTCAAACAAATCAGCAGAAAAAAGATGTTTTTGAGATAATTGGGGAAATTTGAATACGGGCTGGGTATTAGTCAATCGCAAGGAATCATTAGGCATAATAACAGCATTTCACTTGTAAGAAAATCTCAATACTATTTAGAGATGCACACTAAAATGTGTAGAAGTGAAAACATAGGATGTCTGGGATTTACTTTAAGATACTTTGGTAAAAGACAAAGGAAAGCGATAAAATCTTGGTGATTATTTAGTCTGGGTATGAGTTTATATAGATTTTTTTTTTAAAAAAAACTTCTATATATGTTTGAACATTTTTTTTATTTTAAATGACTTTGTGATTCCCTGTTCTAGTAAATAAGATAGTTAAAATATATTATTTAGCTTGAGCTTGTTTGGCTCAGTGGATAGAGCATCGGCCTGCAGACCAAAGGGTCCCGGGTTCGATTCCAGTCAAGGGCACATACCTTGGTTGCAGGCTCCTCCCTAGGGCTCATGCAGAAGGCAACCAGTCGATGTGTTTCTCTCACATCTGTCTTTCCCTCTCTCTCGCACGGTCCCCAAAAACCAATGGAAAAATATCCTCGGGTGAGGATTAACAAAAAATAAATAAATAAAAGATATATATGTATATTACTTAAACACCACGCTCCTTTGGGTGGTTTTGATGGCATTATACACTCAGCTTCAAGGCCCATGAGCTGAAAAGAAGGCAGGGACAGCTTCCCTAAAAGAAAGTCAGGGCTGTTTCCAAAAGAAGGGGAATCCAAGCCAGGCAAAAAAAACCCAGAACAGATGTCCACTATTGTTCCCACAAAACTTTCTGAGCTTCATTTTACGAAATGGATTGAGACAAATAGAACCACTTGTTGTTTCCTGAACAAAGCACACACTCTGATGCCTCTGTCTTGCTTAGGATGTTCTCCTTTTTTTTTTTTCTTTCTTTTTTTAATGAATCATACTTAAAGTCTACCTCAACCATCACCTGAGGGGGAAGCCTTTGCCCCTGCCTGTAAAATAAGAAGACTCCTGTGGCCTCTATGATAGTATTCTTTATACTTTGTATGTACAAGCATGTATGTGTCCATATCCCCACTAAATTGGAAGCTCCTTAAAGGCCCCGCCCCTTTCATTGTATGCCTCAAAGCACCAAGTCCAGTGTCTTGTCTATGGCAGGGGCACTCTCCTAGTTTGCTGAATTGAATTGCCACTAATGCTTTCAAATAGAGTTTCTCAAGAAGGCACAAAATATTAAGCTAAGAAATCGTCATCCTTCATCAGAGCAATAAATAGAACATTTCATTATCTAATATCTCTTGCCTATTTGAAGCCATTGGAGTAAATCTTAGATATAAATTGTCTATAGCCAAGATCCTGCTTTGAGATTGGTAGGGGGAGACTGAGATGTGTTTGCATTTTGAAATATGTTGATTTCTTTGCCAACTTCAGCAGATGGCCTCCCTGACTGCTTGTAACAAAAATTTTAACTGATTTGACAATAGCCTTATGGTCTTTCTGGTTGGATGCCAAATATTTGCATTGAACAAACCTTTGATTAAGCTACTATTTTATTGTGTGAGTTTGTAAATGGAAACATTCTCTTCCAATAAAAATATAATCTTTTTATATTTCTATTTTTAATTTGGTGATGAGTTGACTGTGGTCTTTGAAAAATTATGCTATATTAATATATATTTTTTAAATTAAAAAGTCCTTTTGTAAAGAACTCTTGAGTTAGGCATGTGTTTGCATTTGCATATCAGAAGTGCTTCTTTTTCTTGTCTGCGTGAGGTGGTCCTAAATAGGGGAAGTGGGCTTCACCACAGGAAGGGAGGGAGCAGAAGGCTAACATTTCTTGAGCACTGGGGTAGATACCTTCATTTAACTGTTCCAAAAAGCTAAGGTCAATTTGGGGCTTTGAATATAATCACAAAGTGAGGGCGAGTCCCTCCTACTTCTCAAAGATCTGCTATCCACCCACAGGAAACTCCACTTCTCTGGAGGCCCTCACTGTAACCTTCCTAAGTTTGCCCCTCTCCAGTGGTCTACATGTTTTTATCTCATCACTTATTTACTGATTCCTGGGTCCTTAGAACTGATATCTTAGAGAAGTTAGGTCACCCTCCCTCCTTGCTCAGAAGGAAAAACAGGGTTTGGAAGTCTAGACCAGTACCCACGCTGCCTGGCTGTGGCCCAGTACTTTTTCCGCTACAAATTCAGGGCCTCCCTGAGAAGGCGCAGGGGAGGTGAGATGAGATGAAGCAACCACATGTACAGTTTCCTGTGACTTGTAGCTGCAAGCACCCTGAACTGCTAGGCCTCTCCTCCTGCTGGCTGCTTCCCTCCACACTGCGCTTCTGCGTCTTGGCCTTTCTCCAACCACCTTTGTAACTGGACAGCATTACATGAAGTGTCCGTGTGTGTTGTGGGTGAGGACAGATCCCAGGGAAGAGACTTCCATGAAAACAAATTCACATTTGGTTCCTTTTCTCTATTCTAGAGGCAGAGATGCCCAAGCAAGGTGGTCTTCCTGCACAGATGTGCCTGGTTATATATTGGGCGTCTTCTGGAGAAGGGCTACATTGCGCTCTGCCTGGAAACATGCCACCTGGCCTTCTGCCCAGGTCGCCTGCATCATCCGTTCCATGGCTCATTTCACGAGGAAGCTTTGTCACTGGATGATTTTGGTTCCATGGTCCTGATTCCTTCAATGAATGCCCAGGATGTGGCATTCAACCTTGTAATGGTTTTCTTCTAGTTCTGGATGGAAATTATCAGATAATGCATTAAAGCTAGGCTGTTCCTGAGCCCTTTAAGTCTTCAGGCTGCTTGATACCAGGGACAAAGACATATATTTTTTCTATTCCCCCAAATGAACACTCATATGAAAGATATGTAATAATTAAAACTCCCTTATTAATTGAATTCTGCCAAGAGATGAGCAACTCCCCAGATGGATATCAGAGCCAGGCAAAGCGGCTGTCAGCTTGAAGAAGGCATCTGTTGGAGCAAACTCCTGCTCTCCCTGGCTTCTTGATCCAGGCAAAAGACACAAAAAGTTGTTGCATTGGATACCTGCCTTGAGCTCTAGATCAAGGCAAAATGCCAAGGCTTACATGAGCTTTTGCTCCCCATTTCCTACCGTGAGCTCTCATTAGCAGACAGCAAGTAGGAGAGCACGCTTTCAAAACTGAAAGGAAGTCAATAGGGGAATGATTTGCTTTACAGAAATCTGTTCTGCATGCAAGGTTCCGGGAATATCTTAAAATGTGGTCCATTACAGGTTAAATGCAACATCTAAATAAACCTCAGATCATCTAGCCCAGTGGTCGGCAAACCGCGGCTCGTGAGCCACATGCGGTTCTTTGGCCCCTTGAGTGTGGCTCTTCCACAAAATACCACGTGCAGGCGTGCACTACAGTGCGATTGAAACTTCGTCGCCCATGCGCAGAAGTTGGTTTTGGGCCTGGGCGTGTCTATTTTGAAGAAGTGGTCCCGAAGAGGCGGATGGATGTCGGTTGGTCGGCCAGGCACAGGCGGCCGCGGGATACACAGCGGGGGGAGGCGCGTGCGCGATTCATGCAGGAGTTGGGTGAGCCAGGCAGTCAGCAGTCTAATTGTGCAGTGGTTAGTGCTAGTCGCGTTTGCAAGTCGCGCGCGGGTGACAAAAGTACATACTCGAAGCATAAAGTTACCTGTATTTTTCCAACCAGCTACAAATCCTACAGGTATTTTTGTCATCAATTTAAGAATTGTAATCCTTTTGTGTTGGTGGCTTTAATATTATAAAATGAAACATTTTGACATGGCTACAAAGAAGAAGCAAAGAAAAACGGAAGACGAAAACTGTGAATTTAAAGTTGAATGGACCGAGACTTTCACATTTATTCAAAACTTAAATGGCCTTCCGACCTGTCTTATTTGTCAGGAAAAATTGGCGCATAACAAGAAATCAAATTTGACACTTTACAACTAAACACATGTCATTTAGTACTAAATATCCTGTCGGTGATGCAAGGAAGAAAGCAGTTGAGGATCTTCAGAAGAGTCAAGAAAAATCAAGTTCTGTATTTAATTACTGGATGCAATCTTCCAACGATGTTAATATTGCAAGTTTTATGGTTAGTCAAGAGATTGCTAAGAGAGGAAAACCATATACAGATGACGCATACATAAAAAATTGTTTTATAAATGCATCCGAAGAGCTATTTCTGTTGATATTTGACTAATGAGTTTGCTGACCACTGATATAGCCAATGACATGTCTAGATGATCTTTAAAATGCTTCCCTTTCATCATATATGCATAGAATTATCTTTCTAAAAGAAGTAGGGAAAATGGGAATGTTAATAAACTAGAGGCCCAGTGCACTGATTCATGCACTGGTGGAGTCTCTAGGCGTAGCCTACAGGGATCAAGCCAAAACCGGCAGTCCAACGCCACCTGCCACTCCTCGTCCTGGCCCCGCTGTGCCTGCCGCCACTGCCGCTCTGTAGGCTTGCTGCAGCTCTGCTGTGGTCTCCGGGCTGCTGCAGCCAGTTGTGAGCCCTGAGTCTCCCACCCCTTAGTCAGCTGAGCAGTGCTCCCACTGTGGGAACACACTGACCACCAGGGAGCAGCTCCTGCACTGAGCGTCTGCCCCCTGGTGGTAAGTTTGCATCATACTGACCAGTCGACCGGTTGTTCGGTCACTTAGGCTTTTATATATATAGACTAGAGGCCCAGTACACGAAATTCATGCACGGGTGTGTGTGTCCCTCAGCTCAGCCTGCACCCTCTCCAATCTGGAACCCCTCGAAGGATGTCCGACTGCCCATTTAGGCCCGATCCCACTGGGCAGTCAGACATCCTTCTCACAATTCAGGACTACTGGCTCCCAACCGCTTGCCTGCCTGCCAGCCTGATCACCCCCTAACCACACCCCTGCCGGCCTGATCAATGCCTAACTGTTCCCCTGCCAGCCCAATTGCCTCCAACTGCCCTCCCCTTCAGACCTAGTCCCCCCCAAACTGCCCTCCCCTGCAGGCCTGGGTTTCCCCCCAACTGTCCTCCCCTGCAGGCCTGGGTCCTCCCAACTGCCCTCCCTTTTAGGCCTGGTCTCTCCCAACTGCCCTCCCCTGCAGGCCATCTTGTGTGTACATGGGGGTGGCCATCTTGTGTTGGAGTGATGGTCAATTTGCATATTACTCTTTTATTAGGATTAGTTCATAGTTGTGAAAATGTTTTACAATATTTCTAATGTTCAATCCCTTATTAATTTGCATGTAACTTTAAAACTTTTTATCAGGGAAATTTCAAACAAATATATAAGTTAAGAGAACAGTACAATGAACCCTCATGTACCTTTAACTCAACTTAAATAAGTTTCAATTCACAGTCAATCTCATTGCATCTGTACCCCAACCCATTTCCCCTTGCCCTCCAGAGTATTTTGAATCTCAGATATATCATTTATTTTAAATATTTCAACAAGCTGTAACCAAAGTTCTCAAAAAAGACTGCTTAGATCACTCCTGATTTTTAGTAGTCAGCGGTTGCCTAAAATTTTGATAGTTTTTGTAAAAATAAGCACACATTTATTATAAATTTCTTTACACTAAGATTTAGGTACTTCATTCATTATACATTCAGAAAAACTTATTAACTGCTTATTATACATTCAGCTTATTTGGAGTATAAGATTTATTGGGATGATCACTCTAACTATATAATGTCTAATCACTGGGGTGTACATTTGAAACTAATATAATATTGTATGTCAACTATAATCGAAAAATAGAAAATGACTTAAAACTGAAAAAAATGCAATAAGAGAGATTTATGTCTTCTTGAGAAGTAACACAGTGCATGCCTTCATATAGATTAAAGCTGAAGCAATCTGTAGTATCAATGAGGTACTTTGGGAGAGAGTATCAAAATTAAGTTAGATTAAAGCAAAAATTGCATGCAGTTTTTCAGTTTTACCACTAGGTGGAGAACTCATCTTCTCACCAATATGAGCGAGACCCAATCTCCATTGCCTGCTTTGAGGAAAGCTTCATGCTAGGGGCTGCAGATGATCAAAATTAAGATGCAGAAGATGCCTTAAATGCTCCTGTAGTCTAGTGGGGAAAAGACAAGACCTCAATAATCTATATTTCAAAGCAGACTATAAATATCAAAATACAGACAAAAAGTTCTATGGAAAATAAAAAGAAAGAATAACTCCAAAAAGTTAGAAGTTTTTTGGATGAGGTAGTACAGTGTTTGAGTTTTGAAGTTCAAGTAGCATTTCAGCAGGCTGGGTTGAAGAGTGCTGCATAAACCCACACAGAGGCAGAAAGGCATGGTAACGTGTCCGTGGAACACCAAACAGTACACTTTTCTTAGCGGGGATAAGACAATATGTAGTTTAGAACTATATTGCTTTAAATGTGGAGAGGAAGAGATTATAACTAATTCAATCAGTGACGTGGGAGTTGGGCAGGGGGTTGGGGGGGGGGGTTTCTTTGAGGCTCCAATCAATGATCCAGGCTCTTCTCTTCCAAATTCCTTCCTCAGGCAGAGTCAGGACTCCCTCTTCCCCTTCAAGGGCACATACCTCAGTTGCAGGCTCAAACCTCTCCCCCTCCCCCCGGCCCCCCACCACCATGTCTGAGAAGCAACCAATGGATGTGTCTCTCACTCATCACTGTTTTTCTCTTTCTCCCCTCTTCCTCCCTCCCCTCCACTCTCTCTGTTAAACACACACACACACACACACACACACACACACACACACACACACAACAAATGAAAAAATATCCTTAGGTGAGGATTTTAAAAAATATCTATTGAAGTAAGAATATAATGAATGCAACATTTTATTTTTATTTTGGAAGGAGAGAGAGAAACATCGGTTGGTTGCCTCCCACATGTGCCCTGTAGGCCCCGACCAGGAATGGAACCCATCATCTTTCAGTGCATGGGATGACACTCCAATCAACGGAGCCACACTGGCCAGGGGGTCGTGAGATACTTCGAAATATATTAATGTGTTTTTATTCTTGTACTTCTTTGACCACAACTTGCCCTCTAATTTTTAGCCTGTTTGCATTAGGAAGGATTAGGATTTTAGCAGCAGGAATGCACAGAATCATTATTTAACCCTCGAAGCCCATTTCAAAAGCAAGAGTCTTAAAAACCAGGGGTATATTTAGGATCTAACCAGGAAAACAGAACTTAAAAAAGAGGAAACATAATGTAGGTAATTGGATTCGCAAGAGATGAGAAGACAGCGTGGATGGTGAGGTCACCCAGAGATGAACACCAGAAAGACTGGAGAGGCAAAGGGAGGGGACTGTTAGTGCAGGAAGCTGGACCCACAGTAGAATAGAGATACCGCTGAGACAGAGAGAAATGCTGAATTCTCCCTTCACACACAGTGGCTGAACCAGCCAGAGCGAGCTGCTATCGCGGCCTGCAGGCATCAGCAGCAAACCAGAGCATGGGCAGCAGCAGGGCAGGAAAGGACTGGGGGACAAAGGAGCCAAATCTGTGCACCATCTACAAAGGCCGGCCATTTGCGATAGAACAGGGTTTTGTCCTGCGTTGCTTTGTTTTCAACGTCTAAAACATTCTCTTTAAATCTCTAGATCCAAAGGATGAGAGGCTAAGTTTAGCATTTTGTTTGGTTTTTGTTTTGTTTTTATTAGTCCTCACCTGAGGATATCTTTCCATTGATTTTTAGGGAGAGTGGAAGAGAGAGGGAAAGACAGAGAGAAACATTGATGTGAGAGAAACACATCGACTGGTTGCCTCCTGCATGAGCCCTGGGGAGGAACCTGCAACCAAGGTATGTGCTCTTGACTGGAATCGAACCCGGGGCCCTTTGGTCCACAAGCCAATGCTCTATCCACTGAGCCAAACCAGCTAGGGCTAGAGTTTTTAATATAACCCATGGAGTATAGTACATGAGCTCATGGTAATTTCCCGTCACACAAAAAGGCAAGCAAAGCCTCCCTGGCTTGGAAGGAGAAGCTTGGAGCAGAGGCTGAGGGCAGGATTCTCAGGCTGCATGAATGGGGACAGGTGAGGACAGAGCCTCAAGCCTGGGATTCCTAGAGAAGGGGTTTGGGCATTATTTTTTGTCCGAGAATTTGGGAGGACGCCGTCTTAAAGAATGCCCCACACCAACACGGGAGCGACAATAGAGTAGCAGTGGTGGGGTGGGGTGTTGAGACACAGAAACAGCCTGTGATTATCGTTTTCCATGGGTTTTCTGGGATTACGTGATTCCTGGACAAGATCCAGAGCAGACACCTTGAGCGGGAGGCCCAGGCAAGCACCATGTGCATCCAAGCAGGTGACGGCTAGTGGTGCAAGCAGCAGAGACTAAGCCACCTCAGCTGGACAAGGTGTCGCCTCAGGCCAGAAGGTGCAGGGGTCAGCAGATCTGTAGGTGGGCCAGGCACGCCTCTCCACAGCACGATGCTGGCTGCTGGCCACCTGCCACCTGTACTCACAGCACAGCCCTGGGGTCAAAAGGTAGGAAGGTTACAAATAGAGTTTGACTCTGAAATAACTACATTTGAATCCCAAGTTGGTTAGTAGGGCGGAAAAATAATTATCCTCTGCCCTTCGAAGTTCTTAGCTGAGGAACCTATAACAAAAGACAGCTCGACAAGAAAAACATGAACAGAAGTTTATTAACATGTACCATGCATATAACGCATGGGAGACCCCAGAGGTGAGTATCAAAGGTTGGGAGAGAACTTTAGAATATGTAGTGTCTTAGCAAAGGAACCATAGATTTTAGAGAAATAACAAGACAAAGGAAAAGGAGCTGAGTCTCCATGGGTGGTGGGAAACTAATGGGAGATAGAGGCCGGGCAGTCATGGCTGATATATAGAGTCTACTGGAGCCGTCTCTGGGTTGGCTAACTTCTGTCCTTCCTAGTAGAGGGGGGCAGTGGGACACCTTTGTAAATGTATGTCCTGCTTTTTGGCAAATAGCAGGAGCTTTTCTTTCTTTTTCTTTTTTTAAGGAAACTGTTTCATAGACAAATAGAATTTTAAAGTATTTTAACTGAGGTATAATTGACATAACATATTAATTTTGGATGTACAACATAACGATTTGATATTTGTACACATTGCAAAGTGATCACCACAATGAATCCAGTCAACATCCATCATCACACATGATTACAAATTTTTTTTCTTGTGGTGAGAACTTTCATGATCCACTCTCCTAGCAACTTTCAAATAAGCAATACAGTATTATTAACTATCATCACCAGGCTGTACATTGCATCCTCCGTGACTTTTCTTGTATCTGTTTCTTCTCAATAGCCTTTTGCTCAAAATAATCCTTATCTCAAAGTGGCATATTTGGGGGTGGCAAATTCTGCTACTCTTCATTTAATTTTCCAAAAGAGATGAGTTTTTAAATTAGACATATCTGAGTTACCTTGAAGGGGCAGGATGAGCTGTTGAATTTGTAGAAATGACAGCTTGCTTCTATTTTTTGTTGACAAATAAAAAAACTTACAGTTCGCCCAGCCAGCATGGCTCAGTGGTTGAGCATCGACCTAAAACCAGGAGGTCATAGTTCGATTCCAGGTCAGGGCACATGCCCAGGTTGGGGGCTTGATCCTCAGTGTGGGTTGTGCAGGAGGCAGCTGATCAACGATTCTCTCTCATCATTGATGTTTCTCTCTCTCTCTCTCCCTCTCCCTTCCTCTCTGAAATCAATAAAAGTATATTTAAGAAAAACAACACAAAAACAAACTTACATTTCTTTCCACCTGAACCTAAACTTTAAACCTATTTCATGTGCATGGTTTCTGGCAACTGCGCCTGCTCTGAATTTAAACACAAACCACACACACACACACACACACACACACACACACACACACACACACACCACTTTTCAGCCCTTCGATGGCCTTTGTTCTAGTTACTAGGCTTTACCCTGGAGTAATAAATGCCATTCTAATGGGTGGAGAATCATTGAGCAACAAGTGTCATTTTTGGAAAGAAAGCAAATCTTGGTTAAACATTTCCAAGTATCACCCAAAATTCCAAATTCATTTCTTCTCCAAATGAATTATCCTTTGTCACCACAAAGACACTTACTCTCTAGATGTCCCCACTTCTAAGAAGCCCTCTGTGTAGAATCTGTTTTTCTCTCTCTTTGCAAGCCCTCTAACTTTACCTTAGGTGGCCTTGGTCTTAAGCAAAATCCTCACAGCCATCCCTCGTCAGGCTTCCCTTCACTCTCCTACTGACCCCACCTCTAATGAAGCTTCGGCCAAGATGGACAGAGCCTCCCATGATGGGGGATGAGCTTCGGTGGCATTAGATGGGCCTGGAGTGGAGGAGTGCAGGTTGTGCACTGCTCAGCCCTAGGGCACCACTCTTATCCTACACGCATGCATCACACCACCGCCCACCTGTCAGCTCCTCCTCACTGCCCTCTGTCCCTGCCACTAAGTGCAGAGCCTCTGGCCCAGTTTCACAGAAGCATCTCCTCTGCTGCAAGCGCTGGAGGAATTGCGGTTTGGAGTGTGGGTGGCAACTTGGGAACCTGCCTGTTACTTGACTTTCAAACAATCCACCTGCTTTTGCTCATTTCTCTCTCTCTCTCTCTCTCTCTCTCTCTCTCTCTCTCTCTCTCTCTCTCACACACACACACACACACACACACTCACACACTCACACACTCACACACCTCACCCTCTGTCTGGTGAGGTCCTCGGCACTTCGAATTCCTGAGCATTTCCAAGGTTCTATGGCTAATTCCACTCACTTCCCACTCTTTAAATCCTGAAAAGGTGAGGGGGAAATATTAGGTGGGGGCCCCCTCAAGACAATCTTAAGATACTAAGCAAGCTTGCCGAAACCGGTTTGGCTCAGTGGATAGAGCGTTGGCCTGCGGACTGAGGGGTCCCAGGTTCGATTCCGGTCAAGGGCATGTACCTGGGTTGCGGGCACATCCCCAGTGGGGGATGTGCAGGAGGCGGCTGATCGATGTTTCTCTCTCATCGATGTTTCTGACTCTCTATCTCTCTCCCTTCCTCTCTGTAAAAAATCAATAAAATATATTAAAAAAAAAAAAAGATACTAAGCAAGCTGAAACAATTGTAGGAAAATAAAATTCTAATATAATTAAAAGAAAGCTCCAGATTCAAGGTTAAAAAATGGATGAACAGAGAGCACTGAGTTCACTGAGATGGCAATATCCCCGTGTCATAGCCACAGTGGCCGTGGTCTTCCCAAGAGTGCAGCTTCCTGGGAGATGGACACGGCCTGAGTGATGGAAGCAGAGACCCTCAGATGTAAGTGTCCTCTTCAGAGACGCGTCTGACAGGGCTCAAACCCTGATGGAAATAGAATCCACCAGCTTTCAGTGTATGGGGCAACACTTCAAACCCCGGAGCCACACCAGTGGCTTGAACATGCGGCTTCTAAAGTAGAAGATGTATATCCTTGATGAACGTATATATTCCATCTCATTCTCTCTTTCTCCCGAACATAAATCCATAGAGCACGGTGCTATATTGAGTTAGTCAGCAAAGCCAGTCTTTTTGACTTGGGCTTAGATAACTATATTTTCTCTAAATACATACTTTGCTGTTGTCAGTCTTGAAAAACTGGGTTGGATGGAAGCTGCTTTTCATATTCAGAAGCCATTCCGGGCCAGTTTTTCATTTCTTTCTCTGTATCTTTAGCCTGTACTGCCTTTTGCTCTTTCAAATGGAGATAATTTGATCAACTAATACTTCACAAGGGAGCCAAGAAGACTCGTTGGGGAAAGGATCGTTTCCTCAATAAGCGGTTCTGGGAAGACTGGGTAACCACGTGCAGAGAAATGAAACTGGACCCCTTTCTTATACTACTCACAAAAAGCACCTCAGAATGGGTTAAAGATTTTATGTAAGACCCCAAAGTATCAAACTCCCAGGAGGAAAACATAGGGAAAAGCTCCTTGACATTGGTTTTGGCAAGTACCTTTTGGAAGTGACTCCAAAATTACAAACAAAAAAAGTGTTGGCTAGAACAAACAGTACACTTTGGGGGCAACCTGGAGCTTTCTCAGGCAGGGACGTTAAGGGGGACCAAGATCATCCTAGGGGTGAGGCCTTGAGCTGTTAGAGACCATGTTAGTTAAGTCTTTTAATGTGGGGGGAGGGTAGTGAACAAAAAAATCATTTGTGCTGAGAATCTTAGTTTGTATAGGCCAAGGTTGAGAAGAGGGCTCAATGGGTCCTAGCTAGAGTTTGGTCAAGGAGAGAATCTTTATCACTCTCCACCTATCAGGAGCACATCATCCTTGAATCTTTAACTAAAAGAAAAAAACTTGCATGCTGTTTTCCCACCTTATTCCAGCAAAAGCATTTCTTCCTTCTGAACTAATAGCATCTGTTATAGTACTTCTCATATAGAAAATTATTGCCATACCTCTTAGCAAATTTCATCATCTTATTTCATTATGCACCTGCTCATGCATTTGTCTTGGCTACCCAATTAGGTCACAATTTCCTGTAGGAACATCGGGCTAATGTCTCTGACATCTTTTTACAGTTAAAGGTTCTGTGCAGTGCTTGGTTTAACTGGAAGGGACCAATCCACCTTCATTCATTCCAAAACTTTTTAATGGGTACTCACTATAGGCATATCATTTTTCCAAGTTTAGTAACATCCAGGCTCAACTTTTATTCTTGGTTCTCTCATTTCCCCATCAGATTCCTACAACATACTAGAGAACTCAAATACATGTTCTCTTTGCAGGTTTAAAAAAAATCTAACCTCATAGAACCTGGTCTGTAAGACAAGATTAGGTATGTGTCAGCTATTACACAAGTTAGATGTTCATTATTAAAGAGCTCCTCACAGTTAAACAATCACAGGCTCACATGTACTACATATTAAGGAGCACTAACCACAATGAAACCCCACTCACACTCAGGAGGTAACTATAATCAGAAAGCCAAGGATATGCAGAAGCTGGAACCTTACACACTGCTGTCAGAAATGTAAAACAGTGAAACCACTTTGGAAAACAGTTGGACAGTTTCTCAAATGTTTAAACATATAGTTACTATTGACCTAGCAACTTCACCCCTAGGCATGTGTTCAATAGAAATGAAAACCTATGTCCACATAAAAGTTGGTACAAATCAGCATTATTCATAATAGCCCAAAAGTAAAAACAACCAAAAATTCTACCAAATGGTGAATGGATAAACAAAATGTGGTATGTCCATACAGTGGAATACTCATCAACAATTAAAAAGGAATGAAGTGCTGATACATGGCTAAATCTAGAAAATGTTATGCTCAATGATAGAAGCCAGACATAAAAGGCTACATATTGTATGATTACATTTATATGCAATGTCCAGAATAGACAAATTCATAGATAGAAAGCTGGTGAACGTTTGCTGAGGCTGGGGTTTAGGGGCTTGGAATGTGTGTGTGTGTGATGACTGAACAGCATGATTTTTTTTTGAAGTCCTAAAAATGTCCTAAAATTATAATGATAATTGTACATATCTGTAAATATACTAAACACTTGAATGGGTAAAAAAAAGAAAAGAAAAAAATAAAGAAAAAAGAAAAACAGGCAAAAAAAAAGTGGGACTACATCAAACTAAAAGTCTTCTGCACAATAATACAACAAAAAAATGATCAGCAGACTAAAAAGGCAGCCTACAGAATGAGAGAAAATATTTGCAAACCATCTATGTGATAAGAAGTTAATATCCAAAACATATAAGGAACTCATACAACTCAATAGCAAAAACAAAACAAAACAACAACAAAAATCCAAAACCCATTAAAACCAAATGGGCAAAGGATTTGAAGAGACATTTTTCCAAAGAAGACATATGATTGGCCAACACGTACATGGAAAGATGCTCGACATCACGAAGATGCTTGATATCGCACTATGATTTGGATTTGCACATCAGGGAAATGCAAATCCAAATCATAGTGAGATATCACCTCACACCTGTTAGAATGCTATTATCTAAAAAACAAGAGGTGAGTGTTGGAGAGGCTGTGAAGAAAGGAATCCTTGTGCACTATTTTTGGGAGTGTAAAGCAAAGGTTTGGTTCCTATTCTCTTTTTACTTAAATTAGTTTGAGTTGGAAGAAGAATCTCATGAGCTTCTGCTGGAAGGCTTTACCAAAGGAGTGACTTTTAAGTTGAATTCAGACAGATGAGTAGTATTTATTTTTATTTATTTATGTATTTATTTATTTACAAAACAGAACAAATTATTTTATTTTATTAAAAATTTCCAGTTTATAACCAAAATATACAACCACTACATTTAAAATCAGGATGAGTAGTATTTAAATGGGAAAGGGATGGAGAATAAAAGTCTAGCAGTGGTTCTCAACCTGTGGGTCGCGACCCCTTTGGCGGTCGAACGACCCTTTCTCAGGGGTCGCCTAAGACCATCCTGCATATCAAATATTCACATTACGATTCATAACAGTAGCAACATTACAGTTATGAAGTAGCAACGAAAATAATTTTATGGTTGGGTCACAACATGAGGAACTGTATTTAAAGGGCCAGAAGGTTGAGAACCACTGGTCTAGGGCAAGGAAATAAATAGCCTGAGCAAAGACCTTCGAGTGAGAAGGAACAAAAAGCATGTTGATGATTTCAAAGAAGGCCAATGTGGGTGGATTATAAGAAGTGAGGGTTAAGGGTAGTGCAAGAATTTGAAGAAGGTAGAAAATATACAGAGTGAATATTCTTGGTCCCTACCCATGATCCATTTGCCAAACCTCTTTCCTCATTGACCTCCAATTTTGTTCAGGTACCAGCGCTTATCCACAGACTTTTCGTCTCACAGGAAGATCCTTGGCTCACAAAGTAAAGACAGGTCAAGGTAAGCTAATCGTGGTAATCCTGCCACTGGCCAGCAAATGGCTTAGGGATGGGAATGTGTCCCAATGTGGCAAATGATATTTGCGTTATTGAAACCGTTTAGGAAAGTTCTTCCTTCTATGTGAGTGATAGTGATGGAAAGTCAATCTCGCTCATCCATATTGAATGAAGGCAAAGAACCCTGTTGCCTCACTTGCTGCTGGCAGGCATTGTGTGACCTTGAGAGGAGTCAGCCTGAGAACAAAACCTAAACATTAGAGGAGGATGGAGCTAAGGGAACTGCAAGAAAACAGGGCAAGAGCCCTGATCATACTGTACCTGAAGCCTGACTATGTCTAGACTTCTAGGTATGTGAGCCAAATTCATTGTTTAAGCCTTGGCATTGGTTTTCGGTTATATGGAGCAGAGAGCCTCTTAACTGAAACAACAGATGTCCAGGTATAGGCCCCTGAATGATAAGTCTAATATGGAATCATCTGGACAGAGGACTGGGAGTTCTAGTGAGAAAAATCATAAGAAGACAATCTAGTTTGGTGTGGTATGGAGCTGACGTAAGAAATGTCCAAACCTGTGGAGAATTTTTACTTGTAGAGTTTATTTGAGCCAAACTGATGACATATGCTGGGGGAACAAGATCTCAAACATTCCAAAGATTAACAGTTTTGCAGGTTTTATGCATTTGAAATTAAGGAGGGAATGTACATGGAGGTGGGAGGAAGCAAGGCCGGGAGGGGATTGGTTACAGGATAGTTGACAAGATAATGTGCTCTCTTGAGGGTTAATACCCCCTTAGAGAGGTATTGCAAAGGTGTGTTAACCTAAATGCACAAGAACAATGGACAGGCTGGCTTAAAACCTTTACTAAAGGAGTTATAGGCCTGGGCATGACTACCCACGATGACCTGCCTACTTAGGCATTTATGATCAGATTACCCTATGAGGTTACTTCCTATAGACCCCCCCTTTTTGGTCCGCACTGGTGTTTTTACTCCCCTTTTGTTGTTGCCTACCTTTAGTAAGGTCTTGTATAAACCGTATGCTAGTTGGATTTTCCTTGCCCATGAGACTGTGCTGAGAGTACCTTGAACCAGATTCCAGGTTCCTCCGGATACCTTTGAATTCTAGATGTACTCATGTCCCTATGCCCTCTGCTGGCAGTGGTTCCGTTTATGGATCATTTCACTCTCCAGTGTATGTCGAGCGGTATGCTATTTGTTAAACATCATACCAACTGTTATGTGAAACACAACTCCTTTATCTGAAACACACACACACACACACACACACACACACACACACACACGACATTTATGTGTTTAGTAACCATGATTCAATCCTTTGAGGGGGCAGATATGAGGCTTACATTGTAAAAATGCAAACAGCTTTGAAGATTGTTAAACACTCTTAAAGGGTGTGTGGCCCATGGATTATCCCCCGCTACCCATTTTCCTGCTGGTTCTTGCCATCCTTTTCCTTTCTTTCCTCAACCCCAGCACTTACCGAGTATTCCAGTCACTCCAATTTTTTCTGTCTCTAAAATACAGAACAATTCAACTCTTCAATCTCAAATTTAGCTGTAGGCTCACTTTGCATATCCAGGTATTCAGCAGAACAAAAGGGACTTTCTTATAACATAATCCACCCTCTTTGAAGAGACTTGTCCTTCTAAATTAGCAAATTTATTATTTATTTATTCATAATTTTTCTTTATTGTTGAAAGTATTGACTCCTTCTAGCCTACCCCCGCCCCCAGCCCCAGACCTTCACCACACTATCTTGTGTGCCCGTGGGTTATGCATATATGCAAATATGTTCTTTGGTTAATTTTAAACATTTCTGTTGGAACATTCCAGTCTTCTCATTTGCGCTAGGGAATATTAAGGATTGGTTAATCATGTTTAGGTCCGTGTGCTCATGAAACGTAATTGGCAAGAGATCCCCCAAATCTAGCTGCTTTTGCTCTTGTGGATGCTACACTTTCAATTCTGGTGTTAGATCTGGATTTCATTATTGCCATTAAGTTAGATGGCATTCCCTTACAGTACAGATGCCAGTTATATAAACTTCTTGTAGCCAAACATTCCAAGGCATTCAGTTAGGCATCTATCATTCATAAGAAGATTTTTTTTGGCCACATTACTTACAAGGCACTTGCCTTTAAAAATAAATTTACTATTTACCTCAAGAATAAAACCAGCATTTTCCCTGGCAACTTAAGTTGGATCTCAGTAAGAAATCAAGTGTCTTGGGAGGAAGGGGAAAGGAATTTATTATAATGATCCAGAGAATTAAAACACACACACACACACACACACACACACACACACACACACTCAAACCCACCTGTTCTTGGGAAGGAGAGAAACGAGAACAGCTCTGGAAGCTCTGGGGACCCCCGAGGGGGGGAACTCATTGACAATCTTTTAGGCGCCCGCCAGCCTTGGGGTGACTTGGCTCTAACTGCCTTCCATCTGTTTGTCTCTGCTAGAGATTTTATTTTATAAACCGTTTAGATGGAAATATAACATATAAAATGCACAGATCTTCAGTGTACAGTTCACCAGGTGAACACGCTCACGTAACTAGCACGCAGATCAATGTCCCTATCAATGCCTCCTCCCATTTGTTACCCTTCGGAGGTATCCGTATTCTGATTTTATCACACAGATTTGTTTTGCCTACTTTTGAGCTTTATTTAAATGGGATCACGTAATGTCTGGCTTCTTTTGCTCGAGATTGTGCCTGTGAGATGTATCCTTATCGTTGCCTAGAACAGTAGCTTGCTCTTGTTGCTGTAGAGTATTCTATGAAGATTATTTTCCTGACAGACATTTGGATTGTTTCCAATTTGGATGTTATAAACAAAGCTACAAATGGATGCTCTTGCACATGTCTTTTGGTTCACATATGTTTTCATTCTTTTTTTTTTTTAATATATTTTATTGATTTTTTACAGAGAGGAAGGGAGAGAGATAGAGAGTTAGAAACATCGATCAGCTGCCTCCTGCACATCTCCCACTGGGGATGTGCCCGCAACCCAGGTACATGCCCTTGACCGGAATCGAACCTGGGACCTTTCAGTCCGCAGGCCAACGCTCTATCCACTGAGCCAAACCGGTTTCGGCTGTTTTCATTCTTAAGAGTGGAATTCTTGGGTCATCAATAAGCATATACTCAGATTTAGCAAATATTGCCAAACAGCTTTTCAAAGAAGCTGTGCCAATTTACATTCCCACCAGTAGAGGATTAGGGTTCCAATCACTCCACATCCTTGCCAATGCTTGGCAGTGTCATTTAAAAATTTGTATCCTTTCTGGTCAATGAGCAGTGTTATCTCATTGTGTGCAATTCCTTGTGGACTAATGATATTGAGCACCTTTTCATATGTTCATTGAATAATTAGATCTCCTCCTTTGTGAAATGTCTGTTTAAGTATTTAAAAACTTTGTGAAGTATTTAAGTATTTTATTGGGTTGTCTGTATTTTTAAAATTGTTTATTTTATTGAAGTCTTTGTTAGATTCCACACCTAACACTTGAGTTCCCAGGAGACTTTGATTGGCCTAGCTTGGACCACATCCTCACCCTTTGGTCAGGGTTGTGGGAACGTGTGCCTGGCATTCTTTCAGAATTATAGAAACTGACAGTGAAGGAAGCTTTCCAAAGGAGGACCCATTGAGCAGTCAAGTGGTTTTCATTTAAATACTCATCCTCTCCTCTGCCCAGTGTGGCTCAGTGGGTTTCCTGTGCATTGAAAGGTTGCCGACTGGATTCCCAGTGAGGAGCTACCTGGACTCCATCCCCGGTAGGGGGCGTGCATGAGGCAGCCAATTGATGTTTCTCACGTGAATGTTTCTCCCTCTCCTTCTCCTTTCTCTATAAAAATCAATTTTTAAAAATCTTAAAAAAAAACCTCTCATCCTTTGCTGCTTCTTTTTAACTGACAGTGTCTGGGAGCCATCCTGAGCCAGCATTTTGATTCCTCATTTGACCAGAAATGTTAAGCTATCCTATAAAGTCCTCTGGTTCTTAGTAATTCTAAAATCATTTTCTTGCAATATTATCATCACATAAGAATCAGAAGTAATTTTAAATATTTATCTTTTCGTTCTTACACCAAATCTTATATAATCTGTATTTCTTATTAAAACCTTATATTAATCTAGCACTGTATACTTAACAATATTTTCATTCATTGTCTCACTTATGTTCTCACTAATTCTTTATAGTATAAAATGTAGATTAAAATTTCTTCTTTAAAAAAATTAATACATTATAGATAGACAAGGCTAAAGTCCCTGTTGGCCAAATCCCCAAGTACCAGTGAACCCCTCCCTAGAAGTAACCATTGTTATAAGTTTGATATGCACAGTTCCACTTGCATAGGAAAAAGTATACATTGTTCTGCGACTTGTTTTTATAATTTCAACACTTGGTCTTATAATCTACAGTGTTGCATATTCCTCTAACTTATATAGTACATTTATATTTATGAAAATATAGGGAATCAACATACCATAATTTATTTAAGCTATTCCCTTATTGATATTAATTTGGTTGTTTAGATTTCACGTTATTTCCTATGAATTTTTCACACAATAGGGAAAATATTTTCATACATAAGACAGATCCAAAAAGCTCAATATAGAACAAGGGGGGGGGGGGATACATTACTTTTGCCGTCAGTATTTTTGCATTTATTCTTCAATAAACATTCTTGTCCTTCAGCATCAGTTAGCACATGCAATGAGAGATGTGCATTGCTGTTCTAAGATTCTGTGATTCTATAAGAATTTCCAATAAGAGATGCCAAGTTGTGTTCTGTACTTTTACTGTTCACTAGACAGAAATAGTGTTTTAACCTCAAAAAATATCTCCTTAGAAGTGATTTTATTTTTGGCCTCAAAAATGAGTCAAGAGAAGAAGGAAGACATCAAATGCAATGAATTTATCTACCAAATTACTTGCAAATTATCTATTTGCACTTGCATCTCTTCAACCAAAAGCTAAACAAGTTCGGGCAGGCAGACTAAGACCTTTAGCTTAATTTGTAAGTGGTTACCTGCAAAACCCTCAAGCCATTTTATTACTCACCATCTTTTGATAACAAAACTGGGATATTAATGTTCACTAGAAATTCTAACTTGGAAAACAGTTTACTCAATGGCTTAGACAGTTGAGGCCATTTGTAACTTAGAAATGATGCCTTTGTTTCAGAAATGTGGCGTGTAGAGCAAGAAGACAAAATTACACCCACAGGCACACATACACAAACCACATTACCTATAGGATAATTTTTACTGTTTAAATAAAATATTGAGCTTCTAATTGTTTGCCAATTTGTCTTCTTGGCCTTATCTGAAGGTAATGCTATTTTTATTCACACATTTGAATTGTTTTCAAGTAACAGTGTAGAAGTCCTCATTTGTAAGACCTTTATATATTATAATAAAATAGAAGCAATTTCTTAAATATTTAAATCAAAATCATTTTTTATGGATAGATTTTTTACTTCAAATTTAAGAATAGTTAGAGTAAAAGAACCCATAAGTACAATGTCTTCTACTCTCTCAGGAAATAATATAAAATATTTTGCAATTCAAATAGTTATCATTCTATCTTTTTAATAATTCAGACAGGTATTTAAAATCCTAAATGCCATTCATTTTAGGTAGAAGTTCAACAACTCATTGTAGAAAGATTATACAATTGTAGTAATTATTAATATTTTTTCTAACCCTTCTACTTGATTTTATCATTCAAAAATGGTTAATAATTACAATTGAATGTTCTTTTGAAGTCTATTTTAAATTTGGGAGTGAAAACAAGCAACAGCATTTTCTCAAAGTTTTGAGCTACAGAGCATTAATGGTATAGATACGGTTTATCTATTGTATAATTGAGTAGTCATGAGCAATAAGAGAACAAAATTAAACCCATAAATATCAAAATTTCATGAGGTAAAAATATGAGTGTCACATTTCCCTCCATTGCTAGGAAATATCATCTTTTATTCATTTAATAGGTAACTGTTGACTGGGTTCTACGGTAAGTTAATACACACAATTCCTATATTCAAGGAACCCACAGATTAATTCAGAGAGTGCTACAAGTCAATTTATAACACAACTAGAGGCCTGGTGCACAAAATTCGTGCACAGGGGGTTGTCCCTCAGCCCATCCTGCACCCTCTCCAATCTGGGACCCCTCAGGGGATGTCTGACTGCCGGTTTAGGCCCCATCCCTAGTCAGACATCCCTCTCGCAATCTGGGACCCCTGGCTCCTAACTGCTCACCTGCCTGCCTGGTCACCCCCTAACTGCCCCCCTGCCAACCTGGTCACCCCCTAACTGGTCCCCTGCCAGCCTGATCACCCCTAACTGCCTCTGCTTCGGCTCCCGCCACCTTGGCTCTGGCTTTGTCCACAAAGAAGTCAGACGTCCGGAAGATGTCCAGTTGACCCGGTCTAATTAGCATATTACCCTTTTATTAGTATAGATTGTTAGGTATTGTAAAAGAGGTATGAATAATTTTTTGAAAGACATCAAATTCATTTTTTTAAAGGTAAGATGGAGGGCTGTGATACAAAACAACTAAGTCTGCCTGGGGGAATAGTGAGAAACTTCAGGGAGCAGGTGGCATCTGAGGTGGACCTGGCCAGGTAGCTGTTGGTTAGAGCACAGAGAGGTAAGGCCACATGCCAAGGAATGCCAACAGCTGCCAGGGCTGGAAGAGGCAAGAAAGAGATTCTCCTCTAGAGCCTTCAGAGGAAGTGCAGCTCTGCCAACACATAGATTTTGGATGTCTGGCCTCCAGAACTGTGAGAAAATGAATTTATGTTTAAGCCACCCAGTTTGTGGTAAATTGTTACAGCAGCTCTAGGAAATGAAAACACCCAGATTTTCCATAACTCTCTGGACTGGCAGGAGCACAGATAGAGTGGTGAGTAAAAAATGCAAGTCACTTTGTGATTCAATTTATATAAAGTTCAAAGAAGCAAAAATGAACAGTGTGTTATTTAGGAATACATATACATTGGATGAAACAATAAAAAAAAACACAAGGAAATGATAAACAGAATTCAGGAGGAAAGGGGATGGAATAGGAGGGCATGAAGGAAACCCAAAAGTTGTTGGTAATATTCTTTTTCTTATAGTGGGTGTTCATTTCATTGTTAGACATGTTTTATGTTGTCTAATGTGGTAGTCACTAACCACAGTGACTATTTACATTTAAATTAACTATAAAATTCCTTATGTGCACTAGCCACATTTCAGGTGCTCAACAGCCAGGTGAGCTACTGGCTGCCATATTGACAGTGGAGATAGGTAAGATTTCCCTCATGGCAGAAAGTTTTATTGGACAGTTCTGATCACAGTGACTATCTCCAAGAAGAGGATCCGAGCCTTTTATAGCACTTGAGTTTTCCCTCAAGGTTGGAGAATGGCAGAACCCCCAGCTAGATTTGTGGAATTCACAGGCAGAGGTGACCTATGTCCTGGCACAGTCTTACGTGGAAACCTTTGCAGAAGTACCCACCATGTCTACCACACACTGAGTGGACTGGAAGCAATACTGCAGAGTGATGCAAAGGCTGCGTACCCAGCCGAAACCGGTTTGGCTCAGTGGGTAGAGCGTCGGCCTGCGGACTGAAGGGTCCCAGGTTCGATTCCAGCCAAGGGCACGTACCTGGATTGCGGGCACATCCCCAGGAGGAGGTGTGCAGGAGGCAGCTGATCGATGTTTCTCTCTCATCGATGTTTCTAGCTCTCTGTCCCTCTCCCTTCCTCTCTGTAAAAAAACCAATAAAATATATTAAAAAAAAAAAAAAAGGCTGCATATCCAGAGCCGGCTGCAGACAGGCCCTAAGTCTCTGCAATCACAGAATGATGCAGAAGGGCCAAGGGCAGAAAAGAGAGGTCACAGAATCAGTAGCTGCCTGCTTAATTCATTATGGTTTTGGGTTCAGACAGAAGAAATAAGAAGTCATGAGTAAAATCAGTGGCATTTGGAATTATCTTCAGTATTATAGCAGCTGATGCTTTACTTTATAAACCCCTGGAACTTGGGTTATTTTATTATGGGCTTCAGGATATATTTGTCTATACTAGAGGCCCAGTGCATGAAATTCGTGCACTGGCCAGGGTGGGGGGGTGCTGTCCCTCAGCCCAGCCTGTACCCTCTCCAATCTGGGACATCCCTCTCACAATCCAGGACTGCTGGCTCCCAACTGCTTGCCTGCCTGATTGCCCCTAACTGCTTCTGCCTGCCAGCCTGATCACCCCCTAACCACTCACCTGCCAGCCTGATCAACGCCTAACTGCACCCCTGCTGGCCCGATCGCCCACAACTGCCCTCCCCTGCCGGCCATCTTGTGGTGGCCACCTTGTGATGACATGGGGGCAGCCATCTTGTGACTACATGGGTGTGGCCATCTTTGTGCAAAGGTGTGACAGTCAGTTTGCATATTACCTCTTTATTATATAGGATACTTCCTATCCACTCATTAAAAATTTTAGTAGCACTAATGCAATAGTGACATGAATATTCTACTTAAAATTAATTATAAAAAGGTGTATCAGAGGCCTGGCCAGGTGGCTCAGTTGGTTGGAGTGTCATCCGGTACACCAAAAGGCTGTGGGTTCAATTTCAGTCAGGGCACACACCTAGGGTGTTGATTTCACCCCCAGTCATGGTGAATACGAGAGGCAATCTGTCGATGTTTCTCTCTCACATCAATGTCTCTCTCTCTCTCCCTCTAAAAACCAATTTTTAAAAAACATATCCTCAGGTAAGAATGAAAAAAAAGTGTATCAGAGAAAGAGAGGTTAGGGAAAAGTATTATTTCTAAAGTAAAAGGATATATTGAATATTTTCAGATTATTTTACTACTGATCCACTAAAAAATAGTTATGTTTACAAAACAAAGGAATTAATGTTATGATGGCTTTTTAAAAATAGACGAGTATATATATATCCCACGTTCAAAGGCTATTAAATCGCGTTGTTTACCCATATCTTCAGAAAAAAAATCACTTCTACTGTCGTGGTAAACAACCTGCTTCCATATTTATAATGGTCTGGCCCTCTAGCAACTTCAGCGCGAAATTATAGCTAATTTGCCTACAAACGTCAGGTGGTCATAATAATCTGGCCACTCAGTGTATAATCTTATTGATTTCAGAGAGGAAGGGAGAGGGAGAGAGAAACATCAATGATGAGAGAGAATCATTGATGGGCTGCCTCCTGCATGCCCCCTACTGGGGATTGAGCCCACAGCCCAGGCATGTGCCCTTGACAGGAATTGAACCTGGGATCCTTCAGTCCACTCTATCCGCTGAGCCAAACCAGCTAGGGCTATGATGGCTTTTTAAATTTAGTTAAGCCAACAACTCCTGACCATTCTGGAATTTTGCACTTGTTTATTAATTGCCACCTCGTTTCTCCTGCAATACAGATGATTAAATTTGGATTGTGTATTGATAGAATTCTGATACATCATATAAATGCAGTGGGCCCTGCTAAACATAATGAAAGTATGACAAAATCTTATATAACAAACCAATAATGTGGGCTACAGTCTTGTTCCCACCTTTCAGCACTTTAAACAGTTTATTCTGAATTTCTTAAAGGAACTTTAAATTAGATTTTTGAGATTCTAGAGTTCTGCAAATTTCTACAACTGCAGAAAAATGACAATATTACTTCTGACAATGAGTGTTTATAATTTCCCCCTCTCTTTTATGGGTCCTTTTTTGGTGGGGGGTCCTCCTGTGATTGTGGAACCATAAAACCCATTAGACAGGCCCTAAAATCACATAACTGTCCCATAGCACAGGGGGTCCTGCTCATTTTATTTGTCCCCCTTCTCTCTCCCTTCCAGTGGTGCTGCAGGTCAAGGCTTAGCTCCGCGGGGTTACATGATGAGCCTGGAGGCTGGGTGTGGCAGGCTTTAAAGATAGGCCATGAGGCAGAAAACACCTTGTGAACTGGCACAGTGCTTACAAATCACAGGGGGAGAATGTCAGTTCCTGAGTCGACCCTTTCAGGCTTCCCCATTTGCTGTCACGCTCAGGCTGGACTTTGCCTGGAGCTCCCAAGGTCCAGCTTCCGTTGGGATCACAGCCTTGACCCACAAAGCATTTTATTTATTTATTTATTTATTTATTTATTTATTTATTTATTTATTTATTTATATTTATATTTACTTATTTATATCTATTTATTTTGAGAGAGAGAGAGAGAGGAAGAGAGAGACCTTATTTATACATTCATTGGTTGCTTCTTGTATATGCCCGGACCGGGAATTGAACCCACAACCTTGCATATGGGGACCACGACGCTCTAGCAAACTGAGCTCCCCGGCCAGGGCGAAGCCCGTGATGTTCAGCTTGTGGCGAGGCTGGGAGAAGCACTCCTGACCCAGGTGTCCGCAAGAGGCGAGTCCGGGCGGATCTCGGGGGACTGGCTCCTGAGGAAAACCGCAGCTTTGTTTCCCAGGGGAAGGGCGGCCGGTCGCCAGGCCTCCAGCGCCAGCTTGGCGCAGAGCCGGGGGGCATACGACGCCTCCAGGCGGGTCTACGGGCCACCCACCTCCGGCGAAGGGGAGAAAGGTGCGCCCCGCCACGCGCGCCCCCGCCGCGCGCGCTCCCAGCCCCGGGCCCGCCGCTCTTCCTCGCCCACTAGCGCCCACTGGCCAGGGGCGGCGCTGCGGGCGCCGGGGGAGCGCCGCCTCCTCTTCCTCCCGCCTCCTCCCTCTCCTCTTCCCCACTCCGGTCCCCGCTCCCTGGGCGGGGTGAGCGCGTCCGGTCGGCGGTAACCGCTCAGAAATGGCAACGAGCGCGGTGGAGGTGTTCGGGCTCCAGGAGGACGAGGTGCGGGGGCCGCGGGGTTGCGGGGCGGGCTTCCCATCGCGCTGCCCAGCGCCGGACCCCAGGAGGCGGCGGCGGCAGGGGGTCGGCTGGCAGCCCCCTCCTTCCCCGGCGCGAGCCCGGGGACGCGCGGGGCGCGGTGGCACCGAGGGGGCGGCCCCGCGCGCGGGCCGGGGCTGGGGCTGGGCGCGCAGCCGGGAGCCGCATTTTCTTCGGGAACCTGTGGACTCCACTCCCCGCTCCGCCCCTCTCCGCCCCGCCGCCTTCCTCGTCAGTTTCCTTCGGGAAGTGTAGCCGCGGGGGCTCGGCGGCCGGCGGCGTGAGTGCGCGCGGGGACGCGCCCCGCCGGCCAGCGGCTTCCTGCCACCCCCTCCCCGCCGCCGAGGGCGTGCGCTCCGGGAGGGGCGGCGGCGGAATCCCCGGGAGCTTAGCATCCCGGCCGGTGCTGCGCCGGCGCTGCCACAGGCCCGCTGGACGCCACTGGATGCACTTTGACCTGAAGGCTTGCTCGGGAATTGTGGCTCGCTGTTTTCTTTTTTTTCCTTTTTTTCCCTTTTTTCTCCGCAGTCCTTTTTAACCCTCCCTGGAGTCGGGGATGGGAAAGCAGGCTAATAGATGGTCTTCCCCGCGTTTAGTAACAAGTGTCACGTGTGGAAAGCGCATGCTATGTTTCACGGGCCTGTATTGATACTTAAAAAATCGAGCTGGAAAAGTATAACTATGTTAACGAACTCCCTGTAGCTGTTCGCTTTGAACATTAAGTTCTGCTCTTTGAAAAGGCAAAGCTGCCCCTTCTCAGTTATGCCTTACGCTTATTAAAAACAAGCCATTTGGGAAGGGTTGTTCTGTTTTAAAGGAGGTAGGTGGGAGGTGAACGACTATCTGGTCTACAGTTTGGAGTGGGGAAAACATCAGATTTAAGCGTTCCTGTTGATTAAACTGTCACAGGTATCTGTTTGCAAGATTGGACCCATTTAACTAAGTCCTTCAGCCTAATTGCTCAGGTATCTTCTAACAGTGTTGTAATAGTGCCTCCTCCGAGGAACGCGGTATCTTCGAACATCTGTTTAAAAGTGTCGTTTACATTTCTCTTGAAAGTTCTCTGTGTATAAACAGTGGGCAACTTGTTGATGCAGGCAAGTTATCTCAGAGGGTTTTGAGAATGATTATGGCCAGGCGATTAGACTTTTCATTTCTTAGTGACTGCTGCCGGAACAGAAGCAAAGGGTGGGTGGACCAATGGTGGCAGCTCCGTAGTCCCTTGGAAACAGTGGTCAATATGTTTAGCTAAAAATAATACCCAGCTAATGTTCTATAGAAGAGAGCAGAGGAAAATCATGTAGTGTTGAACCTACGATAGCGTTCTTATCAGTCAGGGTTCCTGGCTTGCTACAATCAGCTGTCCAATGCAGATGACCTCCAGCTGGATCCACCACAATCTGGCTGGCCTTGGACTTTCTTTCCCCGTTGTTGTTGTGGTGGTTGTTGTTGTTGTGTGTTGTTCCAGGGTGTGGGCCCTGCTCTTCCAGATTTCTCATCTCACTCCCCTCAGAGCCAGTTGATCATAGAGCATTGCCAAAGGTATCATTCACTGTTCTCTCCCCCTTGGAACAGGGTCTGTGTTTACAGTTATTTGTTTCTCACATCACCCCGCTGAGATGAAACTATTTGTGGCTGTTCGTGGGTGGTCATTAAGCAACTCCGCGGGAAGGCCAGAAACTCCACCCTTTGAGATGAGGTTTTCCTGAACTTGCTGAAGGATTTGTTCTTCTGGAAAGTTTAATGGCGTGGAGCCCACTGTGATTCGCATGATGGGGGCCTGGTTGTCAGTCCCAGGACTCAAAAGTTTCTTCCAACTCCTTCTGTAGTCTTTGTCCACGTGGAGAAAGAGGATGAGACAGGGAGATAAAAGACGTGATGGTGGTGTTGTCTTCCACTTCTTCCATTGTCATTTAGGTTATTCATTCAACATTTATTAACTGCCTGTTCTGCTTCTCACAGTTTGTTAGGCACCAGGGATTCAGAGAGAAACAACAGTCCCCGCCTGTTCTCTGAGGAGCTCCCAGTCTGGTGGGAAAGAGACAGAAATTGCTTGTTTTCGGGTAAAGGCTGTCATCGCATCGCTATCATTTGTCATTTATTTTCAGCTCCGTCACAAAAATGAAAGAGGGCTTAGAAAAGCCTCCCCCTCCCTACTTTTTAAGAAGAAAAACATTGTAGCGATGTCACTTTCTAAAACTCAAAGACTAGTCTGGGAATAGACAGCCCTCTGCTGTTTATGAAAAGGCATTTTTTTTTCTATTACAGCCATAAAAGAAAGATGATTCTTATTTTAAATTTAAAACTGAAACAAGGAGAAAGATGAATAGACATGGGATAGAAGCGAGTGAGACAACTGTAATTTAACCAGCATGTACTGAACAGCCACTTTGTCACACTGTATGAGCATATTAGTGTTGAAGTGAGTTTTAGCTCTTCTTCCACTTGTATCTTTCAGTAAGAGATGTCTGGTCCTGGCTCCACATGCAGAATTTTGCCATTAAAGCATAACAAACTAAGGAAGTAGTGTAATATAATTTTCACTAAATTTGCTCTGACAAGAAGTTAATGCCCACGAATCTTTGGTGAGGGGGAGTGTGGTAGATATGGGGACTGGAAATCAGCATCCCTTCCTGGCAGCAGACGTCCCTGCTATCTTAAGCTAACCACCCTGCATCCCAGACTCTCCTGCACTTAGCATCCCGGATAGGTTGTGAAATAGGTTTCCTATTTAGGTGCACTTAAGGTTTGTTTGGAAGGTGGAAATGAAGTACCGCATAACTTACTGTCTGTTTGCTTGTTATTTTGCTTTTTCTGCTGACAAGCATGGCCATGCAGACACTGAGTGTTTCTGCAGAAGTGTTCTAGTACCTGTTAACGCTGGCTTGTGGGTATTGATAGGAAATTGCCAGCAGGGAGTGGTGGTGGTGGCTTCCTGATGTCTTGATTGGTACATTCTTTAAAGTCAGCAGGTCTGTGATGGCTCCTGATTACCTGCTTCTCTGGCTGGGGCAGAAGCGGCAGCTTCCTGGGTGGGCCCGCACTGAGGAACTTCTGGGTCCTCTGGAGGCCCAGCCGGTAGCCTGCCCCTCTAGCACTTCCAATGATTTTTGTAAACACCTGATTCCCTGTCCTAACGTCTTTCTTCCTAAAATATTGAGTGACTTCTATTTCCTGTAACTGAAACCTGATTGAAACAAAGGAAGAGAAGGGGGAAAAATAAGGAGGAAAGAGTTGAGAGTCTTCGCTCCACCATTTTCACATATAGAAGAATGGGTGCCTTTGATGGTGTCAGTGACCACAATGCATAAGGATCAGGACAACTAGGAAGTGTATGTTCTGACTCCTCTAGACCCACTAATGCTGAGCAGAAACAGACCCTGCCCGCACTGGCATTATATGGAGTCCAAACCTCTAGTCCAGTGGTTCTCAACCTTCCTAATGCCGTGACCCTTTAATACAGTTCCTCATGTTGTGGTGACCCCCAACCATAAAATTATTTTCGTTGCTATTTCATAACTGTAATTTTGCTACTGTTATGAATCGTCATGTAAATATCTGATATGCAGGATGTATTTTCATTGTTACAAATTGAACATAATTAAAGCATAGTGATTAATCACAAAAACAATATGTAATTATATATGTGTTTTCCGATGGTCTTAGGCGACCCCTGTGAAAGGGTCGTTTGACCCCCAAGGGGTCGTGACCCACAGGTTGAGAACCGCTGCTCTAGTCTCTACTCACAAAAAGGAGAAGCACATTTGAAGCAGCGGCTGTGTTAGTATTTAGCGCAATCTTTGATGTATTGTTTATGCCATTCCTGCTTTTCTGCAACTCTTTAATATTTCTCATGGGTTTCCATGGGACCAAAGAAGTGCATAAATATAGTTTATTTGTGGCAATTTGCTCTTTATTTTCAACCAACAGAAAGTTTGCAAGTACAGTGTGAAAAACTCTAAATTCTCCTCATTCAGATTCTCCAACTGCTGACATTTTACCACAATTGCTCCATAACCATTTTTTGCCATTTTCATTGGTCTTTTTCTGAGCCATTTGAGGACAAGCTGCAGATACAATGCCCCATCACCTCTAAATACTTTAGAATGTCTTTTTCTGAAAAAAGAATACTTTCCTACATAACAGCCATCCAACCCTCTAAAACTAAGGAATCAGATATGCAGGATGTCCACTCCACAGATCCCATGCAGTCTTTGACAAGTATTCTCCCATCCAAGTACTAACCAGGCCCGACCCTGCTTAGCTTCCGAGATCAGACGAGATCGGGTGCATTCAGGGTGGTATGGCCGTAGACGACAAGTGTTCTAATACTTTTTCTTTTTCCTTTCTGATTCCTGGCCCCATTTAGGGGCATTTGGTGCCTGTACTTATGTATTTGCAGTCTCTTGTCTGTGTAAGTTCGTTAGCCTTTCTTACCCTTAATAGTTTTAAGGAGTACAGACTGTACATCCTGTAGGATGTTCCTGAGCCTGCCCACTTGAAGGTCATGCTTTTTGGCAGGTATCGCAGAAATGACCCTGTGTTCTCAGGGCATCCATCAGGGGTACGCGATGTTGACTTGTCATCACTGTCGACGATAACCTTGATCACTTGGTCCTTTTGGTGTCGGTAAGGTTTCTTTTTTGTAGTGCCTCCATTTCCCCCTTTATAAGTGGTTAGTATTTTCTGGGGACATAGTCAGAGATTATGCCAGTACCCTACCCTTCATTCATCCAATCTCCATCCACCCGTTTTAGCATCCATTGATGATTTCCACCACTGTGTCTTTATTTCCAGTTTTACTAATTGGCATTCTATGTAAGAAGAGCTTTCCTGTCTTTTTACTTATTTATTCATTTGTTTATTTATATCAGCATGGACTTGTAGAATCCCAGCTTATTCACTAGGTTGTAATTAATTAATGTCATTGAATATTTTGTTGCTTAAATTATCCAATGGGAGTCCTTCCAGGAAGGTTCTTAGGTGGCATGTCTCCATCATCCTTTGGACACTTCTTTTCCTTCTGGCAGAAGATGTTCCAGGTTCCTCTTACATCTTGCCTCGCCCATTTGGTAGAAAATGTCCTTAGGAGCCAAGATCTGGGTGCTCAGTGTGCTCATTGTTACTGCATGTCATCGCTCTTCAGCCATCTCAGGAAACAGAATTAAAAAGTGTGTGTGTGTGTGTGTGTGTGTGTGTGTGTGTTGCACGCGTATGTATACATAAATACACACATAAATCTATAGTTATTTCTACATCAGTCTTTATATAGATATTTAAAAATCATTAATTCATACCAACTTCTCTAATTCAAATATAATATCTCAGGGTTCTTTGTAGCCATAAGTGCCCTCTCTAACAGTAAAAATTCTGACTTTCATTATCTTCATTATATTTACTTAGGTGCTCAATCCATTTACTTATGTTTTTGGTGTAACTAATTTTCTAACCATGCAGGCCTCTCCTCTGCCACTTGTACACCCCACTTTCCCCTCCAGTGGGAGTACTACTGTTACATCTCTATGCAACACCCTTCTCCTCTGTGTCCCATGCCAGTGGGTACACTACTGAGCATCTCTGTATGGCACCTCCGTCGCCCCCTCCGTGCCCCATGCTGGTGAGCATGCTGACCATGCACCTCCATGAAACTACTCCCTGCCCCCAAACTCTGCCTAAGGTAGGCCTACTGACTCCTCTGCACCAGGAAGAGAAGATGAGGAAAGCTTACACACACACACACACACACACACACACACACACAGTTAGCTATTAGCAGTTCATATATTGCATAGGGATATAATCTTGAAGGCTCCTTAGAAATAAATTATTTAGGGTAAGCAGAGGTATAGAACATGTAATTTGACTAGGTTAGAATTCTGGCCTTATCATTTAATGAGCCATTGGCTTAGGTATTTGACATCCTTCAGAGCAGGATATTTAAATCAGTCGATTCTCCCATCCGCTAGCTGTATCTGGTATTAGGAATATTCTGCAATGCCTGGAGATGTGTAAGATTGCTGATTTGAATTGCAAACCCCACTGTTTTACTGAATTCTATGGCTTCTCTCTCCTTGAAGCTCTATTTACTCCAGCTCCCTTGCCAATTCTATCTCAGTTTTAAGAGGATAAAGGAATGGAGAGTTGGAGAAGTCTGAAGATAAATGCAGGGAGAAAGACTGCATAAGCAAATGAAAAAAGGTTTTGATAGGCATTTTCTGAAAGTCTTGAGGAATAAGTATGTCTGTAGTCAACGTTATAACTTCATGGCCTGACCAAATGTCTGGTTTCCACTGATGTGAGACATGTTAGGGCAATAAAGAAAGTAATGTAAACAAACAATCATGTCAGTGCATAAAGATGCTTTTTAAAAAAGTGTTTTTTATTGACTTGAGAGAGAGAGAGGAAAGGAGAGAGAGAGAGAGAAACATTGATCTGTTCCCTGCCTCCTGTAAGCACCCTGACTTGCAGTCCGGGCTTGTACTCTGACCGGGAATAGAACCAGCAACCTTTTGGTGCATGGGACGATGCCCAACCAATTGTGCCACTCTGGCCAGAGCTAAAGATGCTTTAATATAAATATTCTTCAGTGTGGAACACAACCTACATATAATATTAGCTGCCTTTAATTTACACCTGCTGCATGGCTGACCCAGATTACGTGTTCTTATACTTAAGCTGTAAGTCTTGCAAAGATAGGTATTGTTATCCCCACCTGACAGATAGTGAATCGGAGATTGTGATTTGCTCAGGGACTCACTTGTGGGAGGGAGCAGATCTGGGATGGAAACCTGGTCTCTTTAGTATCAAAGACTTGGTCTTTCCATTGTGCTGCTGTAAATAATTGCCCAAATAAAAGAATTTAACAGAAGAGATTCTCAGGAAGATGATAAATGGAACAGGAGCAAAATCAACTTGTGATTGTTTTTATGTCTTTACTCCCATATATTCTGTCTCTTATTTTGTCATTATAGCTTTTAGGTGGACCTCTGAAGTAATTGAATTTTGTATTTACTTAACAAATATTTGTTGAATATTTATCATGTAGGAGGCATTTGGATTGAATCATGAGGTTATAATGATGAACGACAGACTTTGCTGAATGTATAGCTTAGAAGGAAAGAGAGACATTAAATATATAATCAGACATACACGTTTTATAAATGTTATGAAGGAAAAGGAGAGGGAGATGTAAGGTGAAAGTATATAACAGAAAAGATGAACTAATCTTGTCTGATATAGAACGGTGAATGTAAAAGATGCGATGAAGAGGAGCATAAAGAAGACTAGAGGGGTAGAGCAAGAGGGACGGTGGTAAATAATTCTGCAGAGGTGAGGAGAGCAGGGTGTAAAGGCCATTTATCAAGGATTTTAAATTGGATCCCAAGTGGACTGGAGACTCACTGAATGTTTACGTGCATGTCATCATACGTGCATGTCATCATCACCAACATTGTTTTTTAAAATAATGTTTGTTTATCATGTACTTAACATTGTCTTTGCTTGTTACTTCTTCATTTCTTCTTGCATCTCTAGCTTTCCATTCGGGATCCCTTTTCTCTGCCTGAAGTACGTCCACTAGAATTTCTTTCAGTGAGTGTTTGCTGGTAATGAACTTTCTCAGTTTTGTTTTTGTCTGAAAATGTTGGAAAATGCTTTCCTTCTTTTTTCAGGGAGAGGTGGGGAAGGGAGTAAAATTTACAAACAGATCTTTAATGTACAATACTTTTCAACCTGTATAACTAGCAACCCACTTAAGATATAGAGTATTGACATCACTGCGAAATGTTTCCTTGAGTTCCCTCTTTTTACTCTTCCTGGGCAACGTTTTAATCACCATGGATTAATCTTGCCTGTTCTGGAACTCATATAAATGGAATCATACAGTGTGTACTCTTTGTGTCTAGCTTCCTTTTTAAAAAATAAAAGATGAAAGACTTACTCTCTCTGAAGAGAAACAAGAGTATGGCTTCTTTTGTTTAATGTAACGTTTTTCAAAGTCATCCATGTGATTGTATCAGTAGCTCAGTCTTTTTATCGTTGAGTAGTATTCCATATGAATATGCCAAATATTTATCCATTCTCCTTTTGATGGACACTTTGATTGTTTCCAGATTTTGGCTATTATGAATAAAACTACTGTGGAATATGATTATCAGCTTGATATATATGCTTCCAGAGATGTTTCATGTATAAATAAGCATATATTGTGCTGTCAGATTTAAAAGTAATGTGCAGATGTAAAGTAATGATTAGCTGTTCTTTTTCGGAAATTATGTAGTACTGATTGAATAAATGAAGTTACAGTTTTGTAAATGGGGAATACTCCTGCAACTGCCTTAACTACAACACTTCCCTTCTTACCCTCATGCTCTTCACCTGTGGTTCTCAACTTTCGTGTCCATCAGAATCCCCACAGGCTGCTGGCCCCACCACAGAGTGTCCGACTCACTCCATGCAGGGCCTGAAAATTTGTATTTCTGGTAAATTGCCATGTAGTGTTCATACTACTGGTCCAGGGAATATACTTTGAGACCCATGGCTCTCTTGTAAATCTAAGGATTCTGAGTATTCTAGTTTATCATGGTTATTACGGCTAACACTCCTGAGGAGCTTTGATCATAGCAATTATATAACAATCATATACTCTACCTTTCATTTACTAGGATAGTCCTGATTTTATGTATTTTTCAGTAAAGGTGATCTAGCATTTATATTTTTATAAAAATTTTCAAGTAAATTTACACACCAGAGGAAGAATACTACTGTCAATCCATAGTTTCCATTTTTACTTTGGAAAATATGGTCACGATAAATTATATAGCAGATATTGCAGAAAAATAAAAAAAGAAAACTACACATCCTGCCCTCCTATTGTAGCAATTTTTTTGTTAAATAAATATTTAGGGTTTATATTAATGCGCTAGGTAAATACAGTAATATTCACATCTGAATTATTATACCTTATAGTTATTTATTGCACACTTTTTTGTTGTTAATCCTCACCCAAGGATATTTTTTTCCCGTTGATTTTTTAGAGAGAGTAGAAGGGAAGGACAGAGACACACAGAGAGAATCATCAATGTGAGAGAGACACATCAATTGGTTGCCTCCTGCATGTGCCCTGATCAGGGCAGGGGATCGAACCTGCAACCAAGGTAGGTGCACTTGACCAGAATCGAACCTGCAACCCTTCAGTACTTGGGCCAACACTCTATCCACTGAGCACACCAGCTAGGGCTGTTGTACACTTTTTGCTTTAGTTTTTTGTACATCTATGACAAATAAAATTGCAAACTGACAGGATTTTAAAACCTTGCAATGTCGAAAAATATATATGCATGGATACATATCTCACAAATGGTATTGATTCCTTTCCCCTCATTCTTGTTGGAGACAGCCTCTTGCTATGTGCCATCCATCCAAACGGCTGGCATTCTACCCCTATTGTATAGCGTCATCTGCGGGCTGCCTTTTGCCATCATTGTGAGAATCCTCTGGATTTCTTTTCTGTGTTGGATCCACTGTTTCCTTGATCTCTTGTCTTCATCTTTCCTAGTCGATTCCCTTAGGTGCCGACACAGATACTCTGTAAAAGTGGGCAGGTCCATTTGACAGAAGTATTTCACAGTGGGCTTTTCTGACCTACCATTTAATTGTGAGACTCTCACAAGTAAGTATTTCTAGCGTCTGTTTTCTTTTCCCCTACCTTGAACCACTCAGCTTGCTCAGAGAGAAGTCTTCCAATTGTCTGTCTGGTGGGTGTAGGTCTGGCGGCCACTGTTCTCCGTTCACTGTTTGTGCAAACCTGTCCTTGGTTTTTGTTTTTTTTAAAATATATTTTATTGATTTTTTACAGAGAGGAAGAGAGAGGGATAGAGAGTTAGAAACATTGATCAGCTGCCTCCTGCACACCCCCTACTGGGGATGTGCCCACAGCCAAGGTACATGCCCTTGACCAGAATCGAACCTGGGACCCTTCAGTCCAAGGGCCGATGCTCTATCCACTGAGCCAAACTGGTCAGGGCCTGTCCTTGTTTTTGATAAGATGCCTTATACCTACTTTCTGCAACTTTATGAAGGTTTGTGGTTAATCAAGAATTTGTCAGCCTCCACTATGTGCCAAGTATTCTTCTGGATTCTGTAGAGAAAACAAATATAATGAAAAGCTGAGTTTCTTAAGCTTCAAAATCTCACAATTTTAAGAAAACACACACTTGATGGCCTCAGATACAAGATGGTATGTGATCGATGCTGTATAAATTAGCCTCTAATGAGAAGGGAAGATTCATGTCAAGGCTTTTAGGAAAAATGGCATTTGGACTTTAAAGAAAGGACAGAACTTTTTAAAGAAAAAAAATAATTTAAAAGTTATAACAAATTTCAGAAGTAAAAGAAAACCGTTTGTCATCTCATATTTTAATAGCTATTTTCATATTTCCTTCTGATTTTTATCCATCTGCATTCATGTTTTTACAGAGTTATCATAGAATAGGTAACATTCTGCATCTTGATTTTTCCAATTAACATCATTTTCTGTTATTAAGTAACATTAATAATTATACGTTAATGGCTTCAAAGGGATCTGCTCAGATGATATAGGACTTTAACAATGAAGGGGGAGGAGGTAGGGGAGAATATCTCAGGCAGAGGGAACCCAAAGGTAAGTCAGCACAAGATACGTCTTTTTTTTAAAGACTAGACAGAAAGATGGGAGAAGGGTAAAAAGAGTAGCACAAAGTCTCCCAAGACCTATGAGAGATGGAAAGACCTAAGCTCTGCATTTCCTATTCCTCATATTATTTTTTTGGAGAGGGGTCATTGACAGAAGATTAAGGAGCAGGAAGTCGCTGTTTTTATGAATTGTGGAGAAAATCTCAGCCCGGGAAGCTGCTTTTAATTACTGGATCTGTCTGTATAGATAACACATTAACATTTTATTTCACCAAGTCATTGAGGAAAGCCACCTGCATATGTTTGCCAATTTGCAACTTTTTCACTTTCATAAATCAATAAAGCTCTCTTATGAGTGGAGGGGAAGATTCCAGCTTCAGTGAAGAGCTGTGATGGTGATCTGTTTAAAGATAATGTCCCCATATTGGTTAAGGAAAAGATGTTTTATTTTCGTTTCTCTTTTGCTCATTTGAGCACTATCCAGATTTCTGTTAGTAGTACTTTTAGTATCAATGATTCTAACATTGCAGCTCTTATGCTCTTTTCCTTCATTTTCAAAAATGATGGGAAATGTGATCTCTGTTTATGGGTGTGATTGAAGAGATCAGTTTGAACAGTTTTCTAGCTAAATTTATAAAATGAAGTTAAATGAATACAAATATCAAAATAAATGGCATTTCTTATTTAATTTTTATGAAAGAATCTTAAAACAGCATAGTTTCACATCAGTTAACCATAGCATTTAATGTAATTCGTTCTGATTTTTGTGGTGGGAAATGCAAGGATAGAGCTGAAAAGTTAAATTGTCTGTTACTGTGAGTACTTTATCATTTCCTGGAATTGTTTTTAATTAATGCCTGTTATGTTTTTCCTCTGGAGACTTCTGGGGGACAGTTCCAGTAAAGGCTCCACAAATATGAATTAATTTTCTTAGAGGGTTACGATGATCTCTTTTCTCAAGTTCATATACAAATTATAAACACTTGTCTACACTTAGAAAAACCAAGATCAAATAACATGCATTATTTGCTGATAGAACTTTTTGTTGCATTTAACATTATTTTGTATTAGTTTCAGGTATACAACATAGTGGTGAGACAATCATATACTTTAAAAAGTGTCTCCCCTGATATTGTAAGTACCTGCTTGGCACCATTCATAGTTATTACAATATTGTTGACTAATCTGATGCCACTTTTGATTATACCTTACGACTGCAAAAAGTTTGTATGAATTGTCATTACAAAAAATATTTCTAATTTCCAGAATTCAGTCTTGAAATTAGTACCTCGTTTAATAAGGCATAGCCACTTCCCAGTCAAATGGTATAGTGAGAACTTGGCCAATAGAATACGTTCATGGGTTTATGTATGCAGTGACTTTCCAGGGAAAAAAGGTAATCTGAAAATCTCTTCTGATTTTTGCAAATCAATCCCCATAGGAAGCTGAAATTTCAGTTTACATTTCCCTTTCTGGTTTTCAATTCTATCTTTATTTCTGATACCTAGCGACTGCCCTTTTTATAAGATCAGCGAAGTATTTAGTTTTAATCAGGGATAGAGAAAGTTATATTTTATCTGACATCTCTAGTTAAGGATTTTTGTGCTATCTAAAGTTATCATCTGAGTTTGGGAGCTCATAGATTATTTCAATTATCATATTATTTCCGTGAAAGCTTCAGGAATGAGGGTGGTTGTAAACATTTAGAAATGGAAGAAGGTTGAAATAAATGCTATATGATATGTATACAGGGTGTCCCACCCAAAGTGTATATATACTTGAACAGCTGATAGTTCAATTTTGAAAATGAAATGTATTTTAATAAACACTATAATTATTCAAAGTGTGCGTATACATTTTTTGGGACACCCTATATTTTCTCCCACCCAGACCTCTCCCCAGAAGGGAATATCACTATTTGAGGTGGGATTATTTTAGAATCGAATCAGTAAGGCAGATATATGTTGGGCAACATTTATTTCGTTGCTTTTTTTTTAATCTTATAAATGCTACTGTAGCTACTCTTGTGCCGATGTCCTTGAATACATGAATAAGTGTTTATCTAGGGGATATATCTAAAAGTAGAATTCCTAGGTTACTGATTTAGAACTTTAGTAAATATTCCCAAATATCTCTTTAAAATGACTCTTCAATTTACACTTCTCCCAACAGTGTATTATAGTTCTCTCTGATGACTGGTGAGATTGAGGATCTTTTCACGTGTTTATTGGCCATTCTCTTTGACTTCTTGTATTAGGTTATTTATATTTCACTTACTGGTTTTTAGAAATTGTTTATATTTTCCGGATAATCGTAACTTGTCAATGGTACATATTTTAGAGATTTTCACCCTGTTTGTCCCTGTGACTTTTCATTTTGCTCATGGCATCTTTTATCATACAAAAGGTATATAATTTTGATGTAAAATCTAACAGTTTTTCTCAATAGGGTTTGTAGTTTTAAAAATTCTTCCCTACCCCAATGTCAGAAGTATTCTTCAGTTTCTCTTTTTAAAATATATTTTTATTGATTTCAGAGAAGAAGGGAGAGGAGATAGAAACATCAATGGTGAGAAAGAATCATTGATCGACTGCCTCCTGCATGCCCCCACTAAGGATCAGGCCTGCAACCTGGGCATGTGCCCTGACCAGGAATTGAACCATGACCTCCTGGTTCATAGCTTGATGCCCAACCACTGAGGCAGGCTGGCTGGGCTTCTTCAGTTTCTATAAAAAAAAATTTTTTTTTTTTCAGTTCAAACACATCCTTTTTATTTTTTTAATTTAATTATTTTTTAAAATTTATTTATTGCCTAAAATTTTACATATGTCTCCTTTTTTCTCAATTGACCCCGCCGCCTTCCACAGCCATTCCCATCCCGGGCAAGCCCCTACCACCCCAGTGTGTGTGTCCATTGGTTATGCTAATATGCATGCATACAAGTCTCTTGGTTGTTCTCTAACCCCCCTCCCCTGCCATTTGTCTCTGGATCTATTCTGTTCGTCAAATTATGTTGATCATTATATCCCACATATGAGTGTGATCATGTGATTTTTATCTTTCTCCGACTGGCTTATTTCGCTTAGCATAATGCTCTCCAGTTCCATCCATACTGTTGCAAATGGTAAAAGTTCTTTCTTTTTTATAGCGGCATAGTATTCCATTGTGTAGATGTACCACAGTTTTTTATCCACTCATTGCTGATGGGCACTTAGGTTGTTTCCAAATCTTAGCTATTGTAAATTGTGCTGCTATGAACATAGGGGTACACATATCCTTTCTGATTGGTGTTTATGGTTTCTTGGGATATATTCCTAGAAGTGGGATCACTGGGTCAAAAATGGGAGTTCCATTTTTAAGTTTTTGAGGAAACTCCATACTGTTCTCCACAGTGGTTGCACCAGTCTGCAGTCCCACCAGCAGTGCAGGAGGGTTCCTTTTTCTCCACATCCTCTCCAGCACTTGTCGTTTGTTGATTTGTTGATGATAGTCATTCTGACAGATGTGAGATGGTATCTCATTGTTGTTTTGATTTGCATCTCTCGGATGATTAGTGACTTAGCGCATGTTTTCATATGTCTCTCGCCTTCTGTATGTCCTCTTTTGAAAAGTGTCTATTTAGGTCCTTTGCCCATTTTTTGATTGGATCGTTTATCTTCCTTTTGTTAAGTTGTATGAGTTCTCTGCAAATTTTGGAGGTTAAACCCTTATTGAAGATAACATTGGCAAATATGTTCTTTCTTGTTGTTTTGTTGATGGTTTCTTTTGCTGTGCAGAAGCTTTTTATTTTGATGTAGTCCCATTTGTTTATTTTCTCCTTAGTATCCATTGCCCTAGGTCTAGGAGCTGTGTCGGTAAAGATATTGCTATGATATATGTCCGCTATTTTGCTGCCTATGGAGTTTTGTAGGATTTTTATGGTTTCCTGTCTTACATTTAAGTTCTTTAGCCATTTTGAGTTTGTTTTTGTGTATGGTGTAAGTTGGTGGTCTAATTTCATTTTTTGCATGTATCTGACCAAATTTCCCAGCACCATTTATTGAAGAGACTGTCTTGACTTCATTGTATGCTCTTGCCTCCTTTGTAAAATATTAATTGAACATAATGGCTTGGGTTGATTTCTGGGTTCTCTGTTCTGTTCCATTGACTATATATCCTTGTGCCAGTACCAGGCAGTTTTGAATACCGTGGCTTGGTAAAATAGCTTGATATCTGGTATTGTGATCCCTCCAGCTTTGTTTTCTTTCTCAGGATTGCTCTGGCTATTCGGGGTCCTTTTTTATTCTAGGTGAATTTTTCAAGAGTTTGTTCTAGATCTTTGAAATATGCCATTGGTATTTTAATGGGGATTGCCTTGAATCTGTAGATTGCTTTGGGTAGCATGGACATTTTAAAGATGTTGATTCTATCAGTCAATGAACATGGTATATTCTTCCATTTGTTTATGTCTTCCTCTACCACTTTTTTTCAATGTCCTGTAGTTTTTCTAGTACAGGTCTTTTACGTCCTTGGTTAAGTTTATTCCTAGGTATCTTAATTTTTTTGGTGCAATGGTAAATGGGATTGTTTTTTTCATTTCTCTTTCTATGATTTCATTATTGGTGTATAAAAGGACCATAGATTTCTGGGTGTTAATTTTGTATCCTGCTACTTTGCTGAATTCATTTATTAGGTCTAGTAGTTTTTTGATGGAGTATTTGAGGTTTTCTATGTATAGTATCATGTTATCTGTGAATAAGGACAGTTTTAATTCTTCTTTTGTTATTTGGATACCTTTTATTTCTTCTTGTCTGATTGCTATGGCTAGCACTTCCAGTACTATATTGAACAGGAATAGTGAGCGTGGGCATCACTGTCTTGTTCCCATTCTTAGGGGAAATGAGTTTAGTTTTTTCCCATTGAGTATGATGTTGACTGTAGGTTTGTCATATAAGGCTTTTATTATGTTGAGGTATGATCCCTCTATTCCCACTTTACTGAGAGTTTTTATCAAGAAAAGGTGTTGGATTTTGGCAAATGCTTTTTCTGCATCAATTGATATGATTATGTGATTTTTGTCTCTCAATTTGTTTATGTGAGGTATCACATTTATTGATTTGCGGATATTGTACCAGCCTTGCATCCCTGGAATAAGTCCCACTTGGTCATGGTGTATGATCTTTCTAATGTAATGCTGGATTCGATTTGCTAGAATTTTGTTGAGGATTTTAGCATCTATGTTCATCAAGGATATTGGCCTGTAGTTCGTTTCTCTCTCTCTCTCTCTCTCTCTCTCTCTCTCTCTCTCTCTCTCTCTCTCTCTCTCTCTCTCTTTTTGTGGTGTCCTTATCTGGTTTTGGGATTAGGGTAATGCTGGCTTCATAGAAAGAGCTTGGAAGTGTGCCTTCCTCTTGAATTTTTTGAAATAGTCTGAGGAGGATAGGTTTTAGTTATTCTTTGAATGCTTGGTAGAACTCCCCTGTAAAGCCGTCCAGACCAGGGCTTTTGTTTGCTGGAAGATATTTGATTACTGCTTCAATTTCTTCGGTAGTTATCAGCCTATTCAGGTTTTTTTTATTCTTCCTGATTTGAGTTTTGGAGCTTGTATTTTCCTTCTTATAAAATTTTTGAAGTTTTCTTTTTCACTTTTAGACTTGAATGAGCCTGGAATTTATTTTTATATGCAGTATAAGATAGTGATTGAATATTATTGTTTATTCTTTGCTCATTTTTACTCTTTCCTCTGAATTTCCAAATCCTTTAAGATCCATGAAAAAAATCCAAGGGGGAAGAGTTGAAATTGAATTCAGCTTATAGGTTACTTTTGTGAAAACAAACAATATTATTTTCATCTATGAACACAGTGAACTCTTAAATTTGTTTTCTTTATGTTCTTCAATAGTTTTAAAAATAATTTTATCCATAGAGTTTTAAAATCTTTTTATTAAGTTTACTTCTGTGTCCAACAGTTCACTTACTTGGGAATTTTTAAAAATATGTATTCTGTGTTATAATATTTTCTTACCCACCTTTTAATTTTGAACAGTTTCACATCCAAAGGACAAAGAGCCTGTATACCAATTGCATTGCTAGTATTTTGCTTATTCCCTGTGTTTACACACACACACACACACACACACACACACTCATTTTTAACCTCTTATTTGTTGAGCCATTTGAGTATGTTGCAGACTTATTATACTTTATTCCTAACTATTTCAATATGTTTATCTTAAAACTAAGATGTTATTATATAAAACCTCATCATAGTATTTTATGATACTCAATAAATTTAATATAGTAGCAGTACAGTATAGTTTTATTTAACATATAATCTATTGAATGGGATTATAAAAATAATTACCGTCTTAAAATAGTTATTAAAAATGATTATGAACTCTTGATTTGTGTTATTGTGTACATAGCAACAGTGATAAATTCATATTAGTCTTAATAACAGCTACAGATTTTCTTGAAAACAATGATAAATTCTTAATGTAATAATTTGACTATTTTTTTCTGGCTTTTCTTAGTGGATAATCAAATCATCTACAAATAACACATGGTTTTCATTTTTTCTTGTATAGTTTTTAATCAAATTAATTTTTTTTGTTGTTAATCCTCACCCAAGGATACTCTTTCCATTGATTTTTTTAAAGAGAGATTGAATGCGAGGGAGGGGGAGAAAGAGAGAAACATCAATGTGAGAGAGACACATTGATGGGTTGCCTCCCACATGCACCCTGCCTGGGGGCTGTTGATTGAACCTGCAAACCACGTAACTGCCCCTAACCAGGACTCGAATCCACGACTCTTCGGTGCCTGGGGCAATGCTCCAACCACACTGGCCAGGGCTCAAATTAATTTTTGGGAAAAATTCTTCCAATTAATTTTAATAACCTGATTACTGTATTTTTTAAAATATATGTTTATTGATTTCAGAGAGGGAGAGAGAGATAGAAACATCAATCATGAGAGAGAATCATTGATCGGCTACTTCCTGCACACCCCATAATAGAGGTTGAGGCGACAACCTGGGCATGTGCTCTGACTGGGAATTGAACCTGAACTTCCTGGTTCATAGGTCAACACGCAACCACTGAACCACGCCGGCCAGCCTGGTTACTGTATTTGATGTATATATATATTTAAAGGTATGTGTCTTAGATAAGTTATAAAGTAACTGAAAATAAAATAAACATTTTTATATTTCAGGAAAATGTTCGAATTGTGAGGGTGAAAGTTATAGCTGGAATAGGCCTTGCCAAGAAGGATATCTTGGGATCTAGGTAAGTATATGAATTTGGGTTGCAATTTTAAAATTTGTACTCGTTAACTAATTTTTTTCTAAATGTTGATTAGATGAAACATTAAATAATATTATTAAATTGTTGTTCGATGTAGAATAATAATATTTTCAATTGGTGGTTTACTAAATTCCTTCATATCTGAGTTACTGAATTTGTGAAATTAGACAAACAAAGGTACAACTCATAAGTTACATTTATGATTTCTGCTTCTGGGCATTGATAAAATAGGCTGTGGGCAGTAGATGATGAATAAAGGCCCAGATGGATCAAGAGAAGGGGATGAACAAACACCCTTCCCCGTGCCCCGTCTTTGGTAAGCAGCAGCCCTGGGATCGCAGAAATGGATAGACTAGTGGGGCTGACTGCTTTCCTGTGCTGTTGGTTCCCAGGCCAGGAGGAAGGAAGCGGGGAGCAGTACCCTAAGCGTGGTTCCCCTCACTCCTGTTTATTTCCTTGTTTGTGCTAATGCTGGGCAGCACTCACTTGTCCCTTTCAGGCACCATGGAGGGGCAAGGGCCAGACCCGGGTTCCAGGGCACAGGCAGTGCAGCTTCTGGCTGTGTGCATAGGGTGCTTTCTCCCGCAGAGTGATGTATCTATTGTGATGACCACACACTTAGCGGCTTAACCCTTTGAGTGCCAACCAATATCCTAGGAACTATGCTAAAATTGCCGAGGCATTTTTGCTGATTTTACAGCAGTTTAGGAAAAAAATTATGAATCGCAAGTAAATGAAGTTACATATCAATATCTTCCACAAAATCATCGCCTTCACAGCAAGAATTGACATATTTAGCAATATCATCATCACTAATGAAAGCAGACTTAGAACTGGGCACTGCAGGAGGAGCGCGATCATGCTCGCCGGCACTCTAGGGGTTAAAAGAATACACGTTTATTATCTCACTAGAGACCTGATGCACAAAATTTGTGCAAGGGTAGGCCTTCCTTCTCCTGGCTGCCGGCACCGGCTTCCCTCCAGCTACCAGCACCCAGAACCTGGGTTTCCCTCTGGCTGCTGGCACCTGGGCTTCCCCCAGCTGCCGGAAGCCAGCCGTGGCCCCCTCCCCCCCCCCCCCCCATACTCGCCTTGGCCTGGCTCGCTGCCCCGCGTCTGCAGCCACCCCCCCTTCCCTGTTCCCCATGGGCGTTCGGGGCCTGCCAGTTGGGGGGAGGGACCAGGAGGTTGGCCAGTTATATACATTTTGTCATTTTTCTGTAATGTTTTGGTTAGAATTCATAGGTCCTTCCCACATTTAAGAGGAATGTAACACTAGGACATGGGGATAATAGAAGCTTCCCTATTGTTGATAACTGCCATAAACAATAACTCAAACAATTGCAAATTTTACGTTCTTTTCAAGTGCAGGATGCATTCACCAACATAGGCTATGTATAGAGCTAAAAGACAAGTCTCAGTTTTGAAAAGATTGAAATTATATGCAGGATGTTCTCTGATAACAGTGGAATTAAGTTAGAAACCAATAACATTAAGATATCTAGAAAAATCCCAAGTATGGGAAATAAAACAATATACTTCTAAATAATCTGTAGGTCAAAGAAGAAATCACAAGAAAAATTAGAAAACATTTTGAACAGAATGAAAATGAAAATACAGCAATATCAAAATTTGTAGGGTGCAGCTAAAGTAATATTTAGAGGAAAGTTGAGATTTTTAAAATGTTTAACTTAGAAAAGGAACAGGACCTAAGTGAATGATTTGAGTTCTAATTTTAAGAAATTAGAAAAAGAAGAGCAAATTAATTCTAAAGTAAGTAGAAGGATGAAAATAATAAGGATAAAGTAAAATTAGTGAAATGGACAATGATAGAAAAAATCATTGGAATCAAAAGCTTGTTCTTTGAAGTGATCAATAAAGTTTCAAAACTTATGTCTGACAAAGGCCTTTAATTCACAATAAATAAAGAGCTCTTACAACTCTTCAATAATACCATAAAAAAGCCTATTCGGAAATGGGAAAAATCTTGATTTTCCTTCTCCATGTCTTTTTCCTTACTGATTTTTTTTTTTTTTTTTTTTTTAGAGGGAGAGAGAGAAACATCAATTAGTTGCCTCCCGCACAGGCCCTGACTGGGTATTGAATCCACAATCTGGGTATGTGCCCTGACCAGGAATCGAACCCACGGCTCTTTGGTTCACGGGAGAATGCTCTAACCAATCGAACCACACTGGCCAGGGTGTCCTTCTCCATGATTCTTTGTAAAAGAGGTTATGTGACATAATTATTTTTAACTGAAAGCACTTTACTTTTATTTTATAAAAAGAGTTTATACCCACGAGATAACTTGGAGCGACTTGAGGTCTTGCAGGGCTAGTTCTTGAAAATTAGTGAATTAACCATTTTAACCCAAAAGAACATAATAAAAAAATTAAACAAAAATGTTTAAATCTAAAAAGATTGCAAATCATTAAATTGGGACTAAATGGGTTTTTTTTTTTGTAATTCTTTAATTCTTTGTGTATTTCACTTAGCTTTTAAACAAGATGCACAAATTACTATAATTACTTACCCCTGCCTAAGGAAACCTTTTAATTATACAAAATAATTGTAGAAATTGTTAACAAGGAAATTTCTGTGATTTTTTTTAAATAGTTTGAATATCTAAGTTTGGGAATAAGCAACAATTAATTTTTTTCTTAATTTTAACAGTGATCCTTATGTGAGAGTGACGTTATATGACCCAATGAATGGAATTTTAACAAGTGTGCAGACGAGAACCATTAAAAAGGTCAGATTTAGCAGGATTCAAAAAAAAATTTAAATATACTATTTTAAATTTATATGACAAAATATAAAAAATTAGTTACACTATGTTTACTTTTACTGTCTTTTAGACTTTGAATCCAAAATGGAATGAAGAAATATTATTCAAAGTAAGTATGCATTTTATTTCATCAAAACAGCACATTTTTTTTCTTAAAAGGTTAGAATCAGTTCTCACTTATAATATTAGAAAATGTATCTTATAAGAGTTTGTCTAGATTTTTAGAACATTTTAAAGTTAAATCTAGGTATTCCCAAGAGGACATGGTCCTGACCATTTATTTTATTACAAAAAAACCATATATTCAAGGTAAGGTAATGAAGGGGTAAAAGATTATTGTAAACTTGGAATTATCTTATTCTAGTTTAATTGTGATTTAGAGACTATATGGTAGTCTTATTCTAATTTAGCATATTTTGATGTTTTTCCTTTAAAGATGAATCAATATTTGTGTCTCTCTAGTCATTTATTAAATAGACTGATCCAGGTAGGAAATAAGGGCCTGCCAGGAAGTGGATACATTTCTTCATTTACACCATTCATGCACATTCCTGTCTTCCCCCGCACACTGACTCACTATACCGTAAGAGCAAGCCCTGGCCGGTTTGGCTCAGTGGATAGGCGTCGGCCTGCGGACTCAAGGGTCCCGGGTTCGATTCTGGTCAGGGGCATGTGCCTTAGTTGCGGGCACATCCCCAGTGGGGAGTGTGTGGGAGGCAGCTAATCGGTGTTTCTCTCTCATCGATGTTTCTAATTCTCTATCCCTCTTCCCTTCCTCTCTGTAAAAAATCAATAAAATATATTTAAAAAAAAAAAAGAGCAAACTCCAGCCAGCAGTTACTCCAGGCTCCTCAGGAGGCCCCTTAACCCGAGAACGTCTCCTTATGCGTATCTGTCAGAGTCCTTAACCTGATGTTATACACATCTATAAAACTATTAAGGATTTTAGCAGGATCCAATTTCAAAATGTGATATTCAACATGTCACCAAGATACAACAAACGATGAAAATCTGACCAATTCTCAAAAGAAAAGACAGTCAATAAATGCCAGTCCTAAGATGACCCAGACATTGGAATTATCCGTAAAATCCTGTAAAGCAGCTATTACAACTATTACAACCATGTTCCATGATGTAAAGGTAAACACTTTTATAATTGGTGGAAAGATGGATGTTCCCAACAGATAAATAGAAACTATAGAAAAGAGTGAAATAGCAATATTAAAATTTAAGAACAGAATCTGTGAAATTTTAAAAATCACTAGATGAGCTTAATAACAAAATAGAGATAACAGTGAAAAGAATCAGTGAACTTGAAAATAATCAATAGAAATGATCTAATTTGAAGAACAGAAAACAAATATTGAAAAAAATTAGTAGAGCCAGAGGGACCTGTAGATAGTATTAAAAGAGTCTAATATTTGAATCTTTGAAGTCTCAAAGGAGGAAAAAGACTGTTAGAAAAAAAATTTGAAGAAATAATGGCCAAAAAATTCCAAATTTGGTGAAGGATATGCATTCATAGATGAAAGAAGTTCAGTGAAACCCAAACAGAGTACATGCAAAGAAAACCATGTTCAGACACATAATGAAATTGCTGAAATCAAAGAAAAAGGAGAAATCTTGAAAGCCAGAGAAAATGACACATTATGCATTGGGGAACAATGCATTTCTCATCAGAAATTATGATAACACTGTATAATTAAGGTAGTAAAGGAAAAAAGAACAGATATTTACTATTTCTGTTTCTTTTCCCTTGTTTCTGAAGTCTTAATTTTATCTCTGATATCAATTACCTTTAGCCTAAATAATTTCTTTTAGCATTTTCTTTAGAGCAAGTCTGCTGGCAATAAATTGTCTTATTTTTCCTCAGCTTCAAATACCTTTATTATATACTGTCATTCCTGAATATTTTTTAAAAATACAGAATTCTGAGTTGACTGTTCTTTTTTCCTTTACTACCTTAATTATATAGTGTTATCATAATTTCTGAAGAGAAATGCATTGTTCCCCAGTGCATAATGTGTCATTTTCTCTGGCTTTCAAGATTTCTTCTTTTTCTTTGATTTTGGCAATTTCATTATGTGTCGGAACATGGTTTTCTTTGCATGTACTCTGTTTGGGTTTCATATCTTTCACCAGATTTGGGGCTGGCACCGTCACAAATGGGCACAACTGAAGCACCAATAAGCGGGCAGTACTCTACACAAATGGGGTGCCAGTTTATTCATTAACCCAGAGACCTCAATATGAGGCTGTGTCTGCAGCAGAAAGTATACATGGGACCAGGAACACAGGAGTAGGAGCGGAAGTGGCCCCACTCATTGCCAAAGACCCAGTGGAAGGCTATGAGCTTCTCTTCCCTGCTTCTCGGTTCTGCTGAGTTAGAGGTCCCAGTCCCGCACTTTCTAGGGACATGGCAAGGATCCTATCAAACCAGCCTACAGCAGCTGTGAGGGCACTTTGGGCTCCTTGCATCCAGGAACCAGCAGGCGACTGGGGCGATTTCTTGGTTGACCTTGCAGGTAAAGCCATTCCCCAGGGTCTGTCTGGTTTCTGCAGGGATCAGACGAGAGGATTAAATGAACATATTATAGGAGCCACACTTGAATCCTTTAGGTCTTTTCTGATGGTACCAAACTCTAACGTTCCCACGAGGTTGCAATATTTTTGTTAGTTTTTTAAACAACTTTATTGAGATACAGTTCACAGAACATACAGTTCACTAGCTCAAAGTATACAATTGTTTTTTAGTATATTCACAGAGTTGTGTAACCATCACCAAAATAATTTTTGAACATTTCATCATCTCAAAAAAGAAACCCCATACCTACAAGCTGTCACTCTCCATTTTCCCTCAACACCTGCCCCGCTCCACACAACCACCGATCTACTTTCTGTCTCTTAGATTTGCCAGTTTTGGACATTTCATATAAATGGTATCATACAATACGTGGTCCTTTGTGTCTGACTTCTTTCACTTAGCATAATGCTTTCAGGGTTTAATCATGTTATAGCACAGTGGTTCTCAACCCTTCTAATGCCGCAACCCTTTAATACAGTTCCTCATGTTGTGGTGACCCCCAGCCATAAAATTATTTTTGTTGCTACCTCATAACTGTAATCTTGCTACTGTTATGAATTGTAATGTAAATATCTGATATGCAGGATGTATTTTCATTGTTACAAACTGAACATAATTAAAGCTTAGTGATTAATCACAAAAACAATATGTAATTATATATGTCATTTCCGATGGTCTTAGGCACCCCCTGTGAAAGGGTCGTTCAACCCCCAAGGAGGTTGCGACCCACCGGTTGAGAACCTCTGTTATAACATGTGTCAGTATTTCTTTCTTTTTTATTGCCAAATAATAGCCCAGTGTATGGGTAACCATACTTATCCATGCATCGGCTGATGGACATCTGGGTTCTTTCCACTTTTCAACTATGATGGATAATGGTGCTGTGCACATAACATTTGTGTACAAGTTTTTGTGTGGACATAGATTTTCATTTGGGGAAGTTTATACCTAGATGTGGAATTACTGGATCATATGAGGAGCTGCCAAACAGTTTTCCAAAGTAGCTGTACCATATCACACTCCCACCAACAGAGAGTTCTCCGCATGTTCAACAGTACTGGTTTTTATCTGTGTTTTTATTAGAGCCCTCCTTGTGGGTGTGAAGTGGTATCTAACTGTGGTTTTGATTTGCATTTTCCTGTGGTTAAGGATGTTGAGCATTTTTTCATGAGCTTATTTTCCAGTTGTATGTCTTCTTTGGAGAAATGTCTATCCAGATCCTTTGCCCGTTTTATAATTGGGTTACTTGTCCTTCTGTTACTAAGTTGTTGTAGTTATTTATTTTTCTATATTAGAAGTTCCTTGTCAGATACACGTTTTGCAAACATTTTCTCCCATTTTGTAGGCTGTCCTTTGATGTTATTGATCGTGTCCTTTGACGCACAAAAGTTTTATATTTTGATTAAAAATTATCTATTTTTTCTCTTCTTTATCTATTGTTCTCTTTTGTTGCTTGTGCTTTTGTTGTCATTTCTGTCTTAGATTTACTGTCTTGACCAGAGGGAGGACAGTTTCAGAGGCTTCCACGTGGCCTTCTCCCTATGAGCTCTTACCCCACAAGCCATGGAGTCAGTGTGGTGGTGGTAGAGAGGAGATCCAGCTTCCAGGATGTCAATCCCAATCTTACACTTGTAAACCAGGGAAATGACTACTGGGTGGATCCACAGAACCGGTGGACTCTGGGTAAGCTGAACAGTAGCCAGGACTCTATTTATTATCTCATCCTACAAGGGGAGCCATGGTGATGCTTTGGGTTTCTAAGTGTTAACACAGACCTTGTTTCCAACAGTCCTCAGTATGTCTGAGTATTCATTTTCCCCATAACACCGTCACCCAAATAAATGGCCGTAATCCTTTTCGGGGAGGAAGGCAGGAGTCATACACACTTCCTGCAGTGATGCAAGGTCCTCCTTCTAAGGACTAGGGACCTTCTTCAGTGAGTGGGCTTTGGATCAGAATATTGGCTCAGGTTGGGGCCTGGAGGAGAGGTTGTGACTTTTTAAAATGAGGAAACTGCCTTAACATTCACTTCTCCATTGTTGTCTTCTTCTGATTGTACATGTGACACAGCGCCTTCATTGGCCACCTGCCTGTTTTGGTAGGAATGCCACACCCTATACTTTGTAGGTCCTGTCAGCTCTGCTTCACAGCTCCTCCGATCTGTCGTGTTAGAGTGCTTGTAGCCCCCTGATTCTGGCAATGAAATGCCACCAGCTGGCCTCGATTACTGGAGGAGGGGAGGATATCTGTTTGCATGCTACTTGCATAGAGCCCAGCTCTGTGACCCCCCTCTCCTACTATGAGCCCTAGCATCAGAAGAGAGCCACCACTGCACTGCTTGGGGATGCTGCTGCCCCCTCACCAGCACATGCCTGATGACTGTGGTTAATGGTGTATCCGCTGGGCACAAAAATATAGGTATTTTGGCCTCATGTAATTTATATATATATATTAGAGGCCTGATGCACAAAATTTGTGCAAGAGTAGGCCTTCCTTCCCCCGGCTGCTGGCACCAGCTTCCCTCTGGCACCCAGGACCCGGGCTTCCCTCACAGCCCCAGCTTCATCTAGAACAGCCGTGGGCAAACTATGGCCCGTGGGCCGGATCCGGCCCATTTGAAATGAATAAAACTATTGAAAAAAAAGACCATACCCTTTTATGTAATGATGTTTACTTTGAATTTATATTAGTTCACACAAACACTCCATCCATGCTTTTGTTCCGGCCCTCCGGTCCAGTTTAAGAACCCATTGTGGCCCTTGAGTCAAAAAGTTTGCCTACCCCTGATCTAGAAGGATGTCCAGTCTAATTAGCATATTACACTTTTATTATTATAGATATATATAAAACCCTAATATGCAAATAGACGAATGGTGGAACAACCAGTCGCTATGACGTGTGTTGACCACCAGGGGGCATGTCCGGAACATGACAGGCGTCAGCAGCAGGTGGCAGAGTGCAGAACATGGTGGACATTGGCTGTGGTGGGATGGTGCAGCAGGTGAGTGGGGGTGCCAGACCAAGGTGGGGCGCCGGTCACTGTAATAGGGGTGAGCCTCTGGTGGTTACTGAAAATTCTTTGCTCCCGTGTGCTGCGGTCCTGTCGGGTGCTTGCACCTGCTGCCGGCACTGGCCCCGATCGCTTGGTGCTGTCAGCGGGTGCTAGTGGCGGCTGCCGGCCCCAATCACCCCTGAGGGCTTCTCCACCTCCCCCTGCGCCTGAGGGGCGATCGGGGCAGCAGCTGCAGCTTGCACCCACTGACAGTGCCAGCCCCACTCGCACCCGCTGCTGGTGCCGGCCCTAGGCGCTCCAAACTGTCAGAGGGTGCGAGCAGGTCCGGTGCCATCAGTGTGTGGGAGCGGCGGCAGCGGGAGTGGGGCTGCGGGCAGACAGGACCAGGGCTGTGGTGGGAGAGGCCGGGACCCGCCCCTGTGCCCACCACAGCCTCGCAGCCCACAGTTCCTTTCAAGGTGCACGAATTTGTGCACTGGGCCCCGTGTGTGTGTGTGTGTGTGTGTGTGTGTGTGTGTGTGTGTGTGTGTGTGTTTGTTTTTTGGCCACTTTCATCAACCGTTTTACTCCTCCTCCTACCCTCTGCTGGGACAACAGAGGCATTTCCAGTTGGCTCATTATTCTTTCAGGCGTCTAGGAGCCACCCTAGCAGTAAATTTACCTCATCTCATGGGGTCCTTGACAGGATATTAAATCCCAAGTCAGTGAAATCTTGCTTTTCCAGTCTTCTGTTTCTGCCCCTTTGATCAGGCTTTGTCATCAGGGTATTTCTCTGGCTCCCGCTAGTACATGCCATTTAATTCTTGAAGCTGCTTCCAGATGTAATAAGCTCTTTTATCCTATGTCAGGCCCAGCTGGGTGATGCTGGGGTTTCACACTGGCTGGCACCGTGGTATGCCGGAGAGAAGGTAGAGAGACTCCCGAGGAGGGACCTCTTTCCCTGTGGGGGAGAAGCCCGGCAGTGTCTTCCTGCGTGTGGGAACTGCTAGCTCTTACTACAGAGGGACGGGCTGCTCCGCAAGCTGAGGGGTAGGGACCTGCAGAACTGAAATCTCGGGAGTATTCACCCAGATCCTCCTATCTGTGGGATAGGAGTCAGGTCCCGTTTTCCCAGCCAGGGCCCTGACTTGAACATAGTAGACATGCAGTGGCTGAGCATTTAAATGTCTGTGAGCTCTGCAGTTCTGTCAAATTCGAGAATGCCCCCATTATCTCCCTGTAAGTCATCGATACAGCATAGTAGTAACTAGCCAACTCCATTGTTTTTGTAGGCATTGTTCTCCCCATATCTTTCAAGTGCCTTAAACATCACACCGGGACAGATCCTCAGAAACACCACTGGAGAAATCTTTAGCAATTGGGCCATCACCTTATGCCTGGGACTTGATGTGTCCTCCATTCAGCTCAGGAAGGGGAACTCCTGGCCTTCCAGGTGAATTTGGGCTGGTCCTAAAACCCCGCTACCTGTATCATCAGTGTTGGCTTTGGGCCCTGTAAGAAACATTCACCGAGATGGGATTACTTATGCAAGAGGTTTATTAGGGAAGCACCTGTGAAGGTCAAAGATGGAGGATGCTCATGATGCTAGGCCTCTTCAGGATGCAGCCCTAACCTGATGAGGTGCGAAAGGATTGGAGAGGAAGAGCTGTCCCCTGTAATGCCATTCTGAGCAAGTCTTATTCAGGCTGATGGAAAGTTTCCCAGCAAAGTTTCTGTTAGAGAGGCCCTGTGTCGGGCAAGAATGGCTGGGTTCTTGAACCCCCACTGTGTCCAGTCTTTGGTAGGAAGCAAGGAGAACACAATGGGTAGATTCAAAGGTGCAGGTTCAACTCGGGGCTGTCAATCTACTACGCAGGCTCTCTTACAAGAGATCTGAAAGAGATCTGAGTGGCGCAACTCTGGCTGTTTGTTACAATTGTGATGTTTAAGGATGCATATTATAATCCTTAGAGCAGCTACTAAGAAATTAAAACAAAATTATCTGTAAGACTCCAAGAAAGGAAGTAAAACATAACACCAATAAATACTTAATTAAAGGAGAAGAAAAGAGGAATAAAGACAAATAGGAAAGAAAGAGAAGGATGATACTTGTAAAGCCAACCATCTCAATACTTTTTTTTTAAAAAAGCAAGATTCAGCTATATGTTATTTACAGAAGATACAATTTGAGTATAACTACACAGACAGCTTAAAAGGAAAAGTACAGAAAAAGATTTATCATGCAAACACAAAGCTAAGAAAACCTAAACAAAACCCAGATGTTGTTGTACTAACATTAGATGAAGTAGACTTCAGGATGAAGAATGCCAGTATTATCAGAGATAAAGAGGGATAGTTCTTTATCATAAAAGGGCTTATTTATCAAGAAGACATACAATCCTAAACTTGTATGCACCTAAAAGAACTTCAAAATTATGAAGCAAAATTGACAGAACTAAATAGAAGAATAAATAAATCCAGAATAGTTGAAGATTTTATTACCCCTCTCTCAATAACTGATAAAGCAACTAGACAAAAAAAGTCAGTAAGTACATAAAAGCTTTGAAAACCATTATCAATCAACTTAACCTATTTGTTATGTATAGAACATTATACCTAATATCTAAAGATTATATATTTTTATATGCCCATGGAACATCCACCAGGATGAGGTCACATATTGTGCCATAAAACAAGTCTGAATACATTTTAAAAGGTTGAGATTCAACAGAATATGTTCTCTGACTACAACAGAGTTAAAATAGAATTCAACAACACAACTATATCTGGAAATTCCACAAATATTTGCAAATTAAGCAACATTTGAAATAAGCCATAGCTTAAAAAAGAAATTGTAAGAAAAGTTAGACATTTTAACTGATTGATAAAGCATACATATCAAAATATGAGATAAGCTAACTCAATGCTTAGAGAAAAATTTGCACCTTTATATATTTATATACAAAAGAAAAAAAAAGATTAAAAATCAATTATCAAGAGAGAGAGAGAGAGAGAGAGAGAGAGAGAGAGAAGGAAATAAGAATGGAAATCAATAAAATGGAAAATGGATAAAAAGTAGACAAAATAAATGAAACCAAAGCGATTCTTTGATATGATATGGCTAGCCCAAATAAGAGAGAATGGAAAAAATCTCGACCAATATCAAGAATGAGAGGAATATCCTATAGACAAAAAAAAAAAAAGGTAATATTATGGACAATTTAATGACAGTTTTAAATAAGCTAAAATGGAAAAAGGCCAAAAATATAGCAAAACCAGTATGAAAAGAAATAGAAAATATGGTTATCTGTTAGAGGAATTAAATTTGTGATTAAAATTTTTTTAATTTAATATTGTAACTAAAAATCTTCCATTCTTTTTTATCTTGATTTCTGATTAGAAAGGATACTTGAAAGTCAGTACTACTTTGAATTAGAGATGCTACCACAAAAATAAAAAGGTCATTTGTAAAGGCTAAACCAGGCTCGGGACTCTACTGCCTTTTGCTCATTGTTTCTTTTACTGTAATTTTACTGTTACCAGGCATTCCAGCCAGCATGACTTTATTCTGGGAGCATAGGCGGCACATTTATTTCAATCAGAATTTTGTAAATTTATTGCAAGGATAAGTAGATAACCTGTGGATCAGTGCTAATTCATCACAGCTAGATGAAGAACTGGGAATACAGGGTGACTTAGTACTTTCTGTACAAAGGACATGATGATGTGTGGCCTCTACTTTCCTCCTCACTTATATCATTATTTATACATAGCACGAAACATTGTAATTGAATGCATTCACATAAAAATGTCTGTTGAGATAATACACCACAGTAAAAGTTTGGTAATTGGGCATTAGGCCAAATGGAAATTGTGGTCAGAAGTTGAAAGAAGCCTTTATATCTCTGAGAAAACACAAAGTTCAAAGAAAGTTTTTCTGGAGAACTGTTACTGTTAGAGACAAACAGGAGACACTCCACATTGAAGTTAGTGCTCAATAGCAAGGTAGAGTAAAATCTGCAGTGATAGTTGCTCCGATGAGACTGAGGGAGGCAAGTTATCCATTAGGTGTAATGTACACAGTATGGACTCTCTAAGCCTACTGCGTGCACGTGTGAAAAGGCAGCCCACTCCGCTCCCTCTATTCCCACGGTGCTTGCTTTGTATCTGCAGTATTCATATTCATCCAATTATATTTACATAATGAGTATATGTTCACATATACGTGTGTTACGTTGCAGAAGCAGTGCAACTTGTACATAATAGATATTTTAATAAAGAGAAATAAAAATCAGCCATAATTTAATCTCCATAAAACCACCACTGATAGTGTGACCTTCTAGTATTTTTTATCCATATATTTATCCTCATTCACTTACACACACACACACACACACACACACACACACACACACACAAAGTTAGGGTGATATTCTCTGTGCTGGTTCCCCAGGCCCTTCGCTGATGCTGGTGAATGAGGTGGCTACAGTCCCCACCCTCAGTGAAGCTCCGGGTCTGCTGCGGACCCTGTGAACAAGTTTCTCTCATGACTAGTGTGCTGGGCATCATGAAAGTAAAAGCCCTGTGTAGGGAGTGAGTATCAGGGGGATATAAGGGAATCGAGGGGATTCCCTAAATAAGTTTAGGAAATTCAGGCGAGGTCCTCCGAGGAAGGGTGTCATTTGGGATGCTTTCAGCTTCAAGCAACATATCTGAAGGAGCAGGTAATGTTGTCTTAAAGAATACGCACACTGTTATCTCTAATCACAGAGGCACACGTAGAGGAAGGGTGGTGACTGCAGCAGCTGAACAGAGTCACGTCGGACCCAGCCTCTCTGGGATTCTCTTGGCTGTCTGTCCTTGGTCACGAGATGCTTGAAACAGCTCCAGACGTCATAGTCTCGCTCCATGATGCCCAGAGGCAGAAACAGGAGAGTCTTTCCCCTGGTATTTGTCTTAAAACTTTCCTAAAAGTTCCCCCAGGAAACTTTGATTTATATCTCTTGGGCCAGAATTGTGTCATGTGTTTATTTTTAACCTGGTCCCTCGTGAGGAGAATGGAGTTACCCTGAGGCTTAGAGGAATCAGGATTCAGCCCCTGAGGGTGGCGAGTGGCACACATGATCATCTAGTATTTGAATAAAATCGGAGTTATGTTGGCGAGGAAGTAGCCGGGCACCGCAATAATAAAGCCCTGAGTAAATGATGGTACATCCACACAGTGAAATCCACCTCAGCTGTTTTAAAAGACTGATGTATATGTATTGACAGAGAATTAATTTCAAAATATGTTAAACGAAGGAACAAAAATGCAATACATTGTATACATGATACACTTTTTCTTTTGGTAAAAACAAAAATTTAAAAATGCTTTCTCAAATGCTGGTATTTGCAGGGGGAAAAAATTCTGGAAGGACCAAAGAAACTGTATTTTCTCTGAGGGAGGGACAAGGATAAGAGAGAGTTTTATAATTCACTACTAGAGGCCCAGTGCACAAAAATTTGTGCACTCCAGGGGGAGAGGGGTTCCTCAGCCTGGCCTGTGCCCTCTCGCAGTCTGGGACCCCTCGGGAGATAACGACCTGCTGGCTTAGGCCTGCTCCCGGGTGGCAGAGGGCAGGCCCAATCCCTAGGTGCAGCCCCTGGTCGGGCTCAGAGCAGGGCCGATTGAGGAGTTGGGGGACCGCCCCTGTTATGCACAGAGCAGGGAGTTGGGGCGCCGCCCCTGTCATGCGATGCCACCCTCAGTCACGCTCAGGGTAGGGCTGATTGGGGGGTTGGGGCACCGCCCCCTGTCACACTCAAGGCAGGGTCGATGGGGAGGTTGCGGCGCCACCCCCTGTCACGCACAGAGCAGGGCCAATCAGGGGGTTGGGGCGCTGCCCCCTGTCACAGAGCAGGGCCCATCAGGGGGGTTGGGGCTCCATACCCTGTCACGCACAGAGCAGGGTCGATCAGAGGGTTGGGGAGCTCCCCCCTGTCACGCACAGAGCAGGGCCCATCAGGGGGTTGAGGAGCTCCCCCCTGTCACTCACAGAGTAGGGCCGATAGGGGAGTTGGGGCACCGCCCCCTGTCACACACAGAGCAGGGCGGATCAGGGGGTTGGGGCGCCGCACCCTGTCACACTCAGGGAAGGGCCGATGGGGAGGTTATGGCTCTACCCCGTCACACACAGAGCAGGGCCCGTGTGGGGCGGTTGGGGCGCCGCCCTCTATCACCCACAGAGCAGGGCCGATCAGGGGTTTGGGGTACCGCCACTCTCACACTCAGGGCAGGGCCGATGGGGAGGTTATGGCTCTACCCCGTCACACACAGAGCAGGGCCTGTGGGGTGGGGGTGGGGGGTTGGGGTGCCGCACCCTGTCACACACAGAGCCACAGGGCGATCAGGGGGTTGGGGAGCTCCCCCCTATCAGGCACAGAGCAGGGCTGATCAGGGGTTGGGGCGCCTTCCCCTGTCAGGAACAGAGCAGGGCGGATAGGGAGGTTGTGGCCCCGCCCCCTGCCACACACAGAGCCGCAGGGCGATCAGGGGGTTTGGCACTGCCCCCTGTCACGCTGATCCCGGTGCCGGGAGGCCTCTCGGCTCCGCTGATCCCGGTGCTGGGAGGCATATTACCCTTTTACTATATAGGATAGAGGCCTGGTGCACGTGTGGGGGCCGGCTGGTTTGCCCTGAAGGGTGTTCTGGATCAGGGTGGGGGTCCCGCTGGGGTGCCTGGCCAGCCTGGGTGAGGGGATGATGGCTGTTTGCAGCTGGTCACACCCCCTTCAGGGTGGGGGTCCCCACTGGGGTGCCTGGCCAGTCTGGGTGAGGGGCTGAGGGCTGTTTTCAGGTTGGTGGGTGACTGAAGCTCCCAACCGCTCCTTTTTTTTTTTTTCATTCTGGGCCAGCTTTAGCTCTGAGGCTTGGCTCCAGCTCTGAGGCCTTGCCTGCTGAAAGCAGGTATCTGGCTTGTTTTCGTTCTATAATCAAAACACTGTTTCAACTCCAGCTCTGAGATCCTAGCTGGCTGAAAGCAGGTTTCTGGGGTTTTGTTTAGCTTCTATATTTGTAACAATGTTTCAAACTGCAAGCTCAGAGGCCAGCAGCGGCAGGCAGGGAACGTTAGCTTCCTCCGTCACTGAAGCAAGCAAGCCTCATGTTTGCTTCAAGCTGCCTGGCTGCCGGCCGCCATCTTGGCTGACAGTTAATTTGCATATCGCCCTGATTAGCCAGTGGGAAGGGTAGCAGAGGTATGGCTAATTACCATGTTTCTCTTTTATTAGATAGGTTATATCTTTTTTATTGTTTGGGTTTTTCTTCCATGACTATGTATCTATAATTTATTTTTATATTTGTTGACTATAAATAACTAATTGTATAGAGAAACAAAACAGAAATACACAAAATAATAAAAATGCTAAAATTCTTTCTTTTTATATAATGCTTTATGCTTATACAAATATTTACCTAATTAATTCAACTTTTTATACAGTTTTTACTTTAAAATGTCCTTACAATATATGTCTACACAAAAACTTGTACATGAATGTTCAGAGCATCATTAGTCATTATAGTAGAAAAGTAGAAAAAAACCCAGATGAGTGGATAAGCGAAAGGGGTACATACAAACAATGGAATATTATTCGGCTATAAAGAGGAATGAAGTAACGATACATGTTACAACATGGGTGAACCTTGGAAACATTAGGCTAAGTGAAAAAAGCCAGTTACAAAATACCACATATTGCATGATTCCACTTACATTAAATTTCTAAAATAGTCAAACTTCTGGAGACAGAAAGTAGAGGTTGCCTGAGAATTGGGTAGGTTGGGAGGAGATTAGGGGTTACTGCTAACGGGCATTGCCTTTCTTTATGAGATAACGCAAATGTGTTAGAATTGTGATGGTGGTTACACATTCTATGAATATACTAGAAATCATTGAATTGTACACTTTCAGTGGGCCATTTGTCTGATATTTGAATTAATTCTCAATAAGGCTATTTTAAAAAATATGCCTACATCGTTTTCCCCAGAATCCACCAGCTACATTTCCAGGCACTTCATTTTGTTTTTATAAACACCATGGAATAACTTGACACTTATCAATACTTCTGTTCTTCTTTGAAAATTTGGTTACTCTAGCAAGGTTTATTTTCTACTATTTTATGCATTTATAGACTTACATACTTATCCTTTTTTCAGGAGACCTATGGCCAATATTTTTATTTCTTCTGCTCTCATCTTTCCTATAAATATGACCCTCTGAACTATTTTTTGTGACCATAGGTTTAATCCTATTTTTAATACATTTATTAAAAAACACCTCATCAAAGAATTCACACATAGCTTAAAAATGAGGTAAAGGGGCTCATAGTGAAAAGCAGCAGACTTTGGTGCCCCATCATCCTCCCTGTTTCTCTGAAGGGACCACTTTTTAACTGATTCTGTTTGTTTTCTGGTCATTATTCCCGTATTGCTCAGTAGCTCATACATGCATGTCCCCAACTGACTTCTAGCCATAATAGATGAGTAAATAGCCAACTTATATTTGGCCAGTAGTTTGGCCCCTCACATACTCGAGGCTGAAAATAATTTGTCCTGAGAAACTTGAAGGCGTTGCCTTTACGTCACTGGGCATTGTGTTGTAGTTGAAAAGTCTGATTCTTGCTCCTTTGGGGGTGAGCCTCCTCTCTCTGAAAAATCTGATAATTGCCTTTATCCCAGTGTTTGAAAATTTCATAGTGCTAGGCTGTGTGTGTACAGTTTTAAAAATTCATTGGGTTGAGCCTTTGGTAGACGTTTCAGTTTAAAGACGACCGTTTCTCTTCAGCTCTGAAATTTTATGTGTGAATAATTTCTGTAATAATGTTCTTTCCTCTGTACATAATGTTGTTTGGGGATTCCAGCTATTTGGATACAGGGCTGCCCAAACTGAAGTCCATCTTTCTCAGCCAGTATCCTCATGTGACCCACAGAACACAGAAAGTGGTTTGAGTGACTTTCTCACATCTTCCAAGGATGGTTTTAGCCACTACCATTGTAGCTACATAGGAGGGAAATTAATAGATAACGTACAGTGAATGTCTTAGGACGGGTCAGCAAACTTTTTCTTAAAGGGCCAGTTAGTAAATATTTTAGGTGTCGCCAGCCAGGAAGCAATAATTGAGGCTATAATGTGGAAACGTATGTATCCATTTAAAAATATAAAAAACATTATTATCTTATGGGCTGTAGAAAAAAAAAAAAAGCAGGTGGCTGAGTTTGGCTCACAAGGCATAGTTTGCATAACCTCTCTTTTGGGTCATCAGAACCTAATTCTTTCACAGCATCCGTTCAGTAAGCAGTGAGTATAGTCTGTTTCTAGTGTATTTGGCTGGGCAGGGGGACAGTGGTAGGAGACAGGCCTGGAAAGGCAAATTGGATTCAGATCAGAAGCATCATTCCATGCTCAGGTTTGGATTTTATTCACTAGGCCATTAGGAATAACTTTTGAGTTGGACAGGAAACATGGCCCAAACTGTCTTTTAGGGTCAGTCACTCCAGTTTTAGTAGGAAATATAGATTGAAAAGAGAGGATAGTTGTGGGGAAAAACCTGTTAGGAAGCTATTAGTTATGGCCTGAACCAGGACAGCAGAGCCTCATTAGAGTAGACATGATTCCTATTTTCTTAGATTATTCATTGTTTTTGTTTTGTGTTGTTTATATATGTCTTTATTGATTTCAGAGAGAGGAAGGGAGAGGGAGAGAGAGATAGAAACATCAATGATGAGAGAGAATCATCCTTCGGCTGCCTCTGGAACGCCCCCTACTGGGAATCAAGCCCGCAACCCAGGCATGTACCCTGCCTGGATCGATGCTCAACCACTGAGCCACATGGGCCGGACTAGAATATTCATTTTTATATTTCATGTCTACAGTGTCTGCCAGGTACTTTGATAGACACTGAGACTTCTGATTTCCCCCTCAAAGTGTTTTTCATGGCCTTGTCTCCCTCCGTATTCCCCCGGGGACAGTCCCAGGCAGAGCTCTCTTCCCTTCGTGCCCGAATTACTGCACTGCAGTCCCTGTGGACCCCAGGGTCTCTCTCCAGTCCAGTTCATTTTGTGTATCACTTGACAAAAATAATATTTACATGGGACCTACATCAAGTCATTTTTCCTTTAAAAGCTTTTTTTTTCTTCCCTACCAAGCAAATCTTAACTCCTTTTTTGGAGTTCAATTACTTCAGCCTGGCTCTACCCTAATTAACTAAATATTTCTTGCCACTTTCTAATGACAAAAAATGTTCCTATTGAGCTCCATTGAGCATGTTCATTCTGTCCCCATGCCTTTCCTCATGCCATCATCTTGCTGTGAATGTTCTCTATCCTTTCTTTTTCAAATTCTTCCCATCTTTCAAGTCTCAGCTCAAATTTCATCTCCTCCCCAGAACTTCCTCTACATGTTCTTAGAAAAGATCATTATCTTACACTATTTTTCTGTCCCCCTGGTGTCTAGCTCTTGATTGGGTTTCCTTCCTCAGAGTTGTTCCTGGTTACAGTATGGCTGCAGGAGTGCCCGCTATCCCATCCAAGTTCCAGGCAGGAAAGAGAAATGCAGAGGGCCTGAGGAACATCTGTCGCAGTTGAGACAGCCCATTTGAAGAGCTCTCCCAGAAATCCCATCCAATGACTGCCATCAGGTTGGCCTCCCTGGTCACTCTGACGTGCAAAGGAGTCATTTTTAGGTAGACATATTCAGAGTCTCAACGTTGAACAAGTCCATGGTATTTTGATCTGGGTATTGATGACACAGTAAAAAAATCACCAAGCTGTATATTTCAGTATAAAGTGTACATTATGCTTTACTGAATGATATGTTATACTTCAAATAAAAACAGGTATCCCTCCAGAGTTCTGCAGTGTGGTGACTTTGGGCACATCACTGCAGGTAAAATCAGGATTTTGTTCTCAGAAGGAAGTGAGAGTGGACATTGGGTTAGGTATCTTAGTAGCACTGTCACACTTATAGGAAATTTTTATGAGGGCTATCAATACTTTTTATATGTAAAGCTTTTTATATTAACATATCACATTTTTTTAATGCAATGTATTTACCATAGGGAAAAATTCATCCCAAATGTGAGAATGTTTTATACATAGTCTTGTATTAGCCTGAGTAGGGAAATATATTTACCATAGGAAAAATGATTGTAGTGTTTCATGTCCTGTGTTTTTCCTTTTTACTCACACACAGTGTTTTGCTTCTGATACTTCTGGTCACCAAACATGTGGAGGTTATTTTCCCCACACCAGGCACTTCTATGCAACACCGACCAAGCGTCCTACATTTTAACTCAATTCTGACACCACCTTCCGGGAAATAGGGTCAGATCCCACAGGTTCAGGGCTCAGCCCCACAAGCCTGACCTCATTTCAGATACCAGTGAAAAGTAGTAGGTCCCCAGGTTACCCTCAACTTCTGTCTGACCTGGCTACAAATCACATGTTCCCGTGATCCTCAAGTTCCAATTATTTGCCACAACAGCTTATAGAACTCAGAGAAACACTTACCTATGTTTGCCAGTTTATTAAAGGAAATAATAAAGGATATAAACAGCCGGGTGAAGGGAGACCCAGGGTGCGGTCTGGGAGGGCACCTGTGGGTTGGTGTGTACCACCCTTCTGGTGCATGGATGTGTTCAACTGAAGTTCTTCGAACCCCGTCCTCTTGGGATTTTTTCTGGAGGCTTCACCATGTAGGCATGATTGATCATTAATTCCATTTTCAAACCCTCTCTCCTCTCAAGAGAATGAGGGTTGGGGTTGAAAATTCCAAGCTCCCAGTCATGGCTTGTTCTTTCTGGTGACCAGCTCTCATCCTGGAACCACCCAGAGTCACCTCATTAGAACAAAAGACACCATGGATAGCCTGTATTAAATGTGCAAGATAATCTATATATGCAAAAGCCTAAGCGACCATTATGACCAAATGACCGGAACGACCGGAATGACCAGTCGACCAGGTGCTATGTCGTGCACTGACCACCAACCGCCTGCAGCCCCTCACCCCGGCCGGCCAGCCCCAAAACTAGTCAGCCAACCTCCCGTGGTCAATCCCCTCTGCTGGCCGGCTCCCCCATAAGCCCCGATCAGGGGGCAGGCTGGCCAACCTCCTGGGGTACCTCCCCCCGGCCGGCCCGCCCCCCATAGGCCTGATCACTGTCCAGGCCGAGGGACACCACCCATGCATGAATTCTGCACCGGAACTCTAGTATATGTATAAAAATTATTCAGTATTTTCTTTGTTTTTGATATCAAACACTTTAAAAAATATAATTTAAAAATTATTCTCAATATTCTATTAGTTTCAGTTGTACAACATAGTAATTACAGCATAGTAATTAGACAGTATAAAACTTACTAGGTTATCATCCCAATAAGTCTAACACCCATCTAACCCTATGCACAGTTATTACGATGGTATTGACTATACTCCCTATTCTGTACTTTACATCCCCGTGACTGTTTTAAACTGGAAATTTGTACTTATTAATCTCTTCACCTTTTTCACGCAGTCCCCCAGCTCCCTCCTATTGATGGCAACTATCAATTTGTTCTCTGTATCTATGAGTTTGTTGGTTTTGTTTGTTTATTTATTTATTTATTTATTTATTTATTAAATTCCACATAAAAAGTGAAATCATATGGTATTTGTCTTTCTCTGACTTATTTCAAATGTTAATTAGATTTTAACTTGTTGAAATACTTCAGCAAACATGAAAGCATTAGCTTTGAAAAATAAAATACTGGATGTTAATTTTTACTCATGTGTAAAATATAAACAGTAAGTGAAAACTCAGTTTATATTTTTTGACTGCTCCTATACTTTTAAAAATATATATTTTTTAATTGATTTCAGAGATGAAGGGAGAGAGAGAGAGAAACATCAATGATGAGAGAAAATCATTGATCGGCTGCCTCCTGCATGCCCCACACTGAGGATCGAGCCTGCAACCTGGGCATGTGCCCTGACTGGGTATTGAACTGTGCCCTCCTGGTTCATGAGTGGATGCTCAACCACTGAGCCATGCTGGTCGGGCTGTACTCCTTATAGTAGAAACAATAAGTTCCTTTATCAAGTCAGTACTGAAAGGATTCAGATACTAGTTCCCATAAAAACAACACCCAGTTTGGGTAGTTCTAATCTGATAAATATGAAGTGAGTAAATAAAGTTGATAATAAGAGTTTTAAATCTAGTCTATTTTTTTAAGTGCAGGCAAACATTTAAATACTTTTTTAAAATGTTTTATTTTTACTTCCTTTCATCCTATTTTGGAAAAATTGGATAAATATGCAACCAAATCCACTTTGCTGTTATGCTAAAATCATTAGACAATGGGGGACATGTGACTGGTCTGCTTTTGTATTAAGTATCTCATATAATTGAAAATATCTTGGAAAGAACAGGAATTAGGAAATGGCAACAATTTCAGGCACTTATTCTCAGTCTCTGTGGTGATGTCCACTTGTCGTTAAAGGAAGGTTGTGTTTCTCTTCCTTAGGTCCATCCTCAGCAGCACCGGCTTCTTTTTGAAGTATTTGATGAGAATCGATTGGTAAGTTTATTGTGTGGGTGAGAGATATGAAGCCAAGGTGTATTTCAGCCAAGCAGCAAGGAGAAGTGGTTTGGGAATCTGTGACAATATGGAGATGATTTGGGGTGGTTATGGAGAATCCGGGCAATGTGGTGAGGTAGCTACAATTTATTTTTCTCCTTCCATTCTCCTCCCAGGTCCCTCTCCTGATAGTCAGTTCTCAGTAGGTTACAAGGTCTTCCTCAAAGCCTATGGTGACAGGAGATGACAGGGAAGCCAGCCTCTTTGTCTTGCCTTCTCCCACTCTCATCCTTGTACCCTGGTCAGTGGTCCAGAGTGCCTTGGGTTTGTGTCTCCCCTCACTCCAGTGGATTTTGGGGGGGTTACCTGTGTCCAATTACAACATCCTGCCCACTCTTTTATCCTCACTCAGCTATGGAGGAAAGCTATCCTCTTTACATCAATAAAATTAAGTCCTCTAAAAGATCATCAGCTCTTACAGACGCAAAAGGCAAAGTTAAACCTGATTTTTAAAAAAATGATAGTTGCAATTTCTGATTTCCTAAAGACTATCTTGAAGCTCTTGCCTCTTCCTAATTTTGTCTCTTTGGGACCCTATTGCAAACCCTCTTACTCTGAAATCTTACATTTACACATTAAACCTGTAAGATTTGAATATGAAAGTATAAGAACAGTGTTATGTGTTCAAAGCTTATCTGTGATTAAACAGAAGCACCAAAAAAATACAACAGTTTTATTCATTTTTTTAGGTAACAAAGACACTGGATTTTTTTTTTTTTTAAAGAATCTGCTTTTAGTATTAGACTACATAATATGTTTTTTCCTTAAATAAATTGTAACTACACTAGTAACTGAAGATATTTCAAGCAAAATCTATTAATTAGCCCTGTAATATCCAGTTGTCCTGTTTTGCTGCCAAAGTGGGTTTCATCACTGACTGGCAGTCTGATATTTTAAGGCTGAGTGGCAGATGTAGATGATTTGGTTATCAATATGGTCAGTTGCAGAGCTTTTTTTTTTAAAAAAAATCTTTACCCAAGGATATTTGTTTCAATTGATTTTTAGAGAGAGAGTGGAAGGGAGGGAGAGGAGAGAGAGAGAGAGAGAGAGAGAGAGAGAGAGAGAGAGAGAGAGAGAGAGAGAGAGAAAACATCAGTGTGAGAGAGACACACTGACTGGTTGCCTCCCACATGTGCTCCTACCAGGGCCAGGGGTCGAACCTGCAACTGAGGTAGGTGCCCTTGACCAGAAATCAAACCCGAGACTTCTTGGTCTGAGGGCTGACATTCTATCCATTAAGCCAAACTGGCTAGGGCCGTTGCAGAGCTTTTTGTTTTTTGTTTATATTTTTGCTTTTTCTATAGAATAGCGAATGGTTGTTTTTTTTTCCTTCTGTCTCTACAAATCTGTTTTTCTTTTAGATAGAACCAAGTGAAATTTAGTATTGGAGGTTTTTAATTGTGAATATACATACAAAAAGTATGTATAACATAATTTTTATTTTAAATAATAAGACAAATATCTGTGCACTGTATTACTCAACTTAAGAACTGGAACATTACCAAAATCTTCAAACTCCCCTATGTCTCTTCCCAATAGCATCTCCTTTTCTTTCCCCACAAGTAGTATAGCACCTTGAATATTGTGTTTATCACTTTTTGCTTTAAATATTTTTATCATGCATATATGTATCCCTAAAAAAACATAATTTCATTTTGCATATTTTTGAATTTATTAAAACAGTATCACTCTGTATTATATTCCTCAATGGCATGCTTTTTGGTTAATGTTATATTTGTCAGATTGATCCATAATACATTTTCCTTAATCTGATAATCCTATAATATCTGAATTTATGCCTTTATCCACCTTAAGTGTTAGTGTTGTTTCAGTTTTGTTTGTTTTTTTTTTTTTTGCTATTACCAATTGATAAAAATTCTTGCTGTCTTTCCTAAACATATCTCTAAAATTCATATTTAGGGTTGACTTGCTGGGTTGCGGTATTACTGTGTTATTTTTCTGTTGTTATTGACACTGATGTGAATTTTCTCCCTGATTCTTGGGTACATTCTTTATGTGAGTTATTTGCATTGTCCACAAGGAGGGATAGCTCATGTTTGTGCTTTTCACCCTATTGTCTAGGCTCTTTTTGCCAGTAACTTCAGTATGGCAACTCCTTGAGTGTTTAATATGGATAGAGTACTTCACAGGGAATCATGATGTGTCTAAAGAAAAAAAAAAAAAGCATGGTCTCTAATATTAACAATGGGATATTTCTGGAGTTGTAAACATGATATATGAAATTTTTTTAAACCTTTAAAGCTGAAAACAAAGACAAAAGAACGCATTGATTGGGATAGTACAGATTTCCAAACCAAGCTGTCCTACCTGTGATTTGGCACATGAGCTTGTACCCTAGACAAATCATTCAATCCTTCTGAAAATATTTTCTCATGTTTTAAAAAAAAATGGTAATAACAATATTTGCCTACCTATCTGATAAATATATTGTGATGATAAAATTAGACAGTGGCTATCAAAGCACTCAGAAAATTTTTCATCATGATTCAAATATAAAGAGTTACTTAACATTCATGGACTCACTCATTAATGCCTCTCTGATACCATATTTTTTATATTAACTAAGGTATACTATTAAGGTGTCTACTGTGCTACATACTCCACTGTGCCTTAGAAACACAGCTTTTCTCAAGCTCACTTTACTAGAAAAAAGGAGCAAGAAATAATTAGAACAGGGTGGTATGTGTCATTCTAATCCTCTGATTTGTTGCTAGTTCCAGCAGGAAACTGAAATGTACAGATTACCTGAGATGTCATACAAGCTATAGCCATTTGTGGAGTAACAGGCTTGATTATATAGCAAAAATTGGTCTATTCCACTGTAAATGTAATTTTATCTTTATTCTCCTGTAGCATTCAGAACTAAATTAAAAATGTATTCTTTCCTAGCAAATTCTCTTTGAAAATGTACATTGAAGAGCACAAACACAATTTTTATTGATTTCAGAGAGGAAGGGAGAGGGAGAGAGAGATAGAAACATCAATGATTGGCTGCCTCCTGCATGCCCCCTACTGGGCATGTGCCCAGACAGGGAATCCAACTGGCGACCTCTTGTTCATGGGATGAACAACCAACCAACTGAGTCACACCGGCCAGGGCCTCTGCAAAATTTTCAAGCATCATTTCTTCATGTTGGCTGTAGTGCTTTTTCTATTTCTTTAGAGTAGTAGCTGGATCAACTTAAAAAATCCTATATAATAAAAGGCTAATATGCAAATTGTTCCCTTCGGAGTTCGACCAACCTGGAGTTTGACTGCTTGCAATGATGTGCACTGACAACCAGGGTGCAGTGCAGAATGAAGGCCCCGATTGGCCCTGATCACCAGCCAGGCCTAGAGACCCTACCCATGCATTAATGTCGTGCACCAGGCCGCTAGAGTGTGTGTGTGTGTGTGTGTGTGTGTGTGTGTGTGTGTGTGTGTGTATGTACGTATTATGTATGTGTGTATGTGTGTGTATGTATGCGTGTATATGTATGCATGTGTGTATATGTGTGTGTATGTATTATGTATGTGTGTATGTGTGTATATATGTATGTGTGTATGTGTGTGTGTGTGTGTGTGTGTGTGTGTGTGTGTGTGTGTGTGTGTATGTGTGTATACAAAGCATTAGGCAGCCAGAGTTACTGCAGTGACCATTCATCCATCTGTCCAGCCACCTCTCTGGTGTTAGTTACTTCATGCTTACTTTGTGCCCAGCATGAACTCAGAAGAAATGTTTAGTTATGGTCCTCACACTTCTGGAAGCTTAAAATCTAGTTAGGGGACATGAAACTGGTGTTTATAGTGAAGCTTACCAAAGAGAAAACATTTATCTGGCCAAATACTTGACTGAGGTTCATTATTTTATATGAACAACCTAGGGAGCTTTCTTTGCTTATGACCTGGAAGTTTTAAGTCATAGGCATGAGCAGTTAGAGCTCACTGATTAGATCTCTGTGAGAAGTGATCCATTCTTTGAATTATCAGATTCCTAACTTAATTCAGGAAGGAAAGCTGAAGTCATTTGAAGGCAAAGTGAAAAGATTACAACTTTCCTTCTATAAATAAAAAGTAAGGGAATATTTACTGAATCTGTAAAATTATAAAGGCAGTAGATTATATAAAACCAAGAATATAATTTTATTACTGAATTTATAATTTATTGTGTACATTCTAAAACAGTACTGTTTCATTCTGGTCAGAAATATAATTTAATTAATTTCATGTTTTTATTTTTCCCTGTCTTAATTGATTTAAAAAACTGTTTAGAAAATTGTGACTGAGAACAGATTTGTCTTATGGAGTTTTCTTTTTTAAACAAAGTGCAAGTATATATTTTACATATTTGCTTTTACTTAGAGAGAAAAAAAAAACCTTACTTAGAAAAATACAACTTGGGTGTAGTACCATGTGGTGTAAACAACTGAACTATTTTACTTTTTACTTTCCTATGAATGAGCCAGTATATATTTATTACTGGAGTTCCAGCTATAAAATTCAGGTAAGGGGTTTAAATATACCCTAGAGTATTATTTAAAAATAAATTTGTTTCTTTCAAATAGGGTACCAGCCTTGGTCTATGACATTTGGGACAGAAATTAAAATATTAAACTTTTATTACCTAGTAAACTGAAAATAAAGTAAAGGTTAAATAAATACAAAGCAGAAAAAAATATATGTACAAAATCACAACCCCTAAGAGGACAAACAGTCTACTGTTCTCTACTATGAGTGCTTTATCAGCAGTAGTAATTCCACCGCAGGGGCAGAGCTAGTACTCAGAAATGTAAACAAGTATGTACTTTGTTTATATAAAGAAATATGCAGCATGGTGTGTATTTCTTTATAGATATCAAACAGCTACATGGATTGTTTCAGTGCACCAGTAGGGGCCAGCAAAGAGTTCTTAGAGTTTTTCAGAACAGAATTGGCATTGAGATATGTTTATTTGATGTGCTACATTCTTTTTAGACTTCTTTACTTACCAAAACACTCTCTTAAGTGAATAAATTGCAGAGACAGTGGGATAAAATATCTTGTGTGCTCAAACTATATTGGGGCATAGTTTTTCTGTCTAATCTGCATATATTTTTAATGGAATGTTTGCTTATGCTATTTCTTGGCAGAGTTTTAATAGTCAAAATATAAATGGCATCATTTAAAGACTGTACTACTTGGCTGGAATAGGCCCCAAAATTATAGGAGAAATGCTTGGTGACAGCTTCTCTTAAACTTTATTTTTCCCTCTCAGCCTTATGCTCAATTTTTGCAATAGTATTACTAGGCAAATTTTGTATTTCTATCCTTCAGCTTTCACTTTGTATAAGAAGTGTTTTGGAAGCTAAAATATTTATCTGTTTGATCTCATGCTAAATTTTAAATGCACACCACAGTTTTGGTATTTCCAAATTGCATAACTGTCGGAACTTATCTTAAAAGACGTAACAGTCTCTATTCCTTTCTACATTAACTAACTTGACTAGATTCCTAGTATGGCTACTATTTGGAAATTCAATCCTCGATTTGATACTCAATTACATGGGGTTTCATTCCTACCAACTTCCTGTAATTCTATCCCTATGGGTAAAAATATTAGTGGTCAGACTGCGCTGGAGAAAGTATAGGCACTGTGATTCCCGTAGTTAAATGTTCATTTAATAGAGCTGGAGTGAAAAAAAAAATACTGTTTCAACTGGAAATGCTAGAAGATTGTTGTTCTTGTGTTACTCATTCATGCAAATTGGAGAAGGTATAATTGAAACAAGGTTGGCAGTGTGCGACGCAGTGTGCTTGCTGCAGCTGAGCTCAGCTGAAAGGTCGCTGGAAATCAAGTGCTTTGTAACTGAAGGCATTTTGACTACAAGCAGTTCAAGACATTTTGGAAGCGTCAGTCTCAGGAATGGGTCGTCTTTTTCTTCCCGTGATATCTGGTATCTAATGTTTTACTTAGGGTAAAGCCTACTACTTGAGAGCCCTTTCAGGCACCACAAATGATTTTTTCTTTCGACGCAGTGCAGCTGCTTCTAGCCTGTCTACCGACAGAGATCTTTGTTATGACTTTCAGCCCTTAACATGTTTGGAAATGAGAACAAATGGCACAAAGCTTACGATTGCACTTTGCAGCCAGAAGAAGCAATACTTTTCCTCTGTCAGAAACCTCCGGAGATGATCTGGATAGCGATGCTCACATGGGCTTCAAACGACCCACGCGGATTTCAACGTCCAACGTTGTTCAAATGAAGCTGACTCCCAGACAGACTGCACTGGCTCCGTTAATAAAGGAAAACGTGAAGTCTCAGGAGAGATCATCTGCTCCTTCACCTGAAAATGTTAATAAAAAGAGCAGCTGCCTCCAGATTTCACTGCAGCCAACCAGGTACGGTAGCTGTCTTCAGTCCAGCAGTGCCTTAGCCGATGGGGAGGATGCTCCGTTTGCCTGTGTCATGAAGGATGCCATTTACAGCAGTGCTGTGGTTGATAATGAACTGAATGCTGTGAATGATGATAGCTTTTTGAGCAGTCCTGCCATTTGCAGCGGTAGCCTTAGTAACTTTTCGACCAGTGAAAATGGGTCTTACAACAGCAACGGCAGTGATTATGGGTCATGCACCAGTATCACAAGTGGAGGCTCGTACACCAACAGTCTCGTCAGCGACAGCAGTGGTTACACTTTTCCGCCAACGGATGAGACGTCTTTTGGTGGAAATTTATCTTCGGACAACACCTCCAATAGAAGTGTGCCCAATAGGAATATTACTCCGTGTGAAATTTTCTCAAGAAGTACAAGCACAATTCCTTTTGTCGAGGATGACTTGGAGCATGGACTCGAGATTATGACATTGTCAGTGGGCAAAGACTCGAAAATTCCACTAAAACGTTGTTCATCCTTAGTCATTTTTCCTCGGAGTCTTTCAAATACGCCACCAACTTCAACAAGTACGGGTACTCTTCCAAGCAAAGGATCCTATCAAACCTCACACCAATTTATTATTTCTCCTGGTGAAATTGCTCACAGTGAAGATGGTACTGGTGCTAAGGGATTTCTCTCCACAGCTGTCAATGGGCTTCGGCTATCGAAAACCATCTGTACTCCCGGAGAAGTAAGAGACATACGACCACTTCACGGGAAGGGCTCATCACAAAAGAAAATGGTTATTGCAAATAATAGTCCAAATCAGACTGTTTTTGAAAAGTCATCGGAAGGATATTCGTGTGTCTCAGTGCATTTCACCCAACAGAAAGCAGCCACATTAGATTGTGAAGCTGCGAATGGTGATTGTAAACCAGAGATGTCAGAAACTAAGCTTAATTCTGATCCAGAGTATATGAAGCTTACGGATAGGACATCCGCATGTTTACCATCCTTCCCAAATGTAGATTACCAAAGAAATAGCAATGGACAGTTGGAAAGACCAAATTTACAGATAAACAAAAACCATGCTATTTTACAAAGAAGTATTTCATTAGGAGGAACTTACCCAAATGTTTCCTGTTTATCCAGCCTTAAGCACAGTTGTTCTAAAGGGGGACCATCTCAATTACTCATAAAGTTTGCATCTGGAAATGAAGGTAAAGTTGATAATTTACCAAGTGACAGCAGCAGACGTTTCACAAATGAACTATCTAAATCTTCGAAGCATTCTTGTAAGGTAAGTTTCCTATGGTCTCGGTAAATGTTAATTAATATTAGAATAAGTTTAGGAAATAGTTGGTTAAAATTTATTATAACTAAACAGTTTTATATACTTTCCTGGTCCTTAGCTAGCAAATATTTTTGTAGTAATGAACTTTATATTTGTAAATCTAAAGAACCTCTTATAATTTGTCACTCTATTTATTTTACCAATGTAGAAAATATTCATTAAAAAAAAACTTTCCAAAGTGATTTAGGCCATAACACATTTCTGTAGCATAAAAACAAGCTTTAAATAATAACACTTTACCTTGGTATATTTACTTTTCCCTCCCCTCAGGTGGCATCATATTTTAATGTCTAACTTCATTTTTTATTCCAGTTTTCAAAATGCTTATTTAGTACTCACCCCTCCTTAATCATTGTGACATAAAGTAAAATGTAGAATGCATATTTAAAATATATTTTTTTAAAAACCTATGTGAAAATCTTTTTATAAATGAACATGGAGAAAACTGTTTTTTTTATATGAATTTATTAGATCATTGTTAAAAACTATTATGTTCATATTTGAAGCAGAGGAAAAATAAATGGCATTTTCATTTGTATATACCCTTAACCACAGGAATTTTGTTTCCACCCTATTTTTCTTTAGTTACCAGTTAAGACTGCCTTCTAGAATGTAACTTACTCTTTCAACAATATTAAAATTTAAATTTTATAATTTTGAATTTGGTTTCAATTGCTAGGTATTTCCCATAATTTTCTAGTAACCTTATTAATTGTTATTTTGATAATTTTGCTTTATTTTATTAGTAATTTTACTCTAATGAATCTCAACCAAAACATTTCTTTATGTAATGTGGCCTTTCCAAAGTATCTTAAGTGTTTGGATCTTAAATAGATTTAAAACATTTTTGTGTTTGGAAGGTCTGGCCAGGATATTAAAACATTTTTAATACCGGAAAATTAAAAAAATATTCTGACTAAAGCAATTCTTGATGACAGTACAAAACAATTTTTTTTTTTTTTTTTTTTTTTTTTTTGCGGGGGGAGGAGGAGTGGAAACTTATCAGTTTATCTGTGTTTATGTAACACTCAATATCTATATGAACGATTAAAAAAAAACTTCTGGATAAGTAGCTTAAAGTAAGTAAAATATTCAGTAATTGCTAGTTTGTTTTCTCTTTTGAAATCTGGTAAATATAATCATTGTTATCCAATGCTTCAGATGTTAATATCAGCAACTACTTTACTGAAGATGAAAAATGTCAGATTTCATATTCTGATCTATTTTTTAGAATTGTTAATTCTGCTTACAAAACTGTTTAAAAATCAGCTTTTAGGAGATGAAAATCTACTTAACTGTTTTGCCCCCTAAAAGAAAGCAATGAAGTGATACTATGAAGAAACATATATTAATAGTTTGCTAATTGAATTTACATGTACCTTGTAAATTTATTTTACTTTTTTTGAAATAATTAATCTGCAAGGAATAATTAACCTAGAAATACTTATAGAAATATCCTTAAAATAGTTGATTTTGTGGCAGTGGTATAGTTTGTTGTTGTTTATGCTTTTGAAAATAGTATTTTTAATGTTTTTAATAAAGTCTGACTAAATACTTTTGCATGGCTAAAAATATGCACTTTTATTGGCTTTATTTAACTTAGTAAGCTTACAAATATTTTTTTTTGTGAAAGCCAAATGCCTAGCTTTGTGCAGATTCTATTTTTTGGGTAGATTATTGGATTATAAAATAGTTCAAAAGTGTGTAATTTTCCAGAGAGCTTGAAATTGTTCTCTTTTTAAGTGTTTATTAAACAACTCTTTATAAAAGTATAAACAATATAGTGACCACTAAATCCAACATATACTAGATCGAAATTGATCTAAATGTTTGATGGTAAGTCAAGGGCTTGTTTTAAGAGGAAAGTACTAATGTTTTTCCTAAACATAGCAGTGGCAACAATAATGGGATTTTAGAAATAATCCCATGTTTATCAATAATTATATATTAATCTAATTATAGTGGTATATTGTAACTCATTTATAAATAAACAGCTCCCAAAATATTTCCCATGACTCCAGTTAGTCTGGGTTAGTGTTCTGATATGCTGAGTCTGGATTCACATTTAACAAGTTGATATTAGAGTAGCATTTAGTAATGTCAGCTATCTGTACCGAGCAGCCGTGAAATTAAATCACTGCTTTGGTCAGGGACCCTTGATTCTAAAGCACTAGCGGACTACATATTCTTTTCTTATGTGTTAGGCTCTAGCAGCATGGGATCCATTTTCTAGCTCTCTATAATCAGCAGCCCATTAATGGCTACTTTTTTAAATTGAGTGACAACTTTTACCTGCATCTACGACAGGGCTCTGGTTCTGTGTTTACAGCTTAGAATGAACATGAGCCTTGTAGTCTGCATGATGGTGTTTATTTTATTTATTTGCTATCAAAGACTATACCAGTAACTGACATGTTTACTACATGCACTTTTTGAGAAACAATATTACTTTTGTAATGGCTTTTGATCTGAAAGTAGGTATTTGATGTTTTAACATTGTCTGTAATATTTTGTCAGGTCTATCAAGAAGTAAATCAAGGAACTAAGGTAGTTTTTATCCAGTTATAGAAATTACTATTCATATTTCTAAAATCTGTGTAATAGTTTACTCATTGTCATTTTATTTTTCTCTATCTGTTGTTTTCTAAATCTCATATATTATGTTGTGTGAGGATACTCAGAGTTTTCATTACCTTGTTATTTAAAATACCTTAGCATTTTGCCCAAAGTTATATATTTCTTCCATTCTTCACTGTATGCATGTTTTTATCAGAAAGTTTGGCTTTACATTTTTTCTTTTTGTTATGAAACTTTTTTGTTCATTTTCTGTTACTTAATCCTGGGTAGGTAAATTGCTTAAGCTTAGTATAGTAAGACTTTAAAAGACTATGTCTCAGTGATTTCAAAAGCCTTTAACACTAATCTCAAGATTATAAGTTTCAATAATTTAGTTGTTGTTCCTAAAATAAATGTATTAAATATATACTTATTTTAGTGTTCCATTATTTTCTTGGTTTTCATTTTATTAACTTTAACAGCATATTTAGAGACATTTGGTTAAATTTATTTTGAACAACACTTAATCTTTCCTATAAAAACCAATGTAGTTTTGCTCTGACTGGTATGGCTCAGTTCGTTAACGTATTGTACTGTGCACCAAAGTGTTGCTGGTTCGATTCCTGGTCAGGGCACATGTCTGGGTTGTGGGCTCCTTCTCTGGTGGGGAAGTGCAGGAGGCAGCTGATCGATGTATCAATGTTTCTCTCTTTCTCCCTCTTCCCTCCCCCCTCCCCCCTCCCCTGCCTTCACTCTCTTCCTCCCCTCTTCTTTCCTCTCTCTCTAAAAAAATCAATTTAAAAAACCCAATATAGTTTATAAATATTGACTCTCAAACTGTGATGCAACATTGTTAATGACCAGTTTTGGAAATTTAGTGAGAAATTTATGCTTGTATATTTCTTAGAACTGAGAAACTATAATGTTAATTTCAGAGTGGGTCAAGGAGTTGAATTGTTTGCTTCAAAAATACTTTTACTTTCTCTGTAGATGTGTCTTCTTTAATTCATCCATTTAGCACACATTTGAGTCCCCACTATTTACCAGGCACTGACCCAAGCACTGGGAATAAAAGATAATGAAGTGCAGTCTCTATTTTAGGAGCTCCCGTTCTAGTAATAGAGACACACTGGTAAACAAAAAAATTTTCAGTGTAATGTGCGATGTACTGAAATAGAGGCAGCCCATTAGAGGCGTGTATGAGAAAGTGAGAAAGATGCAACAGTGTTTGTCTGGAGAAGAGGACCTGGTTGGTAGAAGAAGGCTTCGCAGAGGAGGTGACCTTTGAGCTGAGTCGTATAGTAGGTGAGTTGGAGTTCCCCAGGCAGAGAAATCAAGGAGGATATGCTAGGGCAGTGATGCTCAGTCTCAGCACTGTTGACATGTAGGGCGGTTACTTTTTGTTGTATGGGGTTGGTCTGTGCCTTTTAGGATGTGTAGCAGCATCTCTGGCCTCTACCCACTGGAGGCCAGGAGCACCCCTCTTCCCCAGTTGGGACAATCAAAAAATGTCTCCAGTCATTGCCAAATGTCTCATAGGGACAAAATTGACACCTGCTGAGAATCATTGCTCTAGGCCAGCAATTTTCAACCTTTTACATTGCATGGGACACATACAGTAATTACTAATATTCTGCGACACACCATAAAATATATTTTTTTTGCTGACCTGACAAAAAATAGGTATAATTTTGATTCATTCACACTAGATGGATACTTTTGTGTTGGCTGTTACCATTTTTTTATTTGACAATTTAAGGGAAAAGGGGTCTGTGCCACTGACTAAATGGTCAGGTATTGCATGTCTTAAACGTACTTGTGGCACACAAGTTGAAAACCACTGCTCTCGGCAGAAGCAGTCCGTTGCACATGCAAGGCCAGCTGTGTGAAAGAATCGCCCTACAAAGGGTTGAGTGTGACTCAAGCATAGGGCGTCCAGGGGTACGGGGGGAGATGGTGAACTAAAAGTGGTTGGAGTCCCCTTGGGTATGACCCCTCATGCTGAAGAGAAAGCAGCGTCAGCCTCCTGCGAACGGAAGACGGGCAACGGAAGTCTTTACTTGCAAGTGTGATGTGCTCATTTCTGTGTTGCTAAGTAATACTTTTATGACACTGTGGATTATAAATGAATCAATTTTTTTAACTTAGATTTTTGGGTGAATGGTGATGTCATGAACTGAGATGGGGTATTCAGGAGAAGGGGCCAGATTGGAGAGTGAAGAGGAAGTCAATGATTAAGTTTATGTACTGGGAGGCTTATGTATAGGGCAGGTGGAGATACAGGACCAGTGCTCAGGGGAGATATCAGAGCTGGAAATGGAGGTTGGGAATTAAGGGTATAGGCAACTGAAAAGCATGAAAGTGAGACAGGGATTGGGGGTGGGTGGGAATAAATCGTAACTTTGGGACCACCAACTCTGGGGAGACAGTGGAAGAAGAGATAAAGAGGAGACTAAGAAAGAGCCACTAGAGGGCAGAGTGTCCTGGAAAGCATGAAGGTGTGGAAGGCAAGGGAAGGAAAAATTCAAGGTGGGCAGCATACAGTGCCACAGAATTTACGTATCCTTCAAATGCGGCAGAAAGGAAGTCCTTGGGGACATTAGCAAGAGTATTCTCAGGAAAATAGTGGAAAAGCCTGGTTGAAATAAGAATGAAACAGGTAAGGAAGCAAAATAGCAAGTGAAGGTTGCTTGCTAAATGTCACCAAATAGGCATGAGATACTGTAGGCAAGGTAGATATTTAGTGGCTGCTAATAGAAGACAGTATTAGGTGGATGTAACACAGATTCTCTTACTACAAGAACATTGTAGTCTGTATTCTGAGGGGTGGGGGGAAGCTGTACCTCCCTGTTCTTTCATCTTAGAACTATACAATAAGGGAGTGTACACGGTAAACACCAAAATGGAGATTCAGCAATATGAAATGAAGGAAGTTAGAAGTGAAAACTTGAGGCCACCTATGAATAGTCACAACTCAATTTGAGCAGCACTACTCTTTCTTAGTCTCCTCCCTACCACCAAAAGTAAGACAAAGCCAAAACAGAGCTTCCGTGTAGAAAACAAGTCAGGGTTTAAGGCCTATTCCTGGAAACCATTTGGAGAGTAGGCACCTTTGTCTTTATGTCACTGGCTTCCTCCAGGATATGGAGCCTACCAGGTGCTAGCTATTGTGAGTCCTCACCCTTGTAAACCCACTCTCCCCTTACATTATGCATGAGAGTGGAACAAGGTAGAGCAGGAGAAGCCAGGACCAGGAGCCAATTTAGGCAGAAGGGGCTTGGCAGAGTCCCTGGGTGTGGCCAGCCAATGTGTTGAGGTCAGGAGGGTGGTTAGCAGTTCGGAGCAAATGAGTGCTGAGAAAGTGAACCAATGATGTTGTCAACATAGCCAGGAAATACCTGAAGTATTGCTCAAGTGTGTGATTCAGTATTCTTTGTTTGCCCATGTGTGAGATTGGAAGACTGTGGTCAGATGAAGACAGACACATAAGAGATGTATAAAAGAAAGCCTTTCAAAAACAAGAGGTGAACAGATCTATCTCGATTCAGTGGCATCTTTTGGGGAAGGCCCTCAACACGGGAGCCATTATTGAAAAGCAATTTTACCTTCAATGAGATTTAACTAAATGGCTTAGATGTAACTAGAGCAGGTCTGAGAACTTGGAAGGGCAAGCAGGAGCATGTCTGTGTGCCTTGTAGCTCAGTTCATGGCAAGTCACAACAAAGAACACCTTGACCAAGAGGATGTCTCTGTTTAGGCTGGAGGGTATCTGTGTGTGGGGTGTTGTGGGGGGTGGGGGAGGAAGATCAAGCCTTTTCTTGACTTAGATGTATTACAAAACCATAACACTCTGAAATATTTTGTGCTTACCTTAACAGAAAAAAATACTACTAAGCAGCAACAAATTTACATCAAGGATATTGGTAGTAGAGCAGGCAATGTCTTTAAATTCAGTTGTTCATTAAGTAAAGAAATATTTTTAACAGAATTTGTATCTTTAGTCTCCCTTACAGAAGCTGAGAGTGTAACATTTTATGATATAGCTAAAATAATATTATACAGGACTACTTAATTTTTTTCTTTTCTTTTTCTCTCAATTTTTTGTTGGTAGGTATTGCCTTCTAGTGCTTTAGGGGTTGCAGTTGGAGAATGGCGTGTTAAGTTGTCAGTTGTTAAATGCAGATTCTGGTTCAGTAGGTCTGTGGTGGGGCCTGAGAGCTCCGTATTTCCAACAAGCTCCCAAGTCATACCAGTGCTACTATTTCCCCAAACACACTTTGAGAAGCAGGGTTTAGGACCGTTCATTTATGAGAGCAGTAATACAGTTCATAGTTGAAGTATTCAATGGGTCCCTCTCCTGCTTTTACATTAAGAAGAGCTATAGGTATACTGTGGCCAAGGCCAAATAATTTGCAAAGAGATTTAAATCCACTTAGGCATTTAGAGTGGTTATTGATTGAGAACATGTAATACATGATTGTCCAGACCAAGAAAAATCTGTGAGCAAGGTTGCCTACCTGCCTCATAAAAGAACCTTAATAATATATTCTTTCAGAATTCTGTTAAATTTCCCAGGTTTACCTTTTAGTTTCATCTAAGGACTTAAAAACATTGGTCTATAAGGCATGCAGTTCTTCTTAAAGAAATCTACTTATTTCATCATGGCTGTTATCCTGGTTTATTTGAAATGTTATATTTTTCTTCATTATGCTGGCTTATTCAAGCATCATCTATCCTCCTCTTTGTGAACATTTTTAGTCTTTTCAATATTCTTTTCTCTAGCAGTGCCAGATAAGGTACTTCTAAGAATGTTTAAATATTGCATATGGTTTATGTAATGAATTGAAACACCATATATAATACATGCTGAGTTATGAACTGTCCTTTTGAGAGCTCTATAAGGAAAAAGTTTAAAAATTCTTTATGTATAACTTTAGTGCTTCTTAAAATTATATATTACTTCTCTAGTATAAATCAGTATATGAACATCTTAGGAACTGTTCTTCCATTCAAGCAGCTTAAGAAATCTTATTGATGGCTGGGTTTTTGTAGTCTTTATGGCTACCAAATGGCTTAGCTTAATTTCAGGGAGCCTCATAAGATGAAAAAAAAAATGAGAAAAAGGAAACATAGCTAGAAAAAAGTTAAAGATGGAAATAGATAGGCAAGCAAGCAGGCAGGCAACTGTAAATTTTCTAGAATTGATGAGAGAAGAATTCTAGACAAGGGATTAAGCAAATGGGTAATCTTTTCTGGGCTCTGATTTATTAGAATGTGATTCCCTAAATCAGGGACTTTTTGTCTTATTTGCTGTTATAGCACCAAGACCTAGAACAGTGCCTACCTCAAACAAGACACTCAACAGACATTTAGTAAATTAATGAATGAAGACAGGAGACCCTTTGGGATGGGGTCGAGGTGACTGGAGAATCCTGAGAGATGGGGGTAGCCAGACAGCCTTGCACAAACAGGTAACCAAACTAGGATATTTAAGTGATGACTGTAATGATGAGTGGGAGCTACTTGATGCTTCATGCTTTGCACGAAAGAGTGGCACTCTTAAATGAATACCTTGTCCCCGGGGTGGGTGCCAGTGGAATATTATGATCGTGACTCAAGGATTAGTTTCCACAGTAGAGTCTGATTCATAGCCTACGTATTCCACTGACTGCTACTGTAGAACTATGTGTCTGGATGGAGGTTCAGACCGAGTTTTCTAAAGAGAAGATTGAGTGGGCCAACACTTTTAGGGGTATTTAAACAAAGGCCATTTGACTGGCTGTACATTTACCATTGTTTCATAAAACGACTTCATGCCAGGCTTGATGTAAGAGCTGGGTTCTCAGAGTCGTTCCTGGAGTCTCAAGTAACTGTTTTAGCTGGGAATGACCTTTCCCTTTTGTACCAAGACTGAAAGACTGAACCCTCTCAGAGAGTCACAGAGCTTAATGGAAACTCAAGTCATCTTCAAAGCAAAGGAGTTTAACAAGTATTTATCAGAAATAGAATATGTGCCTGCTGTAAGTGGCAAATATTATTCCTGGCACTGATGAGTTTATAATTTAGATGGGAAGACAACATAAACCATTGAAATAAACAAACCAAAGTACAATAATGTGTAATATATAATAATATCCCTATACTTACTTCAGACAGGTGAGCAGCTAAGGTCTGAGATATGTGGTTGCCTGTATAATTTTAAGCCAGCTTTAATTTTTATCAAGATAACACATGTGCCTATTTTTAAAATCAGGTGTTATTTCTTTGGAGATTTCTCTGTTCTCTCTGCCTCTTGGATTGATCTGATAACTTCCTATTCTCTCCTGTTTTCTGTCTCTTGGCCTCCTTATCCTATTTTCTGGAAGATTTCCTTCAAGTTGCTCTTCTTTAATTTTAAAATTTTGGTTATTTTAATTTCCATAGTTTTATATTGTTTTTGTGATGATTCCATGTTTTTTATTCTTATTTTACAAAGACAATACATTTTTTTTTTTTTTTACTGCTGGTATCTTCATTGAAACATTAAAATATAATGCTATCTATTGGGGGAGCATGATGGAACATTCATTACATAGTTAATAAGAATTTCATTTAGTGGTTCTGGTCTGTATTGAAAACAGTTTGCCAAAGTCTGCTTGGTACGTATTACATCTAAGAGTGTTCAAACAGTTAACTACCCGTATTATAGAATGAACAAGTAATTGAAACACTAGCAGGAGACTGTTCTAGACAGAATTTGCTAGTAGAGTTTAACAAATGTATTGAATAAATACAATCGTTTATTTTAGAATATTTTATTTCAGGTTTGTTTTGTTTTGAAATGGGTCCTACATTGTCTCTGGTTCCTATGGGTCAGTTTGTTGTTATTGTTGTTATTGTTGTTATTGTTGCTTCTTGTTGTTATTGGACATTTTTCTCCAGGAGTCCAGAGAACCTTGATGTCTGTCCATATTTGAGAAGGAGTCACTGAAGTGACCTGGAGGCCCTGTAGTTGTGTTGTGTGGGGCTTCGCAATGAGTGGGCTTCCTTGTCGGGAGACCTGTCACTCAGCATCTGGAGGTCTTTCTCAGAGATCAGTTTGTTTCTCCAGAAAGGCACTCCCAGTGGTCACCCAGGGATGTTTGCTAGCCATGGAAATGAAGGTGACTTCTTTCTATAGGTTCTGAAGCTGAGTTAATTCCAGGATTATTGTTTGAGTTAATTCAGGGTAAAACATGCCTTAAAAGTAATATTTACTTACCAAATTCTTAAGGCCTGATGATAATTTAAATAATTTACTGGTACAGTAAGTGAGGGGCCTGGTTTTCATACCTGTAGTCTGAAATATACTGAATATATCCTATAAGTGAAGATACTCCTAGAAAGACTAAATTAAATATTCTTTATAATAGAATATACGGTTTCCTTAACATATTTCCCAACCTTTTACATTTCTTGGCAATGCACTTAAATGTAAGTGTGTATGCCTGTCACTCTGAGGAAGAGAATAGACCTATTAAAAATGGGCTTGGAAGGAAAAAGAGACCATAATGACCCTCTGCTAGAATGTATGAGTGCATGCTCACTGCCACCAGAACTTAAAACTTCAACTGTGATATTTTTTAATTTGGAGAAAATCCTGCTTGTATGCTTTTAAACTCTTAACCCTCTATGTGTATCTGTAAAACTTTAAACCAGGTAACATATATTATACACATTTCAGACAGCTCTCTGAGATAGTGGTTCTCTCCACATATGAGACAAGGAACAAGCGCAGAAAAGTTAGAATGACTTAGTCAAGATCATAAATCTAGTCCATGTCATATAGAGGCCAATATTCAGGTCTGTTATATGTTCTACAGCACTTTTCTGCAGCATCACAAGCCAAGAGGACTTTCATTCTACCCCGCAGCAGGGGGAGTCCACAAAATAAAGCTGCTTAGGGCAGGTTATTCTAGTGAAAGTAGCATCAGAAAGAAGAAAAAAGTGAGAATTGTCTAAAGGAAGATTTCCACCTGGACTCACTCCCATCTGATGATGAACTTTTACACTCTGTAGACATATAGTCCAGTCAAGTCCTTTCTTATTGCCATCGGTGAGTGAAAGCTACCTTCCAGGATTATTGTTTGAGCACATTTTTACTAGAGAACCAGTTTATCTTTCAAATATTTTTTTCTATTCTTCTGACTTATGACTCAATATTTATCACTGTGCTGTTCTTTCTGATTGTTTTCATTGATCAAATAGCACATATTGTGTTTCTACCTCCTAAAACACTGCTTATGAATTTCACTCTTATGTTCTTTTTCTTCAGTAACTATTATAAACTACCTAAATCATTATAAACTACCTATATTTTTTGTTTAAAGTATTGGAAAATTTCAGACACACACAAAGGTAGGAAGATTAATGCATTGTGCCCCCTTGTGTGTCTCCAGTGAACCCCCAGTTTCAGAGTTATCAAAATTTTGACAAACATGTCATTCATCTCCTCTCCTCTGCTGTTGTTTTTTTCCCTTTGGGTGACTTCTTTCTCAGGAGCATCCTTGAAAAGCTTAACTCAACCTTTCCTTAGGTATGATAAGCCGACCTATTTTTAAAAACGGGGGTGAGGGGAATTAGGATTCTGAACACAGAAACGTGAATAAATCAGTCAGCTCAGGGGAGCTTTCTGAATCCCAGGGCAAGAACTAAACACAAAATCTTAAAACCAGAAAGTACTGTTTCACTGAAAAATGTTCTAGAACTCCATCTGTGGAGTACAGTGGCCAGTAACCACATGTGGCTATTGAGATTTTAATTAATTTAAATTAAATCATATTTAAAATTCTGAACCTCATTTGCACTACCCACATTTTAAGTGCTCACATGTGATTACTAGCTACTGCACTGCACAGCACGATAATGAATAGCCATTATTGCAGAAGGTCCTATTGGCCAGGGCTCCTCAGCATTCCGTTTGAGAAGCAAAGCATCGATGCCCCTGTAACTTGGACAGGGATCCAATGTATTGAGGAAGGTACCTAACGCCACAGTGCGTGGGAGCTGTGGTGACTGAAGCAGGGGAGCCACATCCAATGGCCTTATTTTTCTCTACTGGCACCTGTCTTGCTGTTTAAGCAAGAAAAATTTGGCTTTAAAGGGATCTTTTGAGTTCTTATTTTCTTAAACAACACTAACCCACACCCCCCCCCCCCTTTTTCCTGTTTTCATTGATATATTATATTCTTGAATAAAAATTACGAGTCTCCAACCGTGGGAGAAATTTTTAAAACTGCTTATAGGTGAGGGAAACTTATATTTGACCAGATGATCAGGTCATTAAATTGTAAGAATAATCAGTTTCTATTTCTGAAATGTTTTTCTTAAACTGAGAAAAGATTATTCATTTCAAAAAGTAAAAAGTGTTAAATATTTCATTCTACGACTACATTAATAGTCTTGTACCAAGGACTAACAACAACAACAAAAACAGAGCAAAGAAAGGAAAAAGAGAAAAAAAAAATTACTTTGGGAATCATTTGAGTATTATTTTGTTGTTTAGAGGTATTCTTTGGCCAGGCCTTTTGGATCTTCTCCCAGTAAGCTCATTTTACCGACAATAAACCTTTGAATGTATTCGCCAGTCACTGTGCACCATTTGTGCTTAATGCTACTTGTTGATGATTAGGGGAAATACTAATGAAACTCCAACAAGGAGATTTTGCTTTTAAGACAGTGATGGCGAACCTCTGACACCTCTGACACGCGAACTCATTTTTTTGGTTGATTTTTCTTTGTTAAATGGCATTTAAATATATAAAATAAATATCAAAATATAAATCTTTGTTTTACTATGGTTGTTAGGGTTTTTCAAAATGCTGACACGCTGAGCTCAAAAGGTTCGCCATCACTGTTTAAGATGTCTTTTGTTGTGAAATGCAAAAGAGTCTATGACATTGTCCCAACTTTTGATGGGGCAGTCTAAGCCAGGAAGACAAAGAACGTATATAATATAATTTGAAATTAATTTAGAAATTGATTAAAGTAGTAGAAGGATTGGAGAGTTGAAATGATGGTAGCTTCAAGACTGCTTGCTCACGAATCAAAGAGTTTGCAGGAGGATCGTCTCATTAAAGTAGTCTGTAGCCGGAAGACTTGGATTTGTCAACAGAGTTCTCCAGACCTATGACTGCTGGCTTCTGTTTCATACACTGGAGAAACATAGTTCGTATGAAGTTCAGAGATTTATAAACTTCAGCTTCAATTACCTTCAAAGATAATTAAACTGGAATTTGGAGCGGTTAATCTAGCAACTAACCTGACAATGAGCTAAATAGTGACTTCCTTCTATTTGCAAGGCATTGCAAGGCCCTGCACAATACCGAAAAACTTAGGAATTATTTTTAACCTTCCTTTTTCACATTGTTTAAACATTCTTAGAGGATATGTAAATGAATAAATGAGGTAGTTTTATCTGAATCTAAGTCTACTTGAGTTGTGGATTTCACCTCTCATGGGTGCATTTTTTTAAAAAATTTGTAGGTAGTATCAATAGGAGATTAGGGTTGTAATCCCATGAGACTTGAATAATAGAGTTTCACACCAAATATTGTCAAACTACCTACTCTGTGCAGATTCCACGTGGTGCCAAGGATGGGAGAGTGGCTCATGGTCACTAGAGGGCAGAAAAGGTCAAGAAGAGATGGAGAAGCCTGGGGAGAAGTGTTGGGAAAGCTTGCTCTGCTCCTTCATAAGGAAGACAACCTCTTACAACTTGAGAAAAAACAGTTCAGTCCCAGAGGCAGAAAAGCCAGTAAATGATCTGAGAATCTGGGCCATAGTCAAAGCAGTGAGAAATGTGGTCAGGGGGTCGATAAACCAGTCTGCACCCACACATAACCAGGCCATCACACTCATGACAGAGAACTAAGTTCAAGTCCAGGTTGAAGAAGGCAGTCAGATTGTAGGGAGTGGAGCAGGTCATCTAACCCTTTCGATTATTTCTCTAATGCGGTTCAACATACTGACCCTGTTGGGATGGGCAAGTGGTACTTTAAGTTGCAGGGAAATCTGATAACCTTCTTTTGATATCGGAGCACTTCCTGCCATATTGCTGAGTTGGTGTTATGACATTAACCAACATTAACTATCACCATTTTCTTCCCGGTAAGTTCTCTTCACATCATAGGGTACTTCCTCGGATCTAAATAGCTGGTGTTTACAAAGGAGAGATTAATGGACATAAAGATGATATAATTTTCTAATAAGTCAGGCCATTTCCATTTTTTTTTAAATTGACAATTTAGAATTTACCTCTAGGTCAGTGGTTCTCAACCTTGGCTGCACATTAGAATCACCTGGGAATCTTTTTAAAATCCTGATTTCTGGGCCTCATCCTCTGGAAGTTCTGTTTCTTTGTTACTAATGTTGTGGCCCCACCCCATAACAAAGAAACAGAATTTCCGGAGGATGAGGCCCAGGAATCAGGATTTTAAAAACATTCCCAGGTGATTCTAATGTGCAGCCAAGGTTGAGAACCACTGCTCTAGGTGTTAAATACCCATAAAGGCAGGGTGGATAGGGATATAACAAAGAATAAAAGTCTTCACTAACTCTTCTCCTATATACATCCATAGCATTCTGTATTTTTACTTCAGTTTTTGCACACATTCTAATTACAGGTGCATGCTTGTCAAGCAGGCAATATTGTACACTTTATGACACCAGGAACACATTCTCCCACACTTAGCATAGAGCCTGCCTATGGAAGCCAATCACTAACATTTGTTGACCTCACAGAATTTATAATGCCCTTGGAGCGAAAGGGAACTATAACACAGATGTTAAAAGATACAAGATGAAGTAGAATTTCAGAGGAGAAAATTAACACTTTAGTCTCATCAAGAAAATTTTCATTAAAATGGCATTTAGCTAGGCCTCATACATGGCTGGGATTTACACAGGCTGAGAGAGAGAAAGGAACTTTCCAGAAGGCAGAAGTGAGAGCAAAGACATCACATTCTACTTGGAGGCTTATATTAATAGATAAGACTGCAAGGTAGATTGGAAAAACGCGTATGGATGGCCTAGAATCCCATGCTAAAGAATTTATAGTTTTCCCTCTGGACCAATGTTTTTGGAAAGTGTTCCTATCCAGCCTGTAAGATACCTCATATAAAACCCATCCAATTTCCAAAACCGGTTTGGCTCAGTGGATAGAGCGTCGGCCTGCGGACTGAAAGGTCCCAGGTTCGATTCCGGTCAAGGGCATGTACCTGGGTTGTGGGCACATCCCCAGTAGGAGATGTGCAGGAGGCAGCTGATCGATGTTTCTAACTCTCTATCTCTCTCCCTTCCTCTCTGTAAAAAATCAATAAAATATATTTTTAAAAAAACACAAAAAAACCCCATCCAATTGACAAATAAGTTTGTCTAATGCCACATTGCTGTATTTCTTGGAATGTCACAATGCACACTAATAAAGATCCTAAAGTCCTACAGGAAATAAACTTTTGAACTTCCTTTAACCAAGTATTTCCCAAATATGTGACCACCTTTGAACTCTTTTAGTATCCAGCAAATCTATTATTCCTCAGAGCACACTTGGGAAATTATGTTTATGCAATAGCCAGTCTTCAAAGGTTTTGAAAAGAGGATTGCCATCATTAGAAAATATGTTTATATTTTTACACCTTGAGCTAGAAAGAAATGCAAATACATAGATAACCTGACTCATTTGGCTTCTTCTAGAGGGATTTATCTTTGTCTTAATTTACATTGTGTGTTATCTTAAAATGACCAAGTTCATTTGGAAGTAGGCAGGATAAGCAGATAAATTTAGATGCCCTGCTTATTCATGTTCAGCTGTTACTAATCATTGCTTACTCTTCCTAGTTTTCTCCAAGGATTAAAAAGAGATGTGGTTCTCAAGGTGTGACTGCTGGATCAGATGCATGAGTATCACCTGAGAACGTGTAAGAACTGAACGTTCTCAGGCCCCATCCCAGACCTACTGAGTTAGAAATTCTGGGGGTGAGGCCCAGCGCTCTGTCCTTAGAAAGCCTTCCAGATGATTCTGACACACACGGAAGCTGGAAAACCACTTGAGATGGGTAACCTAAACCTTAGGTGAGGTTGAGAGCAGGAGCTTCCAGACACTTCTTCAGCTGCCACAGCCTCTGTGTGACCATTTTAAAGTAATTACAGTATTTTAAGTTCATCTTCGTTTGCTTTCTTGTTTACAAATTAAATATCTGAGATTTTGCACAGCTTTTTGGTTTCTTAGAATTAAAGTCACCGTATCTTTCTTATCGTGACAGCCATCTGCTAAATTTGTTTCTCATTTAGGTTATAGATATAATTCCCCAGAGAATATTAGCTTCCAGAGCTTCACAGTTTACCTTTTCTTTCCCTGGGCATGTGGCAGACATTCCTCAAAGGAAAAAAACAAAAGCAGCATCATAAGTAAGTGGTACAGTAGGCACTCTGTGTCTGTTGATTTTCAATCAAGAATGAATATTTTTCTCTCTGAGGGGAAGAGCCTTTTATCCCTTTTATCAATTATGTAACTGTGGGTATTTCCTGATTAAATTATAACTTTATCCATGAGTCTTCTTTCATTTTCCTTTGTTTAGAAATGTACATTTGAAACAATGGGAAACCTTGATGAGCCTCTCTCCTTTTTTGAGGAGGGGAGAAAAGTTGTAATAAATGCAAAATTTTCTTCTCACCTGTATAGTCCTCTAGTTAAGGGGCATTCAATACAATTGCTTCTAAAAGTATGTTGGAGATAATAAACTTTACTTTAGAAAATAATTATAAAATCTAGTTCATGTTTGATAAAGCACAACCTGATTCCTATTGCTTCAGATCCCTCTCTTTTGTAGCATATTAAAAATGTGATTATATTTGAAAGTCCTCACAGTAAATTATAAACTTAACTTTAAAGCATGTAGCAATAGAGGAACTTGTCAAGGTAAATCATCAATTTTCACCAGTTTGTGATGATTATAAAGTGGAGACCTCCAAAGAAACTGAAATTCAGAGGAGAACTCAAACTGAAACTGATTTAGACAGAGGTTTCTCCTGGTTCCCTCCCTACCCCTGTTTAGTAGGTAAAAAAAAAAAATTCCTTTAAAAATGTGAAGGTTGCTAGGACTGTAGAACTCATGTACCCAAATTTTCAAGCAGTATGAAGCTATTGTCAGAGAACAAGTACAGTTTGTGTCTTACAGTTAAATGTACCAGACAGACTGACCAGCTCAGCAAATCACACGGTTGGAACGCTGAATGTTTGTTTTAAGAAAAGACATCCGGTTTCCATAGCACTATGATTTTATAGCATAGATCAGATTATACTGTTTATTTAGCTAACACCATTTCCCCTCAACCTACTGAAAAGATTGAATCAATAAATCTTGAACTCTTAAAAAAATGTTTAAAATAAGCATGTCACAGCATAGAGTGAGTCTGTATGTGAGAAGGAAGGTAGAAGCTCTGCCAATGAAATTTTACTTAATAAGATTTGTATACGTTAAAAAAAAAGCTAAATTTAGAGTAGTTTTTGCAATCCTTTTTTCTATTTATAATGTCTCAGATGTAGTATGAAACCATGTAGTGTGGATTTTGAGAGGATGTTCATGAAAATAGTTTTTATAAAATTTTGGAAGTAGAAAATATGTGATTTCTTCTTTTTAAAAATACTATAAATGGGTCCATTCATATAAGTTCTGCTTATTTATCCTTTGTCAAAATATTGACTTTCTAAGTGTTCAAATCAAGAAAATGTTTAACCTCTTAATTCATAAATAGTTTAAATTCTACTTTACACAAATAGGTTTTCAGATAATTTTACTTTTAGTATCCCAGCTTCGAGCTTTTAACTCTATTTAGTCTTTTATGATCTCTGAAATATCTCTGGACTTAACTTAAATAGTATGATTAACAATGGCTTCAACATATTTATAGCTATACATTTATTTTGTTTCGTTTTTACTGCTTGCCTCAATTTATTTTCTTTGACTAGTGATCTATGACATTTGCACTGAGAGAATTTGGATACAGTTGTGTGAAGACAGTCGTTATTGACACTGAGTAAGATATTAATTCAAATACAGACTTCTTGATCTTGAATCTTTGATCCTGACTTTATCTTTGAAAACTTGCTTTTGGGCTTACTCAGGACACTATTTACTTCTGTAACACCCAGTCAGTCAGTCGTTGAGATCTGTTTCCATTTCTGATGATTTCATTGTGGACTTTATTATTCTACAGAATAAAAGTTATCCTGGGCATATATGCAAAATGATAAATATAAGTTCATTCATTGAGGCATTGTTTGTAATAGAAAAATATTAGAAGCAGCCTAAATGTCTATCCATAGGGAGGGAACTAGTTAAATAAATGTTGGCATTCCTTACAGTGGCATCCTATTCAACCACCAGTGAGGCAAAGCATACCTTTGTGGACTGATGTGAGACAAGGTCCTAGAGATATTGTTAAAAGGGGAAAATGTAAGATGGATAACAGGATGTCAAAGAAATATCTGAAGGGATGTCCAAACTAAAAAAATGACTGCTGTTGCCTTTTGGAAGGACAGCAGGTAAATTAGATAGCTGGAGGTTAGAAACTCTTTTTCTTTTTTTCTTTCCAATTTTGTACCCAGTATAACCTACGTTTTAAAATTACTTTTAAAAATCAATCTGATTAGAAAAGTGCTGATAGGTCAGTCTGAAAACGCAAACTATACTATATTTAACACTCATGAATAAAATGCATTTTTACTGATTAAAATGAAAAGTTGGATATTACAGCAGAAAACTTGGGCAAGGTTGTTTGGCTCTGGTTATGAGGAAGTGATTCTTCCTTTAATATTTTGCTTTTTACTGTAGACTTATCCTGGGAAATTATTTGTAACTCGGGTTTAATGGAAACTCTTTTGAAAGCCAAGCATTCTTCAAAGCTATGACACTTGAACTTATCTCTTTTGAAATTCTGATTTTTTTTTTTATAATAAAGCACAATCTTCGGTCATTATTCAGCCTTATCAAAATTAATAACAGTTTGTCCTCCTAAACTTAGAGCCATCTGTAGTTTTAATTGAAGTTTTGTGAAAGAAGTTGGTTGGATTTTTCTCTTTTCATATTCTAAAAATTGTCTTAAGAAACTGAAATTACCTTTAAACTATTAAAAAAGTATTATTTACCGACTACACTGTGCCTACTACAGTTTAGAATCACCTGCTGTTCTGAATTATTTTGTAAATTTTCAGGCATTCTTAAATTAGTTATTATTTTATTAAATGCAAATTTGCTTTATGAAGTAAGTGGCATGCAGTTCGAATATAGGAAATAACTCCTGCAAAGAAATGCTTGATATTCAGAATTTGGAACAATTGGTTGGCTAGGGAAACATTAATGAGCATCACAGACTGACTTGCTTTCACAGGAATGAATTTAAAACTATTGCTGTCTTTTTTTTTTTTCGTAAATGGAAAAAGAACTTCCAGTTGTCCATATTTATAGCAGCCGTATGTCCCAGACTTTGCAGGATAGTTCCTAATTTCATATTCTCCACCTCCTCAGAATAGGCATATTGATTTCTAGCTTGGAAAGTGTGCTCATTCTTCTAATAGAAAGATAGTTCTTTGGGATCATTTCACTTTAAGTAGAAGTTAAGAAACTCGTTTCAGATCACTTGTTTCAAAGGAGGAAGATAATAAGATGTGTTGCAAGACATTTTGAAAATACATCTTTATATACCAGAGTGACTTGAGACATGGAAATTTTTATTATGTGGGATTCTTGTACTATGCTTTTGTTCACAGAATGCAGTCAATGAACAAGGAGTATAGAGCAACAATATATGGGATGAAATGTTTTCTTTCTGTCCTGCAGTGCCCAGGCACTGCCTCTGCAATGAAGACTGAATATTGAGGGAAGATGTATAAGTTAAGAGTTTTTAAGAAATAAGGAGCACAATTAACGCATGAAATGATACTCAGTATCATTGGCCATCAAGGAAATGCAAACAAAGCCACAATGAGATACCTCTTCATATCTACTAGGAGGGCTATTATAAAAAATATAGGTGGGAATTAATGTTGGCAAAGATATGGAGAAATCAAAACAGATTTACAGTGCTGGTGGGGATATAAAATGGCACAGCCACTTTAGAGAGTCTGGCAGTTTCTCGAAAGGTTAAACTGCAATTCCACTCCTAAGTATATACTCAAGAGAAATGAAAATATATGTTAACACAAATACTTGTACTCCAATGTTCATAGCAGCATCTATCTATCTACTTATATAAAAACCCTGGGTGGTGTTCATCACGACCAGAACCACCGTGACCAAGTGGAAGGAAGTCAGTCCTGCAGGGGTTGTCTTGGCAACGGCTGTGCCCTCCCGCGAGCCGTTTCCCGGAGCTATTTCCTGTAAGGGCAGGGTTTGAGGCAGGAACCCGCCCTGGAAGTGTGGAGGCATATCTTTATATAAAGTGTGCCGCGCCAGCACGGCCAAGGGTAAACCTGAGTGGGGGGCGGCTGAAAGGCTTAGAAAAGACAGACAAGAGAATGAAAGGGGGTCTCGGTGGGATGCTGCTTCTCTGAGAGACAGAGACCATGCCCACAGCCATGTCTTTATTTTAGAGCAGATGCTACAAGGCAAAGTAAGGGTGTGACCAAGATGTTTACAACATTCTACTGGGTTTCTATCCTATTCAGCTACATGTACCTGAACTCTATCAAGCCTACATCACTCAGGCATGTGGGGCCATGTGTTCGGACTGTAGGTTCAAGCTTACAACTACAGCTGTTGGCTATAATTGTGCTGGGAGGGCCCTGCCCTCCAAGCTGGGACTTGCACGTGGCAATGAGAGGGCTGTGCCCTCTCATCATTCCAAGGCTTGAACCTGTCCAAAACACTGTAGTGGCTCCCCACAATAAAGTTTTAATTCTGTTTCTTTGTTACTAGTGTTGTGGTCCCACCCCATAACAAAGAAACAATTTCCAGAGGATGAGGCCCAGGAATCAGGATTTTAAAAAGATGCCCAGGTGATTCTAATGTGCAGCCAAGGTTGAGAACCACTGCTATAGATAATATTAAACATATATCTAAATGTGCAATTCTTTGTCCAAAAAATGAGCATGTTCAAAAATTAAATGAAGAAAATTTGGATATACTCGATGGAGATTTTCACAAATATTTGAGTGATGATTCCATTAATTCCACAGATGATGCTGAAAAGGAAAATTTTCCCATTGAATTTCTTAATAGTATTACTCCTTCGGGAATGCCGTGTCATAAATTAAAGTTGAAAGTGGGTGCAATCATCATGCTATTGAGAAATTTCAATAGTAAATGGGGTCTTTGTAATGGTACCAGATTTATTATGAAAAGATTACGACCTAACATTATCGAAGCTGAAGTATTAACAGGATCTGCAGAGGGAGAGGCTGTTCTGATTCCAAGAATTACTTTGTCCCCATCTGACACTGGCCTCCCATTTAAATTGATTCAACGACGGTTTCCTGTGATGCCAGCATTTGTGATGACAATTGATAAATCACAAGAACAAATTCTAGACAAAGTAGGCATATTCCTACCTGAACCATTTTTATACATGGTCAGTTATATGTTGCTTTCTCTCGAGTTTGAAGAGCATGTGATGTTACAGTTAAAATTCTAAGTAATTCATCACAAGGGAAATTAGTCAAGCACTCTGAAAGTGCTTTCACACTTAATGTGGTGTACAGGGAGATATTAGAATAAGTTTAATCACTTTGTCAGTCATTGTTTGCATCACTGTTGGTTTTTTGTTTGTTTGTTTGTTTGTTTGTTTTAATATATTTTATTGAGTTTTTACAGAGAGGAAAGGAGAGAGATAGAGAGTTAGAAACATCGATGAGAGAGAAACATCGACCAGCCGCCTCCTGCACACTTCCCACTGGGGATGTGCCCGCAACCAAGGTACATGCCCTTGCCCGGAATCGAACCTGGGACCTTTCAGTCCACAGGCTGACGCTGTATCCGCTGAGCCAAACCGGTTTCGGCCACTGTTGTTTTTATATCATGTTTTTCTTGTTTTCATATCATGTCTTTGTTGTTTTTATATCATGCCTCTGTTATATCCTTTTGTTACTGTTTATTTATTAATAAATTTATATATTATTTTCATATACATTTTACTAATTTTCTTTCATCTCTCATACTTCTATTATAGAGAAAGGGCAAATAGCAATATTAACCCTACCAGACCGCTGTACCGATTTTTAGGTAATTTCCACACAAAGGTGGAATATTGGCGCTAGATGAAAGATAGATGAAAGGTATACCTATTTTCTACAATGTCTCCAAGTTCCATCTTATTCTAACCACTTGTTTGCATGTAACTAACAAACCTGAGGCCCTGAACCTAACCATCCCCTATACCTGGGCTCCTGAGCATTAAAGAGAAAAAACCAACATGATATAGAAAAATGTTAGTTACATGCAAACAAGTGGTTAGAATAAGATGGAACTTGGAGACATTGTAGAAAATAGGTCTACCTTTCATCTACCTTTCATCTAGCGCCAATATTCCACCTTTGTGTGGAAATTACCGAAAAATCGATACAGCGGTTTGGTAGGGTTAAAATATCTCCACTAATTAATTCCCTTTTTTTTAAAAAAAAATATTTTATTGATTTTTTTACAGAAAGGAAGGGAGAGGGATAGAGAGTTAGAAACATCGATGAGAGAGAAACATCAATCAGCTGCCTCCTGCACACTCCCCACTGGGGATGTGCCCACAACCAAGGTACATGCCCTTGACCGGAATAGAACCTGGGACCCTTGAGTCTGCAGGCCGATGCTCTATCCACTGAGCCAAACCGGTTAGGGCAATTAATTCCCTTTTAATGTGCACAAATCTGGTGCACCAGGCTACTAGTCTACACTAATAAAAGACAAACATGCAAATTGACCATACCTTCGCTATGTCTTAAGCCACACCCACCAGCCAATCAGAGTGACTATATGCAAATTAACCCAACCAAATAGGTGGCCGGCAGCCACGGAGCTGGAGCAAGCAGGAGACTTCGTTGCCCCAGTGATGGAGGAAACCACGCTTCCTGCCTGCTGCGGCTGGCTCTGAGCTCCACTCAAGGCAACAAAGTCTCAATTATAGAAGATAAATAAACCCCAGATACCTGCTTTCAGCTGGCCATGGCCACGGAGCTGGAGCGACCAGGATGCTTGGGTTGCCCCTGGTGATAGAGGAAGCCAAGCTTCCCGCCCCGCTCTGGCTGGCTCTGAGCTCCACTCAAGGCTACAAAGTTTCAATTATAGAAGGTAAATAAATCCCAGAATAAAAAAAGAAAAAGAAAAAAAGGAGAGGCTGGGAGCTTCCATCACTGGGGTGCTTGGCCAACCTGAAAGCGGCCCTCAGCCCCTCACCCATACTGGCCAGGCACCCCAGTGAGGACCCCCCCACCCTAAAGGGGGTGTGGCCAGCCTGCAAACAGCCATCAGCCCCTCACCTGGGCTGGCCAGGCACCCCAGTGGGGACCCCACCATGAAGGGGGTGTGACCAGCTGCAAACAGCTATCAGCCCCTCAGCCAGGCTGGCCAGGCACCCCAGCGGGACCCCCACCCTGATCCGGGACACCCTTCAGGGCAAACCAGCCGGCCCCCACCTGTGCACCAGGCCTCTATCCTATATAATAAAAGGGTAATATGCAAATTGACCCTAACAGCAGAACAACTGGGAATGACTGGTCACTATGACACACACTGTCCACCAGGGGACAGATGCTCAATGCAGGAGCTGTCCCCTGGTGGTCAGTGCGCTCCCACAGGGGGAGCTCTGCTCAGCCACAAGCCAGGCTGATGGCTGCTAGCACAGCGGTGGTGGCAGGAGCCTCTCCCCCCTCCTCAGCAGCACTAAGGATGTCCCACTGCAGCTTAGGTCTGCTCCCTGCTGGTAAGTGGACATCCCCCGAGGGCTGCCGGGCGGCCAGAGGGATGTCTGACTGCCAGTTTGGGCTGATCCCTCAGGGAGCGGGCCTAATCCAGCAGGTGGACATCCTCCGAGGGGTCCCAGACTGCAAGAGGGCATAGGCCGGGCTGAGGGATCCTCCCCCGCCCCCCGAGTGCACAGATTTTTGTGCACCGGGCCTCTAGTATATATATATATAAAAGGCTAAGCGACTGTTCGACCAGCTGGTAGCTATGATGCACAATGACCACCAGAGGGCAGACACTCAATACAGGAGCTGCCAAGCATTTGGGATTCTCAAAATAAATCAACTTTCCATCGCCAGTCACAATTAGATGCAAAAAAGACTTTCTTTTGTGCCGTTGAAGCAACATTTTACCGAGGCCTTTCAGTTTTCCATTTGTCTTTTGTTCAGTTGATGTGGCATCCATTTTCCTTCCTTTAAAATCTTCCCCATTGCTTGTAAACAATCGGAAATTGCTTGCTGAGCAACATTTAATCTTTCTGCAAGTGGTTTTTGAGTTTGGCACACATCTTCATCCAATAATGCTTGTAACTGTTGGTCTTCCAACTTTTTACTGTTGACCTAGACGTTCTTTGTCCTTCACATTGAAATCATCACTTTAAAAGCGTTTAAACCAGCATTTACAAGTATCTTGAGATGGAGCATGCTCACCATAAGCTTCCCGAAGTGTACAAGAACTTTCAGCAGCACTTTTCTTCAAAATAAAGTAATGAATTAAAACTTCCCGCAAATGCTCTTTTTTGGGCATGAAATTCGACATTTTTAAGTGTAAAAATACCTATGATGTTACCACCTTCAGAAAATTTGACATATGAAGTTTTGAAGCTTGTTGTCAATACAACAAAATAGCATACATATCAAATTGCATATATATCAACATATGTGTAACTCCATCTATTGAAAAAAATCTGCATTATTAACCAGTACAGCTGGTAAAAAAAAAAAAAAACCAAAAAATGTGCCATAGAGCAGCCTTAAAGGTATAATTAAAAGTTAACTTTTCCATTTCAAAAATTGTCATCTCCTGTTCTGGAATATGGCCCTAAGCTCAGCTAGTATGTTAGGCTTCAATGTCCAGCCATGCTCCTTTTATTGTATGTACCTGTTTGAAATCTCCATAGACTGGCCCAGAGGAAAGGGAGCAGGGAGTTCATTATAGAACCCTTCATTTCAAATGTAACAGCTAACACTTACTGAATGCTTACTATATGCTGGGTTTTATGCAGAGCATTTTATTTTAAATATATTTTTATTGATTTCAGAAAGGAAGGGACAAATAGAAACATCCATGATGAGAGAGAATCATTGATTGGCTGCCTCCTGCATGCCCCCTACTGGAGATCGAGCCCACAATCCCTGCATGTGCCCTGACCAGGAATTGAACCGTGACCTCCTGGTTCATAGATCAATGCTCAACCACTGAGCCACACTGGCTGGGCATATACAGAGTACTTTACATATATTATCTCATTTAATTCTAACAAAACCCTATCAGGTAGATATGATTATTCCTGTTCTTCTAGAAGCATCTCTCTTATTGTTTTTCTGTGGGTCTTCTACTACTGTTAATCTGAGAGTTCTCTTCTCCATCATTTTCTTTGCTTCTCTCCTGCTTTGAATCCCCTATACCTGCCCTTACTATGGTGAACTCCCTCATTTTGGTGAAGTATATCCTCATTGCATTCCTAAGAATACCAGTGTCTGACTATGTCATTATTGTACCTTTATCATTGAAAAAGATAGTTCATCTGGGTATAGAATTCTATGTAGGAAATATTTTTCTCTCATAATTTTAGAGATATTATGTCTCTTGTCTTTCAGTTTTGGTATGATCTGTTTTGTGACTCCCAAAACACTGAGTAGAATTGCTTTATCTCTGTTGCTCTGAAATGTCAAAATGATGTGTCTCACTGTGGGTCTTTTTTTTTTTTTTTTTTTCCATGCAATTTGCCTAATACTCAATGGAGCCTTTCACTCTCAAAATTCATTTCCTTGAGTTCAAGGAAAGTTTCTAAAAAGTTTATATAGTATTCTAAGTGGTATACTCCAAAGTGTATAACATAAAATTCAACCATGAAGAAACATTCGACAAACCCAAATTGAGGGACATTCTGCAATTAGCCAGTCCTTTTTAAAAATGTCCAGATTGCGAAAGACAAAACTGAAGTACTTTCCAGATTAAAAGAAACTAAGGAGACGTGACAGTTAAATGCAGTGTGTAACCCTGCATTGGACCCTGGGTCAAAATTAGTGGGCATGTAGCAAAATTAGAGTGAGATCTGTAGGTTAACTAATAGTATTCCTGGTTTTGATCATTGTGCTGTAGTTATGTAAGATGTTAACATTTGAGGAAGATGACTGCTTTTTTCTTCAAGTATTTTTCTGTCCTATTTCCTCTTTCTCTTGACTGCTTGAAATTTTTTTGCAAATGCTTTTTATTTTTCATATTAGATAAACTCTATGGATATGTCTTCAAGTTAACATAAATTTTCTCCTGTCATTTTAATCATATGTTAAGCCCACCCACTGATCTTTAATTCAGATACATCTTTTATTTCTAAAATATACATTTGATTCATTTTTAGAATTTCCATTTCACTGCTGAGATTCCCCATCCATTCATTAATTATGATGATATTGTCCTTTTAAGTCCTTAAACATTTGTATAATAGCTGTTTTAATTTCCCTGTCTGCTAATTCCTAGATCTGGCTCATCTTGTGGTTGGTTTCTATTAATTATATTTTCTTTGATACTAGATTATATTTCTTTGTATATTTAGTAATTTTTATTGTATCCTGGACAGTGTGTGGTACAGGATGGAGACCATGAATTTTGTTATCTTTCCCTGAAGGGTATTGATTTTTGTTCTAGCAAGTTGTTAACAGAAGTCCAAATGCTATCTCTCATCAGGTGAACATCAACTGAAATCTATGCTCAATCCTCTCAGCCTTCCAGCTGTTGCCTTTCACATATGCAGTTCAAGAATCAGCTAGGAATTTGGGTAGGGTTTATATATAGATCTGGAGGGACTCTTGTGGCTTCTTTCTTTTAGGGATTGTCCCCCTCACTTTCCAGCTATGCCATTAACCTCAAACTAGGTCTTCAAACAAGTAAGATTTTGGATTTCTGCTTAAGTTCTAATCACTTCACCATATGAACTATGGAGTACTACCAGGTGGAAAGCCATTTAAATACGAATCCAACCCACTATAGTTCTTTCTTTCTTCCAAGATTGACTCCCCTCCAGTTTCTGCCTGCTTTTGTCAGTCTATGGTGCTTTCAAATAGTTATTTTCAGACTACATAATTATTATCTGCAAAAGGATCAATCTAATATACTCTAATCTGCCATTACCAGAAATTATACCATATTACTTTTTATTTTCTATTGATATTATATAGGATTGAAAAAAACACCTTTTACATTTTTTTTGGTGAATCATGGCAATAGCTCATCAAAATTTTATAAAAACATTAAGCATATTACTAACCTTATTTTTTCTTTTTCTCTTGTAGACAAGAGATGATTTTCTAGGTCAAGTGGATGTTCCTCTTTACCCATTACCGGTTAGTATAAATGTTCATGATTTTACCTTTTATGTTTATTGTTTTTACTTTAATAAATACATAAACATATACATTGTAATTAATATTTGAGGAATATTTGATTTCTAAAATATATACTGATATCATTCCTTGAGTATATTATTTTCTGAAAACACATCTCAATTTTCTGTTTTAATTTTATCTTACATGAACCCCAGTAAGAAACAGAGCCATTGAAGTTTGTTGACATGAAAACATTCTTTGAGAAAGATCAATTTGAAAATATTCTATTAAATAACTAGAATGGGGAGATAGGTTATAACAATATAGACATGAAATCTGGACCAAGCATATAACAATGGAGGAAAACGGATTCAGGAAACATTTTATAATAAAACTGCATTGGACCAAATTTCTGACAGGGGGGTTAAAAATGAATAAAAAGTACAGATAATACAGGTTGAACTTGGGTGATAAGGGTGGTATCTCAAATAGAAAAGTTAGGAAGAAAAGCCCTTTTGTTTTGAAATATGACAGATATATTTATTTTTTTACCATACTGAATTTCAATAGAAAACAGGAAAAATGAAAACTTAAAAGTGGGCAGCTGACAGAGATGTGAAAATAAATTGTGTAGGGAAAAGGGACTAGAAGAATTGAGAGAAATCAATGTCGAGGTAACAGCAGAATCTCTGGGAATGATTGGCTGGCTGTCCAAATAAGAGAGATGAAAGCACTGAAGGCAAACATTGACCCTTAGATGGCCTGGGTCTGCCAGAGGAGAAGGAGAAACAGACAAGGAGAGACAGCAAAAGAACCAAGTGAAATAATGTCATGAGAATTCAAGAGTCCCACAACTGAATGGGTAGTTAACAATGCAAAATGCAACAGGGAATAAAGGATAATAAAAAAGGCTGCTGAACTTGATCAGAAAGAGAAGTAGTACTTCTTTACCATATCAGTCTTTTGAGATATTTTTGGCTCTCTACCACCTTCAGAGATTACAAGCTTTTAATAATACATTGAATTCAGTCTTATTTTCCACGCTGTTTACTTTTTCATTCTCCTAGGATTGTCTCTCTGCTCTCACCATGCCAGCTTTCTGACATGGCATATTCCACTAGCCACTCTGCTGTTTTTTCACTTCCTACCCTATTTTTGGCTCCACAACACACCTGTTCAGCTAGTTTTAGATTGAGTTGTGATGCCTGTTGCAATTCCTATGGTGCAGAAAAGTGAAAGCACTATTGATTGTAACCATTTCATCTAAAGCTATTTTTTCCCCTCAGTTCTGACTTCAGTTATGTCTTAAATCATAGTTCATGAATAGTCTTGAAAAGTACATATTTTGGTGTTCTAGATACATCTTGAAAACCCACTGTTTTATTCTAGACAGAAAATCCAAGAATGGAGAGACCATATACATTTAAGGATTTTGTTCTTCACCCAAGAAGGTCAGTAACTATAAAATAATAACATTAAGTTTTTAAAGAATTTCTTTAAACCACTTTGAAAATTCAAAGTTTAAACCTTTGTAAACAAGCTACTTCTAAATATTTTATTATTTTTCAAAAGTTTTATTGTTATATCTGATTACAGAGTAATATATGCATAATACAGAAATTATATATATATTATGTAATATGTATTATATAATATATACATAATACAGAAAAGTGATAACACCCTTTTGGGAAAGATTTGTCCCCCTAACACTTATCAGACTAAAATTTGTCATTTTATATCGTCAAGTGTACGTAATTTTGTCACACTATGCTTTAAAAAATCACAAACATCAGTTTACCTAAAACTAATACCGACTTGACAGGCACAAAACCAATTTCAGAAAAACCTAACTACATGTTGTGTACTTTAATAAAAAAGGGTATTTCATAAAATTCAAATATTTAGAGAAAATAACATGAGTAAAGACTGGAATCTAAAACCCATAATCTCATTTTCCTAAACTAAATTACTTGATTTTTATCAAAATGCTGGTGTTTTAAGCTCCGTTTGACCTTCTGTACCACATAGTCAAGTCTCGTCAGGACACGTGTGAGGACTGAACTGTCAGGAAGGTCAGAGGAACGCAGAGAAAGGACATCTGTAAAAACAGTGTCTGCCTTGTTTTTAAAGCTAGAAAATACATTTGAAAAGCATACAATGGGAACGTAGCAAATTTTTTTTCACTTAAAATTATTTTTAAAAATTATTCTTTGCAATATAAATATTAAAGAAAAAGGGACAGTGCTCTCTGGCTATTAATATTTACTTTTTCTAAGAGAAGTCACATATTTAAATTCTATAAAAGTCTTGGAATACAAATCTCTTTTCTTCCTTTAATTTTAGACTGATTGTGACATCTGCACACCAAGAATAACTAAATAAATATTTATTCTCTTATTTGATTGCCCTACTAGCCTGCTTTTCAATTTGTCAAATGCTTTCTAGTATCCTTACCTTTGAAAACTATAAAAATTTACATCTTCTATCTGCACTGGATATTATTGCAAGTGCAGAAAGAACTTTATTCAGATAGAAAACGAACTATATTCCCAGATTTTTAAAGCCCCATTAAGTCCAACCCCACAGACTTACTATCTAGATGGAAAGAGAGGAAACCTATCATTGCAGAGAAACTCTTCTATAAAACATTGTCAGGGCAAGATTTCTGTATCTGTCTTTTATAGCAATAAGTCAGTGTTCACAGCCCCTTAAATATGGTGACAGGCCACCGTTAGCGGCCTTGGAAATAAGCATCAGGGATTTTATTTGCCACTCAGGAAAGGTCCACTTACCAAGTCCATGCGAACTATACACAGAGGAACAACTAAAAAGATTAAGGGGTCACCGGGGAGGCATATTTCTTGAAGACAGAATAAAAGAATTAGGACTCTTGTCTAGAGAGACAAAGTCTAATTAGTAACATAACTGATATCTATAAAAATCACCGCAAAAAAATCTATATAGAAAGGTGGGACAAGCAAAGATTTCTTAAGTAAATAGGATGTTAAAATTGATGGGGGCAGTAAGTCTTGAGGTAGAAGTCTAAGGAAAACAGGTTTAAAAAATTTAAATATTAATACAGCGGCTAGCAACCTTTAGCTTTGACAACTCATTATTCAAAGAGGTGATAACAATATGAAAACAGATCAGGTAAATTAGTGTATGGCAGATTCACATAGCTGTCAAAGAAGGACGTAATGTAGGATTCAGACGGTCGTCAGGCTTTGCTCTTCCCTCTCCCATCATCTTATACAATGTGGTAGATTAGAATCTCGAAAGCGCGTCTTTCGTCTCCGGGGATGCCTTTCCCCATCTCCAGAATGCTGTGGCTTCACAGAGTAGGCAAAATAAAACCTCAAGTTCGCTTGTTTCACCTGGACCTCATCATCGGCCATCACCACCTCCTTTATGTCCCCTGTAATCCAGCCAAACCCAACCACAGCCATTCCCTTAATTGCACCCTAGGTTTCCCATCTATTTCCTTGTTTTTGCTCTTTTATTCACTCAGAGGCCTTCCCCTTCACTGCCATAGATCAAAACCTTCATCAATCTGTGAGGCCCAACTCAAATGCCAACTTGTCTTTCAAACTCTCTCTGATCTTTAACTTAAACTTCCTGAGTATCTTATTTATCTCATGACAGTTATTTATACGTATATGTTCCTTTTGTTCCACTGTGTATTCCTTTTCCTAGATACCTTCTGCACTGGACCTTGTCTTTGAGTCTCCTCTAGTAGCTAGTGGGTGTTCAATAAACTCTTAGTAAATGAATGTTTTTCTCCTAGTGTTAAAGTTTTGTGAATAATTATTTTCTTTTCTACAGTCATAAATCAAGAGTTAAAGGTTATCTGAGATTAAAAATGACTTATTTACCTAAAACCAGTGGCTCAGAAGAAGATAACGAAGAACAGGTTGAGGAATTAGAGGTGAGATTTTGTAAATATTTGGTTAAACTAAAAATGAAATACCTAATTCCTTACTTTAGTATTCTGTGAAGAAAAAATAACTTTATACAATGTGTGATATAAATTATTTACCTGGATATTTATTTATTTTACCCCACCATGTATTAAACATTTCTTTCTTCTAAGGGTATTTCTATAGAATGAATGGCCATTATCAATGGAATTCTAAAAGGTTAGAGAATAGAGAATACAGTGTTATAAATGAAAGCATTTGTCATAATCAAGTCATTAACTGTTTCTAGTTTTTTGGTTTTCTAAACCATGTCATGTTCTACTTTATTATAAAACCCACATAACTTTGTAAGTTAAATACATGGAAATTTGAGGAAACTCAACTAATTAGGAACTTTTTAATGAAATGTAATTTCCTTTCCTATTATGGTTGGGGAGGAAAGAAGGGGAATGAAAAAGAGAGGAGCGAATTCAAGTGATCTACTAGGCCACATTTATTTGGGGTAAATAGAATTTAACAACTTTCATGGATGACAGAATAAGAGGAAGTCCAAGTCAAGTATTTGGCCAGAACTACTTACACCTTAGGTGCGTGAAGAAGAAGCCGGCCCAGCCGATGTGGCTCAGTGGTTGACTGTCCACCCATGAACCAGGAGGTCACCATTCGATTCTCGGTCAGGGCACATGCCTGGGTTCGGGCTCGATCCCCAATTGGGGGCGTGCAGGAGGCAGCTGACGAATGATTCTCTCTCATTGATTTTTCTATCTCTCTCTCCCTCTCCCTTCCTCTCTTTGAAGTCAATAAAAAAATATTTTTTTAAAAAAGAAGAAGAGGCCGAGAGTGTGTATTTGGAATAGAATTGGTCTGGGAATTGGAGAGTGGAATCCTAGTTGCAAGGTCTGCTATGAGCCAGCCAGTGATTCTGTGAGTCCCTGAACTTCTCTGAACCTCAGGCTCTTTATTTGCAGAGTGACAGGGTGGGGTCAGATGAGCTCTAGGGGTTCTTCCAGCAGAAATTTTTATGATTTGAATAAAGGACAAAAAACACCTGTCCACTGAGGTTCCCATTGCAGGAACATTATCATCAAAAGATGGCACATAGTGTATTGGCACCAACTTGCTTGGGAGGGTGTGTGTGTGTGGGTGTGTATGTATGGTGTGTGTGTGTGTGTGTGTGTGTGTGTGTGTGTGAGGCATACCTCCCTCAACAGCCATGCCTCTTTGCTTGAGGGTCTGATTAGATCTTCAAAAGAACTATAAAGGCCGAAACCAGTTTGGCTCAGTGGATAGAGCGTCGGCCTGCGGACTGAAGGTCCCAGGTTCGATTCTGGTCAAGGGCATGTACCTGGGTTGCGGGCACATCCCCAGTGGGAAATGTGCAGGAGGCAGCTGATCGATGTTTCTCTCTCATCGATGTTTCTAACTCTCTCTCTCCCTTCCTCTCTGTGAAAGATCAATAAAATATATAAAAAAAAAAGAACTATAAAGCTGAGGAACCTCCCCAAAGACTGGGCTCTACCTCACAAACCCACATACCTTGAGAAGGGAAAGAAAGCTCGAGAATAAGCAGTGCTTTTGCTATAGAACTTTCAGGGAATTTTTTATATACACAAATGGGGAATCTGAAATAATGGGAAGAACTTTTTGTCTTTGAGTCATCATATATAATAAAACCCTAATATGCAAATTGACCAAACGACGGAACGACCGGTTGCTATGACGTGCATTGACCACCAGGGGGAAGACGCTCAATGTGGGAGCTGCCCCCTGGTGGTCAGTGTGCTACCACAGAGGGTGCACCACTCAGCCAGAAGCCGGGCTCACGGCGGCAAGTGCAGCAGCAGTGGCGGTAGCCTCTCCCGCCTCCACTACAGGAGGGTGGTAGGGAGGGAGGGGTCCTGGACTGCGAGAGCCCGGGACTGTGAGAGGGATGTCTGACTGCCTGCTTAGGCCCGACCCCTGGGGCCTAAGCTGGCAGGCGGACATCCCCGGAGGGTTCCTGGACTGTGAAAGGGCACAGGCCAGGCTGAGGGATTCCCCCCAGTGCACGATTTTTGTGCACCAGGCCTCTAGTAGAATATCATTAGCCCTTTGTTTGACTGTCAAAGAACTTGGTGTCCTTTCTTATGTCTATAATCACTTATTTGATTACCTTTTTATCTTTTTAGTTTTCCTCTGATTTATCATATAATAATCACTTAAAAGTTTAAAGATATTTATTACATCAAAGTTTCTGACATTTTGGTACACAGGGTATTTTGCATAATGAAATTCTGTTTGAAATGAAGGCTGTCTGCTGTAAAGAACGAAAATTCTTTATTTAGTAACTTTTAAAAAAATTAACAGCATTTTATTATTTAGTAACCTGCTCCAAGTCCTGCCCACATGCACATATCACAGGTACCTTATTCACAGTTGAGTTTCTGTGGGCAGAGCTGCTTCGCTTCATTTGTGGTCTCCTGTCTCAATGTTTGAATTCCCTCAGAATGCACCTTATAATTTCAGTAGATGTAAGCGTGTAGGAGTTTATTTATGAAAGGCCCCAGGAATTCAAACACATGAATCTGTGCTTATTTATGTTCTGTGTAGCTAATGACCAGAGAAGTCTTGCCTTTGACATCTAGTTTGTGACTGAATATACACAATTCTACTATTTAAAGAAAACAATGGCCATCTTCATAAGAGGCTACTCTAAGGCAGCTAGTCTTCCTTAGTAAGATGAAGTCTGGCTATAAAGATATTATGTAGCATTTTCTTTTTGTACCCCTTGCAACTGTTGATTTAGGGTGTACGTATTTCACAAGATTAACATACAGTGTTGGTTGTAGCTCTGAATGCTTTGTTTCTGGCCTTTGACTCCATTCAATTGTGGGCAGTTGCATCTTTAGCTTTGAGGTTAGTAATTAAATAACATTCGTTGATACTTAGAAAATTATTCTGTGAGGAACATTAGCTGATACATGTTTAATAGGAAGGCATTAGGTAAAAAAAATTAGAGCTCAATCTTTCTAAACAATGTTAAAATGTACAACTGTACTTTTTCAAACTTGAAATAGGCTTTTTACAAAGGGTTCTTAAGTTAGTTTTTCCTTTTCCTTGGATTTGTTTAGATAGCATAATCCAATAAGCAGACCTTTAAGAGAGAAATCCTTAAGAAGATTTTAACTATTTTCTGATACCATATTCCTAGCTCTGACTAGTTTTACAGTTCTTTAAAGCAGTAACAAGGACCATTTTATTAATAATTGTCATTAATCTGCAGAAAAATAATCAGTGACCATATTAAACAAAATACTTGTTAGTCTTTTTTTTTTAGAGTAAAATATAAATTCAACTCACATACTTTGGAAATTGAAACTGGAGGAATAAAATTTAATATATACAAGGCTAAATTTTAGGTTTGTTGATCCTATATTATGATTATTTCAATGAATGGAGAAAGATAAAAGGAAGGTAAACTTAGATGGAGAGAAAAAGTAAGAGGATAGAGGGGAGGAACAGAATGGAGTTTGGGCATTAAAAAATAATAAAGCGATGCCAGTTCCCATAAAAGAGGTAAAAAGGAAAACAACAAAGAGGAAGAAAGAAAGTGAGTTCCCATCCACATTCCTTCTCCCAGAATAATTCTTTCAGCCTTCCTCTCCCTCTGCTTCTCAGGCTTTCACAGTCCCCTCCAAGCTGACCAGAAGAGCCCAGCATTGCTGTAGAAACCCTGCTGCCAGAAAAGACTCCTTTCCTCCCCAGCTCTTCTCCCTGATCCCTCAATTTTAGATCCAGTTTTCAATATGGAAGAATTCTCTTCCGTCTTCTCAGCCATCAATTGGTTGACGCACAACAGTCCTTTAGTGTGGGATCCCCAGTGCCTAGGGGAAAAAAGTCTGTATATATTAAAGAAATTATTTTTTGTCTGTTATCATAGTACCAAATGTTGGCCAGTTTGTCGTTTTTTTATTTCTTTATTTTTAAATTTTTTATAATGTCATTTCTGGAAATTTTTAAACATTGATTTGTTGTTGCAATGATTTATATATTCATTGGTTGATTCTTGTATGTGCCCTGACCAAGGATCAAACCCCTAAGTTTGATGTATGGGGACAACACTTTAACCAACTGAGCTACCTGGCCAGGGCTTTTGGGCTGCTTCCTGACTTGACCAAATGCTTTTCCTTGGTCCAGAGGAGAAAGAGAAAAGTCAGATGACTTTTCAATCACTAGAGAGTTCATTATCACAATTATTTCTAAATAATTTGCACTTCCCTTTCTTGCCTCTATATATTTCACCTTCACTTAATAATATTTTTTTCAGGTATCAGAGAGATACTGATTTCCACCCTATACAAGGTCTATTATATAGTTTTAAAATGTTTTCAAAACATTTTTAAAGTTTCAAGCAAAATGTAAATGTTATTTTGAAAAAAATATGTCTTCATTATCATAAAAATCCATATGATGATCTTAAAAGTTGACTGTGTGCTTATTCTTTGTTCAATTTCTGGACTTGGATATGCTAAATTACGTTTTAAATATCCCCTGGCATAATTTATAAGGTCAAAAAAATCAAACTTAAGCTTAATTGTTAACTCTCTGTTTTCAGCCTGGCTGGGTTGTTTTGGACCAACCAGATGCTGCTTGCCATTTGCAGCAGCAACAAGAACCTTCTCCTCTACCTCCAGGCTGGGAAGAGAGACAGGATATTCTTGGAAGGACCTACTACGTAAACCATGAATCTAGAAGAACGCAGTGGAAAAGACCAACCCCTCAGTATGTGCTGATGGCTTTCATGTTTGTAATCTGAATACATTGTGACCATTACTTTTCTTTTTGAAGTCATGTTTCTAATGCATTTGTAATAGAATAGGGATCCATAAACTGCACTAAGATATTTATGGTCCAGGGCTTAAAAAATGCTATCTTTTTTGCATGTTTTTAAAAATAATTTGGTAATATTCAAAATTATTTGAGTCACAAATACCACCCTTCTAATTGCTTCTATATTTTAATAATAAATTGTTAACTGTGCTTGTTTTTAATATTATGTAGCCACAAAGGATACATTTTTCTCTTTAGAATTATTTAGAAAATCTTAGAAATTTTTTACTAAAATATTATAAAATCTTAAATTCTATAGCACACTTTAAAAAATACAAATTATTTTTTAAATATAAAGGATTCAATTACAAGGATCTTTTGTTAAGCACCCATTTGCCAATCTGGTCAATGTGTGCATAATTTCTACCATACACCAGATCAAGGACAGAATGACCTTCAAGAATGATCTTCATTCTAATACTAGAGGTCCTATGCATGAAATTCATGCAAGGGGCTCAGCCCTCGCAGCTGTGGTGGCTTGCCTCAGCCCTTGCAGCCCCGGCTTTGTCCTGAAGGTCATCTGGAATGTCGTCCGGAAGGTTGTTCGGCTGTCCAGTTTAATTAGCATATTACACTTTTATTATTATAGACTAGTGGCCCAGTGCACGAAATTCATGCACGGATGGTGGTGTCCCTCAGCCCGGCCTGAACCCTCTCCAATCTGGGACACCCCTCTCACAATCCGGGTCCGCTGGCTCCTAACCGCTCACCTGTCTGCCTGCCTGATCGCCTCTAACCACTCTGCCTGCCAGCCTGCTTGCCCCCAACTGCCCCCCACCGGCCTTCTCACCCCCAACTGCCCCATCTTGCTGGCCTGATTGCCCCCAACTGCCCCCCCGCCAGCCTGCTCACCCCCAACTGGCCGCCCCCTACCGGCCTGCTCACCCCCAACTTCCCCCACCGCCAGCCTGATCACCCCCAATTGCCCTCCCTTCCTGGCCTGATCGCCCTTAACCACCTCTGCCTTGGCCCTGCCACTATGGCTTTGTCTGGGCAATGGCCATGGAGCCGGCTGGGGCAACCAAAGAAGCCAAGCCTCCACCTCCTGCCCACTCTCCAGCTGGCTTGGCTTCCTTGGTCGCTGGGGTGACCAAGAAAACCAAGCCTCCCGCCTGCTCCGGCCAGCTCCATGGCTCCCGCCAGTGCCGCCATCTTTGTCACATCAATTTGCATATTCCCTCCTTATTGGCTGTGGGTGCCGCTATCTTTATCGCAAAGTGATGGTTAATTTGCATATTACTCTTTTATTAGATAGGATACATCTCCTCAGTGACATTTTTCTCATATTCTCATTAGACTATATATTTATAAATAAATTCTCCTATTATTCATATTTATTATCAACTATCCTTCTATTCCTCATAGCCTTCTGAAGTCTTTCTTTAGTTTTCTGCTTTCTTTTTTTTTTAATATATTTTATTGATTTTTTACAGAGAGGAAGGGAGAGTAATAGAGAGTTAGAAACATCGATGAGAGAGAAACATCGATCAGCTGCCTCCTACACACCCCCACTGGGAATGTGCCCGCAACCCAGGTACATGCCCTTGACCGAAATCGAACCTGGGACCTTTCAGTCCGCAGGCCAACGCTCTATCCACTGAGCCAAACCGGTTAGGGCTAGTTTTCTGCTTTCTGACACATGTAAATTTTTTTTATTTTCCATGAACCTTCTGATTTTTTGCCTGTTATAGCCCAGGCACTTTCATAGGAATTTACGTTCTCAGATCCTCCCAAAGCAAATGAGTGATCATGAAACAGAGGCATCGATCTCTATAAAATGACATACAGATTACAAAACTGAAGACACTGTAAAATTCTGCAAAATTGTCATATTGCCTACTCCAGGGGTGGGCACACTTTTTGACTCAAGGGCCACAATGGGTTCTCAAACTGGACCGGAGGGCCGGAACCAAAGCACGGATGGAGTGTTTGTGTGAACTAATATAAATTCAAAGTAAACGTCATTACATAAAAGGGTACGGTCTTTTTTTTCAATAGTTTTATTCATTTCAAACGGGCCGGATGCGGCCCGCGGGCCGTCGTTTGCCCACGGCTGGCCTACTCAGTATTACAGCCAGCCCAACTTGAGCAGAATCACATTTCTTTCTCTATGGTTGATATCATTTTCAGCTAGCCAAAATTATTTAGGGGTAGAGGGGGAACCTGTCAAAATTATGTGTTCTCCAACAACAGTACAGTAAGAACTGGTGTTCTGACTATCCAGGGCTTATATAGCATTAAACAAATTAACAATACTTTGTTATTAAATATTTGTAAAAAAAAATCTTGATCTGATGGTCTAGATAAAATAAGTGAATAAAATAATAGAATAATATGATTAACAAATGACTGGGGCAATTTAGGAAAGGTACAATAGAAAAGACCTACCCCTCAGTATGGTACCCCCATGCTTTTCTTAAACCCAGGCATACCGTTATTATTAGACCAGGACCATTACTATACTAGGATACCAGTTAATAATGTGGATTTTTTTCAATAGATGGAGTTACACATATGTTGATATATATGTAATTTGATATGTATGCTATTTTGTTGTATTGACAACAAGCGTCAAAACTTCATATGTCAAATTTTCTGAAGGTGTTAATATCCTAGATATTTTTACGCTTAAAAATGTAGAATTTTGTGCCAAAAAAAGAGCATTTGTGGGAAGTTTTAATTCATTATTTTGAAGAAAAAGTTATTGTATACTTCGGGAAGCTTATGGTGAACATGCTACATCTCAAGATACTTGTGAACACTGGTTGAAATGCTTTAAAAGTGATGATTTCGATGTGAAAGACAAAGAACATCCAGGTCAACCGAAAAAGTTTGAAGACCAACAATTACAAGCATTATTGGATGAAGATGCATGTCAAACTCAAAAACAACTTGCAAAAAGATTAAACGTTGCTCAGCAAACAGTTTCCGATTATTTACAAACAATGGGAAAGATTTTAAAGGAGGGAAAATGGGTGCCACATCAGCTGAACGAAAGACAAATGGAAAACCGAAAAGTCATCAGTAAAATGTTGCTTCAATGGCACGAAGAAATCATTGAATTGTGACTGGCGATGAAAAGTGGATTTATTTTGAGAATTCCCAAATGCACAAAACATGGGTTGATCCAGGTCAACCATCAACATCAACTGCAAGGCCAAATTGCTTCGGAAAGAAGACAATGCTCTGTGTTTGGTGGGATCAGGAAGGTATGGTGTATTATTAGCTTCTAAAACCAGGTGAAATCGTTAAAACTGATCACTACTGACAACAAATAATCAATTTGAACCACGCTTTGATCGTGAAACGACCAGAATGTTCCAGAAGACACGGCAAAGTAATTTTGCTTCATGATAAAGCACCATCACACACTTCAAAACCAGTTAAAGAGACACATTAAAAGATCTTGCCTGGGAAGTATTAACCCACCCGCTGTATATTCACCAGACCTTGCTCCTTCAGATTACCACTTGTTCTGATCAATGGCACACGCACTTTCTGAGCAGCACTTCAAAATATGTGAAAAAGTGGAAAATTGGGTCTCTGAATGGTTTACCTCAAAACAAGAAAAGTTCTATTGGGATGGTATCCACAAATTACATAAATATGGGGGAAATGTGTAGCTAGCAATGGACATTACTTTGAATAAAGCGCTTTTGATGTTTCTCTTGAAATTATCATGTTTTCTTTTATTACAAAATCTGCATTATTAACTGGTACACCTAGTATATGATCAAAAATAGATAACCATTTCATTGCAATATATTACATTTTTTAACCTAACCTGTCTTTTATTCTTCTCTCTATATTCATGCATGGGGAACTCTACTCTTGGCTTAAGATCAATTTTAGAAAATGTTGCCATATGATTCATGAAGACGTATATGCAACTCTTTAAGCTTCTCTTTTATGAACTTTCAAGAGCTACTTTAGATTATACTCTTGTAATAACATGGCAAAATAATATAATGAAGTTATTTGTGAAATTCTCAGGTAGTCATTCATTCAACAAATGTTTGTCAGACATATCACGTACACACTTTCACAAAAACTTTAACCCCATAAGGTACCAGTGTGCCCACAACTTAATCTACGCATGTTGAAAAGAATAAATTCTGATGTAACACAAGTGTTTTTTAAATGATCACAGAATATTTGGCTATAATTTAACTCTCTTCAGCCATGGGTGATAGCTTTTCTATTTCTAATACAGGGACAACCTAACAGATGCTGAGAATGGTAACATTCAACTGCAAGCACAACGTGCATTTACCACCAGGCGGCAGATATCTGAGGAAACAGAAAGTGTTGACAACCGAGAGTCATCCGAGGTAGAAATAACGTTCTTTTTCTCGTAGATAGACACATCTTATAGCAACAGATTAAAGTATGTGTGGCTTAAGCTTATTCTGTTCATTTTAGAATTGGGAAATTATAAGAGAAGACGAAGGCATCTTGTATAGCGATCGGGCCTTCTCATCACCTCCACCATCAAGCAGCTCGGATGTTCAGACGCACCTTGCAGAAGAGTTGAATGCCTTACTTACTGTTAGTGGAAATTCAGCCACTGGCCAGCCAGTGTCCAGCTCAGTAAGATGCTCTTAGATTTTGTTGTAGCGTCAGGATTTTATATTATACATATTTGTCCATTCAGTATCTAACTTTTACATAACATTTTGTCTTTTCCCAGTTTTATTGAGATGTAATTGACATATAACAGTATGTCAGTTCAACATGTACAGCATAATTATTTGATATATGTATATATTGCAAAATGATCAGCATAGTAATTTAGTTAACCTTCATCACCTCACATGTTTACGAACATTTTTTTCTTGTGATAACAACTTTGTCTAAATGGCATGCAGCAATGTGTTAGGGACTGTGGGACTTTACAGTGTGATCATTTTTCCAAATAGTCCCACTAATGGTGTGGAACAGACTCTTGAATAATCTAAATGGTCATTGGAGTCCACATGTTCATTATGTCAGTGCTCTTCAGCCAGAGACTGCCATGAACACACCTGTAATTGAACAAGTTGGGTTTATTACTCATTTCAGCAAACAAGAGCACACTCCATGAGTGTCTCGGTGAGATGTGTTGGAAAAGACTTAATGGATTTAGGCTCATGTTAGGCAATTTGGGGGAGGGTGTAGGAAAGCAGGATTTTGCTTGTGCCTTGGATTCTGTCAGGAAGCAGGGGTAACTCTGTCATAGGGTCTCTCAGATTTTATCTATAGCCAGGCAAAAGCTATAATTAGTCAAGAGGCAGCAGTCATTCACATTTGCCAGGATAGGGAGATATTTGGTATTTTGGGCTTGAAAATGTTCACATTTTGTCCGTGTCCAGGTGTAATTACAGATTGGTCTTGATTTTATCTCCACCCTACCGATGAGTGTCCGGCCAGGTCCTGCTTTCTCCTCCTCAGTTATGCCACAGATGTTTCCAACGCACATGTGTGAATAAGTGCTGATGTACTTAGACTAAACAAGGAGATAGATGGCACTCTCACTTCAGCAACTGCTATAGAAATTGCTGTGTGTAGGGTCCAGAAGCAAAGATTCCAACATGCACTGCCATAATGCGATCTTTATGGCTAGCTCTCTCATCTGTATCATCAAGGGAGTTCTTTCAGTGAAAGACAAAGATCATTCTCTGAGGATGCTATGGTCATTTCTAGTTGGAGTTCCCTGCTTTTCATTCAATTAGTAAATATTTATTGAGGGCCGACAATAAGCAAGGCACAATATGCTCAAGTATTATTGAAATAGAGCCATACCCATATGTTTAAGTGGTGCCTATGGCTGCTTTTACACTACATTGATAGAGTTGAGTAGTTATAATAGAGACAAAAAGATAACAGAAGTTTGCTGATTTCTGTTTCAGCACTTTCCTCAGAAAACTTCAATGTAGACAGTTCTCTGTGAATAGTTATAATAGAGCCTGCTGCTCTCTTTCCCTCCTTTCTGCCACATGTCTAGTCTGTCTTCCATTTTCTTTTCTTTTTTGTCAGGGGTGTGGGAAAGGTCAGTCAAAGACTTAAAGAATAAGCTATTTTGATTTACTGGCGATAAATCACACAAGATTCTATTCCATTTTCTCCTGTTATTTTTTATTATTATTTTAAAAGTAATATATGGTATCCATACAATGAAATACTATGCAGACACTGAAAAGAATGAGATGGCTTTGAATGTATGTATTGTGTGGAACAATCTCTAAGCTATTATTCAGTGCAAACCAGCAAGGTACAGAACAGTGTGCTTGATGTACTATGCTTTATGTAAATTACTTTATTGACAGAGAATAAATATGTGTATGAGATTTCTTGAAGACTAAAAAGGAAACTGGTAACATTGCTCAGCTCTGAAGGGAGGAACAAGTCAGCAGGACATGTGTCTTTGGTACCTTTTGAGTTTTACAGCATACGTACGCATGTGTTGCTTATTCAGAAAAACAATTCTTTTAAAAGTGTTGCATGGTCATGGTGAACAATTAAAACAGTAATGAGGTATATAAAACAAAAGTTAAATCTTCCATATTACCTCTAACACATGCTTCCTCAATTGCTATTAATGGTTTGGCATATACCATTATTGTCCTGAACATTTTCTCTATATTTATAAACATGAGTGAGCACACATATATTTCTGTATAATTTTTTTTAACCTGAGATCATCTCATACACACTTTTTGGTAACTTAGTTTTTTCACTTGCTATATCATAGACCATGGGACCATTTCAGTAAATATAAACTTATTCCTCTCAAAACCAACAACAAAAATTATCAAACTCTGCCATATGTAATGTGCAAATAAACCTTAAGGTATCATACCATCTCCTGTTGATAGATGTTAGATTGTTTATAGTCCTTTGTTATTATAAACAATGGTACAGTGGCTATTCTGAGTTAATTTATACGTGTATTATAAATTTTGACGTCATTAAATAACAAAACTAAGATATTTTAGATAGTGACAACAACATGCGAATGGAAACCCAAGGAAAGAGAGTATATGGGATTTCCGGGAAACAGGCAGTCTTGTTTGTGAGGTGGGAGGTTCTGGAGCCAAAGAGAAGAGCCAGGTCAGGAAGCTCACTCAGCACTGTGTTCTGGGCTGTGGATTTTATCCTAGTGAGGGTATAAATCACTGCAGGTCTCCAAGCTAGAGAACCAGGGTGCTGGCTCACGCTATGCAGCGGTCGCTGGCTGCAGCACGCCCTATGGGATGTAGATTCAAGGAAATCAGACTTGACGTCAGGATCGTGAAATCTATTAGGATGTTGCTGCAGTAATAACCAAGGTGACAAATGAGGAACACTTAACATTTTAAAACCAACAAACTTGAGCTAAAGTGGAGAGGGAGTGTATTTGTGAGCTAGTCAAGAAACAGAATGAACAGGATCTGGTGACTGACCGGGCTGTGAGGGACAGGAGTGGAGGAGTTTGGGGTCTGACTGACATCTGACTTGGGCAGCTGCTGGCCTCATGTACTGCCCTCTGAAGTGAGGTGAGGGTTTGAGTGGCTGTGAACAGGGAAAAACCGAATCCACTTTGGGGCACAGTGAAGGGTGTCTGACATTCAAGGGAACGTGACCAGGAGGCAGTCTAGAGTGGGGGAGAGGTGTCTAGAAGCTGAAGGCATTAGCACGTGGGTGGTGCTGAGAGCCCTGGGTGCTGTCACCCAGTCTCCACATCGCTTCCTAGCCAGTGTTCTTTCTTCTACCCCCTCGTACCACCCCCATGATGTTATCAGCCTATCAAAGACAAATCCAAGATCTAAAATTATTACCATTCTTCTTTTTATAAGAATCATTCCAGCAGAAGAGGCAGCTTACAAGCCTACACTTTTGAGGAACAGCCTGCACTTCCTGTGGTGAGTTTCATCCTCTGCCCCCCTACCCCTCCCCCCGTCATCCATGAATATTAAAACTCAGCAACCTTTTCTTCTTCTTCTTCTTTTTTTTTTTTTTTTAACACTGAGTATGATCTTTGACTGCCTAGCACAGCGGTTCTCAACCTGTGGGTCGCGACCCCTTTGGGGGTCAAACGACCCTTTCACAGGGGTCGCCTAAGACCATTGGAAAACACATATATAATTATATATTGTTTTTGTGATTAATCACTATGCTTTAATTATGTTCAATTTGTAACAATGAAAATATACCCTGCATATCAGATATTTACATTACAATTCATAACAGTAGCAACATTACAGTTATGAAGTAGCAACGAAATAATTTTATGGTTGGGGGTCACCACAACATGAGGAACTGTATTAAAGGGTCTCAGCATTAGGAAGGTTGAGAACCACTGGCCTTGCGGAATTCTGATCCAGCCCAGGATCTAGGCTCTGGGATAGGAGGTGCAGGGGAGGGAAATCGAGTAGGTAGTTTCTTTAAGAACGAAACTGAAGAACTGCCTCCCGCATAGTAAGAAAGCCCATCTCTGACTGTGGGTGACATCGGCTTGTCTGAAGGGCTGTCCTGGCTGGAGGGGGTCTGCCGCAGGGAGCACATGGTTCAGGATGATGGTGTCCAGCTGCCTTGGCTCTGTACATGGCCCGTGGCATATAGCAGCCATTCTGCCCCACACATGAAGTGTCATGTCAGGACAAAGCACATATTCTGCTGCTTTGGGGTAAATGCTATGAAGCTATCAGTTTAACTCATCTGGTTTACTGTGTCATTGAAAGCTGTTCTCTTGTTTATTTTCTGTCTGGAAGATCTATCCATTGATATCAATGGGGTGTTAAAGTCCCCTCTTACTGTTGATTTTTCTCTTTATGTCCATCAGTATTTGCTTTATATATTTAGGTGATACTATGTTGGGCACATAAATGTTTTCAAGGGTTATATTCTCTTGTTGGATTGAGTCCTTTCTTATTATGCAATGTCCTTCTTTGTCTGTTATTATAGCCTTTATTTTAAAGTCTATTTTGTCTGATAGAAATATTGCTACCCCAGCTCTCTTTTTGTTTCCATTTGCTTGAAATATCTTTTTCTATCCCTTTATTTTCAATCTCTGTGTATCTTTCTACCTGAAGTGAGTCTCATTTTTTTAATAGATATTTTTATCAATTTCAGAGAGGAAGGGAGAAGGAGAGAGAGAAACATCAATGATGAGAGAGAATCACCAATTGGCTGCCTCCTGTACGCCCCCCACTGGGGATTGAGCCTGCAACCCACGCATGTGCCCTGACCAGGAATCAAACCACAACCTCCTAGTTCATAGGTTGATGCTCAACCACTGAGCCACACCAGCCAGGTGAAAGTGAGTCTCTTGCAGATAGCATATATATGGGTCTTGTTGTTGTTGTTTTTTAAAATAAATATGTTTTTAATGATTTTAGAGAGGAAGAAAGAGGAAGAAAGAGATAGAAACATCAATGATGAGAGAGAATCATTGATTCGTTGCCACCTGCATGCCCCCTACTGGGGATTGAGCCCGCAACTGGGGCATGTGCCCTTGACCAGAATCAAACCTGGAATCTTTCAGTACTCAGGCCGCAGCTCAATCTGCTGAGCCAAACCAGCTAGAGCTGGTCTTGTTTTCTTAATCATTCAGCTACCCTATATCTTTTGATTGGAGCATTTATGCCATTTACATTTAAAGTGATTATTGAAAGGGACTTAGTTATTGACATTTTATCATTCATATTTATGGGGGAGTGTCCTTCTTCTTCTTTAACATTTCTTGTAATAATGGTTTGATGGTGATGAACTCTTTTAGCTTGTTTTTTTTTTTTTTTTTTTTTTTTTTAAATCTGGGAAGCTCTTTAGTTCTCCTTGAATTTTAAATGATAGCCTCTGGGTAGAGTAGTCTTGGTTGTAGGTCCTTGTATATAACGATTTTGAGTATTTCATGCCAGTCCCTCTGACCTGCAAAGTTACTGTAGAGAAATAAGCTGACAGTCTTATGGGAGCTCCCTTGTAGGCAACTAATTGCTTTTCTCTTGTTGCTTTTAACATTCTCTCTTTGTTGTTAACCTTTTGCATTTTAATTATGATGTGTCTTGGTGTGGGCCTCTTTGGGTTCATCTTGTTTGGGGTTCTGTGCTTCCTGGACTTGTGTATCTTTTTCCTTCACCAGGGTTGGGAAGTTTTCTGTTATTATTTTTTCTAATAGGTTCCCGATCCCTTACTCTCTCTTCTCCTTTTGGGACCCCTATAATGTGGATGTTGTTATGCTTCATGTTGTCCCAAAGGTCCCTTAAACTATCCTCATTTTTAAAAATTATTTTTTTTATTTTTGTTGCTCTGGTTGAGTGTTTTTTCCTACCTTGCCTACCTTGATTCAGTTTTCTACTTCATTTAATCTTCTGTTGATTCCTTCTAGTGTATTCTTCATTACAGATATTGTGTCCTTCATTTCTGACTAGTTTCTCTGTCTTTTTTAATGCTTGCTCTCTGGTGAAGTTCTCACTAAGTTCCTTGAGCACCCTTATAACCATTTTATTGAACTCTGTATCTGATAGATTGCTTGCCCTTATGTCTTTTAGCTTCTTTTCTGAAGATTTATACTGTTTGTTTTTTTGTTTGTTTAGGGCATTTTCTTTGTCTCCCATTTGGCTGCCTTTCTGTGTATTAGATAGATCTGCTGTGTCTCCCAGTCTTAGTAGGGTGGCCTTATATGTAGTGTAAGTATCCTGAGCGACTCAGAGGCACAGACGCCCTGATCACCTGATGCTCCAGGCGCATACCTTGTGTAGGTTATGTATGCCTTCCTTTTGTAGATGAGCTTTGATTGCTGTTGGCATATCTATCAATGGGACTGACCCTCCACTGGCTGGTTATGAGGATTGGTCACAGTCCGTGTCTGAGCTGCTCCATGGGGCTGACCCCATGAAACAGAATTTTCCCCACAGGGTCTGGTGTTTTCTGGGACCTTCCTTTGGGTGTATCACTTTTGGAGCTAATCGGGTCATGCTCTATTGTGGTTTGAAGACTGCCACCATGTATGTTGGTTCTGGGGCCTATTGGAAGAGACTCTGGTGCAGGTCAATGTTATACGCTGCCTGTGACCAGCTCTGGGCTATATATATGTTAGGAGCTACAAAGCAATCCACAGTTGGTAGCTCCCTTGCTGGGCCTTGGTGAGGGTAGGAGGGGCCAAGCTTTGTACCAAGACCAGATGCCATAAGTACAAGGCCTGGGGCAGATCAGCAAAAGGCCCAAGCCACCCTGAGACCTGCCACTGCCTGCCAGCTGCCCGTTCTGCTCAGCCACTGAAAGAGCCTTGGGCAGTACTCTAGTTGCATGTGTTGGGTTCACAGGGAATCACCAGGTAAGGGCAAGTGGTGTTCACCAAATTAATACAGATTCAACTTGGCACCAGTTCTGGATCTAAAGCCATTCAGCAAAAGTCTCGGTATACCAAAGACCAGCTGCCACCTGCCTAGAGCCTGTGTACCTTTGCGGTGGGATGGGGTGTCAGGGAGTCATCAGGGTGGAGCCAGTAGAGTTCATCAGGTTAAAGCAGATTAAGAGGGAGGGATCAACACAGGACAGGTGGCACATGTCGAGCATGAAGGAAGACAGCCCTTACTCTGAAGTCACACAACTCAGTTTCTCTCTGTGCGTCTCTGGCACCCAGAATTCCTCAAGTGTTTTTTAAGAAAGACTGCAATGTGGGCCCCGGTTGATTGCCCCTGGCAGAACCTACAACTCTGACCAAGTTGAGTAGCTAGCGCAAGGCCTCTGGGAGCCGTCAGGGTGGGACTAGCATAGCTCACTAGGCTAATGCCCTGAGGGGGAAGTGCTTGACCCAGGAAAGACGGCATCTGTGTGCAGTGTGGGAGAGGGACTCAACACAGGGTCATTGGTGACTGTCCCTCCAGCCCTCTCTCCAAAACCACACAAGTCAGTTTCTCCCTGTATGACTCAGGTACCTTTTAGCCTACTATCCCTCTGCTGGAGCTCCGGGTGAGTGCCTGGGAACAAGAGTTTGTGTGCAAGCCCTTTAGGAGTTTGCCTCAGCTTCCAGCAGCCATCCATCTTCCTGGGTAGGAATCCCCATAGATTTTTCACAGCCAGATGTTATGTGGGCTCTTCTTCCCAGCACTTTTGTTCTGGGCTGGGGAGCTCAGCGTGGGATTGAGACCCCTGGCTCCCCGGATGGACCTCTACAGATGAGATATCCCTCCAGATTCTCAACCACTGCATGTGGATGCAGGGCCAGCCTTTTTTGCATCTCCACCCCTCCTACCAGTCTCATGTGGCTTCTTCTGTAAATCCTTAATTACAAGACGTCTATTCAGCTAGTCTTCAGATGGATATTCTGGTTATTCAGGTTGATTGTTCAGTAATTTACTTGTAATGTTTATGTGGTCATGGGAAGAGGTGAAGAAGGCACAGTTTCCATCCATTCTGCCATATTGGACCAGATTTTTCTACTGTCATGTTTTCTTAGTGTTAATACCCTCATCTTTATTGTCTACTGTTTTGTTTAAATGAACTGTTATATAATTTACTGTGTCCACTTCAAAGTATTATTTAAAACATGTTTCGTTTTAAAGAGAGCTAGCAGTGACAAAGGGATATGGTCTTTTTAAAAGCATTTTTTCTTAGTAATATTTAATTCTCTCATTATTCTTCATGTTAGCTTTTGCCTACTTCATCTGGATTACCACCAGGTTGGGAAGAAAAACAAGATGAAAGAGGAAGATCTTATTATGTAGATCACAATTCCAGAACCACTACGTGGACAAAGCCCACTGTACAGGTACCCTCAAATCTATCCCTTAACTTGTTTTCTTACATAAATGAAGCCATCATATTTCTATTACCTCACTTTGTGGTATATATTGGATGCTGCTGGCATGTTCTAGTTATTTTCTGACATTGGTGCTAAGTTTCTACTATTTCCTGTGGGTCTCTGATGTGCATGAATTACCACTTGTCATTACGTAAAACAAGTCCAGTTGGGAATAAGAGGACAAAGTAAATGATCTAGTCCATTGGGTAATTTTGTAATTTGAATGGTTAAGACCTTTATTTAGCTAAAAGATAATCTTAGTAATTTGTGTCTATTAAAGAAATTTGTGTTGATAACACATTGTCCTTGACAACAGTGAGTGCTTTTGTAAGTGTTTAGGGAAATATTTATTTTATCTTAATATCATTTCTCTTATTGAGAATAACATAACAGATACCTTTTTCTTTACACCCAGTATTTACCACCATTAACAAATTACTATATTCATTTATAGACTTTTTATTTTTTAAAATAAAATTTTACAGATAAGAGAACATTTCTTTTAGCCAAACACTTGGTCCCACTCCCCAGAGAGAACCACCTTTTTGAATTTGTTGTGTATTCTACCCTATTTTATATACTTACAAACAGAGTTAAACAATGCAAAATATTGTTTATGTCCATATGTTTCAAATTTTGCAAAGATGTTGTGTTGTATAATTCTGAATCTTTTTTTTTTTTTGCTCAACATTGTTTTAAAACCCCATCCTTTTTTTTTTTTTTAATAGCGATCCAGTGTATTTCTTTTAACTACTGCCTAATATTTCATCAGATGACTATATTCTAATTAGCCATTTCTGTAGTGGATATTTGCCGTTCAGTTTTGTCTATCCAGCATTGGAACCCACCTCTATATTTATAGAATTCCCCACCCCTGAGTCTTTGGGTGAGCAGAGACAACCTCCGGCAGTGGCACTGTGGCTTCTCTTGCAGCTAGGGCACAGCTTCCTTAGTCACGTGCAGCAGCAACAACTTTGTCAACCAGCATCTTACAGCTCAAGGATTAGCTGAGAAATGATAAATTATTTTTAAAAAACAACAACAAAGTTTAACAGAACACTTTATTTTAAAAATGAGTCTCCAATGTTTAGGCTTATTTATACGTGTATATTCTGCCTGCAGGTTGTTACCTATTTAACCACAGCTATTTGTGTAAACTCTATAAAACATTTTACCGTGATTTAATTAATGTGCTAGGCCACAGTGGAGACCAGTCAGCTGCCAGCGAGCCAGAGTTTTTCTGCAAGCCCTCAACCACAGGTCCCCACAAGTGATTCGGCGCAGCAGGTGACTCAGCCGGCTGAAATGGAGCAAGGGTTCCTTCCCAAAGGCTGGGAAGTCCGGCATGCACCAAACGGGAGGCCTTTCTTTATTGACCACAACACCAAAACCACCACCTGGGTAACTTCAATACTCTCCAATTTAAATTTATAACAACAATAGTAATCGCTTATATATAGTTCCTTGTAATCTTTTTAAGTGTACATTAATGTCACCTTCATTTTCTAGTATTCATTTAAAGATATGTTGAAATCATAGTAGTATTATGTCTATTCAAGATATGTTTATGACCACTTTTAGTATTTGGGGGTATTGTCCTGTAGATACATTTACTTCCTATATCCAATTTTAAACTCACTAGTCATAAATACATGGGAAGATACTTAGTAATATCTTCGTAGCTCCAAAGTACTTTTGAATCCATACCTCATTTAATATTTAAAAAATAACAACTTGTAAGGCTAAGTAGAATAAGTATTTTTATCTTAAGACAAGGGCTCAAAGTTATTTTTGCCATTGGTTCACCACTAATAGGAAAATTACTGAAAATTAGCAGCAAAATAAATAGGTTTGATTAATTAATTTATTTTAAAGACCAGTGTACCTAAAAAACCTAAAATAATTGAATAAATTATTTAATGAAATATTAAAATAATAATTCAAATAAATTGAAGTTCTCTTTTTCAACAATTTGGTTGATTTTAATAATCTATTTTAGCTTGCCACCTTACCTTTCAAAAATATTAATAAATCAACATGTTAACAGGTCCAAAAAAGCATGTTCAGGGCTTCAGAAACAAGTAGTCCAGTTCACTGTCCCACTCTTTCACCCAATTTTGTTTAGTCTTATGTAGCCCTAAGGCAGTGATGGCGAACCTTTTGAGCTCGGCGTGTCAGCATTTTGAAAAACCCTAACTTTGGATGCTGCTGGCATGTTCTAGTTATTTTCTGACATTGACTCTGGTGCTGTGTCACATATAGAAATTTTTTGATATTTGCAACCATAATAAAACAAAGATGTATATTTTTGATATTTATTTTATATATTTAAATGCCATTTAACAAAGAAAAATCAACCAAAAAAATGAGTTCGCGTGTCACCTCTGACACGCGTGTCATAGGTTCGCCATCACTGCCGTAAGGAATGGGGCAAAATACTCTGAACGGTTTCTGTGAGAGATGATGAGTTAACACAGATCCTACTCTGAAATCTGAGAAGTGAATACTCTAGCCTGAAAATGATACTAGATCTTACATGGAGAAACTATTATTTCTCAGATTAAGCAAATGAAATAAAAGAATGGTTTAAGCCTGGATGGCGTCAGCTTATCAGGAGGTCACGGTTTCAATTCCTGGTCCGGAACCATGTGTGGGTGGAGGCAGCTGATCAATGATTCTTTCATCATTGATGTTTCTATCTCTCTCTCCCTCTCCCTTCCTCTCTGAAATCAATAAAAATATATTTTTTAAAAGAGAATAATTTAAATATTTATTGGTATTAGAAAACATAGTATCAGATTGACTTTCATGATTTTAAAATTATACTGTTTTCTTCATTTATTCTACCAAAAAAGGAAGATCCAAGACTGAAAATTCCAGCTCATCTGAGAGGAAAGACATCACTAGATTCTTCCAATGACCTTGGACCTTTACCTGTAAGTTTATAGAGCTGCTCCCAATCTACTTGGCTGCATTAAACATTTTGTATTTGGGACTACATTAGTAGTTCTTTAACAGCTATAAGTAATATAATTAAAGTGTTGATGTCTTCTACTAAGGATGAAATATGCAAATTAAATTAATCATATAGCCAATGGTATTTTTCTACCCATACATCTAAAACCCTTTTTGTAAAATAATTGAAATACATTCTTCATTATAGCCAGGATGGGAAGAAAGAACCCACACAGATGGAAGAATCTTCTACATAAATCACAGTATGTGCAGTGTGGTTTTTCATTACATTATTTCATAATGTTGAATTTTGTGCATAAGAATGAAGAATATCTTTTTTCTCTCTCTCTTCAGATATAAAAAGAACCCAATGGGAAGATCCTCGGTTGCAGAATGTAGCAATAACTGGACCAGTAAGTCTCTTCGTATCAGTATGTCCTGCTGGGATTGTCCTCTCACCTATCTCTTTAAGGATGAATGGTTAAGTGCTTAACCCTTCAGGCATTGGGAGGAAAGCATATTTGCCTTTCTCTCCTCTGTCACCACTCCGACTCTAGGTCTCAGATATTTCAAAAAAGCATATAAGATTATATCCTTCTCCTGCACAATAGCTTTGGGAGAATAGTAAGCCAGACAGTCAAAATGCTAAGGCAGTGGGCCGCTGTGCTCAGGCTCATACTTGCCACTGTCTGAAAAAGAATGTCAGGCCACAGCAGAGCTGAGAGGAGTCTAGAGTGTACAGGTGAGGAAGTAGATAGGGCCCTATCCACTCTGGGGCTGCATCTTGAACTTTTTGGTAGAAATTATTATAGATATAAGAGATATAGATATATAGATATAGATAGATATAGATATAGATATATGACACACTCATATTTAAATATTGCCATGTAAGATTTTTATACTACTCTTGAGTCGGGTAAATAATAGGAAAATTATTATTCTCTTTTATATAGTAAATTTTCCATTTTTTAGTTATTCAGATTTTAATTGTTTTTAATTCACAAAAATAAGTAAAATTAAAGATACAGTTTTTTTAGATTATTTTTTATTCTCCATGTTTGGTCGTTTAAAATAATGGATAAAAAAGGCAACTCCACAACGTTCAAGGAAAAAGTACATTTTTCAAATTGTTCCCTTAATGGAGAAATCACTTTGAAAGTCTTTTTAGAAATGGAAATTTTCATTTCTAATATTTCTCTTCTTGGAAGAAATTTCCTGTTTCTGGCATGTTGCATTTTAAGAATACTGAATGATGAAAATTACAGCCATAGGAATTGCTGAATATAATTTTATCTTAAACAGAGAAATTTAAAAAGTTTTAAGTTTTGTATTTGTTTTTCTTTAAATTAAACTTTCCTTTCCAAATATTCTCTTTTAATGCCTTTAACTTATGTACATAAAATACGCAGAGGGGAACTTTTAAAACTGTTCCAAAATAAAACAACCTAAACCTTCTTTATTTTTCCAAAAATTTCAACTCAAGGCAGTGCCCTACTCCAGGGATTACAAAAGAAAGTATGAGTTCTTCCGAAGAAAGTTGAAGAAGCAGGTTAGTGATACTTATAATGAGTTTTTAAGAATGAATGTTATGTACACTACAGGTAATGGGAAATGCCTTTTTAAATGGATGAAGGAGATACAAAAAAAAGGGGGGGGAGAAAATAGTAAGAGGATTTGTTCTATATTTGTAACAACTTTAAATAGTTTCCTATAGGGAAAGGATGCTTATTTTTTTTATATACCTTTAGAGACCACAATTATTTTATGTCTTTATTTTTCAAGATATCCTGTAATCTAGAAAAGTAATATTAAAAGTTTGCTTTTAAAGAACTATAATGTAGTTTCCTGGTGGGGTTTGTGGGGCTTGGGCTTGGTAGAATCTGAGCAAGAGTAGCTGCGGAGATTATCTCTCTGGTCTTTGACTGTGTCGGACTCTCTGGATTCCTTTCCTGCTTTGACCATTGTTTTCCAGTGATCGTCATTCATTCTCTACAGTTTCAGTTATAACAAACAGTATAATTTGAAAGTGCGGCTGTGGTTGGAACAGTGCTCCAACAGTTGCTTGTCTCCTTGTACTTATCACATCTGTTCACTGCACTTCTTTCCATCATTAAAAATTTAATATGTTTGGGATTAAACTCATTATCTACCCATCTATTTCATTTCTGTTTGGTAATGACCATATTTTCAATACCTTTTTGAATTTGCTCACCTTTTCCCCTTCCCCTGCAGTTTAGGAATACTACCAGTAGGTGGCTATATTGGGTTACATTTTCTTGCATTCTAAGCCAGATGCCTGCTTTTGCACATTCAAGATCCAACATTTAACAAAAATGAAATATAATAGGTGTTTAGTGAACTATTGTATGCCTAAATAAAATCCTAATATATAGCAACTTTTAAAACTCATCTTCAATAAAAATGGTTAAAATTGCTTTAGAAATTTGTTTTCTACTTCTTAAAATTCTTTGGGATTTTAAATTTTTGTTGGTTTATTTGCCTGGTAAATATTTTCAGTCTTAATGAAAAATTGCTGGTGAAATAGGAGGACTAACTTCTCCTTTTGTCACACTGAACACTTATAAACATGTTACGATATCTAATTGTTTATGTCTTCCAGGCAGCAGGAAATATGGAACAAGGCCTTTATAAACAGGTCACAGAACACAGAACTTACAATGAAAGCAGTAATACTTATTGAGCTCTCACTATATACTGGGCAGTCTTCTTAGCAAGTTAAATGTATTATTCATATAATCTCTACAATAAGGAAGGGACTTTTTGAAATGAATAAAAGTACTTTTAATAATGCATGAGATAATTAAATCATAATGGGGTTTGAAAATCCATGCAACTAAATAACAATGGGTATAGAATTAACTGAAAACACATTCATGGATATTTATAGCCTTCTACTCTGCCTAAGAAAGGGTAACAGTAATGGGTTCAATATCAAATTTATAAATTAGAATAAAAAAGCAGAATATACTTAAATCATTTAAAGTTTAAAAAAAGCAACAATAAATGAAAGAAGTGATTTTTAAAATTGTGAAATTAAATCTGTTTTAAATTACTTTGTGAGGAATAATAGACATCTCCTAAAGAAAAAAACACACAAAACACAAGCAACTCTTATAAGTGTAAGAGGACTGAAATGACATTTACATCACAATTAACATATAAGAGAAAATTAAAAACTACTATAAACTTTTAGATTTGAAGACACATTTGAAATAATAAATTTAGACAAATTCCTAGAAAAACATCACTTTTAAAATTGGCCCAGGATATCAGTTAAATTTGAATATTTCTGGGGAAAGTTTTTTTTAATAGAATTTTTTATATTTCAATTAAAATTGCCGTACAATATTATATTTGTTTTAGATGTATACCCCAGTAAGTAGACATTATGTAACTTACTAAGTGATTATTCTAATAAATCTTGTACTCATTTGACACCATACATAGTTATTAGAATATCATTGACTATATTCTCTATGCTTTACTTTATATCCTCATAACTGTTCTGTAACTACCAATTTATACTTCTTAATTTATACCCTTCACCTTTTCTACCCATTCCCCCAACGTCCCTCCCATCTGGTCCCTCCCATTCTCTGTTCTGAGTCTGTTTCTATTCTGCTTGTTCATCTATTTTGCTTTTAGATTCAGTTGTTGATAGGTATGTATTTATTGCCATTTTATTGTTCATATTTTCTCCTCTTCCTCCTCCTCCTCCTCCTCCTCCTTCTAAAAGACCCTTTAACATTTCATGTAGTACTGGTTTGGTGGTGATGAACTCCTTTAAATGTTTCTGGTCTGGGAAGCTCTTTATATGCCAGGGGTGGGACTGTTATCACATTTTATAGGTGAGGAAACTGAGGCACCGAGAGATTAGATAATGTGATCAAGTTCCATGGTTGTTAGTGGCAAAGCTGCAGAGTCCATGTTCTCAGCCATCATGACATATATTGGTGATTAAGAGAGAAAATCTGTGAGGAAATTATCCACATTGCAACAAAGGTATATTAAGAGTTAAAAGCATGAGTGAACGGTAAGAAACAAGGTGTCATTCCCGAAGTATGGCACAGGAGGCGAAGAATCTGCCTCCCTCCACCCCCCTCCGTTTAACAAAAAATCACCAGCATGATTTAAATAATGAAATCCCTATCTGGACACATCACTCCAAAAGAGCAGACACCAAGACAGAGGTGAAAAATTAAAAACCAGCGCTACAAAGCCTTGAGCTACCTTTAAGCTTGACCTCTGCCTTATCCTTAACAATGAATGTAGCACATTCTTTAAGAGCTGAGACCCAAGAGCTACGCCTTTCTTAACTTCTGTCTTCAGTTTCTTCATCCATAAGATGGAGATGTAATAGTAGCTTCTTCATAGTGCTGTTATGGGGCGTAGTCGCATTAACCCATTAAAATGTGGGGAGCAGTGCCTCTCACAGCCTGGAAATATTAATACCTATTAAAGAGTGAATGAGACAGACTCCAAGGAGGAATGGGGGAAGCAGGGAAAATCCCTGACCTGACAGGCAGGCAACAAGTAGCAGGCAGCAGCTACATTGTAGGTGACAGGTAGGTCTTCATGGGAACTTAATATGCAAAGGACTATCCCTGAAACACCTTTGCCTGAGCGTTACTGCCACCATCGGTAGCTGCTTCTTCAGATATAAAAATCAGAAGTCTGTGTTATTACGCGATTAGAGAAAACGCATGAATGCTATCATACCAGCGGTTCTCAACCTGTGGGTCGCGAACAATGAAAATGCATCCTGCCTATCGGATATTTACATTACGATTCATAACAGTAGCAAAATCACAGTTAGGAAGTACCAACAAAAATAATTTTATGGTTGGGGGTGACCACAGCATGAGGAACTGTATTAAAGGGTCGCGGCATCAGGAAGGTTGAGAACCACTGCCCTAGAGGAAACATCCCTAGTCATGCTTTCCCTGAAAAGGGGTCTTGGCACAAGGTAGAATACAGTGAATTGTGAAGCTTCCTGAGAGAGAAATTTGCCGTTGTGTTGAATTGATTTAAACCAGAAGCCTCTCTTCTCTGGGCTTTCAGAATGACATTCCAAACAAGTTAGAAATGAAACTTCGCCGGGCAACTGTCCTCGAGGACTCTTACAGGCGGATTATGGGTGTCAAGAGAGCGGACTTCCTCAAGGCTCGACTCTGGATTGAGTTTGACGGCGAAAAAGGATTAGATTACGGAGGAGTCGCCAGAGAGTGGTTCTTCCTGATCTCGAAGGAAATGTTTAACCCTTATTACGGGTTGTTTGAATATTCTGCTACGTAAGCACCTTTACAGTGACCGTATACAGACAGAGACATCACTGTCCTAAAAGTGCCAGAGGTGTATGGTGCAAGGAACCTGTGTGGTTCACTGTGCCACACAGAAGGAAGAGGAGCACTAATGTTGTTTCAAAAATAACCTTTTAAATTGTGGCAAAATACACTTAACATAAAATTTACCATTTTAACCATTTTAAAGTGAGTGTACAGTTCATGGCATTAAGTACTCTCACATCGTTGTGCGAGCATCAGCACCATCCATCTCTAGAACTTTGCCATCATCCCAAACTGAAACTCCATACCCATTCAACGCTAACCCTCCCAGGCCCTGGCAGCCTCCACTTTACTACGTTCTGTCTCTGCGAATGTGTCACCTGTAGGCACCGCGTATATGTGGAATCATACAGCATTGGCTTTTTGTGACTGACTTAATTCATTAGCATAATGTCCTCAAAGTTCATCTGTATTGTAGAATGTGTCAGAATGTCCTTCCTTTTGAAGGCTAAATAATATCCCATTATGCTATATAGAGGCCCAGTGAACGAAATTTGTGCATGGGAAAGGTCGCTAGCAGCTGCTGGCTGCCAGCCAGGGCCTTCCTTCATTCCGCGCCACCCCCTGCTGGTCCCAGAGGGGACACTTTGCATATTAGGCTTTTATATATATAGATACCACATTTTGTTTCTCCATTTATCTTTCAATGAACATTTGGGTTATTGCTCCCTTTTGACAGAAATTACCGTTTTGAAAACCATTAAATCCAGAGGTTTAATATGGTTCTAAAAGAGGTAAACAACTCTAAAAAGAGAGTGATAATTTATAATTATCGGTCATATTTAAATTTTTATGTGAAATACAGAGAGGAGCATTTAAATGTGGTTGTCTTTGCAGGGATAATTATACCCTGCAGATAAATCCAAATTCTGGATTGTGTAATGAAGATCACCTCTCCTACTTCAAGTTTATTGGCCGGGTAGCTGGAATGGCAGTTTATCATGGCAAACTGTTGGATGGTTCGTATTCAGCTTAAAACTTTCTTATGTGTAATTATAATTATTATATTATAATGTAATTATAATGTGATGATCTGATTTCTTTCACTTGGTAATCATTTTAAAAATATTTGCTTTCTTGCAAGGTTTTTTCATCCGCCCATTTTACAAGATGATGCTACACAAACCAATAACACTTCATGATATGGAATCAGTGGTATGTCATTTTCACTTACAATATATAGAGAGAATAATTTAACAGGCAACTGAATATTTTAAAGAGTTAGCTTTTAAAGATGAAGAAATTAATAGATTATAATGTTCCAAAATATAAATGAACATTTCTCCCAATGTTTTATTATGAAAAACTTCTAACATATAATAAGATAAAAAGATTTTACAGTGGACATGTGTGTAGCCACTACCCTGATTCCACTACTGGCTTTTTGTCTCTACTTACTTATCACATACCTATTCACCCCTCTATCCATCAATCCATTTTGTTTTTCTGATACATTTCAAAGAAAGTTGCAGATATCAGTAAACTTCTCCTTAAATACTTCAATATGCTGAACAACATTTTAATGTATTTCTCGCATCAACATTTGAATTGTGATCATTTATCATGAATGGCATATGTTTTCAAAATATCATTTCAAAGGCAAGACCTTGAGATTAGGCCTCTACAAAGAAACAGAAACGTAAGGATTAAATCCCTCACTATGGCCCATGCTGAGTAGCCTCAAACACTGTGTGCACATGGGTTCCAAGACCTCTTCCTCGGCACCACGTTCACTTTCTGTCCCCTTTCTGTGACACAATATCAGTGTGAACAGTAAAATTCTTTACAAATCATGAGGTTGTACAGTTACTTGAGTTGGTTAATTGAGGTTCTGTATTTGAGGTTATTCTTTAGCTTGGGCCAGGTATAAATAACAGCCCCCTCACTGCTACTTAAACAGTACACACACAGTCTCACAGGCCACGTGAGAAAGGTGCTATATGCTCCTGGGTAGCCATGGAAGTTATGATTCATCTGAAGGCTGCTTTATTGACCTTTAACTGGGTAATAAAATTTTTACCTCCACTGCTTCCACACAGAGATAAAGTTCTAAACTTTTAAGCAGGCCCCACTCTATTGATGTATATATTTTTTACTCTCACACGTACTAGTCATCCATCTTTACCTATATAAATAAGAGGGTAATTTGCTAAGTGTCCGTCCGGGTAATGACACCACGTAGCACCACCTGGCTTCCTCTCCCTAGCGACTAGACCAGGGGTGGGCAAACTTTTTTACTCGAGGGCCACAATGGGTTCTTAAACTGGACCGGAGGGCCGGAACAAAAGCATGGATGGAGTGTTTGTGTGAACTAATATAAATTCAAAGTAAACATCATTACATAAAAGGGTACGGTCTTTTTTTTTTTTTAGTTTTATTCATTTCAAACGGGCAGGATCCGGCCCGCGGGCCGTAGTTTGCCCACGGCTGGACTAGACTCTGTGCAGTTTCTTCAGCCCAGGAACACGACTTGCTTTATAGCCAGGTGGAAACGTTTTACACTTTAACCAAATGTCTATGAAGCGTTTTCCCATGCCTCATCTCATTTGATCCTCACAGAAGTTCTGGAGTAGGTAGATAGGAAACTTGGTGGAATCCTATTTTCTTTCCATTTGCTGGAAAATGGAGATTTAGAAAGCTTAGAAACTTGACCCGACTGAAAAGAAAGAAATGGTGGACCTTGAAAATGACTTCAGGTTTTCTCACTGCACAGAATATAGTCAAACACTGTTGCAATTAAATATTTTACCCTTTGTTCTCCCTGTGTGATCTACAATAATAATCTGCTTCATGTTGATATTTACTGCAATGCTGCTGACAATTACCTGAAAGAGAAGTTGGGGTGCTTCACTTGGCTGGAAAAAGCTTAGCTAAACCAGAAAGCAGGTCTAATTAAGCAAGTTTATTCTATATCTATAAAAGGCTAAGTTGACTCGCGCATGCACGATACATAAAAAGCTCTCACTGGCGCCAGTTGCATGCGTTTCGATCTGTCATTGTCAGTTGTGAATATGGTTGACACTTCTATTATAGAGAAAGGGTGAATAGTGGGATATTAAAATATTTCTTCTAATTAATTTCCTTTCAATGTATATGAATTCGTGCACCGGGCCATTAGTCTATAATACATGTGAATGTATGGAAAAGGTGTCCAATGACTTTTTCACCTTTGGTCCCATTATTCCTTCAGACTCTCAGTATACTTCCTTTGTAGGTGCAAGTGTCTTCTTTTTATATGTATACAGATGTTAAATATGTAATTTTCCCCATCTAGGATAGTGAATATTACAATTCACTAAGATGGATTCTTGAAAATGATCCAACAGAACTGGACCTCAGGTTTGTCATAGATGAAGAACTTTTTGGACAGGTTTGTAAACTTTGATGAATTAAAATGGTACATGAATTAATGATACAAATGTTATAACAAGTTTAAACATTAAATAATGTATATATTCAAAACATTTCTGTGCTCTACTTTTAAATTTATTTTCCAGTAACAAAAGCTGTCTCTCAGCAAGAATTTCTGCTTTCTTTGACATTTGACTCATTCCATATTTGTTTTAGTAAAACTAATATTTTAAGTTTTCTTAGTTTTGAATGGATTTAATTTAAAACACCAGGTTTCTGGTATAACTATAATATGTATATATTTTTTTTCACTAAACTAACATATGAGGGTGTCATGCTTTATTTTAGACACATCAGCACGAGTTGAAAGTTGGTGGATCAGAAATAGTTGTCACCAATAAGAACAAAAAGGAATATATTTAGTAAGTATTTTGTTAGTAAGTGCTTTGCCATACTTAGTAAATACTTTGCTGGAAATAATTTTGTACTTCTTTCCAGGAAGACTCTTTGTCGTTCTCTCTCTTTCCCAGTAGCTTGCTAGAGTCACAATGTCGCTTTCTCTCTCTTTAACAATGCTGTATCGCCCACTCAGATTCAGGGTTTGCCTTGGGCTTAGCTAGTCTTTATTTTTTGTTTGTTTCTACAAAGGATAAATATACCATGAATTTTTTTCTTGATTTGTGTGAAAAAGACAGACTTTTTTGTTTCTTTTAGCCTTGTAATACAGTGGCGATTTGTGAATCGAATCCAGAAGCAAATGGCTGCTTTTAAAGAGGTACGCATCTTCTTTTGTTTGCTCTTCTGTAATTGCAAAGTATAATCCATAAACTGTAAATATTGGGGCTTCTCCTAGCCAAGAAAAATTAGCATGTGACTTCCCAATTTAATTAGATTTTTATATTAACAAAATACTCAGTCATTCAAGAGGTCCATGCAATAAACCTTGACAGTCCCCCTTCCCATTGCCCTTACCATCCCCAGTCCCACACCTTTCACCTTCAGTGAGCTTAGTGAACAAAGGAAGGAGAGTGCTGTAAGAATAGTGGGATATGCCATTTGTTTCTTTTCCTGAATGGGATCACTATACCTGTTGGTTTGTGACTTGCTTTCAGATCAGATATTTATTGGAGATCTTACCATGTCAAGAGATATAGCTGTCATTTTTCATGGCTACATTTTATTCATAATATTAATTCTTAAGTTATTTAAACTTCCCCCAACTGGTAGGCATTTGGGCTATTATCAGGGCATTCATTTCTTAAGCTAACTTAAAATTTCCTGTTAAATATTTTTTATATACTTTTTCATTTATTCAATATTGAGCACTGGTGCTTCATCAGGCAAAAAGACATAAGCCGTACTATCAGGGAGCAGAGAATCTAAAACTTGAAATGGACAGACACGAGCCTGAAGTGCTAGGGAAGCCCGGAAGAGAGGGAGAGACCAGAGTGGGGGGAGTGGAGGCAGGGCAGGGAAGGACTAGAGGGATTGGCCAGACACAGAAAGGAGGGAAATGCAGTTCTGAGAGAGCAGCAATTGAGACTGACTATACACGCATTAGACAGCAGACAAGCAATTCCAATCCTGGAAAAGAGGATGCAAAAGGTAAAACTAAACCTGGAGAGCTGGCCAAAAGCCAGATTGTGAAGGGCCTGTTAGTTTTCTCTGAAGTCCAGTGAGAGGAAGGGAAGTGGTATTAAGATGCAATGTACACTTTAGTCAGACCATTCTGGGAATGATATGCAGTGAATTAGAAGAGGAGAGGTCTGGTTGGGAAAGAGCTATAGAATCCGGGTGAAGAATGGTTTAGGAACCAAGAAAGTGGTGCTATGGGTGCATCTGAATGGTCTTTAGGAGGGGAGATCCACAGCATAGGGTGACTAAAGGATGGATAGTTGGGGTGGCAGTATGGATTTGGGAATCAGCTGTGAATGTGTAGTGGAGCTGTGGACCAGATCAGATGGAAAATTCAAAAGAACAGGAAGGCGAAAGAGGCTGGCCACATGTGGAAACCTGGGAACACCAACTTTTAAAGGATGGACAGTGAGAAAAGGAGAGTTCAAAGGAATTAGCAAAGGCAGACAGAGACATAAGAACAAAACCATCAACAGCAAAGTTTTAAGAACAAAGATGTTTTCAATAATGTACTGCAGAGAAGTCAAATAAGACATGGAATTAGACAGTGCTCACTAGATGTAGCCGCACAGTTGCTTTGACTTTTTCCCAGGACAGCTTCGGGGAAGCAGTGGCATAGAGGTCAGATTGCAATGGGTTGAGGGAAAGACAGGAGGTGAGCAAGTAGATCTGATAACATGTAACACTCTCAAGAACTTGGCTGTGAAGAGAAGAAAGGGGTGTTTGCTCTTTGGTTTTATTTTTAACGTAGATATGGCTAGAGTGCACTTAAATGCATGAAGAGTAAGCTGGTAAGAGAAGGAGGTTTAGGGCGGTGACCTTGAGGAAGCAGGTGAAGCACAGAGAGGGAGTGGTACCTCCCTCCACCGCAGTGGGAAGGAGGCCGTGGTGGATGTTGGTGCTGGTTGTACATGGGTAGGTGGAAGGTTGAGTGAATTCCATCCTGCATAATTGCCTCTATGGCTCTCTCAAATAGAAATTATCTCCTGTAAAGAAGAGGTGACATTGAGGAGGGGGGCTTGAGGAGTACAGGGAAGCTTTAAAATTGGCACTTCGAGGAATCTCTAAGAGAACAGACTAGGGACACATAGCTTCTTGCCAATATTGAAATCCCGGTTGAGTTGAGAATTGGGTTATTGTCAGGGCACTCATTTCTTAAACTAACTTAAAATCTTCTGTTAAATATTTATCACATAATTTTTCATTTATTCAATATTGAACACTGACGATGTGTCTTGTGCTGTGTCAGGCAAAAAAGCATAGCTGTCAGGAAGCAGAGTATCTAAAACGTGAAATAGACAGACACGAGCACGAATGTGTAATGGTAGGAACTGTGTGGATGTGGGGTTGCTCCAGAAGCACCCAGGAGCTGAAGTAGAGGGTTGCCCATTGACCCTGCTTACCAGGTTTTTAAATCCATTCTTTCTTCTAGGGATTTTTTGAACTAATACCACAGGATCTCATCAAAATTTTCGATGAAAATGAGCTCGAGGTAAGAAACATTTTTACGTTAAAATGAAACTTTGGTGCTCGTTATTTTTCTCATCAACAGTTTGACATTTCTGATTATGTAGCTTCTTATGTGTGGGTTGGGAGATGTCGATGTGAACGACTGGAGAGAACACACCAAGTACAAAAATGGCTACAGCGTCAATCATCAAGTCATCCAGTGGTTTTGGAAGGTAATCGAGAGCTTCTGTTTCCATAAATTACTTTCGATGGATTCGATCATATTTATCTATACTAGCTACTTTCTCATACATAAGACAGAATATAGGCCAGCAAAAGATATCTTTGATTTCGTACTATATACCTCTGCCTTCTGGGTATGGTCCCAACCTCCATCCACATTAGTAGGTACTAGTAAGTAAGTAAAATGTTCAGAATCAAGCAAATGGCAGTGACAGCTAATATAGGCACTTGGTTTCTTATTGAAGAAGGGACTCTTCCAGAGAACCTGTAACAAACTGCAGTGTATTGTCTAGGACTCCTACGTGGCTCCTTTTAATGTGATTTTCAGTCGTATGGAGAAATGTGTATACCATTCAATAAGTATAATTTTTTAAAAACCACAACTCACATCTGAGAAGAAATTTTTGTCACTTTATTAGGTTTACTCTCTTATAAGCCTTGGAAATAAGGTTTTCAAGCTTTGTAAACGACCCATAAACACAAGTTTAACTAAAAGGAACATGCAGATTTACTAAGTGGTCAGTACTGCTCTAACTAAATTCGGACAGTATACTTTTCAGGATAGTTTTGGTGCCTTTTCCCCCAATGATAGTCCTAAATGCTGTTTTTATGTTATTCAGGCTGTTTTAATGATGGATTCAGAAAAAAGAATAAGATTACTTCAGTTCGTCACTGGCACGTCTCGAGTGCCTATGAATGGATTTGCCGAACTATATGGTAAGCGTTTTCCATACAGCATTTAAAAATGGGGCAGTGCCAGTTGTCTTTGTCATGGCTGATTAGTCTTCAAGCCTCTGTCATTCATACAGACGTTTAGCTTAATAAACAAGATTTTGAAATGATTTAATTAGATACACTCAAGTAGGCCAAAATATATGTACACCTTCTAATGAGATAGCAAAGGAGAAAACTGGGACATGAAATGACTTGAGTTACTTTCCCTCCTTGAATTTTAAATTTCTCCTTCCAATACAGAAAGAGCGTTGCCTGTAGTGTGAGTTTAGGGCAAGTTCCACAGAGTGTTAGTAAGTGTGCAACAAACAGCAAAAAGTGTCAGAAGAATACATACGGGGAAATACTGGACTAAACAAAGTTAAACTGGTTCCTTTGGGTCTTCTTCAGAGCCTTTACTGTGGGAAAAAAAAGCAGATTTTCCAAAGGTAGTTGGTCATGGAATCCTTGGGGCAGAGGGGGGGCGGGGCAGGATTTGGAGGGTGCAGAGTCTCGTTCGGCTACTATCCCTCAGCCCTGTGGGATATGGACACTGGGGATAAGAATGCACCTATCTCTTGCTATTCAGAATAACTATTCATTAAGTTTTCTATAAAGTGAAATTCTGTGCTTTTTTTTTTTTTTAAATCCTCACCCGAGGATATTTTTCCATTGATTTTTAGAGAGAGTGGAAGGGGGGGAGGGGAGAGAGAGAGAGAGAAATATCGGTGTCTCACATTGATCGGTTGTCTCCCACAAGCACCCCGGCCAGGGCAGAGGATAGAGCCTGTAACCAAGGTACATGCTCTTGACTGGAATCAAACCCAAGACCCTTTAGTCCACAGGCCAGTGCTCTATCCACTGAGAAAAACTGGCCAGGGCTAAAGTGAAATTCTATAGAGCCTATCAAACTATTTTCTGGTCTATTAACCTCATAGCTCTAGAGGTGTGTTTTGTTATTAAAAAAAAAAAAAGAAGAAGAAGAAGAAGGAGAAGGAGAAGGAGAAAGAAGTACTGTTTCTGATATAGAGCACAGCAATTTGTCTCATATCTTAACATATTGTTTATTGGAATTACATTTATTTGCTTTTAAAGATACCAAGGCTGGCCAGGTAGCTCAGTTGATTAGAATGTCGTCCCAATACACCAAGGTTGTGGGTTCGATCCCCAGTCAGGGCACATGCAAGAGTCAACCAACGAGTGCGTGGATAGGTGGAACAAGAAATCAGTGTTTCTCTCTCTCTCTCTCTCTCTCTCTCTCTCTCTCTCTCTCTCTCTCACTAAATAAAGAAAGAAAGCAAGAAGAACAAGTCATTCAGAGAAAATATTGCCAAGAGTGGAGTCCCACTCAGAGCAACAAAGATTAGACTTGTTCAGGGAAGGGGAAGTCGGGGACTGCTGCCTAGGTGGTTGCTAGGCTGACTTTCCAGGCATATAGAAAGCTCCTGTGACCTGATGGGATTGCTAACCCCCTCTGTCTCCTCCTTGGAAAACCTGATATTGTTAAACTGCATTTATATTTGCTGGCAAAACCTGTCAAGCTGCTGCCACTTTTTTAGAACAAGCATGTCAAACTCACAGCCCACAGGCCGCATGCCTCGTTTATTTGGCCCGTGTTGGCCTTTGAGTTTGCCATGCTTGATCTAGAACAGTGATTGCGAACCTATGACACGCGTGTCAGAGGTGGCACGCGAACTCATTTTTTTGGTTGATTTTTCTTTGTTAAATGGCATTTAAATATATGAAATAAATATCAAAAATATAAGTCTTTGTTTTACTATGGTTGCAAATATCAAAAAATTTCTATATGTGACACGGCACCAGAGTTAAGTTAGGGTTTTTCAGAATGCTGACACGCCGAGCTCAAAAGGTTCGCCATCACTGCTCTAGAATAACCATCCACAGTGAGAAGAAGGAGAGGGAGCTTTGCCGCTAGTCAGTGTGCTCATTCCCTGCCTAATTGGATTTCTTGGCATTTGTCTTCCTGGTGTTTTCACCTGACTCCCTTTCCTGCCTCTCCTGCTCTGCTGTAGCCATTCCCTAGAGAAAATCATGGCAAACACCCTTTTCATCTCTACCTCCACTTCCCTCTTCTCTGCATCCAGGCCTACAGGCATCCACTGATTTCACAAACTTTGGAATTTGGGGAAAATATCCCACACACAGAGCCAAGATGTATTAGAATATAAATTCAAGTTATTTTGTATTTACAGAGGATGATGTTGCTACAAAATATTAATATTACTATGTGATATTATCTAGCCAATGAAAAGTATGTTGAGTGTATATAGATTGACTTAGAAGGAGTCTTCCCAATGGATTGTTCAGGTGAGAGAATCAAGAGGCTGGGAAATAGATAAGACTTCATATTCTGGAAAACAAGTGATGACAAAAGCACTGACGTGTTCACTGTGAACGTAATTGTGATGTGTGAAAAGTAATGCTTTTTGAGAAAACAGGATGGAGAAAAGTATGGAAGGTTACATGTTGGGTTGTCAGCATTGATTCCCTGGGTGGTTGGAGGATGTTCAGGATTAGAGGAGGAAGAAGCTAAGTGAAAACACCAAAGGAAAAAAGAGTTTCTAGAAATATCCATAATAGAAGGAAAATGTAGCATGTGTAACATAATCACATTCTATTTATATGCACATGCACAAAAGATTCATGATGGGATGTTTACTCAGATTTAATAGTGGAATTTGAAGTGATTTTTACATCATATTTTTCTTGATTTAATTTTTGCAGTAAATTTTATAATCAGAAAAATTAAAGCTGTTTCTAGTGGGACACCTAAAAAAAAAAGAAAATGCTCATTTTCTCTGTGTCCCTGTGAAGGAGGCGGTCTACAGAAATGCAGGGTGCCCTGGTCGGTGTGGCTCCATTGGTTGGGCGTCGTCCTGTGCACTGAAAGGTGCCTCTTTGATTCCTGGTCAGGGCACCTGTCTGGTTGCAGGCTCCATCCCTGATAGGGGGTGTGCAGGGTGCAGCCGATTGATGTTCCACTCTCACATCAGTGTTTCCCCTCCTTCTCCCTTCCTCTCTCTCTCAAAATCAATTTAAAAATCTTTTTTAAAAAGAAGAAAAAAAAGAAATGCGGGACTAGGAAACAGCAAAAGCACCTTGGGACATCTCACCCCAGGGGCGGAGTGATTCAGTGGAAAAGGAATCCTCATTCCATGGCTGGGCAATAAAACCTTCAAGCATAGGACAGCCTTCATTTCTTTTGAGTTTTAAAAAACTAGATGAGTTCCCTGTGTGTTTAAGTTCTACAATAGAAAACGTGAGTTGTGAATTGCCTAGGGTTTCCTGTAAAGAGTAAATGAAACCAAAGCAACTCTTCTTCCATATAGGCTCAAATGGACCACAGTCTTTTACAGTTGAACAGTGGGGTACCCCTGAAAAGCTGCCAAGAGCCCATACGTGGTAAGCAGATTCTTACACTCTGAGAGAACAAGTTCTCAGAGAGCAAAGTTCTTTTGGTACAGAAGGCCCCTCTGTGCTATGGAGGAGGAGGGGGGGGGAGGGGCAGGGAAGAGAGGAGGAGGGGGAGGGAAGAGAGAAGGAGGGGGAAGAGGAGACAGTTACACCAACCCAAGGTAGGTTGGAGTTTGAAGTCCGGGTAGCTGCACATTGGAAATGCAACGTCAACTGTTGACCCTGTGTTGCCTCCATCGCATGAATGATGGGTCATGCCAAGAGGGTAGACCATTGCCTTTCGGAGGTTGAAGTGACAGAGGAACCCAGACATTTGGTGGTGGGGGCCGGGGAGAGGACTTTACCAAGAAGTCCTGGGCAGAGTCCGTGCCTAGAGCGCAGTCCTGTATCTTCATTCCCCCACAGTGATGACACGTCTTTTATACTCGCTTTGTCAGTGTCTGCCATAACCAGTTCCTCTCTGTTTTTCAGCTTTAATCGACTGGACTTGCCACCCTATGAATCATTTGAAGAATTATGGGATAAACTTCAGGTGGCAATTGAGAACACTCAGGGTTTTGATGGAGTTGATTAGATTATAAGTAACAATCTAGGGTGTTTTACTGCCACGTTTTTTAAGCAACATCTTGACTTAAAATTTTCCGGGGAACTACTAAAACTTAGCCATTGATTCTTCCCAGATATTGGAGAAAATCACATAAATGCATTAGAAGAAATAGTGTGACGACTTTACCAGTATTTCATCCCCTTTAAAAGAATGTGTTGGATTTACACAGTTGTTTCATTCTATCTTTAGAGTTCACACTCCAGGACCCAAGTCCTTTGTGCCTGAAATAGTGAATGTGTCCTTAACATTTACCTCTTTTCCAGTATTCGCCAGGCAGTCCTTTCTTAAACTACTGAAATGATAACTGTGAAATATTTGTGATAAGTGTCATGTGTGAAGAGTTTGATGCTTTTTGAGAAGGAAAACCCAAATTTGGAAAAGGAGACTTAAATATTGAGTAAACTACACTATATTTAGTGCTGCCTACAGTTATTTATTGCTCTGTAGACCTATCTAACGCACCTTACTGCCCAGATTTTTGGAACAACCTTGGAAAGTGTGTTACTATATTTTTAGTCAACTGACTCACTGGCAATAACAACAACAAAAATTGTTTACTTCTTCATTTTAAAAGTATTTGGTTTTTGTTCATATGTGGTTTTGCTCAACAAAGTGGTGTATAAGACGTGAAGCAAATTCAGATTTGCAGAGGGTGGAAAGTATTAACGCCGTCCTCTTGCCTCCATATCCTTATGGTTCATCGGAGTAGTCATCACTCTCATGTTGTAGTTTAGTTCAAAGAATTCCTTCTTCCCACAGTAAGCTAAAGCTCCACAAAGCAGTATTTCTAAGTATGTCTCGAAGAGCTAAGTTCAATGTATAGTACTTGCCTTTACTAGACATTCTTTACACTTGCACAATTATGTAGTAACTCTATGTTTACAGGGTTTATTATGTTTACACATTAAGCTAATTCCTGTAGTTGCCTTTTTATATTTTTAGTATGTCACTTTAGTCATAAAACCAAATAATTTGTTAAAAAGTAACCAAAGAATAGCTATAATGCATAATTTGTATTAAATTTATTACCACATTTCTTATGCTTTTTAAAAACCATACTGTTTACTTTGAAAGTGATGATGTTTTACTATAACTCCCAAACTCTTTAGCAAAATGTTACAGATAGAATCCTAGTTGAATCAAATTCAAGTACCTGAAAACCACCTCCATCCAACAAACATGTATGAAATGTCTGCTGTGCACATAGTACTGTGCGAGGCCCTGGGTGAGAGTCGTCAGCTCCCAAGAAATCTAGCTCAGCCCTCATCCACAAGGAACTTACAGCGTGTGAAAGCATTTTTAAACCATCAGTGTAGCGGTGCGCAGAACAAGGCGAAAGGTGCCTGCCACGTAGTACGCCAAGACTGTGTTTCTATCGGAATGATTCTATAGAAAACGCTCTTGCGAAAAGTTAAACCTGTTTCTCAATATGGTATCTTGGGGATTTAGGAATCATTGTAAATATCATATAAGTGTTATGAATCCTCTTAAATACATATATGTACATATCCTCTGAGAGTTGTAAGAGGTGCTTCTGGCTATTGGTTTAAGTTGGTTGGTATAATAAGATGGTTACCTGCTGGCCCCTGGTAGAGATCTCGCACGTGACAGTAGCAAAACCACTTTCCAAACAGCTCAGCTTCGGGGAAGGAACTCACAGATCACCGCACTCTGTTTCATCTCCACTTGAGCTAACCAGCGTTCAGGCAAGATCGGCAGGCAGGTGTAGTCCGTAATTTTATCACTCACCTGCTGTTTAAACTGAAGCAACTTATTCAACCTCTCTGGGCTCCCTGTTTCGTCAAATGGGAATCATCATGCCCACCCTCAGCGCCACGTCAGATGGCTGTTTCGGAGAGGTGTCTTGTAAAGTATTCTACAAGCAGAAGATGCTTTGTGTCGGCCGTCAGATTTTGTCAAATCAGGCGTGGACACTAACTATACTCCCAAAGAAGGATCTCTTTATTTAAAAATAAACGGACTGCTAAAAGACAAGGAAGTAGGAACATCTCTGATACCGAATACATACACACATACATGCATACATATGTTTAACAATGCATGGGTCTTACCATCAGAATCCATTGTCTCCACGTCAGCAACGTAATTAACATGGGCCAGTAAATTTTGGAATGTTCTCATTATGTAGAACTGAATGTGAAAACTAGTTTTGTTCAAACAGAATTTTACCACCTGCGTGCTTAAATGTCACTTCTGTAAAATACCATAGCCGATATCAGAGCTTGAGAAAATATAAAGCTCGCTGTTCAACTGATGTTCATTTGGATGATCCTGTAATAAGACCAGGGTGTTAATAAGACCAGACTTACCCCATCAGCCCCCAGCCACAGGCCATCATCCCCCTGTCTCCCAGCGGTGGGCTGACAGTCTGGGAGGAACCTGTATCCGGCAGCACAGACAGAACAGCATCTCTCATGCATCCTATGGCTGGAGAGTAGGTGGGGTCATTTTCTTAAAGCATATTTTTCTAGAAATGATAAGCACACAATTTTAGCCTATATTTTCTCTGTAATCAAATTTTAACATCGACATAAAATTGTATTACAAATGCATTTCCTCCTAACTGAAATTTAAATGCTATTTGTTTTCATTCTTTATTTATAATACTAAAATTATTCCGTATAATTATTAAGTTAAACACAATTTGTCTGATTCTAAGCCATTTGACCTTGTTTTTAAAAATCCAATATGGTAAATCTATATATATATCAAGATTAGTGTATCAACATTTATTGAATACTTTAAAGTATAAAATCATTTTTTAAAGATCTTGATGCCTCAAATAAAGTTCTATTCTCATTAAAAAAAAAAAAAAAACAAAACAAAACTGTGATTCCTTTTAAATAGAAATGCCTCCAAGCCAGTGTTCTGGGTGACGTCTCCTGGCCTAGTTCTTTGCAGCAACACAGATGGGACGATTCTCAAGACAATTCTGCGTTTATATCTGATGAACTAACATCGTTACATATTATACACTATTACCCATAGGTAGTCTCCACTTTACCAGCAGGTCATGTTCCAGAAGTCTGATTGTCAGTGAGATAGCCAGAAGACAAAATAATAAAGTTACAAATGGACTGGATTTCAGGCACTGCCTGCCGGTCATTAAAAAGGCCAGCCTTCAGCCTAACCGTTGTCGACAACATTGGTTCTATGAGAAAAGGAGCTCTGAGAGTTAATTCAGAACGGAGGATCTTTGCCTCCTTCATCTTGGGCACCTGGAAGTTTCCCAGCTAGAAAGGAATCCGCTCCCCTCCCTGCGCCAGCCTTTGGTTTCTGCTAAAATCCAGAGATTCCTTGGGACTCAGGCCACCGCCTTCTCTGCTTCCCCCCCTCTCCTCGGGTGCTAACCAGCTCTAGCATTGGCTAGCCCACACCATGCATCACCTAAAAACAAAGGGCTTCCGTAGCTTTTCGTTTTTGAAAGTTAAAGAGGATCACTACATTAGCACCCCATGCTGCTAGTCTCTTCTCTTGCACTCGATTCCATGTGGTCCCTCCAGGCCCCGCCAGTGTTTCCTTTCAGGGCAACAAATCTGATCAGGTTACTCTACAGTCAAAACACCTCTGGGAGCCCCTCAGAGCCAGAAACAAAGCAGCCCAAACCTGCTGGCATGAAATGCAGTCTGTCCTCTACATGAGTTCCACCTTCTATCATCCTCACTCAGGCACTGGTGCTCCACCCTCTCCAGCCCCTCTCCAGCCCCTAATCATCTCAGAGTGTCCGGTGCCTGCTTTCATCCCTCACTTGAGAAATCACTCCTTTTGGGCCAGTGGAAAGGGGCCGTTTGATACTTACTTGCATGAATGGCATTTCAATGGTATTGCAATTCTTTTTTTTACATAATTGACTCCCACACCCTTTTGGGTAGCTTGAGAACAAAGACTACTTTGTATACATCTTTTTAATATGTTCATTTACCAACACATAAATATTTGATAAAATTGACGATCTGATGAGTACTGTTTGTGTATACAGTCCATTCAATGCACATGCTCTGAGCACCAGTGTCCCCAGCACTGTCCAACATGCAGGAAGTTCCGTGTTTAGGGGGACATTGGGGTGTAAATAAATACACACAGAGAGAGAGAGAGGGGAGGGGCGGGGGGGCGGCACTTGATTAAGATCCTGCTGAGAGCCCGGGTCTGCAGTAAACATTTAAGTGTATCCCATTTAATCTTCATGAAAACTCAGCGAGGCAGGTTTTATAGGCTCAAGAAGGGCAAGTAATTCACCTGAGGCAACACAGCTTGCACACTCAGTGGGTGATGAACTACGACAACCACAAAACTATGGCACCCTACAAACAAATGACCAAGGTGTACTAGTATTTGTTTTCTATTGCTGCATAACAAATTCCGCACTATAAATTTAGCAGCTAAAATCAACACCCACTTTTTTTTTTTATTGATTTCAGAGAGGAAAGGAGAGGGGGAGAGAGAGAGAAACATCAACGAGAGAGAATAATTGGCTCACTGCCACCAGCATGCCCCCTACTGAGGACCGAGCCTGCAATCCCGGTGTGTGCCCCATCAGGAAATGACCTGTGATCTCCTGGTTCAGAGGTTGATGCTCAACCACTGAGCCATGCTGGCAGAGCACAGCACCCATTTTTTAATCTCACAGGTCAGTAGCTTAGAGTCTACGTGGGCTCAGCTGGGTTCTTTGCTATGGTCTCACTCGGCCAAAGTCAAGTTGTCAACCAGTTGGGCTCTTATCTGCTTCCATGATACCTTCAGGTTGTTGCCAGAACCCAAATCCTTGTGGCTTAGGTCCCCATTTTTTGGCTGGCTGTCAGCTGGAGCCACTCTAAACTTCTAGATGCCACATACATTCGTCATCACTTGGCTCCCTCTATCATTCAATCCTTATGCTCAGGGTCTCCCCTGGGTCCCCTCCTGTGTAACCTTCTGCCACCAGGTAGAGAGGGTTCTCTAGTTTTCAAGACTCACTTAAATAGATTAGGCCCGCCCCGATAATCTCCCCTTTCGAAGGTCCACTGTGCCATAGGCGTGACAAGCAGGGAAGTGAGGTCTTAGCACATTCACAGGTTGCATGGATTGGGGACTTAGAACCCTTGGGGACAATTCCTAGAAATGTTACTTCCCACATAATGTAAGCATAGCAACAGATTATGGAGATTCGGTTTGAAAAGCACTTAAATATATCTAATTTTAGAGCGCCCAGTTCAGTTTTTCATTCTCAGCCAATGAAAGGCAAGATAAACTGATGCTAATATCAGCCAGTAGGATTCAACCACAGCTCTGTAGATTCACACGTCACTGTCCTCAGATGAGCCGCTGGTTTGTGTTTTTCTCAGCAGCATCAAGGTTGAATTGGCCTGAAATTAGATTCAACTCATCCTTAGGAGAGTCCTTATTATTTAACAGAAATGAAAGGCCACAGCTGCTCTTTTTATTTATTTAAAGGGTTGGTATTCTTTCCAATGAAATCATGTTCTGGATAATGACATGGGTGCAAATCAAAATAGAACCAAGAAGGGAAGAAAGCCGTTTACAGCCCGCAGTGGCTGGTCATTTGCCATCCTTCAATCTCCAGGAAGGAAGGTGAGCAAATGCCCTGGTCCCTAGAAGGCCCTGGGCAATCAGGCAAGTCTGGAGCAGAGTTTTCTCTTTGGAAAGCTAATCAGAGATTAAAGCCATAACTGTAGGTTCATGAACATACTCGGTTCATCATTTAGATTCTCATTTAATTTCTCTTATGAAAAATAGTCAATTATTAGCAAGGCAAATGCCATGCCTTCCTGAGAGTTTTCTGTAACATATATTTTATAAATGAGAAACGCAAGCATATTCTCTCAAATTAATATGAAGTAATGAGCACAGTGATCTAAGGGTAACTTCAGTTCAAACAAACCCCATTTTCAGTGATGCTGGAGTTGAAAACTAGGATCCAAATGAATGACTTCGTTAAACTCTGTCATTGGGCATTAGACCAAGTGCAGCATAAAGATTCTTCCAGATTTATCCAGCCAGTATGGTTCAGCGGTTGAGCTTCGACCCAGGAACCAAGAGGTGGGTGGTTCGATTCCAGGTCAGGGCACATGCCCGGGTCGCGGGCATGCAGGAGGCAGCAGATCAAATCAATGATGTTCCTCTCTCATCGATGTTTCTATTTCTCTCCCTTCCTCTCTTTCTAAAAATCAATAAAAACATTATATATATAAAGATTCTTCCAGACTTGATGCTGGTGACATATCTTATGGTCATCCAAAAATCCAGCGGGGTGACCAAGTTCTCAGTGATAAATGAGTAGTTGCCAACTGGGTTTCCTTTTTCCGTACTGCTGTTTGTTGGAATGGTGTATTGCTTGTGCATATATATATTGATGGTGGGCTTTAAGCTATGATGAATTCTGTCATGTTTTATCCTTGTCTTCAAAAGAAGTGTGAGAAGGGGAGAAAGAAAGCTCTATAAACTCAGTCACTACCAGGATTCAATATCTGTGGTTGCCCCAGAGACTCAGTTTACATACTTGTCCCATTGGCATCTGGGGACAATGTAGATAATAATTTGGGGTTATCGTCAATATCTCTAATAAATAATTTAAGCATTGCCAGGGCAGGAAAGACGAAACATGTAGCACATCCTGCAAACCTTTGGAAGGTGTATGAGGACATTTTTAAGGCCTCATCCTGAGCTGAGCCTGTCCAATAGAAATATAATGTAGGTGACATCTGTAATTTTAGGTTTGCTAGAAGCACATCTTTAAAAGGAAGAGCTAAGTAAATTTACTGATAAGAATATATTTTAACACAACATATTTAAAGTGTTACCATTTCAGCACGTGATCAATATAAGGTTGTTAATGAGGTGTTTTTCATTTGGTACTAGGTCTCCAAATGCATTACATGTATTTGTATTTTATGCATACAGCATATCTCAACTCAGAATTGGCCACATTTCAAATAGGCACATACGGCTGCTGCCATATTGGACAATGGGAATCATGGCTGCAGGTCATGCTTCGACACAGCAAAAGGGAACTGAGAAGCAGCTAGACGCGGCTCTCTGGGTGATGTGCTAAATTAGCTTGCTTCCTCCAGGCAACTCCAGAGACTTGGAAGAAGTTCCTCCCGGAGCGCCAACTATGGAAAGCTGAACCACATCCTAGACCAGCGGTTCTCAACCTGTGGGTCGCGACCCCTTTGGCGGTTGAACGACCCTTTCACAGAGGTCGCCTAAGACCATCCTGCATATCAGATATTTACATTATGATTCATAACAGTAGCAACATTACAGTTATGAAGTAGCAACGAAAATAATTTTATGTTTGGGTCACAACGTGAGGAACTGTATTTAAAGGGCTAGAAGATTGAGAACCACTATCCTAGACCGTTGTTCTGTGGCAATTCCAAATTTTACATTTAGGAGCTTAGGGATGGTGGTCTGGTTGAGAGGGGAGCTGTGTTTACACTGTAAGCACACTGTTTCCGCTTAGATTGTATGTTTCCTAAGGATGGCTTGGGAGAGATCTGATGCAGATGGTGGAGAGGGAAGCTAAATCCCCAAGTCACCCCTGAGGCCTGCTCCCCAGTGCTGAGGTTGTCCCCAGCAGTGATATTGAGGGAGTCCCATTCTGAAAGTCATGGAAGCTGGGGCAGAAGCCAACATATGGGAATTGTTGGCATTATCGCCCTCTGTGAAGCGCTAGATCTAGGACCTTGGTAGATCATCACCAGAACAGGCTAGGGGGCCAGGGAATGGGGTGGTTTATCAGAAAGAAACAGCCAGAAATGGGAGAGCGACAGTGAGGCTGGACAACCCCGAGGGTAAGGCCACTGCAGAGGAAGGAACTCTGTGGGGTCGCAGGGGGTCACCTGGGAGAGAACCTCTTTGACACTGGGGGGAAGGCAGACTGTGGGAGAGACATCTGTTTGTTTTCTCTGGTGCAAAGAGAATAACAAAATGCGATCAGGAGGCTAATAGAGTGCAGATGGAGAACCTCTGGCTGAGAGCTCAGTCCAGCGAAAGGCTTTGAACTGGAACCAGCCTCTCATTTTCAGCAGTGCGTGTGGCCCACGAAGAAGAAAGAGTGAAATACAACAAGAGACTCCTCAGGGATAATTATGAGTTACCCCCGGCGGGTGGAAACCCAGTGGTGACATGGGGCTGGAGAAACTGTAAGGGTTTGATCATGAAAGGCCTTACATTCGATGCGAAGGAATCTGGTCAGTGGGAGCAATTCACAAGTCACAAACCAAAGAATGTGTGATGTGGTATGAACTTGGGAGAGCTCCTGGTGCCTGTTTAGGGTGGCAAGACGGGGGGCAGGTGCTAGTTGCAGCGCATTCCAGTGACACAGGTGAGATGGTCTCATCTGAACGCAGGTAGAGACACTGGTGTGGAAAGAGGCGGGGAGGTTGAACTGGCCCCGGTTGTTGGTAGAGAGGGGCGAGGAGGGAGAAGGCAGGCGTCTAGGCTGCACCCACTGTGACGTCCAGATGGGAGCAGCTGGCCGGGTGCCGGTGCTGCCGCTGGAGCTGAAACAGGGGGGCTATTGACTTTGCAGGTGTGACCTCCAAGGGGCGGCATCTGTGGCAGTTAAGGGTCTAAAGGGGGTAGAGATCTGGAGATTATCACAAAGAGCTGTGAGGCCACATTGCCTGTGCAGCCAACCAAGAGGGCTGCTCTGAATCACCAACATCATTTCTGATGAGTTAATTTTATGATACTTCGTATTTAATTGAATACGTGGTTTGGGGGAAGATTAGAAACAGTATACTTGTGTTTTTTCTAGCCAAAACCAAGCTTTTAGTCCCCCCCCCCACCTCTTTTTTAGGTATCCCAGGACCTGTAATTATTATTTTTCAACAGATAGACTCTTTTAAAAAAATTTTATTTGTTAACCTTCACCCGAGGATATGTTTTTCATTGATTCTAGAGCTAGAAAGGGAGAGGGAGAAAGAGAGAGAAACATTGATCGGTTGCATCCTGTACTTGCCCTCACCGGGGATTGAAGCCACAACCTGGGGATCGTGCTGCCTGGAATCCAGCCCATGACCCTTCAGTGCCCAGGACGACACTCTAACCAACGGAACCACTCCAGCCAGGGCAGGACCTGTGATTATTACCAACAAGTTTCTCTACTGGGTGCTCGCTGCTCCTCCATATGTGGGCACACACCTGAGCCAGATGCCTGTGGGTGACCTGGGCTCCCACCCCCACTTCACCTGGGCCAGGCCTCATTTCACTTTGCTCCATCCCATCTCAGACCCTGCCTGTGGCCCCCACCCTCCACCCCTCTGAAAATTTGGCCCCCTCCTCTGCACTTTAGCATCCAGGTGCCAGCAGGCTGGGAGCCCTGGGCACTCCAGCCCCACGTGTGGGTCACTTCATGGATGGGAAACAGCTGCTGCTGCTGCACGAGGGAGCGGGTGGGCGGGGACACGGAAACAGGACAGGAGGCCAACGAGGGAGAAGCGTCCGGGACCCTGGGGAATCCTGGGGAAGAGAAGGTAGAGACTGGGGGTGAGTTAGGGAGCGGGGAGCAGGCTGCACCGCAGGGATGAGACCAAGGCCATGTGTCACAAGCAGCTACTGGAGGAAGCCTGGCAGCTCCAGGACAGAGAGCAGGTAAGGGGCCAAGCCCAGGGGGGTGAAGAAGCCCCTCCTCTCTACCTTTGTACCCAATGACCCCGATGCCCCAAGTGACTAAACTTAGGTCCCTCTCGGGGCTGGCCTCCCAGCAGGAGTGGTGAGATTCCAGGGCAACTGGGTATATGCCTCTCTCCCCACACACACCTTTTTGCTGATGACTGAACTTATCTTAAAAGCAAATAGGACCTTTCACGTCCACACGTTAAAGGCTGAAGTTATAATACAAAGGGAAGAAGTTTCCTGACCCAGAATGTGTTCACAGTAAAGTGCCGGTGACTGAGGGGGGAGTCCCAGCCCTGAGAGAGGCGAAGGGGACGCCTCCCCGCTGGAAAGGGCCCTGGAATGGAGGCTGAGGGCCTGGAGGACGGAATTCCCAGCCTCGCCCTTGTCTCCTGGGCCGGGTTCGCGGAGACCAGCCTCAGCGCCGGAGGCCTGGCGAGCAGAGCTCCTGGTGTGGGCAGGGGTGGTCCTGGGCAGGGTCCCTGCTTGCGCATCTCGTCTGTGAGGTCACTGGACTGTGGTGTGGAAGCGATTCACCGTCTCCACCCGGCAAAGACTTCCCAGTGCTGAGTTCCCGGAGGGGCTTGCTGTTCGTGGTCATGGGCTCAGGGAACAGATACGCTTACGTGCGAAGGGACAGATGGAACGGGAGGCTTTCTTCCCTGTGTCGATTCCCTGCTTACACCTAACGGACGCCCCTCCCTGATCTACAGCATCTTTTCCAGAGTGACAGCACCTCTCCCTTTGGCTCAACTCCTCCTCCATCTCCTCCTCGGTCTCCCCCGCCGCCATATGGGGACGGCTCCCTTCCCACGTCTGTCTGCCCGGGGATGGGGCTTGGAAGTCATTTCAGCTGGTGAAGCCGCATTTCTCAGCCTTTTGAAATGACCTGACCCACACACACCTGTGGCTGCAATGGTGGCTCTGCCCCTGAGTGGGTAGTTTTTAGCCCATGAGGAGTGTGTCTGCACACTCTCCAACGGCCCCTCTTCCTAATCAGGACGCTGGAAAGTACTGGGATGTGGAGTTCACCGAAGCCCCCGGAACACCCCTTACTTAGACTTCAAGTTCTTTCTAATGTGTCTTCACAGTTACTGTCTCTCTTCATTCAACGCAGTAAAGGAGGCGGGGCGTGCCATCCGTCTCATTTGACAGCTCAGAGAGGAGAAACAAGACCCAGCAAGGGTTTGCTGTGCTCACAGAGTAAATCGGGAGCAGACCTGGATCTGGAAGGGAGCTGGGGCCTGTGGGTGGTCCCTGACCCAGGCGTCATGGCCTCAGGGCTGCCTCTCAGGCCTGGTGAGCTCACCTGACCCTCCCTACAACCCACCTGCAGGTGAGGCCTGAGGCCGCCCCTCCACGGGGAGGATCAGCCACCAGCCAGGGCCCCCCTCACTCCAGACAGAGAGGGTGTGGGCCAGCTGAGTCAGGCCGTCCATCCCGAGCCAGGGACTAAGGCACAGGAGGAGCCAAGGAGATTGGCATCTTTCTAGAAACTTGTTAGGTTCTTAAACGGACTTGTGGTAAACAACATTCTCCAAATAACCAGTGTCGGCAATGGACAAGATTTTCTAGTTAAACTTTACAACTGATTAGAAATCTCAGTATCAAGGTGCTTTGGGTAGAACACCACCGTTCCCTCACAGAGGGGCTTGCTCTAACTTCTCTCCGGGGGTGGCCGAGTCGGGGTCTGTGTTCGCAGACCTGTGTGTCTTGATCAAATCTTTGGTCATTCTCTGTCCTCTGTGGGGGTGTGAGGGTAGGAAGGGTGTGTGTGTGTGTGTGTGTGTGTGTGTGTGTAAGTCTGTGCAGCACACCAGCGCTGATTATCCTATTACATGGGCGCTGCTATCCTGGCTACAGGCCTTACACACTTTCTCTTTTTCCTCACTCTGTTGAGAAGATTTTTGTCCAGATCATTGATCCATTGGTTATGGCAGCCTCCCGCTCCCCATCTGCAAGAAGGGAGACGCTGTTTATCTTTCTTGAGAAATTTTGTGGTTTAGGTGGGAAAGGTCTGGCTCCCTGCAGGGCCCTGAGAGGAAGATCCAAGAAAGAAAATAAACCTGCATTTGTGGCATTTCCTGGCTGCCCCAGCATTGCTCTGCAACTGACATTGATAAAATTTCATCAAAGGCGTTGGTCCATCAGGCTACAGTTTTTTAAAGCATCATTTACTGTGGGAGTCACATTAGCATTTAAAATATTGCTCTTTTATTCTGCATAGAACGTGACATATATTATCTCCATTTTGCATGTTATCACGTTCCTGAAAACGAAACACAGCCCCTGAAATCATTGAAAAAACAGTTTTAAAATCTGGTTTTGACACTCTTAACAGATACAAAAGCATTCTGGAACAAATAAAGAGACCTCCTACTCTTACATAGTATGATTCAACATTATAGAGATGTTGTTTTCCCTAAGTTAATTTAAAAATCTAATGGATTACCAATAAGCTTTTTTAGACAATTTGATTTTTTAAAAAGGCCAGGAAAACACTTGAAAAAGAATAACAACAGAGATGTCTAGTCCTACTGGACATTAAAATATACCATAAATCTCTGTAATTAGAAGTGTTGTAGTGCCACATGAATACACAAATTGACGGGTAAAATAGAATAGAAAGCCCAGAAATAGTTACAAGTACATATGGAAATTTAGCAGACAGTTAAAGGTGGCATCTAAAATAGGACAAAGATGGCCATTTTAATAAATGCTATTAAAAAAGCAAAAAAAACAGCCGAAACCGGTTTGGCTCAGTGGAGAGAGCGTCGGCCTGTGGACTGAAGGGTCCCAGGTTCGATTCCGGTCAAGGGCATGTACCTGGGTTGCGGGCACATCCCCCATGGGGGGCGTGCAGGAGGCAGCTGATCGATGTTTCTCTCTCATCGATGTTTCTAACTATCTCTCTCCCTTCCTCTCTGTAAAAAATCAATAAAATATATTAAAAAAAAAAAAAGCAAAAAACCAAAATGCCCATCCCCTAATGCCACAATTTCCAACCTTTTTCATCTCATGGCACACATAAACTAATTACTAAAATCCTGCGGCACACCAAAAATATACTTTTTACTGATCTGACAAAAAATAGGTATAATTTTCATTCAGTCACACCAGACCACTATTGTTATGTTGGCGGTTGTCATTTTTTTAAATTTGACAATCTAAGGCAGTGGTTCTCAACCTTGGCTGCACATTAGAATCACCTGGGAATCTTTTTAAAATCCTGATTTCTGGGCCTCATCCTCCGGAAATTCTGTTTCTTTGTTACTAATGTTGTGGCCCCACCCCATAACAAAGAAACAGAATTTCCGGAGGATGAGGCCCAGAAATCAGGATTTTAAAAAGATTCCCAGGTGATTCTAATGTGCAGCCAAGGTTGAGAACTACTGATCTAAGGTAAAGAGGTCAGTGCCCCCTGACTAATTAGTCAGGTGTTGCCTGTTTTAAAAATTCTTGTGGCACACCAATTGAAAATCACTGACCTAATGAATGGATAACAATGCAATATATTCATACAATGGAAAAGAATGAAGTGTTGATGCATTCTACAACATAGATGAAACTTGAAAACATTATGCTAAGTGAAAAAAGCCAGTCACAACAGACCACTGTTGTACGATTCTGTTTATATTAAACTAGAGGCCTGTTGCACAAAAAGATTTGTGCAATAGGCCTTCCCTTCCCCTGGGTGCTGGCACCGGTTTTCCTCCGCCACCCAGCACCCGGCACCCAGGCCTTCACTTTTGCCAGAGCCGCCTTCAGTGCCTTTGCTGCTCCGCTTCGCACCTACGTATGCAATTTAACCGCCATCTTTGTTGGCGGTTAATTTGCATATCTCATTGATTAGCCAATGGGAGGCGTAGCAAAGTTACAGTCAATTACCCTGTTTGTCTATTTTTTTAAATTAAATCTTTATTGTTCAGATTATTACATTTGTTCCTCTTTTTTCCCCCCATAACTCCCCTCCTCCCAGTTCCCACCCCACCCTCCACCCTCACTCCCCACCCACTGTCCTCATCCATAGTTGCACAATTTTTGTCCAGCCTCTTCCCGCATCTCCCACACCCCTTTCCCCCCCCAAGAATAGTCCATTCCCTTTCTATGTCCCTGATTCTATTATAATCACCAGTTCATTCTGTTCATCAGATTATTTATTCACTTGATTCTTAGATTCACTTGTTGATAGATGTGTATTTGTTGTTCATAATTTGTATCTTTACCTTTTTCTTCCTCTTCCTCTTCTTAAAGGATACCTTTCAGCATTTCATATAATCCTGGTTTGGTGGTGATGAACTCCTTTAGCTTTTCCTTATCTGTGAAGCTCTTTAGCTGACCTTCAATTCTGAATGATAGCTTTGCTGGATAAAGTAATCTTGGTTGTAGGTTCTTGGTATTCATCACTTTGAATATTTCTTGCCACTTCCTTCTGGCCTGCAAAGTTTCTGTTGAGAAATCAGCTGACAGTCGTATGGGTATTCCCTTGTAGATAACTGAGTTTCTTTCTCTTGCTGCTTTTAAGATTCTCTCTGTCTTTTGCTCTTGGCATTTTAATTATGATGTGTCTTGGTGTGGTCCTCTTTGGATTCCTTTTGTTTGGGGTTCTCTGCGCTTCCTGGACTTGGAAGTCTATTACTTTCACCAGGTAGGGGAAGTTTTCTGTCATTATTTCTTCAAATAGGTTTTCAATATCTTGCTCTCTCTCATCTTCTGGCACCCCTATAATTCTGATGTTGGTACGCTTGAAGCTGTCCCAGAGGCTCCTTACACTATCTTCGTATTTTCGGATTCTTTTTTCATTTTGCTTTTCTGGTTGAGTGTTTTTTGCTTCTTCGCATTTCAAATCTTTGACTTGATTCTTGCGATCCTCTAGTCTGCTGTTGGGAGTCTGTATAATATTCTTTATTTCAGTCAGTGTATGCTTAATTTCTAGTTGGTCCTTTATCACAACATCGAGGGTCTCATTAGATTTCTTGTACATCTCATTAAGTTTATCGGCAGTCTCTAGAAGACTCTTGAAAGACCTCAAAAGTGTGGTTTTGAATTCTATATCCAGCAGCCTGCTTTTCTCCAGTTCTGTCATTTGTGTCCTGTTTCTTTGTCTCTGCATTTTTTATGCTTCGCTGTGTCGATAGAGTGGCTTTCTGTGCTAAGTGTCCCAATTACCTGAGGCAGACACTCTTGGTGCACCCCCTTGTGGCCTTTGTGTGCAGTCTTGTTGTAGCTAAGCCTTGATTGTTGTAGGTAACACTGGGAGGGATTTGACTGCCAGGCCAACTGGCTGTGAGAATCAGCTGTGTCTGCAGTGGGAGAACTTCTGTCCTCTAGGGAGGTGCTAATCTAGCCTCTGCCTGAGGCTATCCCGCAAATGCCTTTGTACAAGGCTTGGGTGGGGTGGGTCCCAGGGGATCAACAGGGCGGGCGGGCAGAGCGAGCAGTTATGGCTGCTCTCAGTCTCATCCCCAGAGGCTCTGCCTCTCAGTGTCCCAGCAACCACTTGCAAACCTCGGAGAGAAAGCTGCCCTTGAGTTCTGACCGCTGCCAGACAGTCCCGCTTCTCCCGTTTGAGCCTGGGTCCCTAGAGACTTGCCCGGAACTGGAGCTCAGAGCCTGAGACTCCCTCCTGATTGAAACAGACAATCACACCCTCAGCTGCCAGCCCACTCCGCGTGTACCTCCACACCTTAGTATTTCACTTCTGTACTGCGCCTCCTCTGAGTCTCAGTATGCTTTTCTCTTTCCTTCTAGTTGTGGAATTTCCACTCAGCCAGCCTTCCTGTGGTTCTGGGTGATGTCCGTTCCGTCTTGTAGTTGTATTTTTGAAGTGGTTGTACGAGGCAGCAATCTCCAGTGTTTACCTATGCCGCCATCTTGGTTTCTCCCCCTGTTTGTCTATTATTAGATTAGATGTCTAAAACAGGTAAATCCATATAGGAATAGAAAGTTGGCTAGAGGATGCCTAGGGCTAGGGAGTGGGAAAGAATAGGGTTGAGTACAAGGTTTCTTTTCAGAGTGTTAAAAATGTTCTAGTAAACTTAGATTGTGCTGATGGTTACGGAATCCTATGGATATACTAAAACCATTGTGTTGTATACTTGAAAGGGGTGAATTTTATGGTGTATGAATTATATCTTTAAAATGTTTTAAAAAATAATTAAATGACTCAAAATCCAATGGAAAAATAGGAAGATATGCTTCAAATCTATGCAAAAAAAGTTTAAGTTCACTCGTAATTAGAGAAATGCAAATTAAACAGCACTGAGATAGCATTTCTCACCTACAACACTGGCCAAAATTAAAAAGCATGACAATGCATTTTGTGGGGAAATGGGCCTTCTCATACTTTGCTCATGGGAATGCAAACTGCCAGGAGGAATAGGCCACACTGAACAGAACTACCCATGCAGCTTAACCCAGCAATACCGCTTCTAGGAAATCTATCCTGCAGATACCTTTACAACAAAGTGAAAATATACATGCACAGGTTATTCATTACAGCAATCCAAATGCTTGTTCATAGAAGACTGAATAAACTATGGCTCATCCATAAAATGGAACACAAGCAGCTCTATAAAAGAATGAGGAAGAGCTCTCTAAGATTGATGTGCAGTGATTCTCAGCATGTGCTGTTAAGTAAAAATAACACGCAAAAGAGCAGCTATAGTCTGCTGTCCTACATGTAGGAAAGAAGGGATATAAGATATATACATGTATTTTTACCTTTGTACAAAAGAAATACAGAAAGGATAATCCAGAAACTAAAAAGGGAGCTTACTGTTGCAGTTAGAATTTTGGCTCCCCCCACACCTCCCCCCAAAAAGTCCTAACCTCCAGTACCTCAGAATGTGACCTTGTTTGGAAACAGGGCTATTGAAGATGTCATTGAGATGAGGGCATACTGGGCTCCTGATCTAATGATTGGTGCCCTTATAAGAAGATGGCCATGCGGAGGGAGGCACAGGGAAAACACCATGTGAAGATGAAAGCAGTGATAAGGGTGGTCATTATCTATAGGCCAAGGAACCCCATAGATTGCTGACAAACCACCGGAAGCTAGAAGTAGCAGAGAAGGATTCAGAGAGACCATAGCCCTGCCAACACCTTGACTTTGGACTTTGAGCCTCCAGGACTGTGAGACAATAACTTTCTGTTATTTTAAACCACTCAGTTTGTGGCACTTTGTATGGCAGCCTTAGGAAATACAGTTCCTCACAGGGGGAGGGTGGGCAAGAGGTTGAAAGAAGGGAGGGATTAGAATGGGCTAGTCGGGATGAGGAGGGAGCCACCACTCTCTCAACAAAACTTTTGTGGTGCTCTGACTCAGAACCATAGTAATGTTCCACATACCACCCAAAACAAGCATTTAAAAGCGACCAGGATGTGGGAGAACCCCATGTGGCACACAAGCAGTAAAAAATGAACCTAATCGCCCTGACTGGTTTGGCTCAGTGGATAGAGCTTAGGCCTGCGGACTGAAGGGTCCCGGGTTCGATTCTGGTCAAGGGCATGTACCTTGGTTGCGGGCACATCCCCAGTAGGGGGTGTGCAGGAGGCAGCTGATCGATGTTTCTCTCTCATTGATGTTTCTAACTCTCTATCCCTCTCCCTTCCTCTCTGTAAAAAAAATCAATAAAATACATTTTTTTAAAAAAAAGAAAAATGAACCTAATTGATTGAAAATACTCTAATGGGGGTGAGAAAAACCCCTAAATAACATTGCAAAACTATTTTTAGTGGATGCTATAACATTAAAGACAAACTGTATATAATACTGTGCTCCAGTTTCTAAGCTTGTTTCTCAAAGTGGTATTGATTAGTAATTCTGAAACTACTCTAGGTATAACTAGGATTAAACAGATAAGTACATATATTGTAGATATTGAAGGCCACATTTCTCAAGGTCTGAGAAGAAAGTTACAAAAAAGAAAAGTAAGAAGCTAGAAGGAACTCTGTAATGTTGAATTAAATTTGGATGAATCATGATGAGCTATGGTTTGTAACATATAAAAGTAGATAGACCCATCATCCTATATAATAAAAGCCTAATATGCTAAATGTCCGGTTGTCCATTCAACCAATCAAAGCATAATATGCTAATGATATACTAAGGCTGCTCAACCGTTCATTATGACGTGCACTGACCACCAGAGGGCAGACGCTGCAACTGGTAGGTTAGCTTGCTGCTGGGTTCTAGCCAATCGGAACTGAGCTTGAAGGGCCACACACTCCCTGGAGTCCTCCCACGGTCCCTCCCTAGCTGGCCAACTTCCTGCATCCCTCCCCAGCTCTGATCATGCACCAGTGGGGTCCCTTGGTCTGGCCTGCGCCCTCTCACAATCCAGGACCCCTCAGGGGATATCGGAAAGCTGGTTTCAATCTGATCCCGCAGGCCAGGTTGAGGGACCCCACTGGTGCACAAATTCGTGCACTGGGCCTCTAGTTCTCCAATAAAAGGAACCAAGCCCCTTGGAGAAATAGTGAACCAGGGGTGGGCAGGGAAAAGAAGAGCCTGTAACATCTTGTAGTTACAGAAAATAAAGAAATGCTCAAAAACAGATAAAAGGACAGACCTGGCTGGTGTGGCTCAGTTGGTTGAGTGTTGTCCTATGCACAGAAAGGTTGCAGAATGTTGCCGCTTTAATCTCTGGTCAGGGCACATGCCCAGGTATTGGGCTAGATCCCTAGTAGGAGGTGTGCAGGAGGCAGCCATGATGATGTTTCTCTCTCTCTCTCCCTCTCTCTTCCTATCTCTCTAAAAATCAATTAAAAATTTTTTTAAACAGATAAAGGGACATCAAAAGGACACAGGAGGAGCTTCTAACTGTGAAAACTGGAACAAATTGAGAACAAAAATAAGTAATGATAGTATTAAATTATAGCCCATAGGATAAAATAAATTTCCATGAGTCTATACTGATACAAATAATTCAATAAATAAATGAATAAGTAAATATTCCTTACAGAAGAATTCCAATTAACAAATGTGGGAGAAATGAGAGAAAATGAAAATCATGATTAGGCAAACACCTCAGTAATAACTGTTGCAGGCAAGACTCACTAGTGGATGCTCAAATGGTCAAAAGTTTGCAGAGAAATGGTATGTTTGGCCATTCTCAAAGTACGTCCTCAGAATAATTAAATGCCAAGGGGAAAACATTAACTTCACAGTGGAGAAGTCCTGCAGACCACACCACCTTCACCAAATGATCAAGGTTAAATCACCAGTGATAAGCCATGTTGATAGCATGTGTGCAGTTTGAGCCAACTGCCTGGTGGACTTCTGTTCATGAGGCAGTAAGAAGGGCAAAGCATTACTATGAACTTCTTGTAAAGAATGCCTAACTTCTGAAAATGCCTTGGCTTTACCCTTATGTTCAAATGATAGTTTTATTGGGTATGCAAAAGTTGGTCATGTTTTTCCCTCGGAATTTTAAGGACTCTGTCCCACTGTCTTCTAGCATCTGCTGTTGCTACTGTTATTCTGAGTCTTGTTCTGTAGACATTTCTGTGTTTTTCTTGAAGCATTTAGGATCTCCTTCAATCTCAATATTGTGAACTTTCATGCTCTATCTAGGTATAAAAATCTATTTTTTAAAATTTATTGTACCAGGTACTCGGTGACCATTTAATTACAATGTCACTCATTGGCACTGTAAAGTCATTCAGCTTTAGACATTTTCTTAAATTCTTCCTTTCAAAATTTCCTCCTATCCATGTTCTTTGGTTCTTTCTTTTCAGGACTCAGAAGACAGAGTTTGGACTTCCTTCTATGTCTCTCTTTTCCTCTCATGTTTAGTGTCTTTTTATTTTACCTTCTAGGAAGACTTTCTTTTCTAAAATTTCTATCAAATATCTCAATAGATATTAGATATTAACATTTTATTTTCCGAGATCACTTTCATGATTTTTCCTTTTTAAAATAGCATTTTGAGAAAATGAAATCGTGTTCTGTTCTCATTTTAAAGACATGATACCTTCTCACATTTTCCTAAGGATATTATTTACAGATTTCTTCCCCAAGTTCTTTTCTGTTCCCTGAATTACCTTTGGTTTCCTCTGGAATCAATGTTTCTATTTGTTTGGCTCCTTCATTTTAATTTCATGTTGCAGTTTGAGCCAACTGTCTGGTGATCCTCGGATTTCTGTTCATGTTTAAGCATGAGGGGTTAAGCCCTAGCCGGTTTGGCTCAGTGGGTAGAGCGGGCCTGCGGACCGAAGGGTCCCGGGTTCAATTTCCGTCAAGGGCATGTACCTTGGTTGCAGGGACAAGGTTGCAGGAGGCAACCAATCGATGTGCTTCTCTCACATTAATGTTTCTCTCTGTCTGTCCCTCTCTCTTCCACTCTGTCTGAAAATCAATGGGAAAATATCCTCAGGTGAGGATTTAAAAAAAAAATAAAGAGTGAGGGGTTAAGAAATTATGCGAGTGGCAGAGGCCTTTCAGCCAGCGGGTGACTGAGCAGGAAGCTGGTTGTCCACTGGACAGATCCTAAATGCTAAAATCCAAACAACTTTGGATCTGCTTAATGTCATTAGGAGAGAATGTCTAATTTAAAAATTGTCTAAGTATTTTATTGTATTTTTCCGAGGGAATAGATCCTGGCCTCCGAGGGTTTTGTGTGGGAGAGACAAGACGGAAGGGTGGTCAGGATCAGCTGGTGTCTTACCTTCCTCCCTGTGTGGCTTGGTGCAGTGGGAGTCACCTGCCTGGATCCACGCCCGGGACCCCTCCTGGGAAGCCTTGTTTGAGTGCCGGCAGCATCACAGGGCCCAGACTTCCTCCAACTGCAAGCCCCGCTAGGACCGCACCTCCAATTGCCACAAAGTGAGCTGGTAAAGGCAGATGCTGAGAGGTGTTCTCTGTGCGGCCGCAGCCTGTGGAGCAGGGCAAGCTCTATAAAGAGCAGCAGTGATTACAGAGTAACACTCCTGTTAAATGCTTGGGCTTTATAGCTTTCCATTCACAACAGTCCTGGCCAGTGTTTAGTCTCTCTGGGGGGCAGTTGTAAAAGCCGCCTTGTTTCACAGCTAAGGAGAGGTTACAAGGCAGTTAAAATATTTTTGTCTCTTCTTTCTTTTGATGATTATTCCCATGCGGTGGCAGCCGCTGGAGCAGGCCCTGCCTCCATTATCTACAAGGGAACCGCGGACACAGTGGCAGCCATCAGCCCTGATGCTGGGCTAGAATGAGCGTTTCAGGCTTGACACTTCCATTGGTTTTCAGTGAGTTAAGAGTCAAAGTCAGAAATAGTGTTGAGTTTCATAGCCATTGCCAGGCAACTGTCACTTACTTGAAAGAGGTGCTTTGCCCCTTTAGGAATAGAGTAAATGCTTCTTGTGCCAGATAATTAGATGCTCTTCTCTGTGTCTTCTCTGGTCAGATACATGTAGTGATTATACAAATAAATGCATGTTCTAACTACATGGAGATATTTGGGAAAGGACAAAGTTCCATGTCTACTAGCTCTGAATTGTAACAAATAACGACAATAAACCTGGTCGTAAAAATTATCAGCCAGCCGGTGTGGCTCAGTGGTTGAGTATTGACCCATGCACCAAGAGGTCACCATTCTTGGTCAGGGCACATGCCCGGGTTGTGGGTTTGATCCCCAGTAAGGTGTGTGCAGGAGGAAGCTAATTGATGTTTTTCTCTCATCGATATTTCTATTTCTCCCTCTCTCTAAAACCAATAAAAACATACACAATTTTAAAAAAAATTATCATCATATGGAAAAAGTAGCTATCAGAATCTTAAAATTGATCCTGGCATGAACAGCATCTCCACAGTGTTTAAAACGCCTCAGCTCCTCAGAGCAACCTCACTGGGCAGACTAGGCCGGTAGCACGCCCCACCCTCTAACATCCAGATGGACACACAGGCCTAGAGAAGTCCGGCACTAGTTAGCAGCCAGTGCTCCACCTGGCTCATCACATGTCCACATACTCTGGGTGGTCCTTCTCACCTGAGCCTGGTGGCCAGAGGGCAACAGCCCACACCACAGCCCTCACCCCAGTTCCCAATTCTCTTTCTCAGAACCAAGCGATGGAGGCGGGTGTCTGGGGTGCTTGTCTCTGAATGGGCCTGAGGCATGGATGACAAGGGGTGGGTGGGGAGGAGGAAAGAGATCATCTGGAATATTGAGAACTCTCCAACTCAGCAGGAACAGATTCTGCAATTATGAGAAATAGTTCCAGGAAGGAAAATATCAAAATGCAAATCAAATACAGTTGTGACTGTAAACCATTGAAGAAAAGTGCCAGCACTGTTTCAGAAGTCCAGTGTGGGCACTGGGACTAACAGCGGTGATGCCTGTAGAGCTGACCTCAGACCCGGAAGGACCACAGAGATAACTGGATACAGATGCCTCGTTGTACAGACGAGGACACTGAGGTGGGAACGGTTAGTAATTTCCCCAGTGATTGGAGGTGGCAGTAGGACAGTAGCCAGCACAGTGTCCGGTGCAGAGCAGGTATGCATATCAGTTAGGAAAGAGTTCAGGTTTGTTTTTCTCACATATCAAGTCCAGAGGTAGGCAGCCCTGGGCCTGGGGGTTCCTGGGCTTAAACAAGAGAAGTCAGCCCTGCTCCTCAGCGGCCAATCTGCCCGCATGCCCAGTCAAGTTCTGGGGACACAATGTGCCCGGAGAAGGGAGCCCCGTGTAGAACCTATGAAAGAAACCAGGGATCTTCAACATAAAAGGAAGGAGCTCAGTGGAAACCTGACCACTGTCACGCAGAAGACAAATGCGAGAGTTCCTGTGTGGCCCCAGAGGTTAGAATTAGGTCGGGAAGTGCAATTGTTGGATGACAAACTAACACAACAATAGGAATAGTTTTAATGATAAGCACTTACTGAAAAGTGGCCGCTCGGAAAATAGTACAGTTTCCTGAAGATAGTCAAGCTGAATGAGAAATTGGAGAGGAGTTTCTGTGTGAGGGGTGGGGAGGGAAGAGCAGGGGAGGGAGAGAAGGCGGTACAGCACTGCTTGGGGAGATGACCTCTGAATTCTCTTTCGCAACAACTCATTTAACAAGTCCCTGTTGAGTTTCTACTGCGGTTCACACAGGAACCATATTTTCCAAATGAGATGCCGGCCTGGCATTTATGCAAAAGCTCATGGAGAGAACAAGGTGTCGATGAGGGTTATTTACTGACTTCTCAGGAGCCACTCCCAGGGTTCCCCAGACCCAGGCCCCACTTCGCAGATGGGGCCTCTGTCCAGTGGCGATCTGGTACCAGGGAGCAGAGCAATATGGGTCTTCCAGAGGCAGCATTTTTTCCAGACCCACTGCAGCCTGGGCTGAGCATTTATCCAAAAGCCTGAAAGGTGGCCAGCAAGTGCTGTACCAGGAAGGCAGTGAGGAGCGCATCACTTATGAGCTGTCGCTGGAGCCTCGCTGGCCCTCACTTTTCTTACCTGGAAAATGGGAGCTTTGTGAGGCTGTAAGGTGCTTTGCATGGACTCAGCCCTTCGTAAGGATTCAGCCAACGTGGTTACTCTAGTTCCTAAGTGTCAGCTCCGCTACTGATACTGCTATGTCGCTTTTCCAGACCTCGACTTCCTCTCCTGTAAAGGGAGGGCAGGTTGGACTAGAACAAGCCCGGGGATTTCTTCCAGCTCCAAACCTCCTGGTGCCCAGCACAAAATGGATGCCAGGCTCCCCAGCCTGCGCCAGGAGGTCACCTCTGCCAGGAGGTGGCACCACTAATTCACGTTTCCAGCAAAGAGGAGGGCTGTCTATTTGTTAATCTCCCCTCAGCTTTGAAAAGGAGCCTGGAAACTCAACTGCTTAGCAGCTGCCTCTAAACCGACTTATAAAATCATGATGCTGATGTTCCTGGGGTGACCGGATTCTCCCCACTTTGGCTTGCTCCCGGCATACCCAAATCGGCTTCCTTGGGACGGTCCTGGGCGTTTAGGGAAGGGGGAGAAGAGCAGCCTGGCAGGCCCTGTCCTCCCCCTGGGGTCTTTCCCTTTGCTCAGAAGCACAACTGCAGACACCCCCAGGAGCATGTGCTGTCGAATTGCACCCACAATCAGCCGTTTGCATGCTACTCAGAGGGTACAAAGGGCCACTTGCCCTGGCTGTTGCCTCTTTGCCAAGGAGGAGGGGACCCAGGAATGGTTTTGCAGCCTCAGGTCTCTGGCAGCAGCTAGGCTGGCGGGCCGAGAAAACGGGGTTTCCTAGTCTTCGGGGACTGCTGTGAGCAAGATCAGTCTGAGCAGGACAGGGAATGAGCTTGAGGCTGAGAGGGCCCAAGCCCTCATTGTACCCAAGGCCAGCCCTGGACAGCAAAGCGAATGTAAGATGAAAATTCTCTAGCTCTTCCATCCTTGGACTTTTCTCGAGAGTTAAGCAGAAGAGGAAGGAAGGAGAAGGAATGGCAGGGAACGGGGAGAAAAAGAGAGAGAAGGATAGATAACTTCTGAAATAGTTCCTCTTTCCCCTCTTAAGAAAAATATTTTTAAGATTTAGAAAGTAGAGGATATGAATGTATTTTTTGGTCTTTGCTTCTAGCTCGCCTTATCTCCTTTGCATGTGTATCTGGTTGGCGGGCTGGAAAATTAATGGGCCAAATTTAATTATCCTGCAGACGGATTTTGACCTTTGAATGTTAGGTTGTCAAAACTTTTCTTCTCTGGTACCAGCCTTAGCAGAACACTTAGGCTGTGTTCATTGTAAAGAGGAAAGAGTTATTTTTAGACTCTAGGTGAGGTTTTATTTATCATCTGAAATAGAGACGATGATTCCTTGTTTATGGTGGAGGAAGAGGTGAAGGCAGAACAGTTTCCCCTCTGGTCTCATCGATTAGAGCTCAGCTGATGGTTTTAGATTGCTAGAGAAAGCACATCACACACCGTCAAGTCGCGCTGATGGCGGTGTAGAACTTATTACCCAAAACATCACTTTACTTCATTGCTAACTAACCAAATGCTTTGCATGTGGCCTTGACATTTATATTTAAAATCCCACATCTCTCCAATCTTTCCAGGGTTAAAATGTGGAATGGGACCAGGAGACAGTCAGACGGTGGTTCTGAAGGGTCCTGCGGACCTCACTAGAGGCTTGGTGCCCCCGTGGGTTGGGAAGACAGGGGCTGCTACATCCCAGAACATTTCCTCCTGCTCTTGCCACCTGCAGAACGGAAGCAGGTGGTGTGTGGGTGAGAGCGTCATCGTGGCTTCATCTGTTGTTGCTTATGGGAGACCTTCCCTGCTGCGGTTTTGGCTTTCTCCTGGTCTAATACATGAGTCCTACTCTCAGATCAGCCAGGCATCTCATGACATCACCCGCAAATGAGCTCTGTTAGACAATTCTGCAGAGGCTTTGAAAGATGTCATCAATACCGCGCCTAGTGTTTGCAGAAGGCAGTTTTTTTTCTCTTGATTACTTTAAAGTGCACTTCTGGTGTGCAAATGCCGTTTGTGACAGCACGTGAAAGGTAGAGGTTTTTCTATTTTGAGAAGCAAACCCAGTTAGATTTCTAACCATCGAAAATGCTTTTGGTCCTGTTCCCTTCTTTGAGACTTGCCCCCAGTGTTGAATAAGGATTAGGAACGAATCCTACAGGGTTAGTGCTTTATTAAAATGTATTCGAAGTGGGAAGATGCCAACATTTATTAGAAACATACTAACGAAGAAGATGTCGAGCACATGCTATGAATTATCACACTTAATCCTCAGGACAGTGTATGAAGGCTTTGTTATCCCATTTTTTAAATGAGCAAACAAGTTCAGAGAAAATGAGTAACTTGTTCTGAGTCACACTGCTTCTAGGTACCAGAAAGGGAGTTGAAATCTAGGTATGTCTGACCCACCCTGTCCTTTTTTGATATTCCACGTGGGTTGATTGCTTTAGGAATGCCAAATGTTATTTGTCAATCGCTTCTACAGCACCTACGATGTGCTAAGCACTGTTTTTAAGTTAAGAGAGCCTAAACTGGGGTGAGCGGAGAGAAAGTGACCTCCTGAACCTAGGAGAATGGGCTGGGCAAATGGTGCGGGGCATTGGCCAAAGGAAGCATCAGTGCACCCGAGGATGGTTCAGTGTAGGCCTGACTCGAGGAAGGAGCAGTCAGCCTCGTACCAGCCACCCAGATCTGACCGGAACATTATTGCAGATGGGCTTGGAGCAGCCCGAGGTGGGGGAAGACAATCCCCACTCCCATGCTGCACTGCTTGGCCCTGAGAAAAGGTCAGGCGCACATGGGCCCATTCACTATAAAGAGTTGCGAGGTGAGCCTGGCTTTTGCAGTTGGACCTGGCTTTATACCTCTGACTCTGTCTACTTGCGCTGTGACCTGCACCTGAGTTTCCTCATCTCTAATAATAACCGCCTTACAGGGTTATTGTACGGATCCAATGAGATCATTTACGAGATGTGCTTAGCACAGTGCTGGCATGATTTATGCATTCTACATCTCCTCTAGGATTTCAAATTCTTAGGTATCTGCCTCCCCCTGGCATTTCCAAACTCTCCATTTTTGTCTCCCCTCAGCCTGAGACCACACCCTGGTCCCACTCACCTTAATACCAAAACAACAAAACAAAGCCAACCTTTCCTCAATTACTTTGCAGTGCTACCCTCCTAGTTCTCTTCACGGCACCTCTAACCTTCTTTTCCTTTTTTTTTTTTTTTTTAATTATTGAGATATAGTTGACACATAACATTTCCTCAATCTTCTGGGTTGTTGTTTTTTTATGTTTTTATTGATTTCAGAGAGAGGAAGAACGAGAGAGAGAGAGAAACATCAATGACAGAGAAACATCCATTGGCTGCCTCCTGCACGGCCCCTACTGGGGATGGAGCCTGCAACCCGCGCATGTGCCCTGGCCGGAATCAAACTAGTGACCTGTAGGTGCATGGGTCAATGCTCAACCACCAAGCCACTCCGGTCGGGCTCCCCAGTCTTCCTGAAATGACTTCGAGGCTGCTAGTTCCAAAGAGTAGGAACATGTCTGTTCTGCATATTTCTGTATCCCCACTGTACAGCTGTGGCCGAGCATATAGTTGGCACTCAAATGTTTGCTGAGTAAATGACTAGATGTCTCCATTTCCTCATTATACATTCCCAACGTATATCCTTGCAGTCTGGCTTCTGCTCTCACGCTCTTCTAAAACTTCTCTTTCCAGAATTACTGCTGTCTCGCTGCTTTCTGAGCTCTCTGTAGTCAGCATGAGCCTTTAAACAGGATTCCACTTTGCAGTGAGTGCAGAAGGACTCCAAGGGCCACCGCCAAGGCGAGGCTCTCCCGTGCCAGTTATCTCCTTCGTTAGCGGGATCCTTTGAAGTCTTTCGAGGTCACCACTCTCTGATGGGGGTGAGTGGCATAGGACAGTGAACATCCCAGAAGCCAGCGTCCCGATCGCCACAGCTGGAAACAATCTCTCCCTCCTGTGACGTGCTGTGCTGAGCTTTATCTGCATCTCTCTAATGGAACCATTTCTTTCTACTTTGAGATATCGTTATTAACAAGCGTCTCTGTGTCACCTGTTCTGCTACAGCCTTGAGGGTAGGAACCAGGCTTTTTTCTCATCCTCTCATCCTGCTCAGCCTCTTTCCTGGGGTCACACAAATGGAGCAACTGAGAGAACTAACAGTGGAAAGAGGAGGAGGAGACCTGGGTGACCCTGAGCCCCTGCCTGGGGAGCACTTCCTAACAAGCTTTTGCTCGTATTGGGCTTAGCCAGTGATGGCGAACCTTTTGAGCTCGGCGTGTCAGCATTTTGAAAAACCCTAACTTAACTCTGGTGTCGTGTCACATATAGAAATTTTTTGATATTTGCAACCATAGTAAAACAAAGACTTATTTTTTTTTCTTTTTTTTTTAACAGTTTTTATATATGGACTTATATTTTTGATATTTATTTTATATATTTAAATTTTTGATATTTATTTTATATATTTAAATGCCATTTAACAAAGAAAAATCAACCAAAAAAAATGAGTTCGCATGTCACCTCTGACACGCGTGTCATAGGTTCGCCATCACTGGTTAGGCAGTGGTTCTCAACCTTCTGGCCCTTTAAATACAGTTCCTCATGTTGTGGTGACCCCCAACCATAAAATTATTTTCATTGCCACCTCATAACTGTAATGTTGCTACTGTTATGAATCGTAATGTAAATATCTGATATGCAGGATGGTCTTAGGCGACTCCTGTGAAAGGGTCGTTCGACCGCCAAAGGGGTCGTGACCCACAGGTTGAGAACCGCTGCAGTAGGAGAAAGGCTGGGATTGGCCTCAAACTCTGATGTGGACAGGCAAGGCCCTTCACCAGCTGACCCCCAACAGCGTTTCTAGCCTCTTTTCTATTTTTTTTTTTTATATCGCCATCATCTCTTTTTCTTTTCCTCTCTCCCCCAAATACTCCATACCATAAGACTGGCATTCCTTAGTGGTACATTGCTATTTCCCACACCGGGGCTTTGAATGATGCTTTTTCTTCTTACTGGAACGTCCTCCACGCTTATAGTCAAACCTCTACTAGTGAACACCTATTCATCACTTACGACCTAGTTCAGCTCTCTCTCCAGGAAACCTTCCTGGGGGCCTCGGCCCCAACTCCTGCCCCAGGGAGAGCCCTCCATCCTCTGCTTGGGCAGCTATTGGACATTCCTCTGCCGGCACACTTGTCCAGCAGGGTTGTAGGTGTTTGCTTATACACCTGTCTTCTCTACCAGTCCGAGAGAGCACACAAGGCAGGGACTGGCTTATTCATCATGACAGCACCTGTGGCTACCATTCTGTGAAATTATGAATAAATGAATGGACATTCCTTAGTTCAAAAACTTTAACAGGCATCCTAAGACTCAATAGAGCATTCAAACTTCTCTGAATTTTAAGACCCTGCATAAAATAGCCCCCCTGCCCGTCCAGCCTTCCTCCTCACTGCCTCCCAGCATGCAGTGTTTATTCTCACTGGCATCCCAAGAGTAATGCATGATCACTCCTAGCGCCATCCACTTATTAGCACAATTTTCCGAAGGGGAAACATGTTCCTGTCTTTTATTCATGTTTTTCCAATCATAGGGTTGCTCATGGGAATCCCACAGAATAATAAAGGTGAATGCTTTGCAGAAATTATAAGATTCCAGGCCCTGTTAGAGAATCCCACTGGGAAGGGGGAATCTGTGGACTGGGTCCCCTTTGCAACAGGATGGTCTGAGGATCCCGGGAGAACAGCCACCCCTGCCTATAACTGAGGACAGTCTCCAGACACCTGTCCTACAGCCCAGGCAGCTGCCTCTCATCCTAATAAGAGATCCCACAACCAGCTCAACTCCTTCAGATGTTCCATTGCGGTCAACAAGCTCCTTTCTTGGCACTTTAATGTTCATCATCATCATCATTGTCTTTCTCTTAATATTCAAGCCTGGGGGAGGGGGGTTCTTGAAGGGGGCTACTGAAGCTGTTTGCCTTTCTGACTTACGACAGCCTACTAAAAAGAGGTGGGAGCCGGCCCGTTCAAGTAAATGGGGATATTGATATTTACCAAAAATTCCCTTGCTGGCTCAGTAGTACATCTGGTGGAGCCTCTTACAGCCTTTGAACTCAGCCTTTAGGGAGGAGGCCCCCATTTGCTGCTGTAGGATGAGGAGACTATATAATCAGGGTCTGGGCTTGGCAGATCGACTCCCATATTCCTAACCCACCTCTGCCAATTACAAGCTGCGTGACCTCGGGCAAGTCACATAAACTGAGTTTCATTGTCTGTGAAAGGAAGATCATAAGAATTATGCTTACATCACAGAGTTGTGAGGTCTAGACAAGTAAATGAACAGTCGTAGTGGAGTGTCTGACAGAGGGTGAGTGTTACGTGTATTAGCATTTATTCTCTTTGTCCTAGAAGATCCTCTATGAATGTTAAAGAGTAAGAAGATGCTTTGGGAGAGAGAGGACCTGGGTGTGATCCATGTATTCATCCCCCACTGATTCAGCACTCAGCAAGATGCTGCCGTATACCAAGCAAGCCAGCCAGGCAGACATGATCTGACCATGATCTGCACCCGAAGGTTTAGAGGAGATGAGTATACAGCTGACAAATCAGGCTGAGTGTAAGGAGGAATCAAGAGATTAAAGAAAGAGGGGCAGAGAGAAGGGAGTAACTTTATGTAGGTGCCAGAAAGGAGGTGACTTCAAGCTGAGACCTGGGGGATGAGAACAAGCTGGGTGCTGGGTGTGGAAGAACTGGTGGGAAGGAAAGGAGACACAAAAATGGGTGCCAACGCTGAGCTTGCACCCCTCCAAAGTTTGCCTAGGTGTGGGGTCTGGCCTCTCCTGCCTGAGATCAGATGGAAAGCTGGTCCTTTCTTGGAGGCCCAAGAAGGGGTCCCAAGTCCCCAAAGCTCACTCTCCTGCCTGCCCTGGGTTGCCCTAGCCGGAAGCAGAAGACAGAGTCAAATACAGCCCTTCCCCAGCTCTCTTCCCTCCTCCCTGCAGAGCACTTTCCTGGGGCTACTGCAGAGGGAAGCCCTTCTTCTCTCTGCTCCCTCCCTCCCCTCACCTGCCTGGGGAGCTGGCGCCAGAAGGAAACCCACAGAGCCTGGAGAGATTTTTCTAGGACAAAAGCCCCAAGACACCAGGGAATGTACTTCTGACCATTAGGGGCCTCTGGCAGGGAGCGCTGTCTGCAACTCATCAAGCAGCCTTTTGTTACCTGCTGCTGGGGGATTATTGACCCAATTGGCTGTTCTGAGAAGGTTATCGGTTTAAAATTCCTACCTGGCCCAGGGCTGTGTTTTTCTGTGCGTCAGCCCCACCACCAGACGTGAGATTTGCATGTGTGGATCCATTTAGGGAACAGTGTTTATTCCTTCGATTTATGTGGGGCCTTTACTTTGAAAAGATAAATCCAGGGCTTGCAAATCAGGCCAGTAAGTAACTGTCATTGTCCTGACAACAAAGCCCATTGCTTTCGCCATGAAAAGGAAGATGAGTTTTGAGAGCTGGCCTATGGCTTCTTGCAACTAAACTGCTCCCTGCCCACTCTGACCGCTCACATGATGCACTGAGGGACATACTCATGTCCGATTTCCACTGGGCTATGAAGTATACAGGTGCATGACTACTGGAGTCGTTTCCAGAAGAAATCACGCTGCACCCCCACCTGCTACTGAATCACAGCAAATAAAGAAGATGCACTGGGGCTCCCGAGACGCCCCTCTTCGCTGGAGGAGGAGGTGGCCACCGTGAGGATCTGGGGCCCCACCAGCTGCAAGGGAACAGGCACAGGGTTCCCAGCGAGATCTTGGCAAGATCCATGGAAGTTCCAGAAAGAAATTCAAACAACTGTTCTCAGGCAACGATAACATCAGAGACCACCGTGGGCTCATACCCCGTCTTCTCTGTTTTCCTGTTGGCTCACTGTTTTGGAACCAGTTTGTCTTAGCATTGCCTCCATCTACGAACCCCAGTTGTGCTAACCACCCATCCTCCCAGGAGTCCTGAGATTATTTGACATATTGTCAAACTCTATGTGACTGTAGGAAAAGTCTGGGTGCACAGCAGTCATATTTGGGGGTTGTTTTTAAAGCAGGGGGGTGACCAGAGGATCCTCTCAGAGCAGGGTGGGTAGGTGGTGCTGGGAACCAGCTCGGCAGACAGAGAAATCTGTTTATCTTCACACTCCAGAGAGGCAATCACTCTTCCCGTGACAGCGGAGAGTACTGTAGCAGCACATTCCAGAAGCGGGGCTGTGTGGGCTCCCCGGCCAAGTGGCCTTCTCCTAATCAGCAGAGGGTCTCCATGAGATAAAATGGGGTGAGAGCAGCAGGAAGCCTGTTCCATCTTTCCCCCCAGGTCTTCAGAAGACACTTTGATCAAAGGAAAAGTGGCATTTGTGAAGAGCCGAGAAAACTTGAAAGAAAATCACAGTGGGCATGGATATTTGTTTATATTTGTCTGGGCTTCCGGGGCAGTCTGGCCTGCAGCGATTCAGCAGCTCTTCCTCCCCCCATCCCTCACCCCATCAATTCCCCAAAATGGATAGCTTTCTAAACATTAAAAAAATGTATATGTGATTCTGTAATTTTTCCAAGCACCTATTCCATTAATGATTTTATAGGCTACGAAGGAACTGTGTTGGTTCGTTTTGAATTGTAAAATGTGTAATATCTACAAAAGTACAAATCCTCAGCGATGTTCTTATCTTTGTCCCTGAGGCCTCAGAAAGGAAGGCTTGTGGACACAGACTGACTAGAGAGAAATCAAGTGTGTGTGTGTATGTATGTAGGGGTGGGGGAGAGTGTTGGGGGTATTTTTTTAGATCAAAGAGTTTCATTTGGTGTCCTTCCCTCTCTCCTCTCTCCTCTCCCTCCCCCTTCATTTGAGATCTGTTTGAAAAGAACTCAGATCTCTTTTCCCACACACAGACTGACCTGATAGTGGAGGAATGAGTGGGGGAGGGGTCTGTGCTGCCTCAGAGGGTCGCCAATTCAGTACCCTTAGTCCCTGATCTAAAGAAGATCCTGGTAAAAGGAGACGGTGAGATTGCTGTACAGTGTAGAGAGGTGCAGAAAGCAAAAACCAATCCCTCACTTTGATTTTAAGGACAAGGCAGTGGTGGTATTGCTTTTACTGCTTCACCTAAGACTACTAGTACTTGCCATGGATTCAGTGTTTATGTTCCAGGCATTGTGCTAAGTATGTTCCAGGCATGGTGTTAAGCACTGTGCATGGATTAGCTCATTTAATTGTGACAGTACTCAATGATAGATATGATCCCCGGGTCCCAAGAGGTGGAGAAACTGAGGTTAGGGGACAGTAACTGGCCCTGGGCTGCAGATCCAATGTTCACATCCAGATCTGACTCACTTCAAAAACCAGGTTCTTGGTCACGATGCAAGAAATGTTGCCGCATGGAAATGAAGACCTAAATCCAGTGTAGACACGTGTTAGGCAATATACTGTCCACTACAATGCAAACAAAATTAATAACATATGTTAGTAAACACGGAAGCCTTTGTGAGAGCAGAAGGACTACCACTCGGCTGACAGATGGAGACATTATTGTGTTCATCATTGACTGTTGCACATCTGGAAACAGAGGCTAGCCTTGAAATCAGATGTATTCCAGACATGCACAGGTCCCCCTGCCTCCCCCTTGGAAAAACCTTTGCTGGGTCCTGCTGTGCCCTCCAGCTACGATCCTGTTCTCTCTTCCCTTTCCCTGCCAAACTTTCTGAATGAAAAATGGAGCCACTCATCATCCCATTTCCTCAACCCCACCCCCTGCACGCCAGCTTCCGCCCATGCTCTCCTGAAACCTTTCAGAGGTCACCTGTGAACTGCTCATTCCCAAATCCTGTGATATGTTCTCCACCTTCATTCTCCTGACCTTCCCCCAGCATTTGAGGCTGTCTATCACCATCTCATGAGGAACTGTATTAAAGGGTCGCGGCATTAGGAAGGTTGAAAACCACTGGTCTGGAGGAATTGAGAAGCCTGCCCAAGGCTGAGCAACTGCTCTAAAGGTTGGGCAACTGGACCACTCTATTTCTCAGCGTCTTCATCTGTAAATGTAGATAAAAATCATGCTTATTTCATAGGATTGCCACTTGGACTAAATAAGACTATGAAAGAGAGTAAAGTGCTTAGAACAGTATCTGGAACATGCAACAGATGTTTACTCTCATTGTTGACTGCTTAGAGATCATTATTGTTCTGTCACTGACAGCTTCTCATTCCCTCATTCAGTCCACAAATATTTACTCAGAATCTACCAGGTGCCGAGCACTAGGCTAGGTGCTGGGGATAGATGCAGTCCCTGCCTCAGATATTTCACAGGTCCGTGGTTGCTGGTGTGATTCCGGCTGGGAGAGAGCTACAGGGAAATACCGCTGCAGGCCTCAGGAAAGCTTTCCAGAGAAGACATTTGAGCTTCTTTAAGGATGAGTTGCAGGCTGGGGAAGAGAAGGGAGAGAGCCTCACAGGCATTCCAGCCTCAGGGAACAGCCTGGCAAAGGCAAGGGTGAGAAGCGGGTGGGCACGGGTGGGCCAGGAAGGCAGTGGTGAGAAGAAAGGCTGCAGAGGGAGCCTGGGGCCACACTGAGAAAGGTTCTTAGAAGTAAATTGCAAGCTTCCTGTCTGTCCCTCAGGGGTAATGAGCACAGTGCTTAATTAAAAGAATGACTTGATTGATTTTCTCCCCTTAGACATACATGGAGAAAATGGATTCACGCTCAGCTTTGGTGATCACCACTATGCTGATTCCCAAATCCACATTTCCAGTTCCCCTTCCCTACCATGAGCCCACCTCACCAGATGCCTGCATAGCTGAAATGTCAGAGTCCCTCAACCCTTCAGCTACCCTTCCTGTTTCCCTTCTACTCTTCCCTCAATCAGGCAGCGAGACCAGAGGACAGTCGGCGCCTTAATAAGTGGAGGGAAAACTTTTTTTTTAATATATATATTTTTATTGATTTTTTACAGAGAGGAAGGGAGAAGGATAGAGAGTTAAAAACATCGATCAGCTGCCTCTTGCGCACTCCTACTGGGGATGTGCCCGCAACCAAGGTACATGTCCTTGACCGGAATCAAACCTGGGACCCTTCAGTCCGCAGGCCGACGCTCTAGCCACTGAGCCAAACTGGTTAGGGCAAGGGAAAGCTTTTGACACTCAAAAGTCCAGGCTTTGTAGGGCCCCTCGGGATACTGGAAGAAAGAAAATAAAAATTGTAAGCAGGTAGCTCTCTGAGAAAAGAGGCCTGTGCCCGCCTCCTCTACCTTGGCCTGGAAGGTGGCAGTGGGAAATGACCACAGAAACCACAGATGGGTTTGGGAAGCTGAGCCCAGAGCACCCTTGTAGCCCAGTTCCCTGACAGACTGCAGAGCCCAGCCCAGAGTGCCAGAGTGGGCATGGCTGTGAGTGTCTGAGCACCTGGGCCCTCACAGCACCAGAACCAGGGGTTGGGGTGTAGAATGAATTTCCTTGAGCCCAAGAAGCACTGAGAAGAATCAAGGAACAAGGGACTACCCAGCCATGAGCTGTGTGGCTGGAAGACTGAGAACAAGATGGCTCCGTATGAGCCCTTCAGAACTTATATCCAGTTCTTGGGAAAAGCAGGCGACTCTCTAATGGACAGCTGTTACATTTCTGTCACCTGAGGGAAGTGAATAGGACTTACAGGAAAGTAAATTTACTTTTTTTATACATCTGAGGTTGGGGACTATCCCCAACACCTACATTAAAAATGTATAGTAAACTTTAAACTCACTATGAGCCACTTTTTATTTTAGTAAATGCTTCTTGGGTACCCACTAAGTGCAAGAGACTCAGAAGAGTTCAGTGGGGGAGACAGATACACCAATATGTATATACTCAATGTACTTGCGTGTGTCGTGCTATGAGTACCCAGAGGAAACACTCCGCACTTTTTTTTTTTTTAATTCTTACCCAAGGATATGTTTTCTTTATTGATTTTAGAGAGAAAGAAAGAGAGAGAAAAAAAACAATGTGAGAGAAACATTTATGTGTCGTCTCCCATAAGTGCCCTGACCCGGGATTGAACTTGCAACCTTTTGGTGCACAAGATGACACTCCAACCCACTGAACCACCTGGCCGGGGCACACTCTCCTTTCTGATTGGAGGCGAGAAAATCCTTGAGGAAGGGGCTGGCATTGGCTTAGGCTTAGAGAGATGGATGGGAAACTGGTAAACAGAAGTGGCTTCCAACTGTTGAAGAAATTGGTCACATTTAGAGCACAAGGCTGAGGAGAAGGCCCACAGGGGATGAAAAGGCCCAGACCCCAGGCTCACTCTACACACTGGCACTTCCATCTCCGCATCTTTCCCATCATGTTCTGATGTTTTCCTCCCCTCTCTTCTAAAGGCCAAGTGCTTTCCATATCTCGTTTCTTTGAATTTAGTTAAATTTTATATAACTATAACAAGAGCAATAAACATAAAACATTTTAAAATAATAATAGCAACTACTATTTGGGGACTTGGCCTAGTATTACGCTTTTTACCTAAATTCTGTTCTTTATCCTTACAATAATCCTAAATATAAGAATTATTATCCCATATGAGAGTATTACCTTCCCTTTTCCAACTTCTACCCTAATCCTAATAAGTATCTCCAACACTAAGGTTTTCCAATATGTTCTGTATCATCCAAAGTAGTTTTTGGCATGTACCTATATTATTGTGTTCTTAAAAGTCATTTTACTAAAGCCTCCAAAGTGATCTTGTCTTTAAATTTTCTTCTGTTCTCCATCCAGTTATTAATTACTAGAGGCCTGGTGCATGAAATTATTGCACTTGGGGAGGGGGGTCCCTCAGCCCAGCCTGTACGTCTCTCAGTCCGGGAGCCCTCGGGGGATGTCTAACTGCCACAGAGGCTGGAGAGGCTCCCACCACCGCCACTGTGCTCACCAGCTGTGAGCCCAGCTTCTCCCTGAGATGCACTCCCCCTATGGGAGAGCACTAACCACCAGGGGGCAACTCCTGTGTTGAGCATCTGCCCCCTGGTAGTCAGTGCACATCATAGCGACCTGCCATTCCGCCATCAGGCCCCAAACGGCTCTCTGACATCCCCCAAGGGGTCCCAGAGAGAATGCAGGCCAGGCCGAGGGACCCCACCAGCGCACGATCGGGGCCGGGGAGGGACGTGGAAGGGCTCCAGGGTGTGTTTGGCCTGTCTTGCTCAGACCCGATTGGCCAGACCCCAGCAGCAAGCTAACCTACCAGTTAAGCGTCTGCCCTCTGGTGGTCAGTGCACATCATAGCGAGCGGTTGAGTGGCCTTAGCATATCATTAGCATATTACACTTTGATTGGTTGAACAGCTGACCGGCCGACCTGACACTCAGCATATTAGGCTTTTATTATATAGGATAATTTTACATTTTTCTCCCTCAATGTAATTTTTATGACTAAAATTTAATTGTTCAAAACCTACTCACTTCCCAGCTGTTGTGGCTCAGTTGGTTGAGCATCATCCCGTGCAACAAGTGGTCACTGGTTTGATGCCTGGTCAGGGCGCATGCCCAGATTTTGGGCCCAATCCCTGGTGGGTGGTGGGAGGCTGCAAGAGGCAGCCTATTGATATTTCTCTCTCATTGATGTTTCCATCTCTCCTTCTCTCTAAAAAATCAATTAAAAAACATATTTTTAAAAAGATCTTATTTTCTCATTTTAAAACAAAAACAAAAAAACTTACTTACTAATTCCTATCTGTCTGCCTCTCATCATTTGCTGCCTCCCTTCTGGATTTTCTTCAAGCTGTTTTCCCTTTTCAGAATATCCCCCCTGATCTCTGCACTTCCCTCTGTGCCCCAGACAAATCTGTACATTAAACTATACCCATTCTTGAGGGAAAACCAAGATGGTGGCATAGGTTAACGCCAGAGATTGCTGTCTCGAACAACCACTTCAAAAAACAACTAAAAGACGGAACGGACATCATCCAGAACCACCGGAAGGCTGGCTGAGTGGAAATTCTACAACTAGGAGGAAAGAGAATATCATACCCAGACTCAGAGGAGGCGCAGTGCTGAAGTGAAATACTAAGGTGCGGAGTGCACACGGAGCGGGCTGGAGGCGGAGGGCGCGGTTGTTGTTTTCAATCGGGAGGGAGTTTCAGACTCTGAGCTCCAGATCCGGGCGAGTCTCTAGGGACCCAGACTCAAACGGGAGAAGCAGGACTGTCTGGCTTCGGTCGGAACTCGAAGGCAGCTTTCTCTCCGAGGTTTGCAGCGGTTGCTGGGACTCAGAGAGGCAGAGCCCCTAGGGACGGAACTGAGAGCAGCCATAACTGCTCGTTCCGGCCCACCCTGTTGATCCTGTGCGACCCGCCCTGCCCAAGCCCTGCACAGAGCCATTTGCCAGATAGCCTGAGGCAAACGCTAGATTAGCACCACCCTAGAGATCCAGCACAGAAGCTCTCCCACTGCAGACACAGCAGACTCTCATAGCCAGTTAGCCTGGAGGTCAAATCACCCCCGGTATTGCCACAACAATCAAGGCTTAACTACAACAAGACAGCACACAAAGACCACTAGGGGGTGCACCAAGAAAACAAAAAATGCGGAGACAAAGAAACAGGACAAAACTGTCAATGGAGGATATTGAGTTCAGAACCACACTTTTAAGGTCTCTTAAGAACTGTCTAGAAGCCGCCGATAAATGTAGTGAGATCCTCAGGAAATCTAATGAGACCCTCGATGTTATGATAAAGAACCAACTAGAAATTAAGCATACACGGACTGAAATAACGAATACTATACAGACTCCCAACAGCAGACCAGAGGAGCGCAAGAATCAAGTCAAAGATTTGAAATGCGAAGAAGCAAAAAACACCCAACCAGAAAAGCAAAATGAAAAAAGAATCCAAAAATATGAAGATAGTGTAAGGAGCCTCTGGGACAGCTTCAAGTGTACCAACATCAGAATTATAGGGGTGCCAGAAGATGAGAGAGAGCAAGATATTGAAAACCTATTTGAAGAAATAATGACAGAAAACTTCCCCCACCTGGTGAAAGAAATAGACTTCCAAGTCCAGGAAGCGCAGAGAACCCCAAACAAAAGGAATCCAAAGAGGACCACACCAACACACATCATAATTAAAATGCCAAGAGCAAAAGACAGAGAGAATCTTAAAAGCAGCAAGAGAAAGAAACTCAGTTACCTACAAGGGAATACCCATATGACTGTCAGCTGATTTCTCAACAGAAACTTTGCAGGCCAGAAGGGAATGGCAAGAAACACTCAAAGTGATGAATACCAAGAACCTACAACCAAGATTACTTTATCCAGCAAAGCTATCATTCAGAACTGAAGGTCAGATAAAGAGCTTCACAGATAAGGAAAAGCTAAAGGAGTTCATCACCACCAAACCAGTATTATATGAAATGCTGAAAGGTATCCTTTAAGAATAGGAAGAAGAAGAAAAAGGTAAAGATACAAATTATGAACAACAAACATGCATCTATCAACAAGTGAATCTAAGAATCAAGTGAATAAATAATCTGGTGATTATAATAGAATCAGGGACATAGAAAGGGAATGGACTGACTCTTCTTGGAGGGGAAAGGGGTGTGGGAGATGCGGGAAGAGACTGGACAAAAATCGTGCACCTATGGATGAGGACAGAGGGTGGGGAGTGAGGGCGGAGGGTGGGGCGGGAACTGGGAGGAGGGGAGTTATGGGGGGAAAAAGAGGAACAAATGTAATAATCTGAACAATAAAGATTTAATTTAAAAAAATAAATAAACTATACCCATTCTTTAAAACCAAGCTAAAATGCTACCTTGTCCACGAAGACTTCTTGAAGTCTTCCCATCAGAATGACTTCCTTCTCTCTATTCTCATGAGCATTGCTTCTACATCTCCATGTGGTTGTACCTAAGTTCTGTATGCATCTTTCTTCCTCTTCCAGTAGATTGTGGACCCACATCTTATATTTCTTGTGTATGTTATGCATCCCCATGCTCACAATACCGAATTTTACTTGAATTGTGTTAAAACCAAAAACAAAACAAAAGAAAAACAAGATAATGGGACCAATAGGGAGTCACTTATGCTAAGCCCCATGCCACCAAACTTAATTACAATTTTGTGTCTCCCAGAAACAGAACCTTACACCAGTCAATCAGGAATCACCTGATCACCACTTGTTAGGTAATCTGCCCTGGTGCACCCCTGCCAGCCCCTAAAGCAGTGGCCGGCAAACTGCGGCCCCTTGAGTGTGGCTCTTCCACAAAATACCACGTGCGGGCGCACACATACAGTGCGATTGAAACTTCGTGGCCACACTCAAGGGGCCAAAGAGCCGCATGTGGCTCACGAGCTGCAGTTTGCCAACCACTGCCCTAAAGGAAAGTGACTTGCCACAACCAATCTGCTTTTTGCTAGTTTAACTCCCTTATTCCCGCTCCTTTGGCCTATAAAGGTTTTCCATTTTATACAGCTCAAAGGTCCTTTCTATCTGCTAGATGAGATGCTGCCTCATTCATGAGTCATTGAATAAAGCCAATAAGATCTTTAAAATGTTCTCAATTTAGTTTTTTAAAAATAATTGAATCAAATGGAAACAGATCCGTATTTCTCAACCAGGTTCTCAGGGCTGTCCCTTCCCATATTCTGTTCCTCTAGCATATATTCTAGATTTTTGTGGGGCCGTGATCATTAACACAATCATTTCCTCTTCTTCCTCTGGTTATTTTTCCCCTAAAACAGAGGCAGAGAAACTAGATGAGCACCTGGCAGCCAGGACTCAAGCCCCCAGCAGGCAAACACCATTGGGTATGAGGGGGGCATTAAGGGTACGCTCTGAACTTCCAACCATTAGAGCAGCCTTCTCTGGGTGCGCCCTGACGCTGTGGACAACTGTAGTTTCAGGGACCTGAGATCATTGCAGCTGGAAGCCTGGAAAATATTCAAAAGTCAGGGCCAGATTCCAGCAGGTTTTCCAAAGAAAGGAAAAAGAGGGCGTGTGGAAGTGGAGGGTAATTCATGGTGAGGTCTTGATTTCCTTTCCAAATTGGTTCTCTCAATCACTTAATGAGGAGGAAAGGCTCTGAATCAATTAAGGTATGTATATGTAAGCAAAACACTGACTTTCTCTGTTTAAAAGATGCATTAAAACATCTTTTTAAAAATGTGCCTTAAAACATTCATCAGGGGGAAATTCAAAGTCCTTTTACAAAGAAATCATTCTCCAAAGTTACTGTTGCAAAATAGAGAAGCTTGCATAAGTAATATACATGTTAGATGCCAGAGAAACCAAATACTGAGCAAAGTCTTAGAAGCTTGTATGAAAGTTCTTAAGTAGTTTTTAGATGAAGGCAAAGGGTTGGTAGGTGCCCACATGACTTACTACAGCTTCTAGAATACAAACCATTATACACAGAGAAGAAGTTTGTAAGAACAAAGGTAATCCAGTGTCTTCATTCCTAGAGAGAGTATAGAAAACAGGATGTGACCTGTCTTTAATTCTCTACCAATCAGGAACCAAAAAAAGCATAGGCATGTTAACTACCCAGACTGACAAAATGAGAAGCAAGATACCAATTCAAACTCATATAGTCAGAGAAACCAAAGGGAATAATGCCAAGAATTGGAGGCCATATCGTATTTAAATAATTCTTACGGATGGCATGAGGGATAGGAGATTCATGAAGCCAGTGTTAAAGGCTTCGGCCATTCTGCCAAACCGGAAGGGGTTTGCACCCCATTGTTTGGTTATCCGTGTGCCCCTAGACTGGGAGGTCAGCCAGTGAGTCTGTTTTAAAATCATGGTGGCTTTTAGAAAAACAGGCATGCAGAGAGAGACCAGAAGGAAGAGAGGGAGGGAAAGAAAGTTGAAGCCTTTTAAAAGCTCCCCACAAAAGGCAAAGAGTTCTCCTCAACCAATCCTGACTCGTACTGACCTCGTGACCTTGTTTCCTAAGGTCAGCTTAACCCTTTAGAAGTGGTCCTGGCTGGCTCTGTGACCTCTGTCATTCACAACTAACAAATATGTCTTCACCGAGGTCACCTTCTGGCCAGAAACTGACAGATTCTTTTCTTTCAATTCGCATATTACCCAAAAGTCTCTCTGGTTTCTATTAAGAAATTCAAGCTGTCTAATTTGAAATCATTCTCACCAACACAGGATGCTGCAATAATTGTCACTAGCACACAATTCTCTAGGGAGTCCAGATTAATACAGAGTTTGGAAAACTCACAGAACAAACATTGTGGATGTTTCGCTTCAAGAAGGAGAGAACCCAGGATAAGTGGAAACTTACATTTTAGGGCTCCAAATAAGTCCTGTCTTTAGAGAAATTGTCAACGGTCTCTCTGGCATATAGAGATGCTTGAAGGGAAAGAATGGGACCTAAATAGGCAAATAACCATCCTCAGTTATTAGTTCTCATCACACTGTCACAGGTTGACAGGTCAAGAATAGCTTGTTTAGAGGGCAGACGCTCCCTATGCGAGTAGACAAACAGAACAACCGACCGCAGGTATTCGGCAGAAAGGCAATGAAAATAATTATTATACCTACTGCCTAGCCTTTAGGTTCCTTACAATTACTGTAAAGATATCTTATTACTCAAGGTTTTACCATCCCATTATTCTCTCTAGTTAGTCTTCCAATGCCAATAGGCCCCGTCCAAATTCAGCAAGGCTCCCTGCTAAGAGGGGAGCTTGCTTCCGAGTTCTGGTCCTCAGGTTTCCCTCCCCCAACTAAATTTAATTCAACAACACTGTGCTGGATGTTAGGAAATCAGAACTGAGTAACCTCAATGAGCTCAAAAAGAGGGCAGAGGAAGCACACAGGAGTTGGTAATGGCGGGAGGGAGGGGGCAGGAAATGGTTAGAAAGGATTTCATACAAAGGGTGTGGTTGTGTGGTAGCCCGCCTCCAACATGGCCCCAGCTAGCCTCTCCTGGTAACCTGGTATTCACACCCTGTAAAGCGCCCCCCCCCCCCCAACATTGTATCCAGAGTTGGTCTCTGTGACCTATGGAATATGGTGGAAGTGTTGGTGTGTGACTAGGGAAGCTAGATCATAAGAAGCACTGCTGCTTCTGCTTTGTTCTCTTGGGTCACTCACTCTGGAGAATGTCAATAGTCACATCTTGAGGACTTGTAAGCAGCAGAAGAGGTCCCACATGGGGGGCGGGGCTTGTCCCCAAGAACCAGCATCCACTGGATGAGTCACCTGGGAAGTCATCTTCCAAGCCCAGCTGACATCTTTTTAAAAAATGTATCTTTATTGATTTCAGAGAGGAAGGGAGAGGGAGAGAGAGATAGAAACACCAATGATGAGAGAGAATCATCGATTGGCTGCCTCCTGCACGCCCCCTACTGGGGATTGAGCCCACAACCCAGCCATGTGCCCTTGACTGGAATGGAACCGGCAACTCTTCAGTCCACAGGCCGACACTCTATCCACTGAGCCAAACTGGCTAGGGCCCAGCTGACATCTTGGCTGCAACCTCATGAGAGACCCTGAATTAAGATGCTCCTGAAATTTTTAATCCACTGTCACAGGCCACATAGTGGCTCCCCCTCTAAGATGTCCATGTCATAATCCCCAGAACCTGGGGCTATGTTACATTACACAGCAAAAGGGAGTCAAGGTATCCGATGGAATTACAGGTGTTAATCAGCTCTCCTTAAAATTAGGAGATTATCCGGGATGATCCATGTGATCACAAGTCTCCTTAAATGTGGAAAAGGAAGGCGGAATAGGCCAGAGTGAAGCAGTGAGAGAACTCAGCTGCCTTTGCTGGCTTCGAAGATGGAGAGAGGGGCCCCAGAAAAGGAATGTGGTGACCTCCCGAGGCTGGCAAGTACCAGAAAGCAGATTCTCCCTGAGCCTCCAGAAAGGAAGGCCACCCCGCTGATACCCCAACACTAGCCCAGGGAGGCCTCTTCAGGCTCTGAACTACGGAACTAGAGGGTAATAAATCGTGTTGATTTAAGCCACTGTGTTTGTGGAAATGTGTAACAGCAGCCAGAGAAAGTAATACATTGGAAGAAACTGTAAGGATAAAAAATGTTTACCGTTATTTTAGGACACTACATTGAGGGCAGTAATTTGTTATGCCTCAGGAGACAACAGGCCACCAGGCTTTACTGGCTAAGAGTGAGTTCTTAAAGGAAAGTTAGGAACATTTTATTGGATACTGGGGGAAAGGTGATCCTTGTTATGTAGAGGCAAAAATTTTAGCAACACTGTGGTCTGTGGTAACAGGAAAGTAGTAAATGTATTTAATGGACAAAACAAGCCAGCGAAATAGATTTCCAGATAGAGTGCTGAAGGTGCCACCCAGCTTCCCTTTGCTACTTCAGCTAAAATGTGAGAGGAAAGATAAGCTAAAGAAAGGACTGTTAAAAAGAATCACTGAGTTTGAAAATTCCCAGCCTCTCCAGATGACAGTTAATGCTGAAATTAAGAAATGGCTTCTGGCCCTGGCTGGTTTGGCTCAGTGGATAGAGCGTCAGCCTGCGGACTGAAGGGTCCCAGTATTGGTTCCAGTCAAGGGCATGAACCTTGGTTTCGGGCACATCTGCAGTAGGGGGTGTGCAGGAGGCGGCTGATTGGTGTTTCTCTCTCGTTGATGTTTCTGGATTTCTATCCCTCTCCCTTCCTCTCTGTAAAAAATCAATAAAATATATTAAAAAAAAAAAAGAAGAAGAAGAAATAGCTTCTGGCCCTAGCCAGTTTGGCTCAGTGGACAGACCATCGGCCTGTGGACTGAAGAGTCCCAGGTTTGATTCTGGTCAAGGGCACATGCCAGGATTGTGGCATTGATTCCCAGTAGGGGGTGTGCAGGAGGCAGCCAATTAATAATTCTCACTCATCATTGATGTTTCTATCTCTCCCCCTGCCTCTTCCTTCCTCTCTGCAATTAATAAAAATATATTTAGAAAAAAAGAAAGGAAGAAAGAAAGGAAGGAAGGAAGGAAGGAAGGAAGGAAGGAAGGAAGGAAGGAAGGAAGGAAGAAAAAAGAAGAAATGGCTTCTGGACTAAGAGAAATTCCGAGGCATTCACAGGAAAACATGGTATATATAAAGATGAAGCTCACAGTAGAATCCTGTATGAAGACCTCATAAAGGCTCAAGGCAATGCCCCAGAGAAGCTTTTAGTTTCACAACAGGACTTCTAAGAAGCTTAAGGGTGCTGGCCCTCACCAACTCATTAAGTTTGACCTGTTTTTACCTCAGTATGTACAGTATAATATTTTGTTTTAATTCTATGTCTTCTAAAACATTAGCCTAGTTCAGCCGTGGGCAAACTACGGCCCGCAGGCCGGATCCCGTTTGAAATGAATAAACTAAAAAAAAAAAAAGACCGTACCCTTTTATGTAATGATGTTTACTTGGAATTTATATTAGTTCACACAAACACTCCATCCATGCTTTTGTTCCGGCCCTCCGGTCCAGTTTAAGAACCCATTGTGGCCATCGAGTCAAAAAGTTTGCCCACCCCTGGCCCTAGTTCCTCTCACAGATTACTAGTTCTTTGTGGTTTTTATCTTTATTCTCTGTTTGGATTTTTCATTTCCACTTCCAAATTACCTATCTCATTTTTTACATTCTTCACCAAACAACCTTTGTCCTTTTTTTCCTTCTTTTTCTTTTTGGAGGAGGGGGTTTAATCCTCACTTGAGGATATTTTTCCATTGACTTTTAGAGTGAGTGGAAGGGGGATAGAGAGAAAGAGAGAAAGATCACGAAACAGAGAGAGAGAGAGAAAGAGAGAGAGAGAGAGAGAGAGAGAGAGAGAGAGAGAGATGTGAGAGAGACACATCCATTGGTTGCCTCCCACACACACCCCGCACACGGCTGGGGAATGAACCCACAACCCTTGATTGGAAATTAACCCCAGGACCCTTCGGTGGGTAGACCAATGGTCTACTACTGAGTCACACTGGCCAGGGCCAGACAACCTTTTTTCAATAACCTGTTCTTTCAATTTATCTAAAGCAAAGAAAATGCTAAATTAATCCCTGATAGAAAAAAATCACACATCTATCATTTCTTCAAGAAATAGAAACAGAAAAATGTCAATTTTGATTCACTGTTTTTGTGCTATATCTCTTTTAAAATATTTCAAAATAGGTGATACAATATAGCATGAGACAAATTTGTAAAAAAGTTAGTAAACTATAAAAGTTACATAAATGAAAGGCATTGTTATATGGTATCTGTTTCACTTCTTAGAAAAGGACACTGCTTTTGTGTTATATTTTCTTAAAAATATATTTTTATTGATTTCAAAGAGGAAGGGAGAGGGAGAGAGAGATAGAAACATTAATGATGAGAGAGAATCATTGATCAGCTGACTCCTGCATGCCCCCTATTGGGGACTGTGCCCGCAACCCTGGCATGTGCCCAGACTGGGAATTGAACCGTGATCTCCTGGTTCCCAGGTCGATGCTCAACCACTGAGCTACACTGGCCATACAGGACACTGCTTTTGAACTATCTCTCACATTACAAAAATGTTAAGTTGGGACAAGTTAGGCAAACAACTGAAAATGAGTATTCAAAATACAGTTTTCTCTCTGATTTTTCTGAAGTCATGATCAGACGACCTTGCAAGCTGATTGAAGTCAGTAAAATTGTTGCTCTCAAGTAGTTTACAACTCGGAAATTCTGAGCCCACTGGTTGTTGGAATGATGAATGAAAAATAACCCACACCAAAGCACATGATGATAAAATTCTAGAACACCTTGAGTAACGAGTTAGTCCCAAAAACTTCCAGAGAGAAAAAAACAAATCACATTCAAAGAACTTGTTTGGGACTCCCCAAGGCAAAATGATGCCCAAAGACAGTGAAGGACAATGATTTTTAATCAAGAATTTCTATCTTAACACACTTTATCAGTCAAGCATGACAGTGGAAAAAAGGCATTTCAGATAGTCAAGGACTCAAATAATACCTTCCAAATACCCTTTCTTGGAGATCTACTACACAGGACATGCTTTACCCAAGTAAAGGAATTAGCAAGAAAAAAGACCTGGGATTCAGGAAATGTGGCTCCAGCCCTGGATAGCAGGAAGGAATTCCCAGGACCAGCTCTGCAGAAGGCTGATGGAGTGGCCAGTCCAGCCAGGAGGGGGTGGGGAGAATGGAGGCTCTGGTTAGGAGAGGGGCGGGGTGTGCACAGAAATGCTCATTTTCATCATAACTTTTTACTCTATATAAAGTAAATGTTACTTTAATAACATTTAAAGTAATATCTTAAATTTTATCCTGTCTTGAATTGTCCTCTCCATCACTTAAACACATTCCTACCCGGCCTAGTCCCCCAGCACTGTGTACATACCACTCTTACAGCACAGATCACAGAACCTTATCAGCATTTGTTTATATGTCTGTCTCCACAGTTATGTTGGGAGGTTTGTAAGGGTCGGGGCTGTGTCATTTCATCTTGATTTTGTCAGCATCCAGCAGAGTGCCTGGGTAGACAGTATGTGTTTGACTGATTAAGCCAAATACTGATTAAGATAGCTGCCTGAAAGAAATTCCTCAAAAAGAGTATTTTATATTGACATGTGTTAGAATTTCAAATCAGAGGAAAAGTCTATTTCAAATAACATTTCAGGAATGTTCTCTTGACATTAATACTAAACTATCAACAGAGGAAATGATGATGTCTACAAAACGCATGAATTCATTCATTGACTAGTGAGTGTTCATTTTATGCCAGAAAGTCTTCAGCTTGCTCTAAACCAGGTAAAGTTTCCTAGGGGGAGAGAGAGGAAATAGATTACAAATAAATACATGCAATTATGCTGTGCTGGGTAAGGGGGCAGAGAATGACCATGGGAGAGAATTAGGTGCTCTCTTAGCCTGGGGGGCCAGGGAAGGCCTCACTCACCTTCCTTTGCCTCTCTGTTCTCCCTCTGCTTCCCTCCGCCCTATCAGGGAACAGGCCAGCCTTAGAAAGTGCACAGTGAGGTTTTAGTCAGCACCCCACTGGGCTAAGTAAGATTTCTGAAGTGGATGTAGAAGAAGGGGAAGAAGAAAAGGCAGCTCCTCCCTCCTTCCCTGCCTTAAGATGAAAACGCAGAACAACCTCTATGGAATCAGAATAGGATTCCTTACCCTCTCAAAGGCTGTGGAGGGGGCGCTGGGAAGTCTTTGAAGAAATGAATGCGTCTTCACTAGTGCAAGAGCTTTGAACTGAAAGCAAGTATCCAGGGTACCATTCCTCATTGCTGCTGCCATTCAGTGATAAATGGGATTCGCCTGGGCTAAGTGGTACTGTGCTTAGTGGACATCAAACCTAAGGGAAACTTTAGGATCAAGCTTTAAAGTTAAAATTTCTTCTAAATCTTAAAACATACATGGGGTGGGGGTGGGGGCACACACAAAAGTAGGTTTACAGCTGTGAATATGAAAAATGATGCAATGATTAGTAAATAATACAAGAATAAAAATGGGTGCTGACTGGTATGGCTCAGTTGGTTGGAACATCGCCCCATACACGGAAAGGTTGTGGGTTTGACTCCTGGTCAGGGCACATACCTAGGTTGTGGGTTCGATCTCCTACTGGGACACATACAGGAGGCAACTAATTGATGTTTCTCCCTCACATCGATGCTTCTCTCTCTCCTGCCCTTCCCCTCTCTCCAAAAAATAAATAAATAAATAAATAAATAAATAAATAAATAAATAAATAAAAATATCCTCAGGTGAGGGTTAAAAAAATAATAATAGCCGAAACCGGTTTGGCTCAGTGGATAGAGCGTCGGCCTGCGGACTGAGAGGTCCCAGGTTCGATTCCGGTCAAGGGCATGTACCTGGGTTGCGGGCACATCCCCAGTGGGAGATGTGCAGGAGGCAGCTGATCGATGTTTCTCTCCCATCGATGTTTCTAACTCTCTATCTCTCTCCCTTTCTCTCTGTAAAAAATCAATAAAATATATTTAAAAAAAAAATAATAAACTTGGTGTGTCACATAGAACTGTAAACCTACTTTTGCTCCACTCCGTAATTAAGGATTAATTTTTGTCATACCTACCACTTCCAAAATATATAGCCATACATTTTTATTTTGTAAATTGAAAACATATCAAACCACTCAATGTTTGCTTACAGTTCTTAAGTTATCAGTAAAAATGTCACATAAGAAAGTTGCTCTATGTTATAAAAAGAGAATTTATCTTCTGGCCAGTATGGCTCAGCGGTTGAGTGTCGACCCAGAAACCAGGAGGTTGCCGGTTCGGGTTCGATTCCTACGGGTGCATGCAGGAGGCAGCTGGATGATGATATTCCTTTCTCATCAATGTTTCTATCTCTCTATCCCTCTCCCTTCCGCTCTCTCTAAAGATCAATTTAAAAAACCATATTTTTTTTTTAAAAAAAGAGTATTTCTTGGTCGACAGTATTTTAAAATAAATATTGGGCAACTACTAACCTGTTAAGTCATGAGTCTTAGGTATTTTAATGAAAAATTTTAATTACCAGAATAAATTTTCTGAAAAATACTAGCCAGAGCAAAGGAATTATAACCTATTTGTATGGCTACATATGCCCCCAAATTTGTTTACCTCTTTATCTCTAACTCTTGTAACCAAGAGATCTAGAAAACACCTAGCAGTGATCAAAAATATCTTTGGAAATGTTATACAAATCTAAAAAAATTCTATGTCTATAATTATAATTATTAAAACTACCTATTAACCCGAATCACCTTCACATGTATCTATCCCTTGCCAATGTTAGCCATACAATCTACAAACTAGAGAAATACATATGCCTCAGTATTAAGAATCTACAGCTTTATAAACTCTTAGTTAGAGATGGTGAACCATGTGGGTATAGCCACCCAGCAGAAAGTAAACAGCAATTACTACCACCAGTGCTATTATTTACTGTAGATAGAAACAGGAGTAATAGCAAACCAATACATAATGAGCAACTTGAAATTTCCCACTGATGTAAAATGCATTTTCAATGAGACATTAAAAACTTACCAACTTATAGAGGTCTTTGAGGAGCTTATCAAGAAAATGATTGGGCCGTAACCGGTTTGGCTCAGTGGATACAGCGTCGGCCTGTGGACTGAGGGGTCTCAGGTTCGATTCCGGTCAGGGGCATGTGCCTTGGTTGCGGGCATATCCCCGGTGTGGGGTGTGCAGGAGGCAGCTGGTCGATGTGTCTCTCTCATCGATGTTTCTGACTTTCTGTCCCTCTCCCTTCCTCTCTGTAAAAAAATCAATAAAATATATTTAAAAAAAAAATGATTGGTTCATAAAACCTAACTCAGTAAATTATGAGCTAGATGTTGCTATTATCTCTCTCTAGGGAGTGGAGAGCTTGGTGTTCCTTGAAGCTTGAGGCTTGAAGCACTGGCCAGGTGAGTTGGGGGTGGGGTGGATACCATTCAGAGGCCTCTAATTGAGACCTCCCCTCCTGTCCCTACTCCCACATCAGCCACACCACACACATACCCACCATGGACTTACAGGCTGTCAGCACCATTTCATTCATCAGGAGACAAAATGAAAAGCAGTTTCTTCTTCCCTTGGAAAATTTGGGGACCCCCCGGTCCACTGTGTGCAAAGCACTTTGCTAGGTGCGATGCGAAGGTGTTGAGGCATGGCGCACTATTTGAGGACAGTCATAAAAGATTTATGAATGTACTAAATAAAGGCTTAGCATGGGTGTGTCTAGATGTGGAGTGCTGAAGTCCCTTTAAACCCCTGGAGTGTCTCTAATGAAGCATGAAGGTGTTGGGGACAATATCTCAGTACATGGTGTTCCCTCCCCCATCGCCACTTTTCTCTTTTCTCATCCACCTAACAGAGTGTGGGTGTCTCTTCAGTGGCCAGGAGATCCGCAGCAGGACAGGTTGAAAGATGGGAATTTTAAGTCCCGTAGTAATGTTGTAGATTTATTCTACAAATTCTACTTCTTTGGTCTAAACATTTTTTTCACCTCTTCTTATTGATCTCACTATACAGATTTTCCCTACCCTTCTCTTCCACATCCTAAAATTTTCCATTTTATATTTTTTTCTTTTGTCCCCTTAAATTATATCAAGCAGAGCAAGAAACAGAAGACTTATGTGAAAATAATTCCATTGCTGAAGAGGAGGGAATCATTAATCTTCCGATGGGTGAAGTTATATTTGTGCTTCCCATTGCCATGGTTTTAGGAATGTGTGTATTTTGCTTGTTATTTCTTGGTTGCATTGCGGTAGAATCCCTGCAATAAAAATTCAGTTGATGTTAAATCCTGTCTATGTAAACTTTTGAACACAATCAAAGACAGATATGAATTCAATGATGAAGCCACTCTTACTGTGGTTAAGGAAACAAATACACATGAAGCAATAAAGCAGGCAAGCCCAAATTTGAATTCTGCATTATCATTTACTGGTTGTATGACCCTGTTTCTTAACCTGTCCAAGTCGTCTTTATACAATGGATTAGCTATTGCTGTTGCTGATATTATTATTTTGTCTTCCAAATATTTTACCCTCTTGATTATTCTCTGCATGCATTCTAGACCTACATGCATTCTAGACCTGCATGCATTTTAGACCTCGCCTCTTAAAGTGTGGAATTCAGAGATGAATATAATATGCTAGACCTGGTATAAGACCAAAGTGGCATATAGTGAGACTGAACCTCCCTTGTCCTGGACAATATACATCTATGAACACAGGATAGGTCTGCATTAGCATGATTGCAACCACATACGTTGTTGTCTCAGTGATCAACATCTATAAGTCTTTTTCTCAAAAACCACAGTTAATTCGGGATTCTATATATATATATATATATATATATATATATATATATATATATATATATTATTTGAGAGAAAGGAAAAAGGAAAGAGAAATAGAAACATCAATGATGAAAGAGAATCATTGATCGGCTGCCTCCTGCATGGCCCCTACTGGGGATGGAGCCTGCAACCCAGGCATGTGCCCTTGACAGGAATCGAACCCAGGACCCTTCAGTCTGCAGGCCAATGCTCTATCCACTGAGCCAAACCAGCTGGGCAAGGATCTCACATGCCCAACCCTAACTCCAGTCCATCAAATGCAATTCAATTAACAAAACAAACAACCAAGCCAACAACACCCCACAGGAGTTGGTTTATCTCAGTTAAATTCCATGCCATTTGAAAAATGAGGGAGCTGTTTCTCACCCATCACACAGCCCAGCTGTAGTTGTCTGTGGTTTGCTGGTCCATGCATAGCAGAAAGAAAAACAAGGTGGCAGCCTCAGGTAGACTGTGATAGGAGAATGGAAAGTGTGCCAGCAAGACCCAAAGACTAGTGGCATTTCAGAGCATAAGAAATATAGAAACAACTGTTGGCTAATAAAAATTATCTTATTAGAATCTGTCAGTAGTTCTATTTTTTTCACCTCCAGCTAACACTCCTCTCTCTCTCCTACTTTTCACAGGATGCTGAGGGTTCTAAGAACAAGAACTCTGCTCAAGTAGACTTGGGGGAGAATCATGCTTTTGTCATATATCTGCTGTGCGAACCAGACTAAGCTCCTTAGCCTCTCTGAACCTCAACTGGTCTGTAAAACAAGGATATTAATACCTAACTTACTTAGTTTTTAGAACTGAATGAGTTTAAAATGCTGATGAATCTCAGAGGGAAGACGGGAGTGGGGTGAGGGAGGAGTGATTAACTGGGAACTTATAAGCATACTAGAGGCCCGGTGCATGAAAATTCATACACTGGAAGGGGGGAGGGGTCCCTCAGCCCAGCCTGCCCCCTCTCACAGTCCGGGAGCCCTCAGGGACAGGAGGCGACCTGGTGATCAGGGGAAGGCGACGCCCCATCACACCTCTGCTGCTGCCACTGCCGGCAGCGCAAGCCTCAGCCAGCCCTAGTTACCTGAGCCTTGGGAAGCCCTGGGTGGCTAGGGGGCTGAGGGGACTGGGCGCCGCCATCTTGTGGCTGTGGATGCCACCATCTTTGATGGTGTGGCAGTCAATTAGCACATTCCCTTCTTATTGGATGTGGGTGCCACCATCTTTGTGACAGTGTGAGGGTCAATTAGCATATTCTCTCTTTATTAGATACTAGAGGCCCGGTGCACAAAAATTTGTGCACTCGGGGGGAAGAGAGGGTCCCTCAGTCTGGCCTGTGCCCTCTCGCAGTCTAGGACCCCTCGGGAGATAACGACCTGCTGGCTTAGGCCTGCTCCTGGGTGGCAGAGGGCAGGTCCAATCCCTAGGTGCAGACCCTGGTAGGGCTCAGAGCAGGGATGATTGGGGAGTTGGGGCGCCGCCCCCTGTCATACACAGAGCAGGGCGGATCGGGAGGTTGCGATGCCACCCCCAGTCACGCTCAGGGTAGGGCCAATTGGGGGGTTAGGGCACCGCCCCCTGTCACACTCAAGGCAGGGTCGATGGGGAGTTTGCGGCGCCACCCCCTGTCATGCACAGAGCAGGGCCCATCAGGGGGTTGAGGAGCTCCCCCCTGTCACTCAGAGAGTAGGGCTGATAGGGGAGTTGGGGCACCGACCCCTGTCACACACAGAGCAGGGCGGATCAGGGGGTTGGGGTGCCGCCCTCTATCACCCACAGAGCAGGGCCGATCAGGGGGTTGGGACGCCACCACTCTCACACTCAGGGCAGGGCTGATGGGGAGGTGATGGCTCTACCCCATCACACACAGAGCAGGGCCCGTGGGGGAGGGGGGGGTTGGGGCACGGCACCCTGTCACACACAGAGCCGTAGGGCGATCAGCGGTTGGGGAGCTCCCCCTGTTATCAGGCACAGAGCAGGACTGATCAGGAGGTTGGGGCGCCTTCCCCTGTCATGAACAGAGCAGGGCGGATAGGGAGATTGTGGCCCCGCCCCCTGTCACACACAGAGCCACAGGGCGATCAGGGGGTTTGGGCGCTGCCCCCTGTCACGCTGATCCCGGTGCCTGGAAGCCTCTCGGCACCGCTGATCCCGGTGCTGGGAGGCATAATACCCTTTTACTATATAGGATAGAGGCCTGGTGCATGGGTGGGGCCGGCTGGTTTGCCCTGAAGGGTGTCCTGGATCAGGGTTGGGGTCCCCACAGGGGTGCCTGGCCAGCCTGGGTGAGGGGCTGAGGGCTGTTTTCAGGCTGGCGGGTGACGGAAGCTCCCAACCGCTCCTTATTTTCTTTTTCTTTTTAATTCTGGGCCAGCTTTAGCTCTGAGGCTCCAGCTCTTAGGCCTCTGCTGCTGAAAGTAGGTAATCAAAACAATGTATAACTCCAGCTCTGACTCCAGCTCTGAGATCCCAGCTCACTGAAAGCTGGTTTCTGGGTTTTTTTTTTTAGCTTCTATATTTGTTAAAATGTTTCAAACTGCAGGCTCAGAGGCTGGCAGCGGCAGGCGGGGAATGTTGGTTTCCTCTGTCACTGAAGCAAGCAAGCCTCATGTTAGTTTCAAGCTGCCTGGCTGCTGGCCGCCATCTTGGCTGACAGTTAATTTGCATATCTCCCTGATTAGCCAATGGGAAGGGTAGCGGTTGTACGCCAATTACCATGTTTCTCTTTTATTAGATTAGATGCTATGCATAGCCCATGGGCACAGACAATAGAGTGGTGAAGGCCTGGGAGGGGCGGGTGCGTGATGGACGGGGTCAATGGTAAAAAACAAACAAACAAACAAACAAATGGGACGCCTGGAATACTTTCAACAAACATCTCCCCTTTCCTGCCCCAATTTAAAAAATAATAAATTGCTAAAATAATAACATCTCTACTGCCCCCTAAAAATATAGATATTAGGAAGGCTCTCAATTTCAGTGTGAGGGTGAAGGGCAATAGGGCTCATAGCAAAGAATGTACTATATGCAACCCATCTACAGGGCAGCCTTTGGGAAATCATGGCCCCCCCTGGAAAAGTTCAAGCTCCTTAGCATGGCACGAGGCCTCTTTGAACATGGCTTTGTCCCTCTTTTCCCTCCGCTCTTCAGTGTAGCCTGTACTCTGGCTATACTGACCTACCTGTAGTTTCCTGAGTATACCTCGATCTTTCATACTTCAATGCCATAGTCATACCACTCTCTCTGGAAGGCTAACCCAAATCCAGTCCAACTAGGAAGCTTCCACTCACCCTCAAGTTCACCACAGATAACAGCTCCACTGTGAAGCACGTGTTGGGAGACAGTTATGGTTCTCTCCCATTTCTGTGCACCTTGCAAGAGAGGAACCAGCTGCACTTTGCCCTGGACTATCTCTTCAAGGATGTTTGTATAGTGCATAGCCATGGAATATAGAGATAGTGTTTCCCTTTGGAGCAACGTCAGGCATACTTACTACCCATTATAAAAGATTTAGGTTCCTTAAGCTTTGGTTTCCTTCCCTGTAACACAACCCGCTGTATGTGCATTTGACATTTGGCCCTCATTGTGTTGCCCTGTGGGATTTGAGGCATAGGAAACTGAAGAAAAATGGCTGGTACTCTGCTTTTTGCATTGCCACAAGTAATAAACTGTCCTTCATCACTGGCACAGGAGTTTTGTATTGTCTACTAGTAAGTTGTTAGTTCGCAAGCAGGATAAAAGCGGAGACTCTTCATATGTCTTAGGAGCATAATCCCTTCCTTTCCATTTCATCCCACTGTAGGAATGTGAATTGCTCCTTAAACTCGGTTCTCAAATTATCCTGAATGTTGCAGAGTTTACCACAATATTCAGTGACTACGTAATTTTCCTGTAACTGTATCTGCAATAGTGCCTGGGACACACTGAATGCTCGGACTTTGTTGAATGAGTGAACGTGTCATTCCCCGGCAGTTCCTTTAAGGCTCTTCCCATTGCTGGCGTATATCCAAAGGGAGGCCCAGTGCTCTCGGCCTCTGTTCTAATTGTCCTATGCTCACTTCTCCTACACATCCTTGAACATCTCCCCTTTCCTGCCCCAGAAGGACCCCTTCAGTTCTGGCACTTGATGAGTTACTTCTGGCTCCTGTTTCTTGACACTCTTATTTTCTCTTGGAAATTGTGTACTGGTAACAATCATCACTTGAAGAGTCCCCAGGACCGCTCTTCTTAGCACACATCTTCATAAACAACTACCCGGAGTGGAAAAAATTCACATTCTATCACACAACACATTAGTTACACGTTGTGTTACATGAAAATTCATAAAAATACGTCCTCTGTAATTTTAACTTAAGCCAGTGATAATAAATGTAGAATAGACCAGGTTAACTCCAAGTATAGGATTTTGCACTATTTTACCAGAGAACTTTCTTTCAGTTGCTTTCCATCTATCTAATCAGTATTTCAGTATAGTACTTCATTATTTCTTCAGCCAACAAATATCTATTCAGTTCCTCTTCACTGCAAGGCAATGTCTTTACTGTGAGGCACACAAAGATGAATCAGATGTGATTCATGTCCTCAAAATGCTCGTGATAAAATATGCATAAGTCACTCTAGCTAGTTTGGCTCAGTGGATAGAGTGTCGACCTGCAGACTGAAGGGTCCCAGGTTCGATTCTGGTCAAGGGCACATACCTGGGTTGTGGGCTAGATCCCCAGTGGGGGCATGCAGGAGGCAGCCAATCAATGATCTCTCTCATCATTGACGTTTCTATCTCTCCCTCTCCCTTCCTCTTTGAAATCAATAAAGACATATTTTTAAAAATATGCATAAGTTATGTATCACAAAAATATTGTAAGGTTTCAGACAAAATAACACCTCTACTGCCCCAGAAAATGTAGATATTAGGAAGGCTCTCAATTACAGTGTGAGGGTGAAGGGCAAGGAATGTAGCCTACGATTAGAGAAAATCTCCTGCAAAAGGTTCAGAGTTAGAGCAATCCAAGTGCTGTTCAGCTATCACCATGGATGGTTCACTTTGGCCCGAGTGTTGAATATATATAGGAAAAGATTGACTAAAAATTTGTAATTGTAGATTGGGGTCAGATTAGGGAGCCATTAGAATTATGGAGTTTAGTTGTTTAATTAATACTTTGGCATTTTATAGGCAAATGAGGGGGCAGTGAAAGTTTTTGATCAAAAGAAAAACTTGATCGCAGCAAATTAACCTTGTAGTAACAATAAAAATGAATCAGAGATGGAAAGCTTCCAAGATTTTGGGGAAGTGTGCTGAGAGCCTATTCTAATGCAATGGCTCAGGTGAGAGGTACTAAGAACAGGAACATGGGCAGTAACAGGAGAAATGTGAGTGGAGACAGATTTCAAAAGATTTCAGAGAGAAACTTGGCAACATAGGAGTGAGGATGAGGAGATGCTTCAATCAAATGTTATCCTGCATACATCCAATCAATATTTCTTCATAAGAATATCATGAGCTGTGGGTGGTCAGATTTTGTTGTTAATCCTCATGGAGGATATTTTTTCCCATTGATGTTAGAGAGAGTGGAAGGGAGGGGGGAAAGAGAGAGAACAGAGAGAGGAACATCGAGATGAGAGAGCCACATCAATTGGTTGCCTCCTACACATGCCCCAACTAGGGCAGGGAACCTGCAACCCAGGTATGTGTCTTTGACCAGAATTAAACCTGCGACCCTTCGGTTCACGGGCCAACGTTCTAACCATTGAACAACCAGTCAGGACTCAACTGTCTTGTTGAAATAAAACTGTGTTTGCTTTTCCATTTTCCTTGAACTACCCTGATCTATGTATTCTTTTTCTTTCTTTTTGTAAAAAAGTATTTTTTTATTGATTTCAGAGAGAAAGGGAGAGGGGATGAGAGAGAATCATTGATTGGCTGACTCCTGCACACGCCACACCAGGGATCAAGCCCACAACCCAGGCAAAAATATGAAACACTTCACAAATTTGCATGTCATCCTTGCACAGAAGCCATGGCAATCTCTGTATCATTCCAATATTAGTATATGGGCTGCCGAAGCAAGCACTGATCTATGTATTCTGCCTTGGTTTCTGCCTTGTTATTACCATCACTGCTTTTCCTATGGATTTACAATCCACTTTTGAAAAACTGTAGTAAAACAACACACAATATAAATTTACTCTTAAAATTTTAAGTATACATTACAGTATTGTTAACCATATCCATATTATTGTACAACAGATCTGTAAAACTTTTTTCTTTTTAAAAATATTGCTGAGGAGTATTACAGATGTCTCTCAAAATTCCTCCCCTCCCTTAGCCCCCCTCCTCCCAGCTCCTGCCTTCACCACACTATTGTCTGTGTCCGTTGGCTATGCATATCTATAATAAACTATATACATAAAAGCCTAAGCAACCATTATGACCAGTTGACCAAACAACTGGTTGCTATGATGTGCACAGACCACCAGGGGCAGATGCTCAAAGCAGGAGCTGCCCCCTGGTGGTCAGTGCACTCCCACAGCCAACCTCCTGCAGCCGGCCAACCTCCCGTGGTCCCTCTCCCTGGCTGGCCAGCCCCGATTGGCCCCAATCAGCCCTGATCACCGGCCAGGCTGAGGGACCCCACCCATGCACGAATTCGTGCACCGGGCCTCTAGTAAAAGCATAATATGCTAATTAGACCAGATGTCCTTCCAGACATCCTTCCTTCCAGACAAAGCCACAGCAGGTAGGGACCGCGGCAGAGGCAGCAGAGGCCTCTTGGCCACAGCGGGCAGAGGCCGGGGCCAAGGCCCTTGCACGAATTTCGTGCATCGGGCCTCTAGAATGTATTTAATTCCTTTGGTTAATCTCTTCCCATCTCTACCCCTGATTTGAGATATGTCAGTCTGTTCCATGTGGAACTTTTTTCATCTTGCATAACTGAAACGCCATACCCTTGAACCACAACTCCGTTTCCTGCTCCTTCTAGCCCCTGGGCAACCACCGTTACACTTACTGTTTCTATGAGTTTGATTACTTTAGATACCTCATATTAGTGGAATCATGCATTACTTGTCTTTTTGTGACTGACTTATTTCACAACATAAGGTCCTCAAGTATCATTCATGCTGTAGCTAGCATGCAACAGGACTTCATTCTCTTTTAGGGCTAAATAATATTTCCTTTTCTTACCCATTCATCTGTTGATGAACATTTAGGTTGTCTCCACAATGTGGCTATTGTGAATAAGGTTGCAATCAACATAGATGTGCAAGTACCTCTTCAAGATACTACCTTTTAAATTATTTTGGATATTTACCCAGAAGTGGGACTGTAGTTCTATTTTTAATTTTTTGAGGACTCTCCATACTGTTTTCCACAGCAGCTGCATCTTTTTGCAGCCCATGAAGAATCACCACCCCTTTTAAAGCTAAACCTTTTCAGAACGTTTCTGGTGGCAACATTCTGAAAGCTCATCAGTGAGTGCTTTCTGGAATTACGTGACGATCATAGCATGTGATCCTCATCCAGGGCCTGGCCTTCTAACCAACATAGTAGGATCTCAATAAACATTTGTTAAATGAAAAATTAAACAACTCCAGACTTACGCTGCGTTTTCTCAATCCATAGAACCAGGTAATGTTTAGGGGTCATAATGCTTGAAGATTGTTTAGTACAGCTCCATAATTTGATGGGTAAAATTATGTGACTTTCCCCCCCAAAGTTGTGCCAGGAGACGTGACTTTATTTAACAGAACCCAATTCCTTGTCCCCCGCCCCCCCCCCCCCCCCGCAACCTACCCTCAGATTTCAGTTCTTTTAAAAAACTATATAGGCTCTCCTTGTTTCAGCCTGAAAATAATTGTCCTTGTTTTAGAATATAAAAACAAAATAGAGCTTAGGTAGCTGTCTCAATGAGATTTATCCTTCGAGGGGGCAAGTTTGGGAGTTTAAACACCCAGGCACTTCTATCCCTTTCAGGACTAGTTCAGGGACTATTCAAAGAAGTCATCAGCGTAGTCACCAATCAGAATTGACTCTTTAAAACTTGAATATTTAAAAATTAAGCCAACTCTGAAAGGATAAAGATTTGTCACTATTGGGGATATTTACGTACTAAATTATGATGGTACCTATTTATAGAGCTTGCACCAGGTACTTTCCAAGCATTATATTATGTCATAGCAGCTATTGGTATTATAGTTGTTCCTATGAAATAGATAACTTTTGAGAGCATAATAACTTGTCTATGTCACACTGAAATTTGAACTGTAGTCTGACAGACACCAAAATCCATGTTCTTAACCACCTCAGTGTGGTTACCTCACTACACGCAAGAAACTGTGGTGGAATGGTGGAGCATTTGAGAACTGGGAAACAAGCCCCAAAGTGGCGTATGCAGCTAGTACATCATATAAGAGAAGTATTGTACATGAAAGGAAATGTAATTGTCCGAGAAGACATGTACTGTGTTATTTAAAGAAGTATGCCATAAATTCTGAAGCCAACAGGAATAGGTGTTTAGGAAAAAAGGAAGGAAGGAAAGAAAAAAAGAGAGAAGTTTAAATTAAATTATTTAAATATAAAGAACAGAAAGATCACAGTAGAAAAAGCAAAAGCAAAAAAACAAATCGGAAGATGTGGGATTCTATTTCCCTGTTACCATTTACAATGAGTGATCTTGGGTATACTACACATTTAATAATTACATCATCAGAGTAAGGTTTTTGCTGCCCAACATGGGACAGTAAATACATCAGAAAAGTTTGTTAAGTCACATTACATTATATATTATTTATGTTACACATATTATTTTATTTCATGGTAGATGCAATGCTATGTTCTTCCCCAGTGCAACTCAAGGTCCAAAGCCATTGCGTTAGAATCAAAGTCTCCTATGATTAATTGAAATGTTAAAGAAAAGACAAAGTGGCAGGTTAAAAAAAAAAGTTCTTCCCTTGCTGTTAGCTTATCCCTCCCCTCCTCCAGCCTTTACGCTTCTTATTGATTCAAGAAAGAGAGCAAAAGAGCATCTTACTAGCCATTCTTATCCAGAAAATATGAGCATTTGGGTCGACTGGAAGGGAACAGGGAGAAGGGGAGTCAAGAGGGAGAAGAATGTCATACGGTTTTTAAAAACCTAGTTTAGTGGCACCCAGGAATATAATTTTGTGTAAATTTGACTTATTGGGTATTTAAAACATCCTTGTAAACGTTTCATTTTATTACTTCTAAAGAACCTTTATTCTGATGCTTAAAAATAGTTCAAATTCATGTAAATTTTAAGTAAGACTTTGGAGGCAATATAGCCAAGATTTTACTGTCTTCCATGCAGTTAAGTAGAAATCGTTTAGTAGACTGATCCTTTTTACAGTAAGCTTCCAGCAAGGGTAGTGCTGCCCTCCCAGGAGATGTTCTAAAACTGTTGACCCCCCCCCCCCCCCCCACACACACACATTTTTTTTTTTTCATAAGGAGGATTTTGTCTTAGTGACAAAAACTAGCTTTCTGCCAGCACTTTTCCTTAAGGTGAGCTTTTAGCCTGTACCCTCATCGTGTGCCATAGATTTATAGATTCCTGTGCCATTTGCTAATCCACTTGTAACGCTATGATCCACATGTTTAGCCATCGGATTACATTTGTAAAACGTACCTTTTCAGTGCTCTTGTTATGCCTGATTTTAAGAGATGTGAACAAGTTCACAACACTTATGTCTTCCCCAGTCACGTTTACCTTCCGACCAGGTGGTCAGGCTAACGACGCCTAGTTGCCCAGACCTAGTCGCCCAGAGAGTCTAAGAATCTCCAACTCTTAGGACAGGGCCTTTCGTGTGCACAGTTCTCAGGACTCACACAACTTGGACTAACTCGAGAGAGAAGAAAACATCTCTCCAAAAGATAATGGTTCGCTTCAGGGCTCGCAGGAGATGCTTTTAATCAGCGCTGCCTCTGATGGGGGCAAGGAGGCGAAGAACTGTCCCCACATGTGCGGCTTATCGCCCGGGGATGCCTCCAGTCTCCGGACAAATCTCTGAAGTGGGAAAGGGCCAGTTCCCTCCGCAGGGCCCCAGCGTGAGAGAGCCGCGGGGGGATGGGCAGGGGCCATCAGGGGAGAAGTCTCCGGCCTTTCCCCGTCTCTCAACACCATCCCTCCCCCACCCCGCCCCTCCTTCCCTGAATCCTAAACAAGCCGGCGGGAGAGGGGCCCCGGGGGCAGGCTGGCCGGGAGGCTCGGCCTTTGTGGCTGCTCAGTCCTCGACGGTGGCGGCGAGGCAGAGGGGGCGGGGACGCGGGCCGGAGACCCTCAGCCGGGGCTTGACCCCCAGGTGCATTGTCCGGCGCGGCCCGCCCCCCTCCCCGGGCCGCGACCCTGTCGCCACGGCACCCCCCCTCGCCCCCTTCCCAGCGTCTCCCTCCGCCGGCCGCGCCGACTTCGCGGTGCCCAGACCAGGGGCCAGATGTAGAAAGTAGTCCGCGGGCCGGCAGCGCGGTGCTGTCCACTCCGCGCCCCCGCCCCCAGCCGCCGCCTCACTCCGCCCCCAGGCCGGACTCTCCGGGTCCCCCGCCTCCCGCGAGCGGGTGTCCGTGCGCCCGCCTCGCCGCAGCGACACACCGAGACCGGGGCGAGCCGGGCCGCGCCACGCCGGTGCCCGAGCGGGAAGCCCGGGTTGCACGCGTCCAGCCGCGCGCGGGGAGCTGCGGAGGCGGGCGCCGGGGGCGGACGACGGCGGCGGGCGGCGGGGAGCATGCCCGCGCAGCCCCGCTGAATGGCGCCTTCCCTGCGACCCCTCGCCCGGCCGCGGCCGCCGGGGATGCTGCTGCTCCGCGCGCTCCTGCTGCTCCTCGGCTCCGTTCCAGGTGGGCGCGCGTCCTTCTGCGCTTCCGCGCCTGGGGGGCGCGAGTGGGCCGGGCGGAGGGGGCGCGGGCTGCGTGGCGGGGGCGGCGGGGTCCTCCGCGGTGGCGCTGACCCCCGGTCCCGGTCTCTTCCCTGCAGCCGGTCGGGAGCGGTGGCTGGAGGCGCGAGGGGCCGGGGGGCGCGGGCAGAGCTGGGGGAGCCTCTCCCAGCGCGCGCTCCTCCCACGGCGCTGCCCCTGGGCGCGGGCTGCAGCGCGGGGCGCCCGCTGTCCACTCGCGCCCCTTCCTCCTCGCGCCATTGTCCGCGCTCCGGCTGCGTCCTCGCCTCTGCAGCGCGTCCGGCCCCCGCGCCGCCCGCCCGCCAGCCTGCCCGCCGCGGCCGCACGTGGCTTTATTTATATTGTTTCCTCAGTGGCGGACTCACCACGCAGGGGGCGCCGGGGTTCCGCGAGGCGATCCGGCTTTGCAGTGGGGACTCCCCCACGTTTTTGGGGGGGTTGGTGGGGGGGAGAGAAAAGGTACACTCAGCGCCCAGGTCGGCACCCCTGGAGCCCCCACTTTCCAGCATCCGGATGGATGGAGCGAGGGGGAGACGGGAGGGGTGGAATTGGGAAAAGAAGAGGGTTCGAAGTAGCGTGGCGGATTTGTGTCCCCGAGGGGATAAAGGGACCCGAACCCGAGAGGGGAGGCGTCTAAATAGGAGTTACTGCTCGCAGCCAGGTATTTTGGGGCAGGGCCTGAGGGGTGTGCGACCCTGAATAAACCCTCCAAACTCCAGGTTAGCCGTGCGCCAACTTAGGATGAACTCATTTTTCTTTTGTGTCTGTGTTGGTTATCCTCAAAAGAGATAAAAAGTGTAAAGTGGATGCGGTGGTTGGGGGTGGGAGAAGAGTTCAGGCGAATGGGTGGTTTTATTTATCTGCAGGTTACAAACCGCGGACTGACTTTTTTTTTTTTCTTTTTCTTTTTTTCTGGAGGAGTTAGTTTTCTGTTAGCATGAGAAAAGGATCAAAGTGAGATCTGACTCGGAAACACAATGGGCGCCTTCCGGAGTGGCCCTCCAGCGCGCGGGGCAGTTAGGGTCGCTCGCTGCGCCCTGGGCGCGCATTAGCAGTTGTCAGCCTGGGTGTGGGAGCGTGACCAGGGTGGGAGGTTCCCGCGAACCGGCCTCGCTCAGAGACAGAGACCAGTCCCGGAGATTTGTACTCAAGGGTTCAAAACAATCAGAAGGAAGATGAAACGTTCCCTCCGAACCCCTAACGTTCTGCTGAGGGGGTGGGGGGGCAGTCATTATGCAAGACTTTTAGCCTTTGCACTGAATGCAAGAGGTGACAAGGTATTAGGTGGTCGTAGGATCCTGGAGGGGAGAGAGGGCAATCTGGATACCTAGGATAAAACCTGTCCTCTGCTCTGATAAAAAGCGTACTGGTTGATTAAGCAATCTCTTATCCCTATTAGACAGTAAGGACCAATTAGTCACGCATTTTTTCCCAACAGTTGGCAGTTCCAAAAAAAAAAAAAAAAAAAAAAAAAAAGAAAGAAAAAAGAAATAAAAGTTTCCTAATCCGATCACCCACTGAGTACAAGCAGCAAGAGTTACCAACTTTTCAAAGTCAGCTTGGATGTCCTTTAAATATCTACCTGACTCTGGAGACATTAAGTAAATGGGTCTCTTTCCAGGAGAGGAGACAGTCCTTGCTGTAAAAGGGCAGATGTAAAAATGCAAACTTGTAATTTGTCACAAAAGATAAACGCTCTTCTCAAAGGGGTAGGTGCCAGGGCTCCAAAAACACATCAAGGGGCAAGGAAATAAACTTGCTTGTTCACAGAGTTGGAGTTTTGCTAATGATTTCTTGTAAAATTAGACTTTTACGACTTACTCTGTTCAAGATCTTTTTGACAAGCTTGTAAAAGTAGCAAACAGCTTGTGCTCAGGAGTTCTGATGATTTTGAAACTCTAGCAAGAAACTTGAGAACAGAATTCTTACAAGGCATAGCCGTTATAGAATTCTTCCCCATGCTTTTAGTGTGGATGTTGTAAAAGGTGATATTTCTGATTTGTTGAAAAGGCTTGCTGAAACTTAGATGGTTTATTAAGATGCTTGGGAGTGAACTAATATGGTTTGTTAAACTTTGTCTTAGTACACCCTGAATATGTGTTTTACAGTTGTGTGTGAAGAAATGATGTTATACCTATAATTCTGGACATACCTTTCCCCCTTTTCATTATAGGAATGTGGTGCTTTAGCGAACTGTTTTTTGTAAACGAACCACAGGATGTAACTGTCACAAGAAAGGACCCAGTCATGTTAGATTGCCAGGCTCATGGAGAAATTCCTGTTAAGGTCACATGGTTGAAAAATGGAGCAAAAGTGTCTGAAAATAAACGGATCCAGGTTCTGTCTAACGGCTCTTTATACATCAGTGAGGTGGAGGGCAAGCGAGGAGAGCAGTCGGATGAAGGATTTTATCAGTGCTTGGCGATGAACAAATATGGAGCCATTCTTAGTCAAAAAGCTCATCTGACCTTATCAAGTAAGTGTTTAAGTTCTTGATTGTTTTACATTTTTTCATTGCTATATTCTGATTATTTTTTCAACTCATTTATATGCTAATCCTAAAGTCATACAAACATTAGGAATTTTCCTGGAGCTATTAGTTGATACCAACAAAAGGCATGCAGAAAAATCTGGGGAGGGGGGGCGGGTGGGGGATGTAAATTCAACTGGAGTGATTGAGTATAAAAGTTAAATTAGGTTAAGAACACCAAAATCTGTAGAGGTGGCTTTATGTAAATTTTAAGTGTTTCTCCGTGAGGAGAGTTGAGAGTAAAAGTTTGGCTAACACAACAACTGTTGTTCTAAAAATCGAATCTTTTGTAAAAGAATAATTGAATTTTAAAAATTACTAGCAAATCTTTCTGCTTTGTAAATCTGGACTGCTAAATCTTTCTTATGGCTCAACCTTCCATTGCTCTGACCACTTTAAGATCACCCATGTTGCTTTTAATTGTAAGCGAGGGCATTGGTCAGTAACTCTCAAGCCTTTGAAGTATTCCTAGTCTTTTCCTGCTGAGAGAGAAAGAGATTAAGGCCATTTCCATATTATGCCTAATGGACTTAAACCAGATCTGCTCACCTTTTTCCAGTTGTCATAAAGTTTGCTGTCTAATGATTTCCTTTGTATTAACAGCCCCATCAGATCAACCATCCTGCCCAGGAGATCCATTGCTTGGAGGTTGACCTGATGACTGTTGGGTGGGTGTAAAGATAGGTCCAAGACAGGGTACTCCTTGTTCCCACTGAGGCTTTCCACCTCTTCAGGTGATCAGACACTGCAGCACAGCACTCAGCATTATAATGGACAATTTAAATCTTAAAAAAAAAAACCCACACCCATACAACTGTATCTTTTAAAAAGTTGTACAGGCATCCTACTTAACATGCTTTTGTTGATCCACAAAAAATAGGTTCTCCACTATACTTTGAAACTGATCATTTAAAAGATGAACGATAGGAACAGGGAGCTGTTGACATGAAGGCATAATCTTTAGGAAATAGTTTCTTCAAAGACTACACAGTTGACATTTAGGGAGCTATTGGCAGGATTTCCCAGGTGATCTTATTGTAACTGTCTATGGCCATATTAATGTCAGATTCATTTAGCAGTTTATTTTATTTATACAACAATTGTGGAAAATAAATTGCAAGCAAAGATATTTTTATATTGAAATATGCCAGAAAAGTAGAGAAGTTTCCAATTCTAGTCCTCCCCCACCCCCCCAAGAATAGCATAGACCTGAGAGAATTTCTGATAAACTTTCTTTTTTTGCTGTAATCATTGGCCAGTAATTATTTTTGTGGCTGAGTAGTGGTTTTTCTGTGCATTACTGTTCTCAGGAAAGTATGCTTTTTCTATTATGTTCTCTTCATTTAACTTTTGTCTAATGTAGAATTGTTTTTAGAGAGCTGTAATTTTTTCTTTTTCACCGGTTTTGGGAAATCTTGTGTTTTCAAACCCAGAAACTGTAACTGGTATTACCTTGCTGGAGAGAAGAAGGGCAAGATGGATAGGTGGAGGGGGGTGGGTGGGCCTTGAGAAGATGAGGCATTTGTCATGACCACAGATTATTTCCAGGACCTCCTTGGAAGCCTGACGGGTACCCAGAAATACTACGGACGCACACAGAGCTTTCAGATTTCATAGTCTGAACAGTGTAATAAATGTTAGTAACAGCAAAACACATGTTAGTATTGGCTTTTTTTTAGTATCTTTAAAAATTTATACTAAATATTTAATTACCTGTGAATCATTTTGAAGGTTCCTGTGAAGTAGTTTTCATATTGTAAATGCCAAAAACTTTCCAATGGAACTATTTAGAGCATTGCTTTGCTATTAAATATCAACTGTAGTCAGTTATAAGGACCCCTCTTTTCATATGCGTACATTTTATCTAACTCTGAGCAGGTATTTTGCTAAGAAATTGCATTTAGTATTATAGATTTAAAATAAGAAATGCATAGTGAGTTTAGATTTTTCTTTAGAAATATGAGGTTTCTTAGAGATTCCGAACTCACCAAATAGTTCTGATATCTAAGAAGCCAAGCCCAATGATGTAGGCTCAAATGACTTTATCCTGTGTCCAGGGTAAAGCTATAATACATATTAAACAGGAAGAGAATAGGCATTAAGTGGACATTCTGGATTTGTGTGTGTGTGTTTTAACCTAGTTCTCTTCTAGTTATTGATAGCAGCGGGGTGCAAGTATGTTCTTTTTATTTTCTGGTCAAAGATTTTGTCAGCAAGCATTGCTTCAGAGGTGTAATAATACAGCACCTGGAAATCTAAAACTTTAATCTGGGCAAGTTTTAGATTTTTAACACACAGGCAATCAAGTCTTGGTTTCTGAATTTAGGAACTAGAAGCTGAAAGTTGCACTCTAGGCAAGAATTCCATTATTCATGTGTAAATTAGGAATTCACAGGGTTAAAAGGTTAGAAACTGGCCAGGATGAGGTTTACCCTTGTGATAAAGAGCAGATGACCCTCATTCATTGGCCAAAGCTTTCATGTAGCTCTTCTGCAAAGTTAGCTATTGCCACGAATTGTTCTTGAGGAATGCAGAAATTCAAATGTGAACAGGCCTTTCCTTAAGTGTCACTGTGGAGCCTTATCTCCCAAGCACATCAGAGCCTGCTTCGGGGACATGGTTCCTCCCCGAAGGCCTGGAGGCTTTGCTTTCCTGTTGTTCATCCAAGCACAAAAGAATCTGTCTAATTTAGTTTATCTAAGGCATCCCATTTTTAAAGGAAAGTATAGGGTTAAAGTAATATTTAGTTGTTGTTGTTTTAAAGGAAGGTAATCCTTTTTTATTGAAGGCCGGTTTAGCTGTTTTACATTTTCGTGTAATTGGAATGGAAAGGGGAGTGAGGTGAGAGACCCTTTTTTCTGGTTGTATACAATAGTAAGAACACAAGATTAAACTGTTTTCTATAAATTTCCATATTTTAAACTTTTGGCAAATCAAAATTTCACTTTCATGGGCTCTAAGTCTTCACAAGCTTCTAATGTTTTAGAAGTAAGAAATAATGTATGGACATCCTGATGTTTCTTGAATTCTCAATGCTGAAGCAAGATAAATTTCATAAGAAAGCATTAGTGTGGTAAAACGGTCTCATATTTCAACAAGTTTAAATTAAGATAAGAGACATGTGAGAGAAGTAAAGGAGGAGGCGGGTTGTGTTCTGTGATGTGTAAAAGACTGGCTGTAAGCTAGTGATTGAACAGGAAGCTGGTTGTTTATTTCCTTTCCATAAAAGGTGGAAATTGAAGTTTTAGGGTAGAGGGAAAGAGAACATAAAGCTGGCTTGTATTTTGTAGGTTTTTCAGGACTTCACTTGGATGGAAAATAATTTTTTAAGTGAGCATTTATTTGTAGCTGGAAGACCATAGGAATTTTTACCTGATGATGGATTTTTTTTTCTCTCCAAAAAGTTGGGATTAGTTTTAGCATTCCTAAAGTTGTTTGTTTTTGTTTTTTGTTTTTTTGTGTTTTTTTTTGGGGGGGGCTCCATTTCTATAACTTTAAAAGGATATTGATTGTTTTTCATGAATAAAATGTTTGTCATTCAGTTTAAATTGAGATTAAACTTGAATTTTATTTTTTTGAATGAGAATAATGGAAAACTGTTCTGTGAGTGTGGTTTCTATCTTAAAGATAATATATAAATTATAGCCCAAAGTTAATCTTGAAATGTGAAGTTAAAATATATTAAAAACATTTATTAAAGATTCATATTAAAAAGAAAGAGGGTGGGTAGTATATTGAAAGGAGAAAGATAAAAGCTTTAAGACTGTTAGTCAAAATTTTGAATTTTATTAATGATCTTGGACCCAAGATTTTGCTACATTGTCACTTTTTTTTTGAGATTTGTACATGCTGTAAAGGACAGAGTGTTACCTGTGTGCATGTTCACCTCAAATCATGCTTTAATTCAAGAGTGCTAACACAAAAGTAAAAAGTCATTTGATTTTGGAACAATAAGACAGAACTGAGGTATTTAGAGACATCAGTTTAGCAATACTGTAGGTAAGGTTCAGCTTTCAGGGATCCAAGAAAAATTATCTTGAAAGAGAGGGCGGTATGGTTCAAAAGTACATGTTTAACTTAAAAACTGACCATCTTAAAATTGTCTAAGCTACCTCAGGGAAGTAAAAGCACTTATGGTTCTGCAGTCTTATTTACAATGACACTTGGTTCTTAGAGTCTGTCTACTTAAAAGGTTTATCAGGTACCTGATAATCACTGGGTAATGGAACCAGTTTTTCCCACTTTGCAGTTGATTAGTGAGGATCATTTCTCATCTTCAGAAATGTGTAACACTATCTTACTGTTTATCACAGTTGTTGGAAATTTTATTTTTTAACAAAGCAAAATCCACTGAGGGGTGGAGTTATAACTGTATGTGTGTGTATCTTTGTTATATATATATAATATATATAATATATATATTATATATATATATTTGTTTATTTTTTTTCTATCCAGCTTTTTAATGGAATTTTGAAAGGGCATTTGGTATGCCCCTCTTTTTGTCAACTATCTCTGATGATTCTAGAGAAAGGGTCTCACTTAGAGCAGTTGTTTGCCCAGGGATTTGATGTCATTGCTCCTGAGTTTAACAGCTGAGTCTATTGATGAAGTCCAGAGCAATTTAAAAGAATAGCAAAAAACAAATCTTTTAACCAGGGTTTTAGGTTGAAGGAGTTTTTCAATTAATAAATAAATGCATTTGAAGTTACTTTTTTGAAATCCCTCACTAATATTCTTGACTACAAATTTGAGAGATGATATTTGTCTGTCATAAGCATAGTCACTCAGGATTGATTACTTTCAGCTTTTAAACTGGAAATTACTATTTAATTTTTAAAATTGATTTTAGAGAGAGGGGGAAGGTAGAGCGAGAGTGAGAGAGAGAAACATCAATTTGTTGATCCACTTATTTATGCATTCATTGGTTGATTCTTTTTTAAAATATATTTTATTGAGTTTTTACAGAGAGGAAGGGCGAGGGATAGAGAGTTAGAAACATCAATGAGAGAAACATCGATCAGCTGCCTCCTGCACACTCCCCACAGGGTATGTGCCCACAACCAAGGTACATGCCCTTGACTGGAATCGAACCTGGGACCCTTGTGTCCGCAGGCTGATGCTCTATCCACTGAGCCAAACCGGTTAGGGCCATTGGTTGATTCTTATATGTGCCGTGACCTGAGATTGAACCCACAACCTCGGCATATGGGGAGGATAGTCTAAACAAATGAACTACCTGGCCAGGGCCTGACAATTAGCATTTATATGAAAAATAATAGTGTTGAATGAGTCAGTTTGTTGAGGGTCATACTTGAAGCTGCTGATTTTTTTAAAGATAAATCCTAAAACTTGTACCCCAGATTAAGCTTTCATTGTCAGCACCATTTTAATACTTCCAGGAGTTTATAGTGTCCAGACTTTTTATAGAAGCATTTTTTAAAGTTATTTAAATCTTGGTAATTAAGAGAGGAAGAAGACACAATTGTAATCATTGCAGCAATATTGGCAGTAGCTCTCACATGGTATTCTGCACAAAATAAGCTCACAGTCAAGAGTTGACAATGGTGACGTGCAAAAACAGTAAAAATGTACCAAATTACCTTCAGTGGCTGTAATTCTGAAGCCAAGTGAACTGCTGTAGGGATATCTATTGCAGAGGATAAAGGCATCATCCTCACAAAGGTTTCTGACACTAATCTGACAAATTCTTTCCTGACTTTTATATTCCCAGTTTCTTTTCTTTAACCTCTGATTCTCAGAAACTGCTTTTGATGAGCTTTAAAAGTCAAATTCTTATAGACTGAGCAGAAGGCATGAATTAAAAGTGTTTGTTTTCTCAGTTTCTGGAGGGTTTGCCCTTTTCTTGGGTTTATATATCTATATTTTATAAGCTGCTTTTATAATGGCTCGATTAATTGACAGTGGGAGAATGCAATCATTGTTCAGGGTTCTGGTTTCAAACTTGTATCCTCACTGGGTTTAGTTCTTTGGAAAGGAAATTTTTTAAAAAATTTCACTTTGTGAAACTACAGTAATTCCTGTTTAGAACACTATGAGGGTTCGTTTTTTGTTTTTTTTTAAATGATTCTGCTTTATATAGACTAGTTTCTCTAAATCAATTTTATTCTTTTGGAATATTCCTCCAAAATAGCCTTTTTATTGTTTTGTAATATTTTTAGTACTGCTAAGAATGGATTTTCTACTCCACCAACACTTATCCCCACCCCCCCCACCCAAATAATAATAAAATAAAGTAACATAAAGAAATTAAAAAAATATTTCCTGTGGATTACATTTTCCGAGTTTCTCAACCTTGGTGCAGATGACATGTGGGGATAGTAATTCTTCATTGTGGAGACTGTTGGGTGCAGTGTAGCAGCATCCCTAGCCTCGACATACCAGGTGCCTCATCTCAGTTTTGACAACCAAAAAAAAAAAAAAAAAAAAAGTGTTTTGGAGGCAAAAATCAGCCCTGGTTGGGAACCACTAATGTTTTTGAAAATAATAGAGAACTTATTTACAAGTCATATGGTAATCATTAGTCATTTTAACAGTTTCTGTCTTTTGCTTGATATTTTACTTGGTGTTAACACTGCTAAATGTATTTATTAGAGAAGCATTTACTATTTTTAAGTATTGCCAAGGAAGTTAGATTTTTAAAAAATGTGTTTGGCTCTTTTTCTGAGTTGAGTGATATTGTCTCTTTACCCTTTTCTCATACTCATGGTACATTGAAAATTATTAAGAGTTCACCCTTCTGTAGTTCCATTCATTTTTATTTCAATATTTTAGCTCTTTTTGGGGGGATACCTAGTCTAAGAGTAAATGCAAATTTCATTTAACCCTGATTATGCAGCACATTTTATTTTCTTGATGTGATGGACACCATAGTTGAAAAGATATGAGAAATCTCCATGTGTGGTAAATGCTAAAGAACATCTATTGTGATGCTCTGCATGGAGAGAAGTAAAACTGTATGTGATTAACAGCCCAGAGAATAACATTTGCTGTGTGGTAGGTGGTTTGTTGGGTGAATGGTTAACAGAAATCTTTTCAGCTAATTCAATGGCACCATAGACTTATTTTGGGCAGAAGCAATTTAGCTTCCTGCAGATAATGTTGTAAAGATAGTGGCGTCTTGAGAGGGCATCAGGGGGTGACTAAAGGGAAAATAATTAGACACTTAAGTATGTTAATTAGCATATAGAAAGTTGCAGGGAAATTTTTGACTGGTTATTATTGAAATATTGTCTTAGATTACTTATTAGTAGCAGGCAGGGATTTCATAGTCTTCCATCTTTCCCAAGATATCACTCTTTGTATGTGCTTCTGTTTTGATTAGTTATTTATGCCAGGAAAAGTTATGAATGTTGCTACCTGTAATTGACCACCTGTAGAGGCCAGTAATCACTGGTGGCCCAACTGGCAAGTTGAGATGGATAAAAGAGGAAGCAAAATCTTTGAATAAGTGGCTCTAATGCTGTGAGCAAGGCTAGCTGAACGAACATATGGTATCCTGTGTTCTACTCCAAAAAACCCCCAGACATTCAGAGTAGAGCAAATCATCAGTTAGTTCAAAATAAGAGAAGAGAATGCACATTTTTTCTTATAATTAGGACAATAGTATCTATGTCAAAATAGAATTTTAATGTTCTTGAGTTCTTGTAGTCATTTCATAAGACATTATGAAATTGATAACTGCCAATATTTGGTAAATCTTCTTAGTGCTGCTGTATTTTTTATTGAGTTGTTGGGAGCTGCTGTGGAAAAGCAGGAAGAATAACAAAAAGGAGAGCCAAGCATTAATTTCTTCTCCATTGCTGGTGACTTATATGACTTTAGACTAGGGGTGGGGAACATCCGGCCCATGGGCTGTATAAGGCCTGAGAACTCATTTGGTCTGGCCATGCAAGGCATTAGGGGTGAGTTAATTAAGTGTTTGACCAAATATAGCAGGCTAATTATTAAGTTAATAATTTTGTATGGCCCACGAATAATGTTATATAAATATCTAAGTAGCCCTTGGCAGAAAAAAGCCAGCTTTAGCCTAATCATTTAGTTATCCTGGTCCTTGTCCTATCTGTAAAAATGGGTAGCTGGCCCTAGCCAGTTTGGTTCAGTGGATAGAGTGTCAACCTGTGGACCAAAGGGTCTTGGGTTCGATTCCATGGTTGCAGGCTCCACCGGGCCCAGGCCCTGGCCGGGGAGCCTGCAGGAGGCAAATAATGTGTTTCTCTCACATCGATGTTTTTCTTGTCTTTCCCTCTCTGTTCCACTCTCCCTAAAAATCAATGGAAAACTATCCTCCGGTGAGGATTAACAAAACAAACAAACAAAAAATGGGTAGCTGGAAAAATGGGGGGGATGGATGTTGAACAACATAGTGTCATTGTAGTTTTAAGTAAATGGCCAATAAATGATGTTTTTATTATTTTTATAAGACTTATGTCCAATCACATCGCAAGAGAACCATGTAAGTCATTGAGAAAAACATTTTAAAGCTTGGCCATTATTTAACTTGGTACTTTTAAGAATTCATACTTTCGTCGTGAACCTTAGGGGGATCTGCTTTTGGAGAGTGGGAGATCTTAAATCTATGTGAACCTTTGAACCGGTACTATTTTTAAGAGCCTAGAAAAATAAGTGACTTTGTCTGAGACTGGGCAGTTCAGGGTAGTTGTGCTGCTTGAAGGTTGTCATCGTGTCTGAGGGTATAAATTTACAAATAGATGTCTGGCTCTGCTAATAATTGAGTGTATCCTGATGTTTATAAAATGGTGTTTAAAAAAAAGTAGTGCTGATTTCATGTTAAGAGTTTTGCTAAACTTCCCTTAGGATGTGTTTTAACGGAAGTAGATTATGCAGGCTCCCCACCACTGCCACCAATTCTTAAGAAAGATAAGATTTAATCCCCTCTCCCCCAGCTTTCAAGCTGAATTAGCTTGAGTCCCTCTGATTGGATTTACAGTAACTTCAACTAAAACATTGACCTCAGTTTAGACATATAATAGGAAAAAAATGCTTTGATGTTGGTATTGCCATTTTGGTGTTTCTTTTTAACGGAGATTGAGCTACAGCTTTTCTTACAGTTAAATGTGTTTACTATTTTCTTAATAAAAAGAATTTACTTTTTATATATTCAAGAAAGCCACATTTTTATGTCCTGACAGTAATACTTTTTAAAAATTGATTTGAGAGAGAGGGGAATGGAGAGGGAAGGAGGCAGGGAGGGAAATAGAGGCGGGGGGGGGGGGGGGGGGGAGATTTATTGTTCCACTTATTTATGCATTTGTTGGTTGATTTTTGTATGGGCCCTGACCGGAGATCAAACCTACAACCTTGGCGTATCGGGATGACACTCTAACCAACTGAGCTACCCGGCCAGGGCTGACAGTAACTTTTAACATACTGTTACGTAAGGGATGAACTTCAGTAAAACAATATTACCAAAAGTTTTACCAAAGGGATTTCTAAACTTATCCCAGTGGTGAAATATGATTTCTTCAAAGCCTGCAAGTATCTTTACCTGGATGATTTACATTTTTAGAAATCTGTGATGATTAATACATGAAAGAAAGTATATAGACAGAAGAAACTTTGTGAAATTTCACTTTTGTGAAGTTTGTCAAGTTTAATTTTCAGTTCACCAGGTGTCAATTAGGAAGCTCTGCTATTCAGGGAGATAATTTTACTGTTTAGCAGGGGGTACAATCAGAAATCATAACAGGACACACAGCTGGTCAATAGAGAAGTGACCAGTTTCTTACCATATTGGAATGTAGTACCATTCTTTATTAGGACAGAAAGAAGCTGAAAGTCAGAAGTTTTATTCTGTTAAACATCTTTCAGAAAGGGGTGCCATTTTAAAAATTGAAATAAAAGAGAAACAAAGAAAACACATTATTATTTTCCATTGATCTTTAAATTTTTAAATACTTTTTAAGATGCTAGTATTGAACATTTTGAAGAGAGAAGCTTGAGATTCCCTAAAAGTTATCCTATAGTCCGTAGAGAGTCCTTGTTCCCTAGTTTGACCTGCAGTGTTGTTCTGCCTTCCTTTTAACATGAGTAAAGACCACAATGTGCAGTTTTAGAGATTTCTCTTTTGCAAATGAGGAATATGAAGCTGGAAGGAGATAACTGCCTTTCTGAAGGGCACAGCTACTAGATTTGGGGTCAGAGCTCAGGCTTGCTCTTCCTAGTCGTGAATTGGCAATGTTCAAATAAAGACTTTCTGGTGTGTATTGTGTGGAAATGTATCTTTCTATCCTACATAATGAATGGCTAACATGCAAACTAACTGAACGGCAGAACGACCAGTCACTATGACTCACACTGACCAGGGGTCAGATGCTTAACGCAGGAGCTGCCCCCTAGTGGTCAGCACGCTCCCACAGGGGGAGAGCCACTCAGCCAGAAGCCCTGAGCCCGGCTCATGGCTGGCGAGCGCAGGGGTGGTGGCGGGAGCAGGCCTAAGCCATCAGTCAGACATCCCCCAAAGACTCCCAGACTTTGAAACCCCCGACCTCAGGCCAGGCGGAGGGACCGCCCCCCCTCCCCCAAGTGCATGGTTTTCATGCACCAGGCCTCTAGTATTCAAATATATCCCATCAAATCCAGAATATAGAAGAGAGAAGGGTAATAAAACTGACATTAAAGATATTTCTTAAAATTTATTTCAAAAATATGACTTTAGCCCTGACTGGTGTGGCTTAGTTGGTTGGAATATTGTCCTGTACACCACAAAGTGGTGGGTTTGATTCCTGGTAAGGGCACGTGCCTAGGTTATGGGTTCAATCCCCAGTCAGGGCATATACAGGAGGCTGCTGATTGATGTTTATCTCTCATATTGATGTTTCTTTTTCTCTCTCCGTCCTGTCTCTCTCTAAAAAAATAAAGCATGTCCTTGGTGTGGATTAAATATATATATATCCTATATAATAAAGAGGTAATATGCAAATTGACCATCACTCCAACACATAAGATGGCTGTCCCCATGTCAACACAAGATGGCCTACAAGGGAGGGCATTTGGGAGGGACCAGGCCTGCAGGGGAGGGCAGTTAGGGGTGACTGGGCCGGCAGAGGAGGGCAGTTGGGAGGGACCAGGCCTTCAGGGGAGGGCAGTTAGGGGTGACCGGGCCAGCAGAGGAGGATAGTTGGGGGGGACCCAGGCCTGCAGGGGAGGGCAGCCGGGGCGGGGGTGGTACCAGGCCTGCAGGGGAGGGCAGTTGGGGGCAACCAGGCCAGCAGGGGAGAGCAGTTAGGGGCAACCAGGCTGACAGGAGAAGGCAGTTAGGGGTGACCAGGCCGGCAGGGGAGGGCAGTTAGGGGCAATCGGGGTGGCAGGGGAGGGCAGTTAGAGGCGACCAGGCTGGCAAGGGAGGGATGTTAGGGGTGACCGGGCCAGCAGGGGAGGGCAGTTGGGGTGACCAGGCCTGCAGGGGAGGGAAGTCGGACATCCCTAGAGGGGTCCCAGGTTGGAGAGGGTGCAGACTGGGCTGAGGGACACCGCCCTGTGCATGAATTTTGTGCACCGGGCCTCTAGTCATATATATGTGACTTTATCATTGTGCAACTTACCTTTTACTACTTGTGTAGGGCTTTATTGTTGATGATGTAGTAAATAGGTGATTTTGAAATAAAATTGCTAATGTGTTTCAATTTTTATTATCCTTAACACCTTGAAGAACTAATTTTCTTGCCTAGAGCCTCAATGTAGGGAGAGAGAGCTCCAGTCCTTTTAGAGGCTCAGCATTTGCTGATATATCTGTCCAGATGGAAGTTGGCTATAGAGCAGTGATTTTTCAGTGTCTTGTTAAATAGAGCCTGCAATGGAATGAGGATACCCCACATGTCCCAATTCTCCCCTCTCCTATTCCTTGGAACCAATCATTTAATTTCTGTCTCTGTAGATTTGCATGTTATAAATATCTTCATGCAAATGAAATCATACAATATGTGGACTTTTATGCATTGCTTCTTTAACTTAGCATAATATTTTCAAGGTTCATCCATATTGTAGTATGTATCAGAACTTTGTTCTTTTTTATGGCTGAATAAGATTCCGTTGTATGATATACCACATTTTATTTATCTAGTCATCTGTTGATGGACGCTTGGATTGTTTCCATCTTTTGGCAATTGTGAATAATTCTGCAATGAACATTGGCATACAAGTACTATTATAGGTGTAAATCCAATTGTCCCAGCACTATTTGTTGAGGGGGCAAGTCATTCCTCATTGAATGGACTTGGCACGCTTGTAAAAATCAGTGGGCCATAGATACATAGGAGTTTGTTTCTGGACTCTCTTCTATTCCATTGGTCTATATGTCTACCTTTAAGCCAGTACCACATTGTTTTGATTATTCTAGGTTTCTTGTATTTTTTTTTTTGGTGGGGTGACACTGCTTAATAAGATTATACAGGCTTCAAGTGTAGATTTCTATGATAACATGATCTGTATATTGTATTGTGCGCCCATCACCCAAAGTCAAATAGTCTTTTGTCACCATATATTTGGCCCCCTTTACTACTCCCCAACCTCTAGTAACTACCTGTATCTATGAGTTTTCAGTTTTATATCCCACATATGAGTAAAATCATATGGTTCTTAGTTCTTTCTGACTGACTTATTTCGCTTAGCATATTATTCTCAAGGTCCAACCATGTTGTCGCAAATGACAGTATTTCCAACCTCTGGTAACTACCTGTATCTATGGGTTTTCAGTTTTATATCCCACATATGAGTAAAATCATATGGTTCTTAGTTCTTTCTGACTGACTTATTTCGCTTAGCATATTATTCTCAAGGTCCAACCATGTTGTCGCAAATGACAGTATTTCATCTTTTCTTATGGCTGAACAGTATTTATATACGTATTTATATACGTATATTATATACGTACCACATTTTCTTTATCCAATCATCCATCAAAAGGCACTTTGGTTGTTTCCATGCCTTGACCACTGTGAATAGTGCTGCAATGAACATAGGGCTACATATATCTTTGCAAATAAATGTTTTCAAGTTTTTCCAGCAGATACCCATATGGTAACGTCTTAATTTTTTGAGGAACTGCCATCCTGTTTTCCATAGTGGCTGTACCAATTTACATTCCTATCAGTAGTGAATGAGAGTTTCTTTTTCTTCACAACCTCTCTAACACTTGTTACTACTTATCTTGTTGGTAATAACCATTCTAATAGGTGTGAGGTGGTATCTCACATTGTTGTTTTGACTTGTATTTCCCTAGTAGCTAGTAAAGTTGAACATCTTTTCATGTATCTGTTGGCCACTTATATGTCATCTTGGGAGAAGAGTCTGTTCAGGTCCTCTGCCCGTTTCTTAATTGATTGTTTGATGTTGAGTTGTATGAGTTCTTCATATATTTTGGATATTAACCCCTTATTGGAGCTGTTGTTTGCAAATATCATCTCCCATTCAGTTGGTTGCCTTTTTGTTTTGTGGGTGGTTTCTTTTGCTGTGCAGAAGCTTTTTAGTTTGATACAGTCCCATTTATTTACTTTTGCCTTTACTTTTCTTGCCTTTGAGGTCAAATTTATAAAATATTCTCTAAAACCAAGTTCCACAGGTCTAGTACCTATGTTTTCTTCTATATAATTTATTGTTTCACATCTTACATTCAGGTCTTTGATCCAGGTTGAAGTTTGTATAGGAGGACTAACTGCAGTCTAGTTTCACTCTTTTGCATGTGGCTTTCCAATTTTCTCAGCACCATTTATTGAAGCGGCTTTCTTTTCTCCATCGTGTGGTTTTTGCTCCTTTGTTAAAAATTATTTGCCCATATACATGTGGTTTTATTTCTGGGCTCTTAATTCTATTCCATTGGTCTTTGTGTCTGTTTTTCTGCCAATACCATGCTGTTTTGATTATCACTGCTCTGTAGTATACTTTGAAGTTAAATAGGGTGATACCTCTGGCTTTGTCCCCCTCCCCCCCCCCCCCCCCTCCCGGATTGTTTTGGCTATTTTGGGGTCTTTTGTGGTTCTGCACAAATCTGATGATTTTTTGGTTCTATTTCTTTAAAAAATGACATTGGCATTTTGATGGGGATTGCATTAAATATTTATATTGCTTTGGGTAATATGGACATTTTAACTGTGTTGATTCTTCTAATCCATGAACACAGAATATCTTTCAGTTTCATTGTGTCTTTTTCAGTCTCTTTTATAGTGTTATTAATAATATTAGGTCTCCCAACCCACAAAGTGTATCTTTTTACTATTTAGGTTTTTATTTTCTTTCAACAATGTTTCCGAGTTTTCAATGTACACATTTTTCACTGTTTGGGCGAAATTTATTCCTAGGTATTTTATTCTTTTAGATACTACTAGAGGCCTGGTGCACGAAATTCGTGCACGGGGGCGGGGGGAGGTGTTCCCTCAGCCGGACCTGCACCCTCTCCAATCCGAGAGCCCTCAGGGGATGTCCTACTGACAGCTTAGGCCTGCTCCCCATGGTTCTTTGCTGTCTGCGGGGCCCGCTTGGCCACTCCCAGGTCACTGAGGCTACGGCCAAGCAGGGCCTGCTCTCAGCAATTGCCCCCCAGGACTGGAGGACTCCAGCAGGGTTGAGAGGACTGGATGCTGCCGTCTTTGTGTTGGAGTGACAGTTAGTTTGCATATTACTCTTTTATTAGATAGGATTGTAAATGGAATGGTTTGCTGATGTTTTGTATAAAGACAACAACTTTATGCATGTTGATCTTTTATCCTGAAATGCTTCTGAATTCATTTATAAGCTAAGCTATAGTAGATTTCTTGTAGATTCTTTGGAATTTTCTGTATATAAAATCATGTTACTGGTGAATGAATAGTTTTGGTTCTTTTCCAATTTGGATGTCATTTATATCTTTTTCCTACCTAATTGCTCTGGCTAGAATTTCCAGTACAATATTGAATACCTTGCACTTTCTGTTCTTAAAGCAGAAACATGGCTATTATCATTGCAAGGACGACAACATCTGATGGGAAAGTGCTTATGTGCGGTACATACAGGGTAAATAACAAGGTTTACCTCAAGCAGTTTTGCAGAAGTTGTCAGAAGTCTTACAACCTTTACCAAGTGGAGAATATCACCTGTTAAGTAAATAAATGTTTTCATTTTGTGTGTTTGGGTAGTGGTAGAGAGTGTTAGTGTAGTTTTTTTAAAGATATTTCCTAAAAGAGGCTAGGTTTCCAGGTTTTTATTGCCTTTTGTAGGACTTGTGGAAATAATACTCAACTGGGAAATAGGGCCCCATTGAAAGTTTCCTTGAGCCCTTAAAAATCTTGGTCATGTTAACCTCTTTCAAGACTGTTACCTCACTTGCAATATGGAGGAATGTTTGCTTCACCTGCTATTCAGAGTCTAATGTACTGGTAAGAGAAAGAAAACTGAAAAATAGAATACTTTCCCACAAAAAATTACAGGGGAAAAGCTTTCTGTCTTTTACTATCAAGTATGATGTTAACTGTGGGTTTTCCTAAATACCCCTTATTATGTTGAAGAAGTTCATCTGGTTCTAGTTTTCTGAGTGTTTTATCATGAAAAGGTGTTGGATTTTTTTAACCTGTCTTTTCTGTATCAATTGAGATGATCATATAGGGTTTTCCTTTGCTATGTTAATGCTGTATATCACATTGATTTATTTTCTTCAGATGAAGCATCTTTGCATTCTTGGGATAAATCCTATTTGACCAGTATAATCCTTTTGATATGATGTTGGATTCAATTTGCTAGTAGTTGTTGAGATTTTGTATCTGTATTTATAAGGATACTAGAGGCCTGGTGCACAAAATTTGTGTACGGTGCAGGGAGGGGAGTCCATCAGCCCAGTCTGCACCCTCTCCAATCTGGGACCCCTCGGGGGATGTATGGCTGTCAGTTTCCCTCTCACAATCCAGGACCACTGGCTCCAAACCGCTCGCCTGCCTGCCTGATCGCCCCCAATGGCCCCCGCTGCTGGCCTGATCACCCCTAACTGCCTCTGCCTTAGCCCCTGCCACACCTGGCTTTGTCCTGAAGGAAGGCAGGATGACCGGAAGATGTCCAGTCGACCCAATCTAATTAGCATATTACCCTTTTATTAGTATAGATTGGTCTGTAACTTTCTGTTTTTGTGATATCTATCTGGCTTTGGTATTAGAATTACTTAGGAAGTGTTTCCTTCTCTTCTATTTTCTGTTTTTGTGATATCTATCTGGCTTTGGTATTAGAATTACTTAGGAAGTGTTTCCTTCTCTTCTATTTTTTTGAGGAAGAGTTTGAGAAGGATTGATGTTGATTCCAATTTAAATGTTTCATAGAACTCACCAATGAAACCATCTGGTTCTTTACTTTCTTTGTAAGGAGGTTTTTGAATACTGATTCAATCTCGTTATGATTTTCAGTTTCTTCTTGAATATTAGATAATTTGTGTGGTTTTAAAATTTGTTCATTTTATTTGGTTATCTAATTTGTTGGTGTACAGTTGTTCATAATCTCTTATAATCTTTTTTTTTAATTATTTCTGTGAGATTGGTGGTAATGCCCCCAGTTTCATTCTTTTTTTAGTTATTTGTGTATTCTCTCTTTTTCCCCCTTTGTCAGTCTAGCTAAAGATTTGTCAATTTCACACACTGACCACCAGGAAGCAGATGCTAATGCAGGAGCTGCCCCCTGGTGGTCAGTGCGCTCCCACAGGCTGGCAAGTGCAGTGACAGTAGCAGGAGCCTCTCCCACCTCTGCAGCAGTGCTATGGATGTCCGACTGACGGCTTAGACCCAGGGGGAGTGGATCTAAGCCGTCAGTCGAACATCCCCAGAGGGCTCTCAGACTGCAAGAGGATGCAGGCCAGATTGAGAACTCCCCTCCCCCAACCCCATTTCTCGAATGTTGTGCACCGGGCCTCTAGTCTATAATAATAAAAGCGTAATATGCTAAAAAAAAAAAAAAAAAAAAAAAAAAAAAGATTTGTCAATTTTGTTTATCTTTTCAAAGAACTAATTTTTTTGTTTTGTTGATTACCTCTATTGTTTTTTCTATCCTCTAATTCATTTACCTCCACTCTAATTTTTATTTTCTTCCTTTTTCTAGCATTGGGTTTAGTTTTTACTTTTTCTAATTCCTCGAGGTGCAGTTTATGTTATTGATTTGTGGTCTTTTTTTTTTTAATGTAGAAATTTACAGCTACAGATCTTCTTCTAAGCACTGCTTCCACCGAAACTCTAAGTTTTGATATGTTGTATTTTCATGTTTGTTTGTCTCAAAGTAGTTTCTGTGTGTGATTTCTTTCTTGACCAATTGGTTAAGAGTGTGTTGTTTAATTCCCACATAGGTGTGAGTTTTCTAGTTTTACTTCTGTGCTTTTACTTCTAGCTTTATTCCTTTGTGATTGGAGAAAATTCGTTGTATGAATTTAATCTTTAAAATTGTATTGAGACTTGTTTTGTGGCCTAACATATGATCTATCCTGGAGAATATTTCATGTATAGTTGAAGAGAATGTGTATTTTATCTTGTTGAGTAGAGTGTCTTCTGTGTAAATCCTTTAGATATTTCTTTTTGGTTACCACAGAGATTACACTTAACATTCTAAATTTATAACAGTCTAGTTTGAATTGATGCCAAATTAACTTCAATAATATGTAAAACTCTGCTTCTATGCAGCTCAGTTCTCTTTTTATGTTCCTGTGATATGTTAGATCTTGTGTTCCCAGTAATATAGATTTATAATTATTTTACACATATATATTTTAATTTATGTAGGAAATAAAAAGTGGATGTACAAACCAAATATACAGTTATGCTGAATTTAATATTTGCCTATTTAATTATAGTTACTAGAGGTCTTTATTTCTTCATATGTCTTTGAGTTGCTGTTCAGTGTCCTTTCATTTCAACCCAAAGGGCTCCCTTTAATATTTCTTGTAGGGCAGGTCTAGTAGCAGTGAGCTGCTTTCACTTTTGTTTATCTGGGAATGTTGTACTTTCTGTCTCATTTCTGAAGGACAGTTTTACTGGATATAGAATTCTTGGTTTATAGTATTTTATGTCACTTTAAATATGTCATACCACTGTCTTCTGGTCTCCATGGTCTCTAATGAGAAATCAGCTGTTAATCCTATTGAGGAATAAGTATCCCACAAGTCTTTTCTCTCTTGCTGTTTTCAAGATTCTCTCTTTGCCTTTGTCTTGCTAATAATTTGATTATAAATCTATTTTTTGTGTGAATCTTTTATTTTACTGAACTTTTTGGGTATGTAGATTCATTTCTTTTATCAAATTTGGAAAGTTTTTAGCCATTATTCAAATATTCTTGATACCCCATTCTCTCACTATACTCCTTCTGGAACTACCATAATGCATATGTTGATCTGCTCATTGGTGTCCCTTAGACTCTGTTTGCCCACACTCATGTAAATCATTATGTTTTCCCCTTATGGCTTTTATTTTTGATTTTTCTTTTGTGTTTTTAAACATTTTAAATCCTTATCTCAAAGTGTCCTTCAACGGTACTGTTATCTCAATAAACTTTTGATATCTGGTGCTTTCCCCCTATAGTATGAGCTCTCATCTTCAGTAAGCCTTATTAATACATCGTACATAATGGAAGTGTTTACTTCTGTTTGGTGCCTCAAGGTTTCATTGGTCATGGAAAAATTTGGGGTTAATCCTTGGCTGCTCTGCATTAGTTTTATAAATTTAGACTCTACACAAGTGTGTGATATAGGCCACGATGTTTGTCATGAGAAAGGTTTCTTCTCTTTCAGAATAAAGCCTCCTTGTTGCTAGTTTTGCTGGCAGGTGAGTGTTTCTACTGACCTTTTCTCCAAGTGCTGAATCCCAGATTCAGGTCTCAGTTAACTATGCTGTGATGAAACAAATCACTTCCTTTTTGAAGAAGCGTCTAGTTCCTATAGTCAACTCTGGGCCATCATGGCATCAGGCCAAAGTTTACTGCTCTGATCTTGTCCTTAAAATTTTGTTAGTGGTGGTGATGTTGTTTTTAATATGTTCAGTGCAACATTCTACGTATCTTTAGTGAGAGAAAGTATCTGTGTTTACCCAGCCTACCATTTTGCAGGGTCTAAAATAAAGATGGAGTCTGGAAGAATCATGTCCTACCTCAGAAACTACATGCCTGATCATTGAGGACTTAGTTCTTAACTTTCTAATTTCACTTCTCTGTGTAATTCTGGCCCTCTTTATTTAAATCCTTAGCATCCCTCCCAAATACATTTTTGTCTTTCCTCATTGTCTTAGCCCAGTGCTAGTTAATGGAGTTTTTCAGTGACCTTGACTGATATTCCCTTCTGCCAGAGCACTCAAGAAAATGCTTGGCACATTGTAGACACTGAAATACTTACTGGCTGATTGAGAATTCTGTATTTAGACATATTTCTGACTTGGCACAGTTATTAATTTCTCCAAAAAAGTATTTATTGAAAGCCTTTTCTGCTAGGTCCTGAGAATGCCACAATTAATAAAAAACAACATCAACCAAAAAACCCCAAAAAACAGTCCCTGACCTCAGTGATAACGTTAGTGGGGATAAGGGAAAGGGAGAAGTTCGGGATGATATCAATTTTTCTTGTTTGGGTGACTTGGTCAATGTTGGTGCCACCAACTAAAATGGAGAACACAGGATGAGGAGCTAATATAAGGAACAAGGTTATGAGTTTGGCTTGGGAAATGTTCATTTAAGGCAGTGGTTCTCAACCTGTGGGTCGTGACCCCTTTGGCAGTCAAACGACCCTTTCACAGGGGTTGCCTAAGACCATCCTGCATATCAGATATTTACATTACGGTTCATAACAGTAGCAACATTACAGTTATGAAGTAGCAATGAAAATAATTTTATGGTTGGGTCACAACATGAGGAATTGTATTTAAAGGGCCAGAAGGTTGAGAACCACTGATTTAAGATGTCTGGGTGGAGCGGTCTAGCAGGTGGTCCAAGAGACCAGTTAGGAGTCAGGGAAGGCATGACCAAAAGGTACCGAGTTGAGTATCACCAGGACTGACTTAGGTGGAGTTAATGTAAATCTTGCTTTTGAGCAGATGAGTGTACAGTGCAAGAAGCATGGACAGCCAACAGAGACAAAACAATTGCCAGAAAAGTGGGTAGGAAACTAGTAAAGGACAGAAATCACAGAAGCCAAGAGAGAAATTTCAAAGAGTTTATGAAATAACCTCAGATGCAACAAAGGATTTCAGTAAGACAAGACTTGAAAAATATGCTTTGGGCCAGGAAATTTATAGATCATTAAAATCTTACAGCAGTTTCAGCAGAGTGAAAACAAGCACAGCTTTTGGGGGCACTGAATTTTGCCTAAACTTAGCAGTGGGATAATTTCTCATTATGATGAGAAATAGTGTCTGACATTATTGTTTTCAAATTAAAATATGCTATACTTTAATACCATGTTATATTTTCCTGAAACTTATCAATTTCATGGATACAATAAAATTTATTTAAATAGTATAAATGGTTAAATTGCTATTGTATTTTAACTGAAATAACTGTTAAACATATACAGTTCATCCTAGGGGAACATACTCTTTAAAAATAACAATCCACCCCGCGGTGTGGTTCAGTGGTTGGGCATTGACCTACGAACCAGGAGGTCACGGTTCAGTTCCCAGTCAGGGCACAAGCATATGTCCCTGGTAGGGAGCATGCAGGAGGCAGCCAATCAATGATTCTCTCTCATTATTGATGTTTCTTCCTCCCTTTCTCTCTCTTTCCCTCCCTCCCTCTCTGAAATCAATAAAAATATTAAATAACAATAAGTGAGTATGAAACCATTAAAAGGCATTGATCATTTGTTTATTAAAGTTCTCTATGCTGTCCATTAAATTGATGCTCCCTCAAAATATACATTTCTAAAATATTAGCCTATTAGGTCTTCAACCTGAGAAGGAAATACTGATTTTTAAACAAACTTCCCATTCTTAATTTTATCTTCTAATATCAACTTTGCAGATAATATTGATGGTATAATAAATGCAACCAATTCTCATTAATCTGTAAATATTTGAAATATTTTAGTAAAATTAAGACAAGGAAAGTAATCCCCAACCCTTATTTTTGGTGTTATAGCTTTTCTTAGCAATTCAAATTTTCAGTTTTAATAAGCAACTCAACTAAGATAGTGGTTTAAAAGTGTATTTATTTTGCACAGCTGGCATGGCTCAGTGGTTGAGCGTCGACTTACGAATCAGGAGGTCACGGTTTAATTCCCAGTCGGGGCATATGCCTAGATTGTGGGGTCAATCTCCAGTGTGGGGTGTGCAAGAGGCAGCCAATCAATGATTCTCTTTCATCATTGAGGTTTCTGCCTCTCTCTCTCTCCCTTCCTTTCTGAAATTAGTAATTTGAGTTTTAAGAGGCCCAGCCTTATAAACTTGGTATATCTATAATAATAAAAGCATACTATGCAAATTGACTGAATGAGCGAACAGCAGAATGACTGTCCAGACAACCTTCTGGATGACCACGCTGTGACACCCACTGGCACCAGGCCAGCCAAGGCGGGTGTGATTCGATTGGTCAGGGGCCTGGCTATCACCCCATGATCGCCTTTCAGAGGGAGGCCCAGGCCACTGACTGGCGGGCTGCAGCCGGTGGGCAGGGCCTGCCTCGTTGGGGCGATTGATCACAGGGCTCCTGGACTGTGAGAGGGCACAGGCCGGGCTGAGGAACTCCCTCTCCTCCACCCCCCCCCGCCCCCAGGGCATGAATTTCGTGCACCAGGCCTCTAGTCCATAAAATTTAAGAAGGTAATATACATTAAAAATGTACATGATTTCTTATGAAGTGTTTTTCTTTTAAGAAAAAGGTTTGTGTTAACTTTAAAATGCTGGACATATTTCATATATGAGAGTGAAAGTACAGTAATTTAAAAAATATATAAAACAAGAAAACAAAACTTTCATCTTTTATGAAACAGCAATCTAGGTGTCATTAATTAGAGGACATTTGGCTCTTCAAACATATCATGTCCCACTACATAATAGTTTACTAGATTAAATGAAATTATTGATTTCTGCTTCATTACGGACATACATTTATGAGCAGTTTCTTTAGCACCAGAGCACAGTGTCAAAGGTCATAACTTTCTTTCTTTAGAAGAATAAAAGCTTTCAGATGGCACATCCCAGAATCCTTCACTGTGGCCTTTTGCTTTTTCTCTCTTGCATAGAATTACTAGTGAGGCATGGTTGAAAGGAACATCTCATAAATCAGCAGGAGAGAGCCTTCTTCAACTCTAAGGCTTCTTAAAATCGTTGACTACGAGTAGAAATCCACTGCAGGGTATTGTGCTTTTACCCAGATTTTGACAGTTTTCAATAGGAAATGGGTCATTGTGACAAGCTCTTTGTGTGCTGCTTTATGTAAAATATCTATATATTTTTAAAAATTTGATTGATTGATTTTTAGAGAGAGAGGAACATCGGTTTGTTGTTAAACGTATTTATGCATTCATTGGTTGATTCTCGGATATGCCCTGACTGGGAATGGAACCTGCAACCTCGGTGTATCAGGACAATGCTCTAACTCTAATCAACGGAGCTACCTGGCCAGGGCTCATTGATATTTTTAGTTAAAGCATTCTGTTTGAAATAAGTCAGAATATTTCACTGTGTGAAATACATTTTTCTACTTTCCTACGGAAGTCAGGTCTCTGTGACTTCAGGATGGACCAGTAAAGAGTTAAAGGTTCAGATGTTTCCATCACTTATTTGTGTCTTGTAACCAAAGCCCTTGCATCAACAGGCTGGATTTTTTACTTTTCATCAGGGTGTTTTGTTATCATGTAGCTATACAGCCACAGCTTGTACCATAGCTGGCATACGAGGATGTTATCCACTTTGCACACCAGGATGTTACTAAACATGAATCTCATTTGAAAATGAAAAACTTTTAAATTTCATAATAGCAGCATGAGTTTTAGGGATTATCAAGTTTTATAAATATATATGTATATATATAAAACCACAGATATATACATATAATATATTTTTTTGTTATATGTTTGTCTATAAAATTACTTTTTCTACACTGTGATGAATTCAGCTGTTACAGTCCAAAGAATTCTTCATATCTTTGTATGTTTTTACTAAGTAGATACAAAAAAGAAAATAGGAAAGACAAGTGATTTTTTTTTTCTCCTAATGGTCTGGTCATTTAGAAAAATAATTTAAAACTACATTACGCTCTTATTCTTGAATATTAGATCCTCTCAGCACTTGCCTTTAAGATGGTTTCCATATTATGAAGATGTTGCATCATTCTACTGAAATCCTCTTGATATTTTAAAACCTCTCCAATGACTCCTTGCTTCCCAGGCAGCTTAGTTTAGCCACATGGACTAGGAAGGTAGGGAAAGGCACTGTAGCAGGCAGAGGAACTGTCATTCTTCAGCCCACAAGTTAATTCTGAATAAAAACGGTATTGGTTAGCAACAAACTGGGTTATTGAGACTGATACAAACTTTTATTTTGACAATCAGTTGGTCATTAATCTAAATTTATTTATAAGTGGGTGGCAAATAATTTTTCTTTCTGAAGGAGATACACTGTCTATCTGATAGTTTTTGGATGGTATCTGAAAACAAATGAGTTAATGTGAATGAATATTGAGAATTTTTGTGTGTTGAGCATTTTAATAGCGTGCATTTATTGAATAATTTACCCACGCCTTCTTCTTTAACTTGTGCCAGTTCGAAAAGAAATGAACCTCATCTGGATATTTTTATCACAAAGGTGTCTTCTCACTTTGTGTAATTGATAGACTAAGCCAAAAGTAGTAAATTCCTTTTTTAGTTTCTTTCACTGCCATTTTGGCTTAAAGATGGGCCCTTTTTGATCTTAAAACCAATATTATTTTCCCTACAGACCTCCAGTGTGGGTCCTCAGTACTCAGGGTGTTTTGGAGGCTGTAATTCCAGAGGACTCTGGATGTTGTGATCCCAAATCAAAGACATTTATCTCTTCTTTTAAGGAAAAAAGGGATTAGGAGCTTCCGGCTGCTTTTGCAAACACTAAAAGCATCCTTTAGGGCTTGAAGTTGCCCCGAGGTCACTTTTACAAATGCTTCAAATGCTCTCAAGGCCCCAAGTCAGCTCCCAACTTCAAGCTCTTGCTTTTAAGGATAAGGGCTAGAATTCCTAATCATGTAATAGCTTTGTGTATAGAATCAATCAGATTAAAAACATAGTTGGTATTATCTAAAGAAAGTGTTCTTATCCCTGAAAGCAGATGGAAAATATCCTGATTAGCCTGAAAATTCAGTTTTCTTTTCTTAGGGTTTTACCACGGACATGGTTGGTGGAAACTGGTTCATTAGGCAGGAAACAAATGTGAAAGCCTTGGCACTGAGGTCTTTGCATAATAATAATTTTGTTTCATTCTACAGCCTGTCATAGTAGCCTCAATTAAGTAATAGACATGTTACTTTTAATAGTTCCTTTTTAAATAACAAAAATATATCAAGACATCTGATATTTTCTTAAAGGTATTAGAGAATATGAAAATTATTTTACTATTTGAATAAATTATTAGATTAAAAGAAGAATGCAGCGATTGTATTCAGTATAGTGATTAGAGTATCACATCTGTGTAATTTAAAGCTCAGTTCCTAAGAAGGTAAGGAGCTCTCTATACTTTCCTCAGAAATCCCTCTTGTGAGGTTGCTGTTTGAATTCATTAAACACAGAGATTTTTAAGGATTGTTTGCAAATTTTAACTTTACCACAAATAAAAGATATTTACATACTTTTTTAAGAAGCTACTGCTCAATTTCAATGTGTAAAAAGAATTTTTTAGGTTATATATATATATATATATATATGCACATACATACATATATATACACACACACATACACACACACATACACATATATATGAATGTATGTATATATGTACATATATTCTATTACAGCAATTAGTGTTATGTATAAATTTAAAATTTTTTTTTATTGTTCTCAGGAAGGTAGGAGAGATAGAAACATGGACATCCCCTACTGGGGATCGAGCCTGCAACTTAGGCATGTGCCCTGACCAGGAATTGAACCATGACCTCCTGATTCACAGATTGACGCTCAACCACTGAGTTATGCTGGCCAGGCTGTGTGTTTATATTTTCTAAGTGTAAATGGTAAAGAGATTTGAAGAGTCACAATCTGGACTAGATCATGATATCTGAAACAATTAATTTAGTATTTCAAAGTTTATGTGATTCATAAGCAGGGGAAATAATCTTTGTTTAGAAACTTAACCTTACCTAAAGCTTTTTCTCCATTTAGGAAAAAAACAAAAAAGATGACTTTTTTCTTATCAAGATGGGGCAGTAAATTCATGCCTGGACATAGTCTCTCTGCTCCAAATCCATAGCAATTTTAGGTAAAATATAAGGATAGAAAACTAAAAAGACATATTCAGGCTCAAACAAGAGGAACATCTATGGGAGACCAACACAGAAGGGAAATATAGAGGGCTAAGTGGCCTGAAATTTTAGGCTGGTTTTACTTCTGGATTGAGAAGGGTTTTGAAATAATTTACAAAAAAACTTGACCCATGAAGAAAAAATAATAAAATTTAAAAACTTTTAAAAAAATTAAAACTTCTGAATTTTAAAAATATAATATAAGCCAGGAGTTAAATGACCAGCTACCAGCCAAGTAAGATACCTGCAATAAAATGACAAAGGATTAGTAATCAAAATATATAAAGAATTCCTACAATAAATAAAAAAGAAACATCCTAGGAAAAAAGAATGTGAACAGGAGGTAATTCACAGAAGACAAAATTTAAATAGTTGGTAAACATAAAACTATGCTTAGCTCACTTGTATTCAGGGAAATGAAAAAAAAAATTAAAGATACTATTTTACATTCACTAAATTGACAAAAATAAAAATACCCGATATTTCCAAATGATGGCAAAGAAAGCTGATGGTAATCTAAATTGGTAGAGCATTTCAGAAAGCAATTTGGCTATAGGTGGAAAAATTGAAAATGCACGTGCCCCTTGTCCCAGCAATTTCATTTCTAAGTATATGTCATAGAAAAATTCTTGCCCATGTACATAAGGGAACATGTATAATCATGTTTCTTGAAGCATCCTTTGTAATAATGGAAAGTTGGAAACAATTTACATGGCTGTCAAGGAAATGGCTAATAAACATGGGATACTATATACAGTAAAATGAATTGGTTAAAATGATTAACTAGAGTGAAGCATAAAAATAAATTACAAAATACATAGAGGATGATGCCTTTATAGATTGAAAGTATGCAAAACAGTACATATTTTGTTTATAAGTATATAGATATTTAGTAATAATATAAAATATCTATGAGACGGAGCATATTATTCATGATAGTGGTTACTTCTGGGGAGGGAAAGATCAGATTAGAGACAGTTTATATAACCAAATCTGTAATGTTTTACATTCTTTTAAAAAAATTGAAAAATTATGTGTTAAAGCGTTAGTATTTGATAAAGCTTGGTGGAATGTACTTAAGTGTTTGTTATGTTGCTCCCTCTTTATATGTTTGAAGTAGTTTGAATAAACAATCTTTAGAGGAGTGCTTTAAAATATATTTTTCTATTTTGTCAGAGATAAAGTGTCCTATTAGGGGCCGTTGAAATTAAATAATCTTATGTTGCTTAAGTGGTTTTTATTTGCTTGAGAGTTAGACAGCTTATTTTTAAGTTTTATCTCAACTGTCTTTTTACTATTTTTCTTCCAAGTCTTAAAAATATTTAATTATCATAAAGATTTGATATAAAAAGATACTTATAACCTGAACTAAATCTGCCCTCGTGTATTTTGAAAGACCATATTTATGTTTGGCACTAAATTGTCTTAAGTTGACTCAGCAGGGCCTTGGATTTATCAATCAGATTGCCATAGGTTAATTCAATTTGAGAAGTAGCACAATTATAGTAACCAGATCATGCATCATTATTTGGGTTTTCTTAATGATCAAATTGGATGAACAACTGGGGTTGCATCAGCTTCTTTTCAGTTAGCTATTTTAATACCCGAAGAAAGCAAATCCACCTGAGATTTGTGGATTTGGTTGAAACACATAGCAAAGCTGCATCCTAGAAAACCTTTGCTGGTACAGAAAATGAGCCTCTCTGAAGCCTAACGCTACTATTTGAGACAGGAGTCTTTGTCCATCTTTGACCAGTGGTCAGTGAACTCTGACCAAGCATTTCATTTCAGCATTTTGACCATAGTGTGAGTTGCTAGTGATGGATTCATTAACCCTCTAGAGCTCACATTCTTATGTCAAAGACTTACTCGTATAGAAAAAAAAAAGATTCTATATGAGCTTATTCATTTTACTTAAAATACTAAAATGCAGTTGTGTGATTGAAGAGGTTATGTTGAGGCCTGGGAATGCCTTCATTACTTTATTATTTATTTACCAAAAAATAGGAGTTTTAATTTAGATTGGAGTGCTTGACAGTGACACACTTCAAGATCTCATCTGACTTTGGAATAGAAATGAAATGCATGGTTAATAATTGATTCCCCCCCCCCCCCCTAAATTGGCAATGAGAAGCTCAGTGTAGGAGCTTTGATATTGAGCTCTCTGCTCATTGTTTATTCAGCAAACATTTATTGAACATCTACCATGTGCTAGGCATTGCACCTAGGGGCTGGGATAAGGTGCAGGGAACGAGTTCCTGCCTTTATGGAGCTTACAGTCTAGTAGGGGGAGAAAATAAATAAACATATGTCAGGGGCTGAGACATGCTCTAAAGAAAAAATAGGGAAAAGGGGGAACAGAAAGCTGGGTGGGGATTGGTCACTATTTTAAGTAAGGTGGTCAGGAAAGGCCTTTCTGATAAGGTGATATTTGAGTAGAGACCCGAAGAGAAGGACCCAGATATGGGAATTTCTGGTAGAAGATCATTTCTAGATAGAACCAGTGCAAAGGAAAAGAGGCTGAAGTGTGCATGTGTGTTTGAGGAACAATGAGGAAACCAGTGTGGCTGGAGCAGCGCAAGGGAGGGGAATGGCAGAAGATGAGGTCAGAAAAGTAAGTAGTGAGATTGGGGATGGGGTGCAGGGGAATGCAATCTTGTAAACCTTGTAGTCCATTTAATTGCTCCATTTTCATTGGACCCAATTCAAGTCCTATACCCACAATCATTTTACCCTTTTCTTAACCATTTCATCTCACTGTGACCTTTTCCTTGTCTGACCCTCCCTCTGGGTAACATTCATCTGAGAGTCATCATCTACTTAGTTAACTTACTTTTTACTTATCACTTACATCTGTAGTCCACGAGCATATGTACTTTTGTGTGCACACATAATACTCAGATACACACATGTTTACATAGATATACACACAGTTACTAAAATTATTTGTATAATATGTACACACATGTATATATATACATATATATGAATGATTTCAGATGAGAGATAAAACAAGGAGAGCAATTATGGGGCCTTTCCAATAGCCAGCTCAGAGATGGATGCATAAGTTGGAGCAATAACCATGAGAGCAGAAAAGCAAGTGTATCAGTTAACTATCACTGCATAACAAACTACTCTGAAGCATGGTGTCTTAAAATACAAGTACATATTATTTCCTACAAGTCTTCGGGACAGCCAGGTTTTGCTTATCTCAGCTGAACTCACTCGTGTCTGCACTCAGCTGCGAGGTCTGCTGGCTGGTCGAAGGTGGTCTCAACCCCCATGGCTGCCTGTTGGTTGGAGTGATTGGAGATATTGGACCACATGTCTTTCATCATCTAGCAGGCTATCCTGAGTTTGTTCACGTGTCTGTGGCAAGTTCCAAGAGAGTGAGGGAAATCACACAAGCCTTCTCCGGGAATGGAAATAGCACACTGCTACTTCCATCCTATTTTGCTGGCCAAAGCAAGTCACAAAAGCAGCCCAGATTCAAGAAGTGGGGAGCAGCTGCAAAGTTACACTGTAAAGAGCTTGCACCTGGATGAGTGAAGAATCGCAGCTACTTTTGCAGGCGGTGTACAGATTGAAAGGATATGAGAGAAAGTGTGGGAATGAAGATTTGGTGTTCTCTACCCTTGAAGATAACTTGAAGATTTACGGCTTGTGTTTTTAGATGATGATTCTTTAAATCAGATTGGAAAGAAGGATGGGTGTAGGTAGGCAGAAAGTATTAGTGGGGTTGGAGAGGAAGAAAGGGAAAAGATTAGGAAAAAATATGAATGAATGAGGAGAATGAGCTTGGTCCTATCATAATAAACTTTAGGTGCCTTTGGGACATCTCGATGGAGACATTTAGCCATGAGGTTGGTAGAATTGAAGGTTTTCCAGGAGAAAAGTTGACACCTAGAAATATATAGATTTAGCAGTTATTAACATACCTTTTGGGTGGCAGAGGTTGATGGGGAAAGAGTGTAGTGTACAAAGATAAGAGGGCTGAAGACACAATCAGCCTTACATTTAAGTGGTGGGTGAAAGAAGAGGAGTCATCCAGCTAGGTCCAGGAAGTAGGGAAAGAAAATAAGGAAGACTCAAGGTGAGGGCATTCCACTATTATAGATACTGTGGAGTCTAAATCAGCTGAGGATCATGGAGAAGCCGTTCGGTTTAGGATGGTCATGATGGGGTTAAGAAGAGCATATGAGTGAAGTGGGGAAAAAAGAAAAGGGTATAGAAACTGGAAGCCGAGGCAGGCTTAGAGACCGTCTGTGTAGAATAGGGAAGACATGAGCAAGAGTTGGAAGGCAGATTATAAATGAATCAAATTACAGAAGAATGGGAAGAAATGAGCAGAATAAAATCCTTTATATAGGATCTGATCATCTAATCATCACAGCAACTCTATGAAATAAGAAATTTCTCACTCTTTCATGGATTAAGAAACTAAGACATAGAGACCTTAAGTAACTGACAAAGTCACACAGTTATTAATTGGTGGATCTAAATTTATTGTCTCTTTCTCAGCCTCATCATAAATTTTGTTTTTGTTTTTTAAGTCGCATCTTCTATATAGCCTTTTAGAGAAGAAGAGGCAGGTCCTCTGAGGGCAGGTATAAAGCTTCACTTTTCCTTTCATATATTTAGTATATTTTTTATTGATAATTTTGATTATATTAGATAGTATATATTTAAATTGACCAGGAGTCAAGTGAATGCATTGAAAGAGGTAATATTTTTGTATATAGAGAAGACCTTTAGATTTGTTAACAATGGAAGAGTGATTTAAAGACAAAAATATTTAGTCCTAGCTGGTTTGGCTCAGTGGATAGAGTGTCGGCCTGAAGACTGAAGGGTCCCAGATTTGATTCTGGTCAAGGGCATGTACCTTGGTTTCAGGCTTGATCCCTGGCCCTGGTTGGGGCATGTGCAGGAGGCAATCAATTGATGTATCTCTCTCACATAGATGTGTCTGTTTCACATCGATGTTTCTCTCTCTGTCTCTCCCCTCCCACTCTCTCTAAAAATCAAGGAAAAATATCCTCCGGTGAGAATTAACAAAAATAAATAAATAAATAAATAAAGACAAAAGTGTTTAAAAATACAGTAAATACCCTAGACCAGTGGTCAGCAAACTCATTAGTCAGCAGAGCCAAATATCAACAGTACAATGATTGAAATTTCTTTTGAGAGCCAAATTTTTTAAACTTAAACTATATTGGTAGGTACATTGTTATTAACTTAATTAGGGTACTCCTAAGGCTTAGGAAGAGCCACACTCAAGGGGCCAAAGAGCCACATGTGGCTCGCGAGCCGCTGTTTGCCAACTATGGCCCTAGACCAAGAAAACATTAAATTCTAGGACATTGTAATCACAACCTAAAACTTCAGAAAGTGAGCTTTTAAAGATAACTCTATATTCACATCCTACATATATAATGAAAAATGAAAAATAGCTTTGCTATAAGTGTAATTAAGTAGCTGAACATGAAAACTAATAAAAAATAGTGTTTAATAGTTGACAATGAGGAAACAAACAAAATGTCATTTTGAATACAGCTTTGGAACTTTTAAAGGCTTTAGAGGATACTGACTGATTTATATTTTTATTTTTGAAGCTACAGAAGTAATACATGCTTACCATAAATATTGAAATCATAGAGAAAAAACTAAGTGCTTAGTTCCTCTAGAGGTAGTCACTGTTAATGGTTATATAGACTTTCCAGGACTTTTTAAAATGTATTTGGAAACATACAGGGTGAGGCAAAAGTAGGTTTACAATTGTTTGTATGGAAAATAATCTATATATATATAAAAGCCGAAGCAACCGTTCGACTGGTAGCTATGACGTGCACTGACCACCAGGGGACAGACGCTCAATGCATAGGCATGGAAACATGAAACAGACTGATGAATCTCGAATCTAAGATGGAAGTGGGTAGGGGGAGGGCAGGAATTGATTAACCAAAGATCTTACATGTATACTAGAGGCCTTAGGGGATTGGGCCAAAACCGGCAGGTCGAGGGACCCCACTGGTGCACAAATCCATGCACTGGGCCTCTAGTTGATACAAGAATAAACTTTCACATACTTAGAACTGTAAACCTACTTTTGCCCCACCCTATATTGGCTATCCCAAAAAATGTATACATACACTTTGAATAATTATAAAGGCAGGGTTTATTAAAATACATTTCATTTTCAAAATTGAGCTATCAGCTATTAAAGTGTGTATACTTTTTTGGGGATACCCTGTATATCACACTCAGGTGTTTTTCCCCTTTAGTTTTAAAATACTTTATTGAAGTATGATTAATGCATAATAAACTGTATATATTAAAATACATAATTTGGTGAATTTGACATATACGCTGATGGTTCACAATGAAGATAATGAACATATTTGTGCATTTTGTAATCCATCCCTCCTTCCCATCTGCAAGCAGCCACTAATGTGCTTTCTGTTACTATCAATTAGTTTGCCTTTTCCAGAATGTTATGTAAATGGATCATACAATATGTACTCTTTTGTTTGTCTAAATTGTTTCATTCAGCATAAATATTTTGAGATTCATTCATGTTGTGTGTATGGAAATAGTTCATTTTTTGTACAGTGGTATTCTGTTGTGTGGATATTCCACTGTGTTGAGGTTTTCTAAAGTTTTTTAAAATTGACTTGAAGGAGAGAGAGAGTGTAATTTGTTGTTCCGCCTATTTATGCATTCATTGGTTGATTCTTGCATGTGCCCTGACTGGGGATAGAACCAGCAGCCTCGTGTATTGGGACGATGCCCTAACCAACTGAGCTAGGCAGCCAGGGCACCACTGCCTGTTTATCCATTCACTTGTTAATGGGCATTTGGGCTGTTTTCCAATAGTTTGGGGCTGTTACAAATAAAGCTGCCATGAATATTCATTTACAAATCTGTGTGTGAACTATAAGCTCATTTTTCTTGGCTAGACACCTAGGAGTTAAGTGGCTAGGTTGTGTAGTAGGTATATATTTAACTTTTTAAAAAACCACCAAGCTGTTTTCCAAAGTGGTTGTAATCTCATTAAATGGATTGCATTCTACGTTGCTTTTAAATTTGTTTTTGTCACTGGCTCCTGGATACTGTTGAATCATCATCATGTCCTTACATCCATAATTACAGCCGTCAATAAATTTAAATTATCTGTAAGGTCTCATAGAACTTAAAAAAAAAAATCAGTAATTCTGTTAACTACTCATTTTCCCAGATAACTCAGAACTTTTAGAAATTTTATTTCACAGCCCCAGCAAGGGTAACTTTGAAATAACCCTGGCCTGGGGTATTTACCAGTATAGTCAGCTTCAATACTTTGTCACCAAATTAAACTGTACTAGAATCTTTTTATCCAAAATGTGTTTATTGAGACGGTTCCCCACGCACCTTGATTCTGGGCGCGTGGTGTGCTCAGTGCTGCTTCCCTCCGCAGGAGCATCCTCTGTGAGCCTTGCTTTTCCTCCTGCCCCCTGACAGCACGCAGAGCAGCCAGCACATGAAACCGCTGTTTGTGCGTGGCTGAGGATGGGGGTGATTTTACGGCATCCGGGCGTTTCACATCCGTGCAGTTCACACATCACTGCACCAGGCACTTCTCCCTGTGTTTCCTCTCCTCTTCTGGAGAGGGGTGGAAGAGGTCATAGCTAGAGGCATGTTGTCCTGGGGAGGTCATCCCTGCTGGAGAGGCTGTACTAGAGTCTGGTTTCATAACTGTTCAGCAGTGATTGGTGGTGCAGTGATTTGTTCCTTTGTTTTTAACCAGTTAACTGCCACGCGTCCCAAACGGAAACCATCCCCACAGGCCGTGATATTTTGAATTTAATTGCGTCTATAGACGCTTATGGCGTACAAAGGGTTACATTTTGTTGCCACCATCTGTTCCTGATCTGTGTCTTTTTCTTATCATTTTACTTGTCTCATTTCTTGTCATGTAATATTTTCCCCTTTATTTTTTCCATTCTGTTCTTTCTCTTTTCTCTCTCACTAATTCTTTTGCCGCAGTTTCTGTGTTCACGGGCTCCTTCCATCCACAGATGCGTATTTGTGGTAAGTGAGACTCCGGAGCCTCTGAAGGGGTGCTCATCACAGAATAGAAGGGGCTGAGAAACACTGCCTGAGTGGCCCCCGAGCATGGGCACATTTCCAGACATCTTTCAAATTACCTGGTGCCCTTGATACAATTTCCTTAGAAGAAACTCAGGGCTGCTATTAAGCCACGTGGAAAATTTGCGTTAGGCTATAAATAGCACTCTGCAGAAGTTGGGGGATCCAGCTTTATACTTGGTTCTGAATATAGTTTTATTCATATCATAATCCTTTCGGAATTTCAATCTTGGGTCAGATGGCTGAGAGCACTGAACATGGGTAGCAGTATCATAATTTCTGGGTCACTATAAAAGATGCATTACATTTTCAAATACATTTTTGCTGCTGTTGATATTAAGAAAATCAGTTTTATTGTCTTTTTCATGAGGGTCATGTTGCATTTAGTAAAAAAAACTTTTCTGTGACATTCATTATAAGCCATCAAAGAAAAGGCCAGGCTATTTGACTATCTCCACTGCCAGTAACAAGCATTAAGAAGCAGATTTTATCAGTTAACTTTCCTCTGCTTGAATGAATGTGACACTCACCAGCAGATGAAATATGAGCTGCAAGTTTCTATTGCCCCATTCCTATAAACTATGCATTGTTTTGATTTGCCTTATTGAACACATTATAGGGGATTTCTATATGGCTGTGGTCCAAAATTTGGTGCTTTTATTCTCAGCTAAATGTTATATATAATTTAGTAAAAATTTCTAAAAGAATTTATGCTTTCCTCCATTAAAAAATGATTTGTGAGCAGCAGATATAGCTCATATCTCCCCTACCCAAATAATTCAAAGGCCTTTCACAGGCCAAAGAATAGTAAGCTGTTTATGTAACCACTTTGTGTTGATGAGACTGTTTAGGGAGCATTTTGTATAAAATTAATTTAAATCACCAGTTGGATATGGTTAGACATGCTTTTTCTTTTCTTTTTTTTAAGAAGATGCATTTTTCTTGGTGTTTGCGATAACCTTAAATGCTAGTCCTATCATGAGAAGCCTTGGTATAGGTAAGGAAGAATTTTTTTAAATTTCAGCTTTAGCCCAGCCGGTGTGGCTCAGTGGTTGAGCATCAGCCTATGAACCAGGAGGTCCACAGTTTGATTCCCAATCAGGGCACATGTCTGGGTTGTGGGCTTGATCCCCAATGGGGAGCATGCAGGAGGCAGCCAATCAGTGATTCTCTCTCATCATTGATGTTTCTACCTCTCCCTCTCCCTTTACTGTTTTTGCTGTTTCAATAAAAATATATTTTTTAAAAATTTCAGCTTTATTGAGGTATAATTGACATATAATTATAAGATGTTTAATGTGTATATCATGGTAATTTGATGTATGTACACATTGCTAGAGGATTCTCCTCATCTAGATCATTAACACATTCATCAACTTACATATTTACCTTTGTGTGTGTGTCGGTGTGTGTATGTGTCAGAACATTTATGTTCTACTCTCTTAGTGAATTTTAATTATACAAGTCATTGTCATCAATTATAGCCACCCTATATTTTACACTAATGTAAGGTCCACAGACCTTATTCATCTTATGGCTGAAAGTATATACCCTTTTACCAATGTCTCCCTATTTCTTCTACCTACCCACCCAGCTCCTTGCAACCATAGAAACAGAAAATTAGGAAAGTGAGAAGCACTTCTACAAAACAATCATTTTCAAACTGAAGAATTCTATAGCAAGTAAACCATAAAAAAACACATTTGCATTTGTACCGACTCATAATTAGTCTTCCATATTGCTTTCAAATCTACCTAGACCAGTCTTCATAGTCCCTTGCTGCTTCCTAGCCCATCAGCCCTTCACCATACATGTCCCCTCTCTTCCCCTGACTCTCAGTCTTGACTTGATGGCTGGGGGTGTTGTAGTGAGGGCCTTCACCATGTAATGTTCTTGGGTTCTGAGTGTATTATAAGGGATGGCAAGTGTATTTACTTAGGCTAGACAAGAAAATCCATACTGGAGAGTAATGTGGAATGTTGGATAAATAATTGCACAATTAAATTAATGTTGGTTACACATAGGGAGAAAGAATGGTTGACAAAAGATGCTAAAGTCCTCACTGATGACTTTTGGAGTGATGCAATCAAGTGGAGCATTGGGAAAATTTGCTTTTGTTGCTGCATCTATGAACATTTAGAGGAGAGACAATCAGAGGAAAGGAAACTGCCTGTTCTTTATGCATGAATGTATGCTTTTACCGGGAGGTTAGATTTAGAGGCCAGATTAGCACTTCTGCCCTGCAGTGCTAAGGTGGACTCCTTATGTGAACCTCTATGTCACTAGGGCTGCAACGTGGGTGTCATTTGTTTTAAAGCATCATTTTGATTCCTGGCTCCACTGTTTACTGATTATATGAACCTAAGCCGGTGGTCGGCAAACTGCGGCTCGCGAGCCACATGCGGCTCTTTGGCCCCTTGAGTGTGGCTCTTCCACAAAATACCACATGTGGACGCTCATGTACAGTGCAACTGAAACTTTGTGGCCCATGCACAAAAGTCGGTTTTCGGCCTGGGCGAGTCTATTTTGAAGAAGTGGCGTTAGAAAAAGAGGGGGGTGTTGGTCGGTTGGGCGATGGGAGACGCTGCACAGGCGGGCCACAGGATACGCAGTGCGGGGGAGGTACATTGTTTTGAGGTACATTGCTGAGGTCGACCCCTTCCAACTCTCCCATCCACACTCATCTATCTGAAACAAGTATACAAGACGAGTGTGGATGGGAGAGTTGGAAGGGGTCGACCTCAGGGAACGTACCTCAATCAGATTGAGGACGTTTTTAGCAAAGGCCAGCTTAGGAGTACCCTAATGAAGTTAATAACAATGTACCTACCTATATAGTTTGTTTAAAAAATTTGGCTCTCAAAAGAAATTTCAATCGTTGTACTGTTGATATTTGGCTCTGTTGACTAATGAGTTTGCCGACCACTGACCTAAGCAAATGGTTTAACTTCTCAGACCATATTTCCCTACCTGTAAGTGAAGGTGATGTTACTTACCTATTAAAGTTTTCAGGAGTATTAAATGAGTTAATGTATATAAGATATGTAGTAGGTTCATTCTCTTTCTTCCCCTTTAAGAGCCGTATGGCTAAGCCTAATTTAAAAAGTGAGCTACATAAGATTTGGAAACAGCCTAAGTGCCCATCAGCAGATGAGTGGATTAGAAAACTGTGGTACATATACACAATGGAATACTATGCTGCGGTAAAAAAAAAGGAACTCTTGCCTTTTGCAACAGCATGGATGGAACTGGAGAGCATTATGCTAAGTGAAATAAGCCAGTCAGAGAAAGATAAATACCACATGATCTCACTCATTTGTGGATTATAGAGAACAACATAGACTGATGAAAAGAGACAAACCCAAAGACTGAGAAACAGCGATCAGGCTATCAATCCCCAGAAGGAAAGTAGGGGAGGGCGGGGGTAAGGGGAAGAGATCAACCGAAGGACTTGTATACATGTATATAAGCCATACCAATGGACATGGACAACAGGGGGATGGGAGCATGAGTGTGTGTGGGGGGGAGGTTGGGGGTTAATGGGGGGGATGAGGACACATTTGTAATACCTTAACTAATAATAAAAAAAAATAAAAATAAAAAAAAAATAAAAATAAAAAGTGAGCTACAGTATTATTAAAAAAGGACTTCATTATCCTGGGGACAGGTAGATTAGAATTCAAGGTCCACTTTATGAATTCACTTTGACAAGTACAGCTGATGTGTGTATACTTGTAACAGTGTGTGCGTTTTTTCTTTTATCAATTAAATCGGTTTAGTCTTTAACAGCTATTAGAAGATGAAAGAGATACTCAGACATTTAATAGTGATTGATTCCCAGTTTATGAGTTGAATGTCATATATAGCACATTTAATTGTAATAAGTTGTGATAATGTAAGCTTAATGAATTGTACTGCATACTAGGCATTTACTAAATATTCACTGTCAGGTTATTATGTGGAAGAGAAAGAAAAAACATGCCTTTGAATAATCTGAGAAAGCACTGTATAAAACAACAACGGAAAAGAATACTGTAAAGTTTATCAACAAATAGCTTAATATACCGCAGTTCTTGAATTATTTTAAATGTCTTTGAAATAATCATTAGGAAAAGCAGAAGTATTCCTAGTAGAAATATTTCTGCTGTAATTTAATGGACTTTGTATTTTTCTCATTATAAATTTATACACGGATGAAGTTGCTAAGTGACATGAATTTTGTTACAAAACCTCACTCTTCTTAATGCTTTCCTGATCCTTCTGTTTCTCTGACTGATGCAAAGTGTAAAATTGCATGGAATGTTCTTCCTGCACAGTTGAGCTACTAAGCAGAACTAATTCTTTATGGAATGACAACAAGGCATAAGAAAGGCATCTCTTGGATTAGGCACTATAAGGCAGTCACTTGGCAAACGGCTGAAGGGGAAGTGGTCTTGGTAAGGACAAAGCAACGGCACTTTTTCTCTTCCCCTTGAATTCATAGGAGCCACACAAGTTGAACAGCTTTGAAGCTGGTTAATGTAGCTTGCTATGCATGTTTTTTCTGTACCGTTTCCTGCTTGTTTTTGCCAGCAGAGGGGCCAAGAATAATCACTTGATAAACGCATTAGCATGTCTCATACACTTCTGTGACCACACACTGTTGCTGGGGAGACAGATAATTTGAGAAGAGGAAAATCCCAGTTGGGGATGTCTTTCAAAGTGAGATCAGATTTTACTCCCAACTAACAGGATTCTGTCTAAGATTATGAGAGGGCCATATGGAGACTGATTATTTAAAAAATATTTTTAAACTCAAGATTAAGTAGCAGTTGGGAAAGATGAAAGGCAAAGTAAATAGTGGTTTATTTTCATTTCTCAGCTCTAGAAAGGAAGACAAGTAATGTTGCTAGTAAAAAATCAGTTGACATATTTGTATTGGTTTATTTCTGTACTTTTCTTCTGTTCCATTGATTTGTTTGTCTTGTCCAGTATACTTCTTTCATTACTTTAGTTTTATTATATTTCTTGATATTATTATGTCTTTAAATCAAGCAGTGTGTGTCTTCCGATTTTCTGTTTCAAAATTGTCTTGGCTATTCTTGTTCCTTTGCTTTCCCATTAACATTTTATACTGGGATATAGCTTTTTATTCTTCATATAAGAACTAGAGGCCCGATGCACGAAATTCATGCAAGAGTAGGCCTTCCTTTCCCTGGCTGCCAGCACCGGCTTCCCTCTGGTACCCGGGACCCGGGCTTCCCTTGTAGCCCCAGCTTCATCCATAAGGTCGAAGCAAGGCTATCTATAATAATAAAAGCATGTTATTATTATAGATAGGCTTGGCCTGGACAAAATTGCCTGTCTTTTACCACTTCTTTTTTTCATATATTTTGTGTGCAACCCTCTTAACATCTACTGACTACCTAATATATTCATGCTACTTTCTGAATTAAGGGTTTCCCTGCTCCAGACTTGTCCAAAGCCCTTTAGACCAAAGAGAACACACCTGTCCTCTCCTTTTCCACAGGCCTGGTATCTGTTGGCTAATGTAAGTCTTTAAGCCCCAGCACATTCTTGTGGTTTATGATACCTATGTTTATGCACAGACGTAACTATGTCACTGCCTCTTTGTTTACCAGAACTCAAACACACAGAATAATAATGATGCTGAACATATTTAAGGTAAGAAAATTAGGAATGATTTTAACTCAGTCTCATTCTAAGTCTTCTAGTTTCACATTAAGCACATTCTCATCATAACTAATTGTGAGTTAATTTCATTTCAGTAGACATTTAATCATGGGCAGTTATGAAGAAAGCACTATGCCTTATAGGCCCATTGAAATAACTGCTAATTTCTGATGCTTGAGCTCCTTTGTTTACTTTAGGTGACAGATGCTGTTATTGACCCTTGTTCTTTTATTGAGTGTATGCTTTGGGAGGGGTGTCAAAAGGTAGAAAAGTAAGGAGAACCTACCAAAAAGAGTCCTCTGTTTAACAATTAAAACTCGGCCTTATTAAGTTTGCCACTGAAAATTATGTAGAGTTCATAACATAGCATCAAAGGTTAAGATATGCAATGTTGTATCATTTCTAAAATGGCTACAATGGTTGTAGGCAGACCAGTAGTCTCTATTGGTCCATAAACCCCATCCTACTAAGTTAGAAGATGGATCGGACACACCAAACTGTGGCTCTGGGAAGGTTCTGTAGAACTGGAAGGCATGGCAGTGATTGCTGAGAAGAGTACTACCATTCTGTGTATGAGGACACTAAGAGCCAAAGAGCTACTTTTGGCAGGTCATTTACAGCTCGTCTGTGATAGAGCTCGTAGAGAATATAGTCCCTGCCTGTCGTGAACAAGGGAACACCCCTGAAAGAAGTCACTCACACACGTTTGTGTCTTTCCACAATGCTAGGTTCATTAGTGGAGACCTCCTCAATAAGCCAATAGAGCTACACGCATGTTTCATACAGAGAGGGGAAGCTTATGAGATAGAGCGGCAGACCAAGCGTCTGGCACAAAGTTCCAATCACAGGTGGCATCTGTGGATGGAGAGGGGGGCATCAAGCTAGGCGGCAGCTGCAGTGGCAGCACATGTTTGGTGGAGTGGAAGTCCTGTTGGACTAGGAGCGTGACCCACAGTACAGCAAAGCTCAAGTGTTAAATGGCCGAAGCTGTGAGATCTTATATCCCACAGTGTGTGATGGTCCCTCTCATATCAGTGTCCAGTTGGAGTCCTTATCTGAGTGGTTTTGGATGTTCTGGGGCCTTCCCAATGGTGTTCCTGTTATACCCCATGACCTCAGTCTTTGTCATGTTGCCACTAGACATACTGTCATGGCTGACAGTGACCCCATATTGGATTATCAAAAGATGCCCATAAAGTTCACTCTGCTCTTACTCTATATCCTGACCTTACTTCAGTCCTGTTTCCCAATTTTCTCTGCTTCTTACACTGTAGCTAAGGTCCACTTGTGCCCTAGATCTGGAACCCTAGTGGGGGCTTCTAGAACACTCAGACCTTTAATCTTATTTCCTCCTCAAAAGAGCCTGCAAGGTGATAGCACTACCTTAAGGGAGATTATGACCTATCCAAGATTACATGTTAAAGCCAATGAGTGAGTTAGCAAAGACCAAAACTGAGACCCCCTTACTCCAGGATCTCTCTTTGTGCCACAGCAGCCTCTCTGTCAGTGACGTAGCTACTGAGAGCACAACATATGCCCCTGGAATTGTGTCATGGAAGGGACCTCTGAGATCATGAAGGTCATTCAACCTTCTACCTAATTTGGAAATCTTTTACCATATTCTTTAAAGTGAATAACAAACAGCATTTTTACATTGATTTTTATTACTAACAAATGTTTATTACACATTTATAGTAGCTAACTACATATTCATTCATTTATTCAGTCAACCAGCAAACAGAATTTCCTCTCTCAGTTTTGTGTCTCTCCTAAAGCAATTATCCTTTTCTGTAACTGAAAACATTTTTTGAATTCTCATGGAACTATTCCTAAGTTTTTCAAAGAAAGAAAATGTCTTTGCTTAAATTTTTGCTTTTTTTCATAGTCAAATGGTCTCACATCGTATTGTTCACTCTTTCCACATCAATATTGGTGAGCACCAACTTATTAAAACTTAATAATAGTGCTAATAACTCTTAGAGCCTGCAAAAGTTTTGGTTTGCCTGTTCATATTTTATTAAGAATAAAAGAAATTGTAAGAGTGGAATTCCTACTTGAGTTATCATGGGAAGAAAGTTGTCAATATAATTTTGTATCTTTTTTTTTTATTATACTTAGCGTATCACAAGTTTTTCCTCATGTAGTGAAATAGTTATTTTAAGGGCTACATAAATCCCAGTAATTGAACTTATAGCTTCCTTAGGCTTTTCTCTTTTTTGTTATATGTTAACTAGAGGCCTGGTGCATGAATTCATGCATGGGTGGGGTCCCTCGGCCTGGCCAGCAATCGAGGCCTCGGGGGGGGGGTGGGGGGTGGGGGTGGCGCGGCGGCCAGCCAGGGGGAAGGGCCATGAGAGGTTTCCTGGCTGTGGGAGGTTGGCTGTGGGAGCACACTGACCACCAGGGGGCAGCTCCTGCATTGAGCATCTGTCCCTTGGTGGTCAGTGCTCATGATACCGACTGGTCGACCAGTCATTCTGATCATTTGGTCATAATGGTTGCTTAGGCTTTTATATATATAGATCTTTTTCTTTAATCCTCATCTGAGGGTATGTTTATTGATTTTAGAGAGAGAGGAAGGGAGGGAGGGAGAGAGAAATATTGATTGGTTGCCTCCCATACACTCTCCTACTGGAGGTCAAACCCCCAACCTAAGTATGTGCTCTGACAAGGAATTGAACCTGCAACCTTTTGGTGCACAGGATGATGCTCCAACCAATTAGTCACATGGCCAGGGCACATTAATCATTTTTTGACATTATACTGCCAACATCAGTGCCTAAGAGTGTTCATTATCATGCCCTCTTGGCACACTTGCCGCTAAATTCTGGTCATATTAATTTTACCTCCCAAATGTCTCTCATATCTCCATCCCCAGTCATTTCTCCATTTCAGGCCACCATTATTGTCCCAAAATGTCTGCAGAGACAAAGGAATAAATAAATGTGGGAAGAGAGTGTGAGAGAAAGGATTGGAGGCAAAAAAGAAGGAAGAATTTGAAGGAGCAAGGAAACTTTCTTAGTCTCTGGACAACAAAGTCAATGATTATATTTTTTCTCTAAGATGAAAATTGATTGGCAAGTCTCAAATAAATACAGATATAGCAGGCATCTCTACAGGGGTACGCTAGGCATTACATACAGTATGAGTAAACTCTGAAAGACAGTATCTTGAAATGTGAAGTAAAAACAGATGTATGGGAGAAGTAGATTTTCAATCAGTTCCAGTTTGGTTTAGTTTCTGTATTTAGGGTCCCGGGAGTCACCATCCTCTTTTCTTTGCTCATTTCTTGAGTATCATCTTCAGGTGAGGATTATGGTTTCGTTCTTTAAGTGTTTTCTGGTCAGGCCCAGTGGATGACGTCTGTTTTCTATACCCCATTCCAGGTTGTATGATAGTAACTCCAAATGGTGAGCATACATTTCTCTGCCCCTCTGTTTTCCACTGGAAATAGTCTTCTTAAAATTGGAAAAGTTTTATCCAGTAGCCCAAATGCATCTTCCTCTCCCCTTTCATGTCTCCTTTTATATGAGCATATTTGTGAGTCCTTATGGCTTTCCTAATTTGAGAGTCAGGCAGCCATGAATTCTGACATAACTCACCACCTAAACTGGTTGATTTGTTTTTGAACCAAACTTATGAGTTCTACTACTTCTCTTAAGAGAAAAAATTTCCCAGGAGGCCTCTCAGTCCTGCAGATATACCTGTGGCTCTTCTCCCTTCCTTTTTTCCTCTTCTCCACCCCTTTCCCCAGCAGAAGTAAAGTGGATGGAGTCATTCTAGAAGAATCAGAGTGTCAGAAAAGAGATGGACTGATGTTAGCTTGGCCTGGGATCTCTACTGATTTTTGGAATAAGGAAGATATAAGTACTAGAGGCCTGGTGCACAAAAATTTGTGCACTCGGGGGGTGGGGGGGTCCCTCAGCCCAGCTGGTGCCCTCTCACAGTCTGGGACCCCTCAGGAGATGACCACCTGCTGGCTTAGGCCTGCTCCCCGGGAGACTGGGCCTAAGCTGGCAGTCAGACATCCTCTGGCAGCCCAGCAGCCCTCGGGGGATGTCCACTTGCCAGCGGGGAGCAGGCCTAAACTGCAGTCGGACATCCTTAACGCTGCTGAGGAGGCAGGAGAGGCTCCCACCACCACCGCTGTACTGGCAGCCATCAGCCTGGCTTGTGACTGAGCAGAGCTCCTCCCACGTGAGAGTGCCCTGACCACCAGAGGGCAGCTCCTGCATTGAGCGTCTGCCCCCTGGTGGTCAGTGTGTGTCATAGTGACCAGTCATTCCCAGTCCTTCTGCTGTTAGGGTCAGTTTGCATATTACCCTTTTACTATATAGGATAGAGGCCTGGTGCACGGGTGGGGGCCGGCTGGTTTGCCCTGAAGGGTGTCCCGGATCAGGGTGGGGGTCCCGCTTGGGTGCCTGGCCAGCCTGGATGAGTGGATGATGGCTGTTTGCAGCTGGTCACACCCCCTTCAGAGTGGGGGTCCCCCTGGGGTGCCTGGCCAGTCTGGGTGAGGGGCTGAGGGCCGTTTTCAGGCTGGCGGGCGATTGAAGCTCCCAACCTCTCCTTTTTTTCTTTTTTTCTTTTTTAATCCTGCGATTTATTTACCTTCTATGGCTGTCACTGGAACTGAGAGCCGGCTTTAGCTCTGAGGCTCGGCTCCAGCTCTGAGACCTTGGCTGCTGAAAGCAGGTATCTGGGTTTGTTTAGCTTCTATAATTGCAACATTGTTTCTTAGAGTGCAAGCTCAGAGCCCAGCAGCGGCAGGCGGTGAACCTTGGCTTCCTCCGTCACTGGAGCAAGCAAGCTTCCTGTTCGCTTCAGCTGCCTGGCTGCCGGCCGCCATCTTGGTTGGCAGTTAATTTGCATATTGCCCTGATTAGCCAATGGGAAGCATGTTGGAGGTATGGTTAATTACCATGTTTGTCTATTATTAGATAGGATGTTTATAGTAAGAGAGGAAGAAACTAGTAATGAGAGAGTGACGTAAGAGAATGAGAATAATAGTTGAGATAGAGGCCCAGAGAAAGTATTCAAGGGTGGGATTAAGAGTTTCAGGACAGAGTTAACTGTGGCAAAAGTTGGAATGGTTACTTCTTGCTCAGAACCAGGAGTGAAGGAAGAGTAGCTAGGTGAAGAGGGAGAGATTTTTAGATGATAAGGAATAAATTAATGTGCAATAAAATAATAGAAATAGCTAAATTAAGTGTGTCATATTAAGTGCTTTGTATGCCTTACCATTTATAATCCATAAAAACTCTATAAGAACCCCATTTTATATAACAAAATATGATTAGGAAGAGTAAGTGCCCTGCTTAGTACGAAAGGAACACAGATTCAGACATTTGGTGTATATGCTTGGCTGAGGAGTCAATGGAGCTAAACTACCATCTGTGGGATTATGACTGAATGCCTCTAAATCAGAATCCCTCACCTAGAAGCCTTGGTTGGCCTCGGATAGTCGGTACCACGCCATCCCTGCCAGGGGGCCACTGCATCACGCCCCGCGTCTGGACTGGGCTCCAGTGCAGAGAGCCCCTCATTTTGGGAAACGGTGTGGCCAGAAAGGGGGCTGCCCCCTGCCCTTCACGCAGTGCATGTTCCTGGTGAACCTGGTGCTAAAACCATTTGTTGATGACCTGCTCCTGGGTCGGGGTTTCGTACAGAGAAGAGCAGCTCCCTCGCTGCGATCTATTGAAAATCAGCCTTCCACACAAGGGTTGGTCAAAATAAGACAAAATAATGAAAAAAATCAAAAAAAGAGAAAGAAAGAGAAAAAAAAGTAAGTGACTTGCTCAGGGTTATACAGTAAGGAGTGACATAACCATAATTATATTCATCTTTTCATGGAAATAAGAGGCAGAGTTTTAGGTTGCAATCAGAAGGGAGCTGGTGATGTGATTCATTGAGTTCACTCAGAAACCACTGTTGAGCCTATTGTATGCAGAGCATTCTTCTGGCTCCTAACAACACACCGACAAGTAGGACATGTCCTCTGAACTCAAGGAATTTAGAGTAAAAGTGGTTGAAAACCTGAATAAATTGGAAAGTTAGAGAATTTCTGAAGCCAATCATTAATAAGAATTGTTGAGGACTTCCTGTCAAGGTGGCAGCATAGGTAAACACAGTACTGGCATCCTCCCACAACCACATCAAAATTACACTAAACTACAGAATAAAGAGTTATTCAGAACTGCAGGTAATCTAGCTGAAGAGAAGTCCCACAACTAAATATATGAAGAAGAGGCCACATGGAGACTATTAGGAGGGGCAGAGGTGCAGAATGGGGTGGTCCCACACACACGAGTGTTGAATAAAAATTGGAAGGGAGTCTGGCCAGTGTGGCTGATTGGTTAACATGTCAGCCTGTGCACTGAAGGATCATGGGTTTGATTCCTGGTCAAGGGCACATACCTGGGTTGCAGGTTTGATCTCCAGCACATGCAGGAGGCAACCAATCGATGTCTCTCTCTCGCATCGATGTTTTTCTCTCTCTCCCTCTTCCCCCCTCTCTCCTCCCATCCCTCCCTTACACTCTTTCTAAAAGTCAATGGAAAAAATGTCCTCGGGTGAGGATTAACCAAAAAAATAAAAAATTGGGAAGGATGTATCAGCTGTTGAGAACCCCCTGAGAAGTGAGGGGTCTCAGCACCACACCAGGCTACCAAGCCCAGGCTTCTAGTGCTGTGAAGAGAAGTCCCCACAACTTCTGGCTATAAAAACTTGTGGAAATTGTGGCTGAGTGAGACAGAGGGCTCACAGGGAGGAACTGAATTATATGGTGGCAGGGTGAGAGCTGCCGGGGCAACTTTCTCTCAGACTGAATTGCTGTCAGAGGCCATTGTTGCCCTTCCCCCACAAAGCTGACAAGGGCAACCTATCTGAGTCTCCATCATCCTGGCTATCACTGTCTCCTCTTCTCTACCCCCCTTGATTCTCTGAGACCTCGCCCTGCCAACTTGCTGGCCCACCCAAGTTGTTTCCAGTGGCTTTTTCATACAAATGGCCTGTCTTGACTCATGCTTCAGACCTCTCCTGAACTCTCTCACACAAGCAGCATCTGACCTCAGTGTGTCCCATGCCTCTTGTTAAGTGGCTCCAGGTCTGGCCCTAGCAGCATTCAACCTCAGTTCACAACTTGTATTCTCCGGGGCACCTCCAAGCCCAGCACAAGTAGCAGCCATTTGCAGATTGCTTTGTAGTTCAAGCCAGGTGTCCCTGGACAGAACACGGGTGGCCGCTGATCTTGGCCTGCACCACCTGGGAGGCTCCAGAGCCAGTGCACTTGGTGGACAGCTCAAACCACATCGTACTACCACACAGCCACCTCCACAGTGGCACACTCAGGGGTGGACTTAGCAGGCACTAGAACCCCACTGAAGTAAGTCCTGCTCTGTGAGGCAGGCCCATGCACAGCTGATCCTCCACAATGCTCTGTAGTCACAGCCAGACCTTGCAGCTGATCGGCCTAGTATTAAATCCCTCCCATTGACATGCCAACAGTAATCAAGGCTCAGCTACAATGAGAGGGTGTTCTCAGAGGAGGGAGAGAGTGTACCTGAAGTACCCAGCTTGGGTGATCGGGGAGTCTGTGCCACTGGACCCTACAGGACACTAACTATATTAAGCCACTCTTCCAAGCCTTGGAAATGTAGCCGCTCCACCTGATGCATAGAAACAAACAGAGAGAGACTGCCACAATGAGGAGACAAAGAAACATGTCCCAGATGAAAGAACAGAACAGAACTCCAGGAAAAGAACTAAACAAAATGGAGACCAGCCATCTGCCACATGCAGAGTTCAAAACACTGGTTATAAGGATGCTCAGTGAACTTACAGGAAACATAGTTGAACTTACAGAGAACCTCAACAGCATGGAAAAGGACATGGAAACCATAAAAAAGAACTAGTCAGAAATGAAGGACACCCTATCTGAAATAAAGAATAATTTACAGGGAATCAACAGTAGAGTAGGTGAAGCCGAAAATCAAATCAGCGACTTGGAAGATAAGGAAGCAGGAAAAAAACCCAATCAGAACAGCAAAAAGAAATGAAAATAGTGTAAGGAGCCTCGGGGATAACTTCAGTCATACCAACACTCATCATGGAAGTGCTAGGAGAAGAGAAAGAGCAAGAAATTGAAAACCTATTTGAAAAAATGACATAAAACTTCCCTAACCTGGTGAAGGAAACAGAAATACAAGTTCAGGAAGTGCAGAGTTCCAAACAAGATGAACCCTAAGGGGTCTATACCAAGACACATCGTAATTAAAATGAAAAAGGTTAACCACAAACAGAATATTAAAAACAGCAAGAGAAAAGCAGTTAGTTCGCTACAAGGGAGCTCTCATAACACTGTTAGCTTATTTCTCAACAGAAACTTTGCAGGCCAGAAGGGATTGGCAAGAAATATTCAAGTGATGAAAAGCAAGGACCTGCAACCAAGATTACTCAGCAAAGCTATCATTTCAAATCAAAGGACAGAGAAAAGAGCTTCCCAGACAAAAAAACTAAAGGAATGCATGTAATGTTAAAGAGTCTTCTTGAAGAAGGAGATAAAGATAAAAAATATGAATAATAAAATGGCAATAAATGCATATCTATCAACAAATGAATCTAAACAAAATAAATGAAGAAGCAGAAGAGAAACAGACTCAGATACAGAGAACATTTTGTTGGTTGCTTTATGGGTAAAAAAGGCAAAGGGATTAAGAAGTTCAAATTGGTACTTACAGAATAGTCACGGGGGTGTAAAGTACAGTAAGGGAATCCTATATAATAAAACCCTAATATGCAAATTGACCAAAGGGCGGAACAACTGGTCGCTATGATGCGCACTGACCACCAGGGGGGCAGATGCTCAATGCAGGAGCTGCCCCCTGGTGGTCAGTGCACTCCCACAGGGAGAGTGCCACTCAGCCAGAAGCCAGGCTCATGGCTGGCGAGAGTAGGGCGGTGGCAGGAGCCTCTCCTGCCTCCACTGCAGGTGGGTGGTAAGGAGCGAGGGGTCCCAAACTGCGAGAGCCCTGGATTGCAAGAGGGATGTCTGACTATTGGCTTAGGCCTGATCCCCAGAGCTAGCAGGCGGATATCCCCTGAGGGGTCCTGGACTGCAAGAGGGTACAGGCTGGGCTGAGGGGGACCCCCCCCCCCCCGCCCAGTGCACGAATTTCGTGCACTGGGCTTCTAATATACTAATAATATTCTAATAACTATGTATTGTGTCAGATGGGTACAGGATTTATTGGGATGATCACTTATTAAGTTATGTAATGTATAATCACAGGGGTGTATACTTGAAACTAATTTTGTATGTCAACTGTCCTTGAAAAGTAAAAAAGGAATTGTTAAATAGCAGTGAACGGTTCTGCTGATAGGAGGGGACTTGAAGAACTTTGTATCACTCTTTTCAGACAAAGGAATTGAATTTGCAGAGTACCATGTCTGGCATTTGTCAAAACAGGGTTGATGAAATATCAAAGAAGCAAAGAATTCTCAGGTGTTATTAAAGTTGTCTTTTAATATGGATACAGTAGGAATATAATGGGAAGTAATCTAGTCCATGGAAACTTTGCATGTAGGATGTATTTCTGAAAGTCCCTGGTTCCCAACTTAGTTAGAAAAATTCTAGCCTCCATATTTACATTTATTTGGACACGTATTTTAATCAAAATATAACTTTGAAAAACAAATGCATACTTCTTAGCACCTGGTTATCAGAATAGCCACAGATTCAAGCAGGATACTAAATTCCCTAGAAGTCAGTTAAGAAGTCACTTAAAGAATAACTATGGTATACTCAGTACAGCTGGAAAAAAAAGAGGTGGACACCCAAGACAGTGATCACATCTGTTTTGTATTAAATTATTTTTATTAAACAGGTGAAATTTATTGTGAAACAATTTTTTAAGTACAAAGTAGTTTCTTGCCCAGTCTTAAGGATATACAAGTTTCCAACGTCTGTTTGTAACTTGTACCTTGATTGGTTTTTACCTCAAGTAGGTAAAGCATCAGTTACCTTGCTGCTTTCATTAGATGGGTCAAGTCTCTTGGCTTACTCCTGTTCAGTTGTAGGTCAGTCTTCAAGTTTGAAGATTAAAAGCAAATTGGACCAGATGAGGTAAGAAGTTACTACTGCATTTTGATTAGGAAAGCCTGCAGTAGACAAATGCATGTTTGAAAGACCGGTGTCATAGAAATAAACTTGAATATCTCTTTCTCTCTCTCCCCCACCCCCCTCACACACACACACACACACACACACACACACACACACACACACACACAAACACTCCACGAGGAACTCTGAAATTGTGAATATTCAGGAGTCTGAGAAATCACCCTGTTTTCTTGATGAGCTGCTTTTAGATTTCCCCAGAACTACTGATTGGTGACAGAGCTGTGGAAACAGCACAGAGGCTCTAGAAAGTGACTACTGGCCATGTTCCCTTGCCATTTAGGACTCTCTAAGGAGGGGGTGTGGCAGGAGCAACTGGTGCAGTCCTTGGCCAGCTGAGGTCTCCAGAAGCCCGGGCTGATGGGCAGCATCAGGACCACCTGTGTAAACCCTGCATCAAGATCCTGACGGACTGAAGTGTTTTCTGTTGAGTGAAATGATACTTTAAATGTAATTTACAAAAGAAAGTGATGTTTTTCTTACATTAGGGAATAGTCTGCGAACTTATTTTAAATTATTGAATGGCTTGTGATTTCAGACTGTATCCATAATTTTTAGCTGGTTTTTAGAATCAACATATATTAAGTATTTAATTCATAGCAACCTTTTAGAAGCGTAGAGGGTACACTAGTTTAAAATTATAATCTTACATTTCCAGTGTAGAAACACACACATTTATATACTGTTTTCTAATCAACATTTCCCTCTTTGATCTTTTTTCCCCCCTGACTATAAATCATAGAAGCAAATGATTAAGTAGACAGGTGAAGAGGAGGAAGTCACAAATAAAATAGGCACTTACATTTATTGTGTTTGGAAGGTTGTTTTTGAGAACGGCGCATGTTTCTTAAGACCTTGTTTCTTGCCTATTTTATAGAGCTCTGGCCTCTTAACAGCACAGCTTTAATGACTTCTTGTGGGGCTCTTGGTTTATGTTAGCACTGACTGTGGAGGGAAGAAAGAGGTCAGATTTCACAAGGGGGCTGTAGACTTGTAAAGTCATACCTAACTGGCAGAACCAAAGTCCACACCAAGGAGAAAGCCGAGATTCGCATAAGGACATGAGATGTTTTGCCATTTAAATAAGTGCAAAATGTTTTGATAAATGTTGGTGAACTAAAGTTATAGGGGGATCTGACATTTATTGTAAAGAGTGTGTGTATTCATTTACTCAGCTTAATGCTCCACTAAAAAAAAAAATCTAAATAGAAAAACAAATATTTGCAAGGAAACAAAGTTTAAGATGGTTACAATATAAATATTCATATTTGCATGCTTTTCTAAAGTTTCTATGTTTTTATATAAAATTTTATGTAATTTATTTTTTTTATTTAGTCACTCTTTTTCATGTAATTGTCATTATGAGGGCACTGGTTGGGGAGAGAATCAAGCATCCACAGATCATAGGTGATGTCTCCCCAAAGCATGAGAAGTTCAAATATTTAAAAGGAGGCAAGTAAAAATTAAAGATGAGGGATTTTATCAGGTAGTAGAACAACATTATGAAGATAAGCTCTTCAATTCATGCCCCATATAGGCATATAAAATTTATTTTAAAATGTCATTACTTTTTCTTAATTATGTATATTATAGGAAAAAAAAAGTACAAAAATAACACCATATGTAATCCTACCACTAGAAATTTGATCTTAATTTATTTTCCTGTAATATGTCCCCTATTATTTCATCATTCAGGTAGGGGATTTTATCCTCCAAATAATTTACCTCTGCACATTAAAAATGGGAAAATTATTACTGTTTCTCTGCATTTTATGTACCTTTATGTATAAGCTACATAGACTGGTTTAGTAGAAGAGAAAAATTTTACATCTTAAACTACCTATGCTTTTGTTAGAGCTTTACATTTTATTTTTATTACATAATGGCCACTGACAGCCTTTGTTTGCCTTTCTTCCAGTCATAACTCCGAACTGTAGTGTATTCATAGCAAGACATCCTATATTACTATGACCCTTGCAGAACCACTACTAGTTCACTAGGTGTCAAGCAGTGCCGTGAGTACATGCTCACATTATCCTACTCTGTGTGTGTGTACACATATGTATAACTATGCTAATAATAGAGGAATATGCAAATTGTCCAGGACGCCATTACATAACAACCAATCAGGACGGGTGTGGGGCCGCAGTGGAGAGCTCTCAGCAGGCTGGGGGTCCGAAGGGCGTGGAGAGGAAGGGAGAGCAGATAGGCAGTTAGGGGGATCAGGCCAGGAGGGGAGAGCAGTTAGGGGCATTGGGCAGGCAGGGAGCAGTTAGGGGCATTAGGCAGGCAGGCAGGTGTGTGGTTAGGTGCCAGTGGTTCCAGATTCCAAGAGGGATCCCGAATTGGAGAGGGTGCAGGCCAGGCTGAGGGGTCCCCTCCCCCCCGCATGAATTTCATGCACTGGGCCTCTAGTGTATATATAATTTAATATAAGATCCTTATAAAATATTAATATCCCTATTTTACTGAGGATTATGGAGGCTTGAGGTTGAGTAACATCTCAAAGGCACACAGCTCATGAATACAAAGCTGTGATTCTTACCCAGATCTATAAATTTTAAAATCTGCACTCTTAACCACAAGGCTATCCTGCTGTACTGGCTCCCTCTATCCACCTACATCAGGCACTGTATTGTACTGGATATTATTCCTGATTTTCTTTAAATCAGCTAAGGCTAAGATTTTGCCTGAGTCTTAATATCCTGTATCTTAATTTTCTAATGCCTTAATTTCTATCATCAAGAAATAAGAATACATTTAAATTGGAAAAACAGAAATACTATTCCTCCTAAGTTTACATATTTCAACAGAGCCTCAGAAATAATAAAATACATTTTCTCTGCTAATTTTACATTTACACATTGCTGCTTTTTTAGGCAGATATGAAAACTCAAGGACTTTATTTAAATCTTAATGACAGCCTAACATCTGAACCATTAATTAAAATATCAGGATGCATTAGATATTTGAAAGTGTTTATATGGTTAATCTCTGACCTAATTTTGTAGTTTCCCGGTCTTCCTTAACATGTCCAGTTTCTTCTCATCCTGATGAAATGAGAGTCTGTAATGGTGATTCACCAGTCCATCTGATCTCTTCTCCTATATTTTCTGGTCTGGCACCATACTGTCTGTCTACCTTCCATATAGTACATACTGTATATAGGCCAGAAACCTCAGAACCATTTAGGTCCTTCTCACCATTTCCCTTGAATGTCTCATGGCCAGATGATGTTCAGTGGACAACATCTCTTATTTGTGCTGTCCCTTCTATTCCTACATACTCTTGCATCATGCACATTCACAGTCTGCTGCTCTAGAAGCCTCTTAAGTGGTTTCCCTATCTCTATACTCTCTCTCCCTCTCTCCCTCTCTCCCTCTCCCTCTCCCCTTCCCCTTCCCCACCTCCCCTCCCCTCTCCCTCCCCCTCCTCCCCCCTCTCTTTTTGATGACGAGAAGTGTGTGGGCTTATAACTAGGATAATAATAAAAAAGGAATAGCTTGTGTTCCCATTAGGCCAACTTTTAAAAAGAGATACATGTTTTTAAAAAATACTTGTTTCCTAAATAAACTTTAGAAGGTAGTATATGCTAGTAATTTAATTTACATGCATTCTTACCTTTTCTTTTTTTAAGAGGATCCTAAGAATAGAGATGCTTTTGTTTGAGATGAGACCTATAGCTTCAAAGTCCTAGTATGCAGGAGTTTAAAGGTATTATTCTGTTGTGGAAATTCAGGAACTTAACATATATTCTTACCCAGGTAGAAAGCAAAAAAACATACTAACTTATACCTGAGCAGTAGAATGTTTGGAAGTAGAACCAGTAATTTTTATCTTCCACAAAGGAGTTGAGGGTCTCACACTTTTACTCAGCAGAGAATTCATATAGATTCTCCAGAAATTTCCTGGATTCAGATCCCAGGCTCACAACTTACCAGCAGTATAACCTTGAGCAAGTTGAGTAATCTGTCTGTGACTCAGTTTTCTCAACTGAAAATTGGCATAGTAACAGTTGTGAGGATTAAATTAGATTATGTAAAGTACTTAAAATGCTGCCTGGCAAGAAAATACATGTTAGGCCAGGGGTGGGCAAACTTTTTGACTCGAGGGCCACAATGGGTTCTTAAACTGGACTCAGCAGAAGGAGCTGCGGCCGTGTTTTCCGACGTTGCCATGTTAACACTGCTGCTGGTGAAGGAGCGGAGGGGAGAGCAAGAGAACCCTCCGCTCTTTCGGCTCCGCGGGCCGGATAGAACAGCCGAACGGGCCGGATCCGGCTCGCGGGCCGTAGTTTGCCCATGGCTGATGTTAGGCCATCATTTGTGTCATTATTATAACCTCTGTGATATGCTTTCATAACACTTGTACTTTCCTTTAGAGCATTTATCACAGTTTGAAGTTATATACTTGCATAGTGATTTAGGTTGTCTTTCTCCATCACTAGACAAAGATCCCTGAGGGTAGAGTTTCTGTTTTGCTCATTACTGGGTCCTTTGTACCGAGAATGTTCTAGATGTTGTAAATATTTGTTGACTTAATTAGTTAACTTAGAAGAGATTCCGTTAGTCTAAAATAAGTCTGATTAACCAGTTAACTGCCATCTAAAATGAAAACCATCGCCACAGGCCATGCTATTTTGAATTTAATTTAAAAAAATCAATTTGCAATGAATATTATAAAAATAAACATATTACTCACAATTTGGGTGTTCTTGAATATTTTCAGCTGAAAATTATCACAAACAAATGATTTTAAAGTTGGTTAGGGCTGCCATTTAGGGAAAACATTTTTTTTATAGACGCGCGTGGCACGTGGGGAAGGTCCACCGCTTGCGTCTACAGGCGCTGATGGCGGACAGTGGGCTAAAATCTTCTTCTGACTGGGGAGATAGTTAATCTGGCCCATTGTTTTACGAACAATTGCATGATTCAAAGCCTGAAAGCATGAGCTAACTACAAACTAATGAATGGTGTGATTATACAGATAGTGGGATTGATAACTTCTTTGTGTCATAGTTATAACGTATATCTTTAATAGCAGAAATATTCACTGTTTTTTGTTTGTTTTTTTAATCCTCACCTGAGGAAATTTTTCCATTGACTTTTAGAGAGAGTGGAAGAGAGAGGAAAAGACAGAAATACTGATGTGAGAGAAATACATCGATTGGTTGCTTCCTGCCGAGGAGGAGCCTGCAACCAAGATATGTGTCCTTGACCAGAATGGAGCCTGGGACCCTTCAGTCCGCAAGCCGACGCTCTGTCCATTGAGCCAAACTAGCTAGGGCTATTCATTGCTTTTTAATATAAGTAATTAGTATGGAATATTTAAATACTGTTGTATGCTTACCATAAAACAGTTTGGTTTTGGAGTAATTGATGCCAAACAACTTTTTTTTTTTTGCAAAAAAATCGCCAATAAATCTGTTTATTGAGAATGCACCCATACAGAAAAAGTTAAAAATTTATAGTTGGCATAAAGAAAGATATTTGTTCCTTTTGATGTAATAGGGATAAATACATTCAATTTTTTTTAATAATTAGGTTAAGCAATTTAAAGATTTGGAAGGAGGAGTTGTTAAGGCATAGTACTTTATGACAGCATTAAAAATTAGAACCACATTTTTATGAGATTATTTCTTTGTTGAGTTTAGGAGTAATAGATTAACCTTAGAAGCCTTTAAATTAATAGATGGAAGCCTCTTGTGAGACCCATGTATCCATATCAAACACAGGTGTGTGTCTGGAGGATGTTTTTGAAAGTTGGGGGTAAAAGGGAGATGCAAGCAGAGAGAACAGATGAAAGATTTAAAAACTTTTAAAATTGATGTTAGAGAGATGAAGGGAGAGAGAGAGAGAAAGAGAAAGACAAACATTGATTTGCTGTTCCACCTATTTATGCATTCATTTCTTGATTCTTGTATGTGCCCTGACTGGGGATTGAACCTGCAACTTTAGCACATTGGGACGACGCTCCAACCAACTGAGCTATTTGGCTGGGGAAGATAAGAAACTTTAATAATGGCTCCAGTGAGAGATGTTGAAACAGAGACGCATAAATGAATTTGACATATATTTAGGATTTAAAATCAGTGGAAGCAGGTGATTGAAGGAAGAGTGCAAAAGGAGTCAGTAGTCTCTCTCAGGTGAATGGTCATAGTGGTGGTGTGACAAATTGAGATAGATATAGGCTTGGAAGAAGGAAGATGATTTCATTTGGGATGTGATAAAGGAATAGAAGTGCCTTTTACAAATTACAGGTGAAGATGCCCAGTAGGCAGTTGAAGCTATCAGTATGAAGCTCTGAGGATAGGGATCTAAGCTGGAGGGTGTATCTGGAGGGGGAGTCATCAGCAATAGATGGATGTAGCTGAAAACCAAGAATGGATGGGCTCACCCAGTGAGAATGTGTAGAGAGAAAAGAACAGAGACTCTCTGAAAGGGAAGGACAGAGGAACAGGGAGAGCCCTTGAAAAAAGGAGACAAGAAGGAGTCAGTGAAATAAGAGAACAAGGAGTGCTCAGTGTCATAGACACAGTTTCAGTAAAATAACAGGGTAAGAAGGCATACTAGGTGTTTGAGGCATAAAGTCAGAGAGGAAGAAGGGGGGTGGCGACTAGAATAAACTGTTCTTTAGGAAAGTTTTGATCCGAGGGGGAGGAGAGAAAGTGAATAGCTGCTAGAGGGAACACATACCATAAAGAGAGGTATGGAGTTTTGTTCTTGTTTTTTGAGGTTGGGAGAGACTTGACCACTTTTACAAGCTGAAGGAATGAACTAGGAGGAGTTTGAATATGCAGGAGAGAGGTAGAGAGATGCCTGTATCGGGTTCACAGAGGTGAGAGAAGAGGATGGGGTTGGTGCCCAGATGGAGAAGGTACAAACAGAAAGATGGGACTTAATTTCATTGTTGAATGATGAATGCTGCTTTTTCTTCAGTCTCAAAGGTGCTGATGAGAGTCCTGGCTTGGTCTTCTTGGGGAAAAATTATTTTGCCAGTGGGTTGAATTTTCAAAGAGGACAAAAAAGTTAGACATGTTAAATATAAAAGTGGGGAATTTTTAAAAAATATATCTTTAGGACTTGCTTTAGATCTGGCTGAAAACTAGAGTGAGATCAAGAAATACCCTTATTGAATTAATGTGTTAACTAACCTTACATGTTAATCATTTACCAACATATGTATCAGATTATCACATTGTACACACTGCTATATGTAAATTATATTTCAGTAAAGCTGAGGGGAGGAAAGACACCAAACTAGTGATTGCCTAGGACAGTGATGGTGAACCTTTTGAGCTCAGCGTGTCAGCATTTTGAAAAACCCTAACATAACTCTGGTGCCGTGTCACATATAGAAATTTTTTGATATTTGAAACCATAGTAAAACAAAGATTTATATTTTTGGTATTTATTTTATATATTTAAATGCCATTTAACAAAGAAAAATCAACCAAAAAAATGAGTTCGCGTGTCACCTCTGACACGTGTGTCGTGTCATAGGTTTGCCATCACTGGCCTAGGGCTTGGATTTGGGAGGAGATCGGAAGATTATGGAGTGATAACTGAAGGATATGGGATTTCATTTTGGAGTGATGAAAATATTCTAAAATTGATTATGGGATGATTGTACACTCTTTGAATTTACTAAAAACCATTGAATTATATACTTTAAATGAGTGTATTGCATGGTACATAAATTATATGCTATGTGATTTATCTATACTAATAAAAGGGTAATATGCAAATTGATCAGGATGCCCTCACAGTAATGACCAAACAGCAGGCTTCATGGGGCAACTAGGCCGGCAGGGGGGACAGTTAGGGGCAACAAGGCTGGGGGTGGGGGGGAGTTAGGGGCGATCAGGCAGGCAGGCAGGTGAGCAGTTAGGAGCCAGTGGTCCCGGATTGTGAAAGGGATGTCCGACTGCCGGTTTAGGCCCAATCCTGCAGATGAGAGAGGGTGCAGATGAGAGATGGGCTGAGGGGACACCCCCGCCCGCTGTGCACGAATTTCGTGCACTGAGCCTCCAGTATCTTAATAAGGCCTTTTAGTTCTCATGATTTTGTAACTTCAAGGTTCTAGTGCATTTAACCTAAAGTGAAATGTTGGTTCAATTTTTAAAAATAGTTCTTTATTGTTCAAAGTATTATATATAGTTCAATTTTTATAACTTAGAGGTTTCATAGACTTACTCATATGGGGGAAAAAAGATTCAGGGGAAAGATTCAGGGGGTCATATTGTTTGATTGGTTAGCTGAAATTCAGAGTAAAAACACTCAAATGCCTAAGTGGTTGGAATGAAATTACTCCAAGCAACAGAGGCATTATTTTTAGTCTCAGGAATCACAGTATTTATAAAAAGTCTTGTAATATATATAAAGAACTCTCACTATATTGCCTTATTGAATCGTTCTAAAAATCCTTTAATAGAGGAGAGACAAATTTTTATCTCTAAAAAATAACACCACTAAAATATTAGATACCATTTAGAATTATAGTAAACAAAGCATTATTTTCCTAAGCCTTGGTATTTGTACCTGGAAAACTCTCTACATTTCTGACTACTGTGTTTAAAGACCTAATAGAATTGGAGAATTTTAAAAAAAATTTCAGATCAATTCAACAAGTACTGTTTTGGTACTTGTCGTGCCAAGTTATTATTATTTGGTAATGGCCAAGTCATGCCATTCACTATCTTAAGGGATCCTGCAAAGAATGTGACCCTACTGGTGCTCAGGGAGCTCATAGTATAGAAGGGGAGAAAGACTGTGAACAAGTGGTTAAAATACTGTGAGATACTGATAGCAATAAAGGTCTGCAATGTACAGAAATTGCAGATAAAAGGGTCGGGAACAACTCAAAGTATGGGCCAAGTGATCTAGGCTTTAACAAGTGAGAGAATTTCATCAGGTGGACAAAAGGACTAGGATATTCGAGAGAGAAGGAAGTACTCATGTAATGCTCACAGGTATGAAATATCATGGGGTATTCAGTGTTTGTGAAACATAATTAATTGTAAGTGGTTGAAAACAAGTGTGAGTTTTGCAGGGACTAATTAATAAGGAACACAGTCAAATTTATGTTTTTTGACTGTCACTCTGGTGGTAACTCTGATGGTAGGGGAGATGTCACCTAAAAGGTTCCTGCAAGACTTCCAGGCAGTAGATGGCAGGAGCCTGAATGGAAGGGAAGACTATTAGGGATGCAGAGAAGTCATATATGGGAGAAATATACAGTAGATGGGATAAAACATACTGAATTGGGTGCTTGATTCATTGTGGAGTAATTGAAGAAGTTGTTCAAATAGGTAGGACTGGAAGAACTATTTTATGAAGAAAAGTTAAACTATATTAGCTGTTTCCATCTAAAGAGGTAAAGGCTGGGGAAGAATAAGATAAAAGTCCCACCTTAAAATCTTTAAGTTGGGTATAGACTGGATCAGTGATGGTGAACCTTTTGAGCTCGGCGTGTCAGCATTTTGAAAAACCCTAACTTAACTCTGGTGCTGTGTCACATATAGAAATCTTTTGATATTTGAAACCATAGTAAAACAAAGATTTATATTTTTGATATTTATTTTATATATTTAAATGCCATTTAACAAAGAAAAATCAACCAAAAAAATGAGTTTGCGTGTCAGAGGTGACACGCGAACTCATTTTTTTGGCCAAAGGTTCGCCATCACTGGACTGGATTGTCAATGATGGCCAGAACTAAAAGTCACCCTATTACACATGGAAAACCAATAAGAGAAATTAGTACTTCATAAAGCAGGCATTAAATTTATGGAAACTTAGGTCCTCATTCCCCCAAAATATGAATGTTTTGGGGGTTGCGGAAACCCCAGCAGAAGCTGCACAAAGCGGACACCGGGACCCCCATGGCTCCATGGGGCCACAGGAACCCTGGCGGAAGCTGCATGGAGCGGCTGCCAGCCCCGCCCCCACTGTGCACGCCACCATCTTGTGACGGTGTTATGGTGTGAGGGTCAATTTGCATATTACCTCTTTATTATATAGGATAGATAAGCTTACATTGTTATTAAGAAATCAGATGCATATAAGCATAACCAATGGACATAAGACACTGGGGGATAGGGGAGGCTGGGGGACTGTCTAGGGCGGGGGGATAAAATGGACACATATGTAATACCCTTTGTAATACTTTAAGCAATAAAAAAAAAAATCTGAAAAAGAAAAAGAAAAAAAAAGAAAAGAAATCAGGGCATTATGAATGTGAAACTGATATTTTGGACATAAATATAACCATCTATTCTCTAATTATTTAATAGATAAGGCATTGGTTTGATCCAAAATAAAAATGTTTGTAAATAGATTAACACCCTAGAAAATGATTACAGAAGCAATTAAAAAGAAAAATAGTAATTATTTTCAGGTTTGATGTTCTTGAATAGGGATCTCAAATATTTTAGTCTTACTTTTTATACTCTTAAACTTATTGAGGACTCCAAAGAGCTTTTATTTGTGTAGGTTGTATCTATTGATACTTATTATTAGAAATTAAAACAATTTCTAATCCTCACCTGAGGATATATTTTCATTTGTTTTAGAGAGACAAGAAGGCAGAGGGAGAGAGAGAAACATCAGTTGGTTAACTCTGTATGCACCCCAACCGAGAATCAAACTGCTAACCTGGGTATGTGCCCTGACCGGGAATTCTTCAGGTTACGGATTCAATTCCCAATCAGGTCACATACCCAGGTGGCCATTCAGGGCACATATGGGAGGTAACTGATCAATGTTTCACTCTCACATTGATGTTTATCTCTATTTCTCCCCTTTCCACTCTAAAATAAAAAAAATAAACTTACATATCCTCGGGTAAGATTTAAAAATTGGTTTAAATAAATAAAGTAATAAAATGCAGATTAATTTAAAAACTGAAAACATTGATTCATTACATATTAACATAACACATTTTATGAAACAACTATTTTCCAAAGCAAAAATATTTTAGTGAGAAGAGTGGCATCGTTGTGCATTTGTGCAAATCTCTAATTACCTTACTAGAAGACAGCTGGATTCTTACACATACCTGCTTCTGCACTGAGTCTGTTGTGATGTCACCTGTCATGTAGTTTCTGGAAAACACTGTACACACAAGAGAAATGAGAATGAAACAAGAACATGACAGTGATTATGAGAATGGTTCTTACCTTGTGAGACCTGTTCTTGAGGAAGCAGAAATATTTTGTTGCCAGCACTAAAACAATTAATATACCACCACTCCACCCTTTTTGGAAGTAGATGCCTTTAAGAATATTTTCGTCATTATTCACTGGCTTTGTCCTATTCCTCTAAAGGTCTGTGATCCATTTACAGACTAATGAAATCAAGTCTAAGGCAGAACGTAAGTCTTCTGTGACCTTTTACCCTTCCCAGTCTAATGAAACATACGTCATCTAGGTCACAGTCCCTCTACTTTTCTTCGTAACTTCTCACTTTATTGATAAACCATAAAGGCATATAGACATATTTTTGAACTGGGATCTGAGGAGGGGAGTAAGACCATCGTTAGGGCCTTTCTTTCTATCCCGGAAGACTTAGGGAAGGAAAACCTCACTATTACCTGGAGTCTAGACTCTGTCAAAATGTAAAACCAGGGACACTGACGACCAATTCCTGGAGGCCTGCCTAACGTGGGACAGAATTATCTTGAAAATGGCAACACTTCAAGATTTAGCTTTAGTTTGGAAATGTGTGAGTCTAAAAACAGTCTCTCAAGTCTCTCTACCTTTTGGTCATCAGCACACCATTGGTCTTCTCTTTATTCTGCAACATCAATACCACCCTCATTTGATTCCAAACACAGAGTGACATATCTGCGTCCAAAATAACCAAGTCCTTGTTTTCATTAAGGTGTCTGTAGAGCCTGGCCCTTCTCACTGCCACCACCCCGTTGTCGTCCTGGTTAAACAACCTGTTGGTCTTGATTCAAGGCTTTCTGTTTCTCTGTCCATCCTGTGTAACAGAGCCTGATTTATTTTTTCCACATACTACTATCATGACATTTCTTTGCTCAAAAGTCTTTAGTGTTGTCTTACTTTGTACCATGCTACAAATCTGCTTTATTTCTATCTTCTTCCACTTTTGTTATTGCATTCATGTTTCTATTTTTCCCTTTTTATCTAAACCTAGATTATTCAAAACTCAATTTAAAACCAATCTCTGTAAATGGTTTTTACTCCTCTAATCTGCCTTGATTTCCCTCTCCTCTGAAATAGAGTAGTGTCTGAAGTTTGTACCACAGTTTGGTATGTAATTAAATACTTTTATTAATTGTTTGTTTTTGTTTCAGTGATGTTAATTTTTTTTCCTCTGCACAGGCTGTAAGTTTCTTAAGAACTTGGCTAGAATTTCATCCTGGGAAAGACTCTTGATTTGGGCAACTGCTCAGTGATTTCTTAAATAATTATTCTCTAAATTATTTTTGTGTTGGTTACATCAGGATGGTCTTAACATCTGAGAAACAGTCCAAGTCTGATAAATAATATCTAGCGTAATGCTATTCCCAAGTATAGTTTAATAGTTCATGTACGTATTCTAAATTTGTCAAATTTTCTTATAGCTATTTCTGCATTTGAAGTTCAGCCAGTTTCTACTGAGGTCCAAGAAGGTGGAATTGCTAGATTTGCATGCAAGATTTCATCAAACCCTCCTGCAATTATAACATGGGAATTAAATCGAACAACTCTACCTGTATCTATGGACAGGTAAATACAACTTTTCATGAGACTATATGGGACAAAGACCATTATGGAACTCATTTTCATAGATGGTGTCAATAATCAACTTCTTGGTTAATCCTCACCTGAGGATATTTTCTCCATTGGTTTTTTAAGAGAGAGTGGGAGGATGGGGGACAGACAGATAGAAACATCGATTGGTTGCCTCCTGCACACACCCAAGCAGGGCTGGGGATGGAACTTGCAACTGAAGTACACAAACCAGCCACTGCATAGTTAGTTATGTTTTAGGGAACTGTGGTGACACAAATGAAAATCATTGAATCAAGCTAATATATATTAAAAGATCTGTAAAGTAATGCATTTGCCACTTTAAAGGGTTGAATATGTGAAATGTTATAGAATATATGTTAAAATCTACTACAAAGAGTTTAATCATCTTTCTTCTCATAGCAGGGTAACTGCCCTACCAACAGGGGTATTGCAGATCTATGATGTTGGCCCAAGGGATGCTGGAAATTATCGTTGTGTTGCTGCTACTGTAGCCCACAGGCGTAAAAGTATGGAGGCTTCTCTAACAGTGATTCCAGGTACCTCGTAGAAGTTCTGTTTTTAGTTTTTAATTGACACAACTATTAATTTTTATTTTCTGGCTATAATAGTATGCCATCAAATAGTACTTTAGTTTCATTTAAAATACTGTAATCTATTTGGAAAATGGTCACTTTTATGTATTAAACAACTCTTCTTTCATAGGCTAGCTTGTTATATGTCATGTTAGAGTCAATATCTTTAAGAAAGATTGGGTTTTTTGTAAATATTTCACTTTTAAAAATCCTATATAATAAAAGCGTAGTATGCAAATTGTCCCCTCCACCAGGAGTTCTTCTGGGAGTTCGACCAGGGGGTGGAGCAACTCGGGGAAGGGAGGGAGTACCCGACAGGCCACCACCAGCCACTAGGGATGCTATCACTGCACAAATTTTGTGCACTGGGACTCTAGCCCTATATAATAAAAGGCTAATATGCAAATTGTCCCCTTGAACAGGAGTTCAACCAGGAATTCCACCAGGGCGTGGGGCCAGCCCGCCAACTGCCCACGGCCCCTACCCCCTGCCCGGCCCCACCCCCGGTTAGCCCCCCAACCCTGATTGGGGATGGGGTTGGCCAGCCAGTCTCCCACGTCCCCTCTGCCCAGCCCAATCAGCCCTGATCTGGGTGGGCTGGCCGGACCCCACCCGTGCATGAATTCCTGCACTAGGCCTCTAATATATATATGTGTATATGAAATACAAAAAGGAAAATAGCAGTTATCCATTTCCACCAGAATTGTCCATTGTCAATAAAGAGATACTTGTTTCCAGTTTGGTATTTTTTGTTTGTTATTTTAAGAAAAATCATAATTTGCATTTGTGAAAAAATACATGCTTATTGTAAAGAATAATGTTTATAAAAGTAAAAAAAGTACAAAGATATATCCTGACCTGGTGGCTTAGGATCGACCCAAAAGGGTCACGGGTTTGATTCCCAGTCAGGGCACATATATAGGGTCGTGGGTTCAATTCCCAGTCAGGGTGCATACAAGCAACAACCAATTGATGCCTCTCTCTGTCTCTCTCTCTCCCCCTGCTCTCCTTCCTCTCTCTCCAAAATCAAAAGACATATCCTCAGGTGAAGATTTTTAAAAAGTATAAAAACATAATATAGTTTTAAAATATCCCCAATTCCAGTACTCAGAAAGTATTATTATTAACATTAAATGAACATAAATTTTTTCATTTTGCCATACATGAATATAATTAAAAGGGAAATTAGCTTGAGACTAATATGAAGAAATATATATAGTGCTAAAATGGAATTATACATAGATGCTGATTTTTATTTTAAAATAATTAAATTTACTTGAATATACTGGAAGAAAACTTGGACCAAAGACACTGTTAAACTTCACTTGATTGTTTCCTCTTCACAAGAGCTATTACTTCTCAAAGGACCCTGTAAAGTAAAAAATTTGTTTTGAAAATCATGAAGAGACTGAAATTATATTTTTAAAGCTTTGTTTTAATTTGAGGTATTATCTGTCAGCTTCCTGGTATAAAAGATAGAAACAAAAGCACTCTCCTTCCCTTCCTCCTATTGTCACATGAATTCTTAAAAACATTAGTGAAAGTATTCAATGAATCTTTCAACCTCAATTAAAAATGAATAATATGGAAACAACTCATGTCCATCAGCTGATGAATGGATAAATAAGATGTGTTCTATTTATATAATCATTCTGTTATTGTTTAATAAAAAGATATGAAGTACTGGCACTGCTACAACATGGATGAATCTTGAAAACATGCTGTTAAAAGAAGCCAGTCACAAAGGAAGGACCATGTAATGTACGGTTCTTTTTTTAATGAAATGTCTAGAATAGATAAATCCAGAGAGACAGAAAACAGAAAGTAGCTTAGTGTGGTTGCCGGGCTATGGGAAGAGGAACTTGGAGAGTGACTGTTAATGGGTATGGGGTTTCTTTTGGGCGTAATGAAAATGTTTTAAAATTGATTTGGTGATGGGTGCACAACTCTGAAAATACTAAAAACCATTGAATTATACTTCAAATAGATGATTGGATGTTATGTGAGTTTTAAAAAAAGAAAAAAAGTGAATAACTTACAATAGATATTTTCACTTACAATTTATTTTTTATATTCTGCCTTTTTCTCTCCAAAGCTAAGGAGTCTAAATCTTTCTACACACCAACCATTATAGCAGGTCCACAGAACATAACCACATCTCTCCATCAGACTGTTGTTTTGGAATGCATGGCCACAGGAAGTCCCAAACCAATCATTTCTTGGAGCCGTCTTGGTATGTCTTCGGGGGGTGAGGGTTTGATTCCCAGTCAGGGCACATATATAGGGTCGCGGGTGTTCTTTAAATTTTGTTCATTATAGTGAAACTGATAAAATATAACAAAGCACGTTTGGCAATTAGGTGGTTTTTAACTTTTTGGCACGTTAGTGTACAGAGAAATGGTTTTAGTGTAGAGAATTTTATAGTTTTTATGATAGGATTGTTTGGAGAATGATCTTTGGAACTAATTTTTTTTAAAATATATATTTTATTGATTTTTTACAGAGAGGAAGGGAGAGGGAAAGAGAGTTAGAAACATTGATGAGAGAGAAGCATCGATCAGCTGCCTCCTGCATGCCCCCCACAGGGGATGTGCCCTCAGCCAAAGTACATGCCCTTGACCTGAATCGAACCCGGGACCCTTGAGTCCGCAGGCCGACGCTCTATCCACTGAGCCAAACCGATTAGGGCTGGAACTAATTTTTGATTCTGTTTTACATTGTTTTAACTGAAGTGTTCTCTCTGAAATAGATCACAAGTCCATTGATGTCTTTAATACCCGGGTACTTGGAAATGGTAACCTCATGATATCTGATGTCAAGCTGCAGCATGCTGGTATATATGTTTGTCGGGCCACTATCCCAGGCACACGAAACTTTACAGTTGCCATGGCAACTTTAACTGTATTAGGTATGTTTTCTTTTTTTTCTGTATTCTAGAGAATCTTACATTTTCACATTTGCTGTTTTATCTCATTCATAGCTTACTTCCACCTTTCTTGAATTTTGTATTACCAGTATGAAGGTTGAGCTGAAGTTTCTTAATCTAATGATAATTTTTAGGAGAAAATTAAAGTCCTATGTTAAAATATAACTGTTATTCTCAAGTCACTCTTCTATTTACCTATATACCATTATATTCCTTCTTACTTAAGCTTCCCTCTTTTCTCCTCACCCACCCACAAATCCATATACCCATTCACCAATCTAAAACTGTAATCTGTTGATTGTCTATATGGATTCACAAGAGGCTATGTATTGGGCTTAGTTAAATAGGATTATGGTACATATCTTTTTAGAGTGTTTATATAGATGGTCTCAATAAGGAAAGCCTGGGTGAAGTGGACATCTCCCTGAGCAATGCATGGAAAAGGCATCTGGATAGATACATGTAGAGCGTAGACTGGAGGCTCAAAATGTCACATATTTTCAGGGGTGGGACTTGGTCATTTTCTCTACTCTTCCTTCACTCTTTGTATCATTCCCTATTGGGATCACAGAAATATATTTTTCTTTCGTTTTTCTTTTTTTTTAAAACAGCTCCTCCTTTATTTGTCGAATGGCCAGAAAGTTTAACAAGGCCTCGAGCTGGCACTGCTCGATTTGTATGTCAGGCAGAAGGAATCCCCTCACCCAAAATGTCATGGTTGAAAAACGGAAGAAAGATACATTCAAATGGTAGAATTAAAATGTACAACAGGTAGGCTGTGTCATTTTGCTACTATTTTAGATAAGATATAATGGCTTTAGTAATTTTTATGTTACATGGCTATAATTATAATATCAAGTACTTCTGTTATCTTGGTATTTAACACTAAAATAAACTAAGAAATTTACTAAGATTGTAATATCAGCATGCACATAAATCCTTTTATATGTAGATCATCGAAGTGGTTAACTATACTGAAATGAATGTTGGACAGTTCCCCCAAGACCTTATAGTTCTTTTTTTATTTTATTTTATTTTATTGTTTAAAGTATTACAAATAGTAGTACATATGTCTCCTTTTTTCCCCATTGGCCTTCCCCTGGCCTCCCCCCCTACCCCTTGGCGCATGCCCTCACTCCCCCCCCCCCAATTATACTTCTGATGAGCAAGTAGCTAAGTTATTATAAGCAAGCATATTAACCCTTGGGGTCTCAGTTCCTTCTTCTATAAATGAAGAAATTAGCAAGAAATAATTGATTCTCTAAGAATTCCTTCACAATTCAAACTTAATGATTTTAAGAACTCACTTTTATTAGTATAAATATGAATCTTTTGTAGCATTCTCATTTATGTTGGACAAAACTTTAAAAATTTTTGTTGACCTCAATTTTATGTCACATTGCAATATTATATAAGTTAGATGCTAAAAGTAATATATTTTCTTAATGAAAGCCAAGTTTTTAAAAAGGAATTAAGCTGTCATCTAAAGCAAACAGAATTTGGGGGTATCACAAGTATTTACTTATGTAGACTCAGAAAATAAGAATAATTTTAAGCAATTCATATAGATTTTTCAGTAGGGCTGACTATACATTTTTTTGTTCGTAGTAATTTTTGTCATTTAAAATGAGCGTACACGTAGCAATAGTTTAACTTTATTTTTACATTATTCTTAGAATTTTTCATAGAAATAAATACATTTTTTTCTTTTCTTTAGTAAACTGGTAATTAACCAGATTATTCCTGAAGATGATGCTATTTATCAGTGCATGGCTGAGAACAGCCAAGGATCTATTTTATCTAGAGCCCGACTGACCGTAGTAATGTCAGAAGACCGTCCCAGTGCTCCCTATAATGTGCACGCTGAAACCATGTCAAGTTCAGCCATCCTTTTAGCTTGGGAGAGGCCACTTTATAATTCAGACAAAGTCATCGCTTATTCTGTGCACTACATGAAAGCAGAAGGTAAGCAATTAGAGGAGTGTCTATCTTTGAGTTCTACTTGCACTCATGGATTTGTTTTCAGTCTGAATGATGTCTTACATCATCCACATAATATTTATTTTTCATATACTATTTTTGAAGTTCTATGGCAATTGTCTCTAGTCTGTCAGGTGTATATATTTTTTTTAATTTTGTAGTATTATATACTTTGTGTATATAAGTATAGCTTAAGATATTTTTATAAGTTAAGTACCATCTCTGCCAGGTAAAATATAGAGTAGTGTGTTTATGGATTTCATTTCAGCAAATATATAAATTTCTTAACTAAGACTTCGTATGCCAACTTAAGTATGCAGTTACATAGGACCAATGGTGTGACTGCTTAATAAAATAATGTAGTAAAATATAGTCACTATGTCATGTTCTTTTTAAAGGGGAAAGTAAACATTATCGAATTCCCCATATATTTGGTTTTATAGATTTTGATCTCTGAATATTGGATAACACATTATTGATATTTTATTATATAAAAGTAGAAATCAGATCTATCTTCAGATTTTTATTTTGAACTATTCAATTTTTATCCTTATTGTTTCTTTCGGCAAAAATTTTAGAGGAAAAGGAAAAACTGCTTACTAGTCCTAGAGATTTCTCTATTGATTTTTTTTTTCATAGAAAACATAATAGAAGTTTACAGATTTTAGTTTTATATACAAACAGCCTAACTTTTATGCAATAGATATTAAAAACATATCCAAACACCCAATGAATGGTGATGTAATAAAATTGTCTGTAGAAACAGGTGGTTTGTTGTTTGTTTTTTTTGTACTTTGAAGTAGTATTTTGAAAAAGAATATTTTGAATTTAAATCAGGGGTCATGGTAGCAAGAAGAATGAAAGTCTGATAGCTGAGCTTGTTGTAGTATGTTAATTCCCTTTTCAGTGATTTAGGAAGGTAAAAGGAATGCTGGTTTTGGTGGAGACCACTCTTGTTCGCTATTATGGTTCTTTCATTAGAGCCTCCACATGTAGCTCAGTGGTCTATTCAAGGATAGAACAAGGCTTTTTAATTCGAACTCAAGGACCTTGTTTGCTAGGTCAGAAATCGTACTATGCAGCTCCTAATTAACGAGACATTAGGCAGTCTGTTGTGAAATGCCTGTAATCTTGTCTAATTAAAATGCTATCAAGTTCATTCAGAAATGTGGGAAAACTTAATAGTGGAATTTGCCTTCTGTTTTGTTTATAAATCCAGTGTGGAAAGAAGGGGCCCTGTCCTTAGAGAGTTTTGATTAAGTTGACATCCATTTACCGTGAATTATTCACAAAGCACAGTCACGACCAGGGCTCTTGTTCCACTTTACAGGTTTGCTCTGTAGGAATTAAGTCCGACAAAGACAAATCCTCTTCCCTACCTTGCCATGCATATTTTATTAAGAATTGCTAAGGATTTTTTTCCTCTTAAGAAAAGAAAAAAGCTCATTGTGAAACAAAGCATTCTGAAGCACATTCTGTGCTTCCCGGTTCTTTTGCTTTCAATATAAATAAAAGAACAACGTGTGTCAGTCAAATTTAATAGAATCTCTAGGGGCAAAATGAGATCTTTTGCAGGACAACTTTTGGTTTGGTTTGTTTTTATAAAGAGTAGAGACATTACATTCCCTACTGTCTGTCCATTTATGTTTAAAATAAAGAAGAAGCCCTGAGTTCAAGCAAGTAAAATTTAACCTTATGAGTGACAGTATTCTGCAGTGTGAAGCTTTGTGTGTTCCTGCCACACGTTGTCTCTGCTGTGGGTTTTGACTTAATATTAATGGAGTTTAGAGAAGGTTAATTATTTCCAGTTTGATTTATTCAGAAAAATGCAAACTAGTCATTTGTAGCTAGACAAATGAAATTACTTTTAGAAAATAAAGACCTTCCTATTCACATTTTTTTTAAAGGGTAACAAAAGGTAACTGAGAGAGATTAGACTCAAGGCCCCGTGTTTTACAGTGCGGGAAAATGGTCTTGTTAATTTTATTTTGAATATTCTTAATTTTTAAACACTGATTCTTTAATGTAGGTTTAAATAATGAAGAGTATCAAGTCGTCATCGGAAATGACACAACTCATTATATTATTGATGACCTAGAACCTGCCAGCAATTATACGTTCTACATTGTGGCATATATGCCAATGGGAGCCAGCCAGATGTCTGACCACGTGACACAGAACACTTTAGAGGATGGTAAGAAAACATGATCCTAGGTCATTAAGTATGAACATTAGTATGTTTAATCCATTAAAAAAATAAATATGTTCTTGTTGATTAAGAAAAACAGATGTGGTAATCAGAAGGCTAATTTGCTATTTCATATCTGACTTTCACTGTTTGACAGGAACATGATAAGAATAAAGAAAACTTTATAATTCATAATATAAGTTTAATAAAAATTCTAGTTTTGTCATTGTATTTCTTCAAGGTCCTTAGTTTAAATTGTAAATATGTAGCAGTTTTTATTTTTTTTAACTTTATTTATTTTTTACTGAGTATATTCTCTAGGCATGAATAAATATAAGGGCAGTTACATACTGAGTGTATATAATGACTGGAGGTCAGAGGTATTAGACTTCTGAAACTGGGAGTTTATGAAATTTAATACCTGTCAGTTAAAAAAATTATAAAATCTGATTTTATTTTTAGATACAATATGGTTATTCTACTTAAGGAGGAAAGTAATACTTGTTCAGTTTGTCACCTGATTATGGTTGGAAATGGAGTTGTGGCAGGCCTTCATATATTCTTACAGTGGAGGAAGTTCCTTTTATTAAGACAGTAGCAGAGAACTAAGTCTCTTTCTCCAGAGGCTAGAAGGCCCATGTTTATACCTTGCAGTGTGAAAAGGAAATTATTTGAAATATGCTTAATTATACTGTTTCCCTTTATATATGTTTTCTCATCCTGAATAAATGATCCATCCTTAGTTTTCAAAAACATTTTTATAGAAATGATTCCCAAATCTTTTTGTTACTGTTCATTGGGTCCCATATCTTTTACTTATATCTTTATGATGCCACGTATTTAGATGCTTTTAAATTCAGAGATTGACTAAATGAAAAAGTTATCACTGATCTGAATACTGAATTCAGTTTGTTTCATTTTGGAGTGAGGCACAGTACATATGACCTCTCTAGTTATCTCCGTACATTTAACAGCCTCTTAACACGCGTGTCTAAAGTGAAACACAGGCTAGTGTTTTTTTGTTTTGCTTTTTGGGTGTTTTTTTTGGGAGGAGTGTATGAGGTATTCTCCTCATATCCTTGAAGAAAATGAATCTAAGCATACCCTACCTGGTTTGGCTCAGTGCATAGGGCTTCGACCTGCGGACTGAAGGGTCCCAGGACAATTACCATGGTTGCAGGCTCCTCCCCGGCCTGGGCCCTGGTCAGGGCGTGTGCATGAGGCAACAATCAATGTGTTTCTCTCACATTGATATTTCTCTCTTATTCCTCTCTCTTCCACTCTCTCTCTAAAAAAAAAAAAAAAAAATCAATGGAAAAATATCCTCAGGTGAGGATTTAAAAAAAGAAAGAAAGAAAATTAGTCTAAGTATAGCAAGCAACTTGTTAAAGCTTGCCAATTCCAGTTAAGTTATGATCTCAAAGTTTTTCTCCTTTAAACCTTTCCTCACTCTGCGACTTTTAAATTTAATGTTTGATTTTGTGTTGTGGATGACATACAGACCTCTGACACTGCTTTTCAGATTTCTGCAAGAGTCTCTCCTATTTTCTAAGCTCGTACTTCTCAAACGCAGATGTGCGTGTCTCCTGGAGTGCACAGCAGTGCACAGCCAATACAACTAACACGTGTGGAGTGCTTATCCCTGCCTATTCTGTAAACCTTTCCTTCACTGTCTTGTTTAATCCCTACAGAAGTCTATGGTAGAAGAACTATTGTTATGTGAGCTTGTAGAGTGTAGGGGATAAGAATGTGTGCTCTGTTCCTTCACTTACAAGCTTGTGACCTTGGGCAAGTGATTTGACCTCTTTGTATCACAGTTTCCTCAGCTGTAGAGTAGAAATGGTAATGTTACTTTTTACAGTGAGTTTTTGTGAACATTTTTTTGTTCATACACATAAAGGAATGCTTAGTAAATTGATTTTCCCTTTTCTACCTATTAGTGCATCATTTATCCTACAAATGTTTATTGAGTACCTGTGATGTGTTATGTAACATGTAGTGGTGAACAAAAAGCAAAAAAAACCTGTCCTTGAACTTAAGAAGCTTACTTCCTAGTGGGAGAGGGGGTAGAAGAACAATAAACATGATAAATAGTCATGTTAGATAGTGCTAAGTGTTGTGGAGAAGGAAAAAAGCAACAAGGAAAGGAAGTATAAAATGTTGAGAGGGTTTGAGACTTTGGACAGTCACCAAAGAAGGGGCTCACTGAGTAGGTGACATTTGAATGAAGACCTGAAGGAAATGAACATGAGAGAGCTGGCTAGGCGGATGACTGGGAAGTGCATTCTAGGCAGAGGAAATGGAAATTGCTAAGGGCCTGAAACACAAGTGTGGAAAGCGGTGGGAGATGAGGCAGAGAATTAATGGGAGTTGACCATGTAAGCAGATATGGTACAAAGAGGACTTTGGCTTTGAGTAAAATGGGAGCTGTTTTAAGCGGAAGAGTGACAGCATCTAACTTGCATTTTAACAGCTAATGTATTGAGAACAGGTAGTAGGAACAAGGGCAGAAGCAGGGAAATCTGTTAGGAGGCTGTTGCAACAATACAGGCTAAAGGTGATGGTGATGGGGACCAAGAGGGTGGCAGTGGAAATCGCTGAGCCACAGGATTGAATGTGGATGTGTGTTTGGAGGAGTCAGGGATGACACAAAGATTTTTGGCTTGAGTTAGACAAATAATTGCCATTAACTGAGATTGGAAAGACTGTAAAATGAGCTATTATCATCCTCATTTTATATTTGAAGAAGCACAGAGAAGTTAATTGGCCAACATCACACTGAGTAGTAAGTGATAGAATGAGGATTCAAAAACACAAGCTATGCTTGGTCCTTTCTCACTATTTTTCCTTTTTTTTTTTTTTCCTGATTTGTACTCTGAAAAACCTGTGCTAGGGCTGAAGGCATCTCTTCTTTATTATGTTATATGTTGCTGTTAAGAGAACTCAGTTGTTACTGGTGTGCTGATTGACAGTTTTTATTCTAAATATTTATAAGCAACCTGTTTTCTTACATGACTAGTTCCCCTGAGACCTCCTGAAATCAGTTTGACAAGTCGAAGTCCCACTGATATTCTCATCTCCTGGCTGCCCATCCCAGCCAAATATCGGAGGGGCCAAGTGGTGCTCTATCATCTGTCCTTCCGCCTAAGCACTGAGAGCTCCATCCAAGTTCTGGAGCTCCCGGGGACCACGCATGAGTACCTTTTGAAAGGACTGAAACCTGATAGTATCTACCTAGTGCGGATTACTGCTGCCACCAGAGTGGGGCTGGGAGAGTCATCGGTATGGACTTCACATAGGACACCCAAAGCTACAAGTGTGCAAGGTAAATCTCTAAAGATGATTGAGGAAGAATAACTGTATTTATTCCTTGGAATCAATTTTTTCTTATTTAAGTTATGTTCATATTTTTAAATTTTGTTTTATGAATAATAGTATCCTATAAATCATGGACTTAATTGAAAAAAATTTAAACTTTTTATTGAGTAGTCCCTTTTTGCATAGAACTCATTAGTGTGTAAAACCTTTTGCCAAAACCGGTTTGGCTCAGTGGATAGAGCGTCGGCCTGCGGACTCAAGGGTCCCGGGTTCGATTCCGGTCAAGGGCATGTACCTGGGTTGCGGGCACATTCCCAGTGAGAGATGTGCAGGAGGCAGCTGATCGATGTTTCTCTCTCATCGATGTTTCTAACTCTCTATCTCTCTCCCTTCCTCTCTGTAAAAAATCAATAAAACATATTTAAAAAAATAAAATAAAATAAAAAATAAAACTTTTGGTTATAATATTTGTTTGCTCAGCAAATCTTTCATGGACAAATCAGTCCAAATCAAACTGAATTACCAAAAGTTATATGTATGTATGTGTGTGTGTGTATATATATACATATATATATACACATATATATAAATAGCTAATTAATATTATTGCCATATGTTTTTTAAAATATCAGTTTAATAGAAACACCGTAAGACTAGGAAATTCTATGCCTTCTTCTTTTACTAATGTGGAATGTAACCTGACTGGTTTTGTTGGTGTTAATTGATTAATAGTAATGCCTGTTCTATCACAGAGGAATATTGGATGGTCAGAATTAGAAAGTACTTGTCTCTTTAAAAAATACACAAATATAGGTATTATTTTGTTCTTATTTATATGCCTTAGTCTTTTAGATATTATTTTATGTATTTAGTTCTGTCTCAAACTTTAATATCATTGTGAAATTTTGAAAATTATAGTATAGTTGTTGATTTGAATATTTTGCAACCATTGGCTTGCCATCTGAAATCTCTACTTTCCTGGGTTTTCACTTAAATTATGTGGTTTTTTCATACATAACATTTCTGGTGAATTTTTCTAGCCCCTAAGTCTCCAGAGTTACATTTGGAGCCTTTGAACTGCACCACCATTTCTGTGAAGTGGCAGCAGGATGCTGAGGACACGGCTGCCATCCAGGGCTACAAGCTGTACTACAAAGAGGAAGGGCAGCAGGAGAACGGACCCATCCTCTTAGACACCAGTGACCTTCTGTATACACTCAGTGGCTTAGGTGAGTGAGTCTCCACTGCGCTTTTCCTCTTTTCCTTACTCTCTAACCAACTGGAGGAAAAGTTATGGATATAAGCCAGCAGAACTGACTTAATGGTAAAAAGGAAGAAGAATTGACTTTACTACATCACTGTGCGTGTCCTCCTGCTTCAGTCAGTGACTGGTTTTTGACCCACCATTGTGAGTGAACTGACAAGTTGTCAGGTAACCGTGGTATCTTTCTATCTCTCCCCCACCCCTGAGCATCTGCTTTTCTTTCTGAAGTTCAGTTTTGGTAGAGTGGGATCCTGGTCAATTAAATTGTGGGTGTGTGGTGGATGTAAATTGTCAGTGTAAAATAGGAATATTCCCAAAGGATCAGAGAATACACAACAATTGAGTATAACAGAAATTGCTCGAAAGTGCTATGTAGGTGTATTATTTTACATGTATAAAATATATGTAAGTTATGTACAAAATAATGCTCATATGTGACCTATGTATATATGAATATTTACTTTATGTAGCTCTAACCCAGACACACTAGAGAAAAAGCACTTAACTTTGTGAATGCGTTCAGCAGAGTTCTGAACGATGCTGCTTTATTCCCCATTCATCTTAATTTTGCTGAGGGCAAGAATCTCATGACATATAACATGTTTAGTAGAAAGGAAAGAAATGTTTGTCTACAATAAATATGAGGTATAAACTGATATCTACTCGAGGTATAAAATGCACACTTAGCTATTTGTTGCTCATGAGTGGATTTTTCACCCTTAAGTACAAAGGGGCAACTCCAATTGTGATTACCAAGCAAATTCCTACTGAGTTGTTACAGCGCCTTCTGCACATATTGGACTTTACAATGCACGCTGGCTTTCCCTGTCACAGACCGCCCTTTGGGTGCAGGAAGGAAGAGGCACAGTGGTCCCAAATGGGCTGCCCCACATCCGTCCCTGGCCTCCTGGTAGCACAAACCGTGAGAGCAGCATTAGACACGCTCCCCTGTGCAGTAGGAAGCAGTGGTAGGGGTCTGCTTTCAGACACAGGGGCATAGAACCCCATCTTCTGGCTCTTGGCTACAGCTTCCCAGATGGCATTTTGCTTATAATCGTATTGTGTCCGAGTTTAATTTAATCTGCTTTTGGCTAAATAAGTTTTACTATTGATCTCTGTCACATAGCTTTGTAAATGACGAGAAATTGCAGATGCTCCAGGGTGACCTTCCTTAAACCATTGACACTGAACTGATGTTGCCTAACCTACTGTCACCAGAGTCAGCAGTAGGACTTTCTAGCCATGGCTTCTCAGTGTGCACTCCCTTTCCATAGGCATATCACTTATTCAAAAAGGTTGTCCTCAGTATCAAGTAAGGAACAGGATTTGGGACAATTGTTGATAGAAAATCACACATCAAACTCACTGCTAAGGAAATATAAATATGTTGAAGACACAAAAACTAGTTTCATAGAGCACTCCCCCTTGAATATTCAGGTCACTTATTCTAATCAAATGAATAATTAGAAAAATACAAAATAAATTTCTGCTTATTGTGGAAAGATTAAAAAGCAGTTAAGACTTTGGCAATGAAAAACAATTCTTTAAAATTTAAAAATTTTCTACATATGCATATATATAAAGAAGAGCCGTCACTCCCCCCCCCCCCCCAACTTCCTGAACTTTAAAGAAAAGGTAATGATGATAAATCTCTAGAGTGGGACTGGGGAACCTTTTTTCTGCCAGGCACCATTTGGATGTGTATAACATCATTCCCAGGCCATACAAAATTATCAACTTAAAAAATTAGCCGGGTATATTTGGTCATACATTTAATTAATTCACTCCTAATGCCTTGGCAGGGACAGACCAAATGATTTCTCAGGCCTTTTATGCCCTGTGGGCCAGATGTTCCCCACCCCTGTGAATCTAGAACATAGTCACTTTTCTGGGATTCTTCTCTTGAAAATGGACATTTGGTTTCTCAAAACATATACCAGGGTGTATATGGCTCCCAACTGTACTAAGTAGGTGAGAGGCTGAAATCCTAAAATGTTCATCTTCAACCTTCCCCAGTCTGTGGTGTCTTTGAATCTACAGTTGCCTGAACAGCTACTGTGGCTTCGTTAATTTTTGTCTGTGGCTCTCTGAGCTCTTCTGTACGCAGCAATCACAGAATTTGAGCAGCTTTATTAAGAACTCTATCTCCTGTGTCCAAACCAAGAATATGCTTGTCTAAAGCAACAGGCAATCCCTCTTTTGTTTCACTTGCTTTAGCAACTGCATCCTGTGTCAGGCGCTCCTGGACCAAAATGAGAATTGTCTTAAGCATTGCTAGGTAATCGTGACACTGAATCTGAAGAAGGCTAGCCAAAGCCATTACACCAGCCTTGAAATCAGGATTCTTTTTTTAAAATTCTTTTATTCTTTTTTTTTTTTTTTTAATTTTAAAATCCAGATTCTTTACATCCAGATTGATCAATGGCTCTGAATTCTTAACTGCATTGTCAGCATTTGTTTGTATTATCAAGTACTGAGTCCTTGTATTTTTCATCATTATCTCCATATTCAAGTCTAACAGCTAAACCAAGAAGCCAGCCAATTGCTTCTTGTCAGTCTTGAATCTTGGACAGTTAACATCTGTGAGATACTTTGCAATTGAAGCTGGCTGGGTTGTGGTAGTTGAGGGCTGTCAGCTTGATCAGAACATGGTCCAGGCATCTCACTCTGGTTGTCTCTCCCCCCCCCCCCCCGGGGGGGGGGCTTTTGGTGAAAGAAGAGAGGCGAGGACCATCTTTGTTGAAATCTTTAATAATCTATAATAATAAAAGCATAATATGCTAATTAGATGGGATGGCCAAACAACTTTCCGGATGACCTTCCGGATGAAGCTGGGGCTGCGAGGGCTGAGCCCCTTGCACGAATTTCATGCATTGGGCCTCTAGTTTCTAAATAAAGTTTTTACTACTGTAAAACTTTATTTTCTCCTGTGTTGTAAAATGAAATCACATATACTGCTTATGTTATAACACATATGCTGCTTATGTTATAACTAGAGGCCCGGTGCACAAAAATTTGTGCACTGGCGGGGGGAGGGGTGTCCCTCAGCCCAGCCCTCTCACAGTCTGGGACCTCTCGGGAGGTCCGCTCCCCAGGTGGCAGATGGCAGGCCAGGATCCCATGCTGGGTTGCAGACTGCCGCCCCGCCCCGGGTCGCACACGGCAGGCCCGGATGGTGGATGGCGGCGGGGCAGGCAGCGGATTGTGCTGTCCTGCCCTGCCTGCAGTATGCAAATGTAACGGCCATCTTTGTTGGGTTAATTTGCATACTCTTCTGATTGGCTGATGGGCATAGCGAAGGTACGGTCAATTAGCATCTTTGTCTTTTATTCGTGTAGATTTCCTTTGTGTATACTATTTGGGGTAATTCAGTAAGAAATCTCTTTATAATGCATAAACTAGGAAATGATTTTGTTACAGTCAGTATATCCTGTGTATTAAAATAACTCCATATTATCCTGGCTGGTGGTTAGAGCATCGGCCCAATTCTGGTCAAGTTCTTGGTAACTGAGTTGCAGGTTTGATCCTTGGTCCCAGTTGGGGCATGTGTGGGAGGCAACCAATCAATGTGTTTTCCTCATAATGATGTTTCTTTCCACCCCCACCCCCCTTCACTTTCTGTAAAAATCAATGGGAAAAATAACCTTGGGTGAGGATTAACAAAAAATAAAATAAAATATATAAAAACTCTATATTTCCTGACTGTGGAATTAGACTGAGTGATTGGACTCGTTGCAGTGCAGGTAACAGAGGACTTGGTCCCAAGGCTTTCTTGTTGGATGCAAAGTTCCGCACTCCAGGAGTTGCCAAAGCCACGGCCGGCATGGCTGACTAGCAGGGATGCAGTTGTGTGGATTTAAGCATCGACGGCTGTTCACTAGACCACCTTTGGATGCCTTTTTAATCATGAGAGCCCTAGGGCCTAGTCTTGCTTTTCTAGAAAGTCACTATTGGGGCTTAGCCATTCTTCCAGCAAGCGAGTAGGTTTAACTCACTAAGCAGGCAAGTGTTAACAGCTCTCACTCTTCTCGTTCTTACTTTTGGCTGTTGGGAGGGCAGTGTGTTCTGTTAACTGAACAGCTGACCATCTGTGACCAGTTTCAGCGAGAGCATCTGGTGGTAGCTGCCTGTTTAACAGAGAGTGATGTGTCTAGAGGGCAGTAGGTTAAGGGAACCCTATCTGTATCTCGCATGGTGAATACTTGCTTTTACTGAGCTTTTGTACATTAAAGATACTCTAACTGGAACTAGATTTACTAAGTGGGCTTGGAAATGAAATGTAAATGCTTCTGTTTGCTGATTCAATGTCAATTTGAGTAACAAACTGATGTCTCAAAATTTCATTTTCAGACTAATCTTAGCCCTTTCTGATGCCCTAATACACATTTTTTTTGTTTCCACTTCTGATAATTAAGTTTTCAGTAAAACTGTGTTATTTGAACACATTTTTCTTGTTAATATATATAGTTCTTTGTTTCTGAAAGAAAGAGGTGAATAAATTTATATTTTTCAATGTGTATAACAAGCATTTTTTATTTTCATAGGTAAGGCATTTGTAGTATTAGATAAAAAGATGTAACAGATATGACCTCTGCTTAAAAAAGGAAGACTAAACAAAAAGATAATAAGTTGACTGACTTATTCACTTTTCTCCAGAATTTCTGATGAACAAAATTTAATTGCACTTATTAATGTAAGTTATTTTAGAAAATTTTACTCCAAACCCTTAAATCTTTGTTCCCTGAAATATAGAATGTTTGGTTTTTTAAAGTAGCTAAAAAGATCCTTGTGTCTTTATTAATATAATATAAATATTGGTAGAACAATGGAAGTATTTTGATATCGCTAGTTTATTCTAGTTTAATGATTTAAAAATACACAGTTTGATTTTAGTTAGAAGTGGTTTACTTTTGGGGAAGTTGGGAGAAAGCATTAGGTTTGTGATTTAATGTTTATGTGATCTGTTTTAAATTGTAGTTTGGGGTTTTTCTTCAAGATTTTGTATCTTTGTAGTTATTATTTTCATTTAGTTTTTTTTCTTTGGCACTTTCAATATTTAGCCAAGTTTTAAGTACAATTTTTAAATGTTTGTTTTTATCACACAATAAACTGAGAGCAAAATTAATAGCACACTTGTATTCCCTGGTAATAGGTTGATTGAAATAATTTGTTCCTCTTTTTCTTTGTCTATTCCAGAAATTGGCTTCAAATTCTGAAGTTTCTAATTTCAAAAGGATTTTTTTCATAAGATGACTGTCAGAAACTGTTCTTACTTATTCAGTCTTTATGTAATAGAGTGAAAGGGAGAGATTATTTAGATGACATTGTTGTTAGTTTAGCATTTATGACATTGATATTATATATTTAGCTTCGATTTTGCCAAAGAACTTGTGCCATTAAATTTCACAGCAAGTATGAGTAGTGAGCATGGGATTTAGCACCGATTATAAAGATCCAAAATATGTTAAATCATTAGTAATGTTTGTAGCTTATTTGCATACCTTCAAAAATCACAGATCCCCCCCCCCCCCCTTTTTTTTTTGAGAAATCCAAAGTTGGAACTTCCAGTTACTGAAGTCAGAAGAAACAGTCCCTGGTTAATAATGTAACTTTAGAGTCCCTTTGCCAGTTTGTATGGAAGCATGATAAAATTAAGTCATATTTATGGATGTTATTTTTTACCATAATAGAATAGAATTTGTCATGTGGTTACATATCTCAAGAAAGAAAATCAAGAACTTCCAATGACACCCTTGCCAGTGTGGTTCAGTTCCTTGGGTGTTGTCCTGTGCACTGAAAGGCTGCTGGTTTGATTCCTGGTCAGGGCACACGCCTGGCATGCAGGAGGCAGCTGATAGATGTTGGGCTCTCACATCGATTTCTTCTTCTTCTTCTTCTTCTTCTTCTTCTTCTTCTTCTTCTTCTTCTTCTTCTTCTTCTTCTTCTCCTTCTCTCTTTCTCTCTCTCTCTCTCTCTCTCTCTCTCTCTCTAAATCAATAAAAAAAACCTTTTAAAAAAAATAAGAAAAAGAACTAATGAACCAAATTGATATAGTCAAGGCAGAACAAGATTGGTGGCATAAAAGAGACTACTTTTATTGGAGAGAGTTCGTTGTGGAACTCACTATAATAGTGATTTTGTTTTGAAGAGAATTAGAATCACTCATTACATGAAATATGGAAGTTACGTTTTAAGGCAGGCCACAGTCTTTTCAGAGACTGTTTCCTCATCTCCCTTATACAAGGAAGTCTTAGATAATACTTAGAAGATGTATGGAAGCATTCTACATGTGAAAATTCTTATATTGCATGGGGATTTTTTGCCATTTCTTGACTGCCCAACTTAAGATAGTAAAAAATACACTATAGCCCTGGCCAGTGTTTCTCAGTGGTTAGAGTGCTGGCCCATGTACCAAAGGGTCACGGGTTTGATTCCTGGTCAGAGGTATGTACCTGGGTTGCAGGTTTGATTCTGGGCCCTGGTTGGAGCGCATGCAGGGGGTAACCAAACCATGTGTCTCTCTCACATGAATGTTTCTCTCTTTTCTCTCTCCCTCTCTTCCTTCCACTCTATAAAAAAATCAGTGGGAAAAAAGCCCTTGAGTGAGGATTAACAAAAATAATACACTATATTTTATAACAAAATCTTCCTAATCGTGAATAATTTCAAATATATCTTTTCATACTGACTTTGAGCTTGTAAATTCATTTCAGATAATCTGGTACCTTGATATCAACTATCAGCTCAAGTATCATTATAGATGCCAGTACTTGAAAAATTGCAAAATCAGTACCTCAAAAGAAATGGAGCATTGATTTCTAAGAAAAAAATCCTACCCTGGCTGGTTTGACTCAGTGGATAGAGTGTCGGCCCTCAGACTGAAAGGTCCCAGGTTTGATTCCAGTCAAGAGCATGTACCTCCATTGCAGGCTCGATCCCCAGCCCAGTCATGGCGTGTGGAGGAGGCAACCAATCAGTGTGTCTCTCTCACATTGATGTTTCTCTCTCTCTGCCTCTCTCCCTTCCACTGTCTCTAAAAATCAATGGAAAAATATCTGCAGATGAGTATTAGCCTCCCAAAAAGTCCTATTACTAAAAAAATGCTGTTAACATCAAGACAATGAAAAAAATATAGCTCTATTTAAAGACAGAATGTTTTGCAGATGGATGAAACTGTGAGAACTGGACAAAAGTTACAGTGCATAATCTAGTTAGCTTTCCTTGCATTCTTTGTCTTGAATGAAAGGGTATCTGCCATTCTAAAATATTTTTGGTATTCTCTGGGTGAACTTAGAGTTTCCATTTGGAAAAATCTTTCCTAGCTTAGAAATCTCAACTCTTCCGGGAATCCTCTTTCAACTCCAAATGGTGTCAGTTATTCCCATGGAACATCATTTGCAATGCTCTATTATTACAGGAGGCATGTGGCATTGACAGATACATATATGTGTGTGTGTGTGTGTGTGTATGTGTCAGTTAAATGATTTTTACATCTGCTGCCTAGGTTTGACTTTAAGGTCCACAACTTGTTAACAGATTAAATCCTGGGTATTTTTGCCTAATCATTTAGATAGGGATAATAATAATAATAGCTATTTTCAATGTTAGGAAGATTAAATGAAATTAGGAACGTCAAGGTTAGCACAATCCATGCCAAATTGCACTCTTAAGTCCTCAGCAAAGTTAGCTGTTGTAGCTGTTTTTTTTTATTTAATTGTTCTCCTCTCAGGGTGGAGCCTAGGAATAGGTATTTTTTTTTTCCATGTTACCTACCATGGTCACTAGATTTGGAAACCAATGCTTCTTGAGTTTTAATATGTATATGAATTACCCAGGAGTCCTGTTAAAATGCAGATTTTAATTCAGTAGGTCAGGGTGGGTCCTGACGTTTTTGCATTTCTGCCCACTTTGAGAATCAAGGTCTACAACAGTGGTTCCCAACATGGGCACACGCCTCACAGGGGGGCAATTTGAGAATGAGTTATTAACAGTGAATTTTTTGCATTTCTTATGGTTGTAGGGGCCTCATATACAGTATATAAATATATAGTGACATATTTATGCATTTCAGTTCTCTATTACATGCTTTGAAACTTTTTGCTATTTTTTCATATCACTTTATATTATTATTTTTAACAATTTCTTAGTGATTTGTTCTCAGTACTTCAACTGCCCTTTTGTTCTTTTATTTTTCTCTTTCATGGGTGCCATGTTCTTTGGAAGCTTGTTTAGACCAAGTTAATAATGGCCTTCTAGGCTTCCTCCATGTGAATAAAAAGAATTATATGTCACAGGGGGCATCAGGATTTTAGAGAAACTTAGGTGGGGCATGGCCAAAAAAAGGTTGGGAACCACTGATCTAGAGGAAGCGTAAGCAAACTTTTTCTATAATAATCCTCAGATATTGAATATTTTAGGCTTTGTGGGTGTTAGGAAGTGAATGTGTATGCCCCCTAAATTCATATTTTGAATGAAAGTTTTGCTGCCATGACCTCTAATGTGACTGTACATAGAGAGCCTTTGAGGTGACAAACGTTAAACGAGGTCATAAGGGTAGGGCCCTAATCCAATAGGGAAAAAAATGAGGAAGAGACAACAGCGCTCTTTCTCCACAGAGTGAGAAGGAAGAGAGCTCTCACCAGAAACTGAACCCTAAAGATCTGATCTTGGACTTGCCAGTTCTGGGATCTGTAAGAAATTAATCTCTGTTGTTGAAGTCCAGTCTGTGGTTGTTATTGCAGCCCAAGTACACTGACAGAGTGGGCCGTATGGTCTCTACCGCAGGTATTCAGCTCTGCCATTGTAGCACAAAAGCAGCCATAGGAAATATATAAATGCATGGATATTGATTAAGTTCCAATAAAACTTTATTTATGGACACAGAAATTTGAGTTTCATTTCATTTTGATGCGTCACAAAATATTTTAAAAAATGTTTCCTGCCGAAACCGGTTTGGCTCAGTGGATAGAGCGTCGGCCTGTGGACTGAAAGGTCCCAGGTTCGATTCCGGTCAGGGGCATGTACCTGGGTTGTGGGCACATCCCCAGTGGGGGATGTGCAGGAGGCAGCTGATCGATGTTTCTCTCTCATCGATGTTTCTAGCTCTCTATCTCTCTCCCTTCCTCTCTGTAAAAAATCAATAAAATATGTTTAAAAAAAAAATGTTTCCTTGTTGGCAAATACGACAACCGTCAGTTTGATCTCTGTTTCTATGAGTCTGTTTTTGTTGTGTTTTGTTTTTCTATATTACACATATAGAAAATACTGTACGTAACCATGCAGTATTTGTCATCCTCTGACTGTTTCATTAGCATAATACCCTCCAGGTCCATCCATGCTGTCGCAGATGGCAAGATTTCTTTTTTTTTTTTTATAGCTGAGTACTATTTTATTATAGATAGATAGGCAAATGTAGGTTTAAAGTTGTTCATACGGAAAATAATACAATAATAAATAATAATACAAAAACTGTGTTTTGTGTACTCAAAACTATAAACCTACTTTTGCCCCAGCTTGTGTGTATATTTATATACGTATATATACGTATTCCACAAAAACAGATTTATAGAAACATATCAAGCTGATGGTTACCAGAGAGAAGATGTTGGGGGATGGGAGAAAAGGTAAAAGGCAATATAGTCAATAATCTTACGATAAGTTTGCATAGTGACCGATGATTATTACTAGACTTAGTGTGGTGATTACAATGTAAGGTATATAAATATCAAGTCACTGTATTGTGTACTTGAAGTTAATATAACATATGCCAACTATACACACATTAAATATATATCATTTTTAGCTGGAAGGCTGACCCAAGGGCAGTGGGCCATATTACTTTAGTTTGCCAATTCTAGGTGTAGACTCTATAATTCTTGTTCTATGAACCTTTTAGGTTCCTGTATTGCTGACTTTCTATGAGGCCAGCTATAGTTTTTAATTATTGTTACCACAAAGCCTCTCTTTAGTTCTACTTTTTATTGAACATTTTATTTGTCATCTTGTTTCTAGTCATATTTCTTAGCTTTCACTTGCGGGGAGAGAGGCCTTCCCTGGGTATCATCTTTGAGTCAGTGTATTTTTTCCTCAAACATGCAGGAAGTAAATGAATCAGTTCCCATGTACACAGATAATAAAGATTCCTTAAGAAAACAGCTTATATTCAAATTTTTGGGGCTGTAATCATTGTATAAAATAATATTAACCAAATCAGCAAATTTCACTCTTTAAAAAACATTTATGGGCCCTGGCAGGGTAGCTCCATTGGTTAGACCGTCGTCCCGATATGCCAAGGTTGTGGGTTTGATCCCCAGCCCGGGCACATACAAGAACCAACCAATGGCCCTGGCCAGTGTGGCTCAGTTGGTTGGGTATCGTCCCAAACACCAAAAGGTTGTTGGTTTGATTCCCGTTCAGGGCACATGCCCGTGCTGTGGGCTCGATCCCCAGTAGGGGGCATACAAGAGGCCGACAATCAATGCTCCCCTCTCACATGGACGCTTCTCTCTTTCTCTTCCTTTCCCTTCCTCTCTCTAAAAATCAATTTAAAAATCTTTAAAAAAACTTCCTGGTGAGCCCTAAATGTTAAAACATTTCTTTAAAAAAAAAAAATCAACCAATGAATGCATAAATAAATGGAACAACAAATTGATGTTTCTCTCTCCTGAACCCCTCTTCTCTGTCTCTCAAAAAATCAATCAATACATAAAAATCACTTACAAAGGGTTAAGCCGTATTGATCCCATGTCTGAAAAAAACCATTCTTTATAAGGGGGAGGATATTTGGACCTTTGATTTATGCTTGTCTTTAACCAGTTCTGTAACTATGTTAGTTCAAGTGTTTTAATTTATCTTTCCCTTTCTTGAGTTAGCTCTCAGGAGGCATCCAGTTACAAATCTAATGATATATTATGCCTCATGAGAAAGCCTTATTAGTTTTGATTTGATACATCTCATTTTAGGAAACTGTGATACTGCCAAATTAATTTTATGTTTTTAAAGTAGCAAGGAAATAAAGGAAACCAAGCTGTGGATTCCATAAACCCTTCACATAATCCAATCTTTGAATCCACAGTGTGAAGCCAGGGGCATTTAGCAGTCACTCACAAGGAAAATATTTTTGAGCCCACTCAGCTATTACCATTAAGCTTTATGATGGGCTCTCAGAGCTACAATACTATTTACAAAGCCCTCTGTAGCACTGTGTGAATACAATGGGTACAGTGTTTTATGGAACTCAATAGGTCTCTTAGGCCTCTACTAGAGGGCTTATAATACAGAAGCCCTTTGGCCTTGCAAATCAGAAGATGAACTCCATTTAGAACTTACTGATAATGGGCTGCAGTTACCATTAAATTAATATAAATTAATTACCAGTAAATTAATCACGAAATTGAAACCATCCCCACAACATGCAATTTTGACTTCTGTGATTTCTTCTCCCGACTTCTCATGAAGACATTGCCTAAGTAAGAGATAATGCCAATTAAAAGCAAAACTTTCTAATTTTAGGGTTGATACAATATGTATTTTTTTCTCAGAACTTTGTATGTATACTAGAAGCCTGATGCATGAAATTCATGAATGTGTGTGTGTGTGTGGGGGGGGGGGTCCCTCGCCAGGCCTGCACCCTCTCGCAATCCAGGACCCCTCACTCCTAACCACCCGCCTGCTCGCTCCTTACCACCCACCTGCTCGCTCCTTACCGCCCGCTGGGCTCACTGCTTGGCTCACAGCTCCTTAGTGCTGTCATTGCTGTCATGGAGGTGGGAGAGGCTCCCGCCACTGCCACTGCCACTGCGCTTGCCAGCTGTTAGCCCGGCTCCTGTGTTGAGCATCTGCCCCCTGGTGGTCAGTGTGCGTCATAGCGACTGATCATTCTGGTCGTTCTACCATAACGGTCGCTGGGCTTTTATTATATAGAGATGTAGAACTACTTGGTTTAATAACATTAAATTGCTATCTATGTCTATATTTAGTTGTCATATCTTGTTTCATAAAATTTTAATATTAAAGTTTACCCCACCCTGATTATGAATTTCAACAAGTTTCTTTCCCATTCTTAAAATTTAAAAGTTAGCCCAGCTGGTATTGCTCAGTGGTTGAGCATCAGCCTATGAGCCAGGAGGTCATGGTTGGATTCCTGGTCAGGGCACATGCCAGTTGTGGGCTCAATCCCCAGTGTGGGGCGTGCAGGAGGCAGCCGATCAATGATTCTTTCTCATCATTGATGTTTCTCTCTCTCTCTCTCCCTCTCTCTCCCTCTCTCTCTGTCTGAAATCAACATATATATATATATATTATATATATATATATATACACACATACATACATATATATGTGTGTGTGTGTGTTTGTGTGTGTATATGTATGTATATATATTCTTTTTTAAAAAGTTAGTGTATATGGATTGGATACACAGACTCTCTACCAGTCCCCAAATTGGGCTCAAGGAATATGAACATTTGATGGCATGCCTACCTCCAGTATTTAAGCTCGGCATGGAGGACCTGTCAGCATTCATAGCTGAAACTGAGATATAGTCAGAGTGTTTTGGGAGCACAGAGGATAAATGGCTAATTTATTGAATGATGAAGAATAGTTTGCCAAAAAAAGAATAGTTTGACTATTTAGTGAATGGAGAAAAATCATTCCAGTCATAGGAGCTTAAAATGTAAAAATATTAAAGAGCTAGCCTTATTTGTCTGCCATGGCTAAAACATGGGTTGCATAGATAAGAGATGTAGGGACTAAAACTATAGAGTTAAATAGGGCCCATGTGTACCCTAATAAATGATTTGGTCTTTGTCCTATAAAATAAGCAATGTGGATCAACCAAAGGACTTGTATGCATGCATATAAGCCCAACCAATGGACACAGACAACAGGGGGGCGAGGGCATGAGTGTGGGGGGGATTTATGGGGGGGGGATGAGGTCACATATGTAATACCTTAATCAATAAAGAAATTAAAGATTGGAAAAAAATAAAATAAGCAATGTGGAGCCATCAAAGTTTTCCAGTGAGAAAGTGACATGGCTTATTTTAGAAGAATATTAATAATATCACAGAGGATAGGCTTAGAGAATGCAGTGAGGATAGGCCAGGGAGGGGGCTACTGAAGACAGGAAATCAATAAGATGGTTGTAATCTAAGATGATGAGGTGCAAACTAAGATGGTAGTTCACTGGAGAGAAGGCAGATGTGAAGTTACTTTAAGCTTAGAATAAGTAGGACTTGACTGATCACATATGGGCCTGATAAGAGGCCTTCAGATATAGGGTTTATACCGAAGGGATCTATGAAAAGATGCTCAAAACCATTAGCCATTGGGGAAATGCAAATTTTAAAATTGAAATAAGGTACCACTACATACCTATCAGAATGACAAAAAGTGTTTAAATGCCAAAAAATGCCAATAAAAGAGCTAGCATGGATGCAGGACACCTGGAACTCTTACGCATTACTATAGGAATGCAAAGTGGCACAGCCACTCTGGGAAAACAGTTTAGTTTAACTTTCTTACAAAGTTAAAACATACCTGTGCCATGCGGCCCAGCAAGGTCATCCTAGGTGTTTACTCCAGAAAAATGAAAACATAAGTTCACACAAAAACCTATAGACAGTATATAGAGCTCTACTCATAATCCCCCCAAACTAGAAACAACAAATGCCCTTCAATGGGTGAATGGATAAATAGGTTGCAGTATATCCATACAATTGAATACTTCTCACCAGCAAAAAGCAATGAACTATACAGAACAATTTGTAGATAAAAATCAATGGCATTATGCTGAGTGAAAGAGGCCAGTCTCAAAAGGTTACATTCTGTATGATTTCATTTATATGGCATTCTTGAAAAGTCGAAACTACGGGCATGGAGGCCAGATCAGTGATTGCCATGTGTTAGGTGGGGGCAGGCTTTAATAACAAAGTGACAGCTTCTTGATGTGATGGGATTGTTCTGTATATCCTTCGTGGTGGTGGCTACACAGATCTGTGCATCTATTAAATAGAACTGTACACCAAAAAGAAGTATATAAATTTAGTGGACATACATTTAAAAATTAAAACAGGAGACTGCGTGTTTTGAGATCAAATGACCAGAGTTTGAATCTTAGCTCTCTACCCACCTCCATGAACCTCTGTGTTGTCAGTGTCTAGGATATTGAGGACTAAATGTGCTAGTGCACATGGAACCCTCCGCACGGTGCATTGGTACCTAGTAACTGCTCAATAACTGTTAGCTGTTTGTAAATATGATTAGGTGGAGGAAGAAGTTGGAATGACCCTCCAACGTCAATTGGAATAGGCCTTTCAGAAGTAAGACCAGGTTGGGAGTAGTGGAGGATATTGAGTTCAGCCTTGATTGTGTTGGGTTGGAAAGGTTGGTGTCCTGGTAGGGGTGTCTATAGCAGCTTAATACATGGGCTTAGATTTCATAAGATCTGAGACAGTGAGTCATTGAAGGAAGGCAGAGAAGTTGAGAGTTAAAACTATACTCTGATGCCATCCCACTCCAAGGGACCCTGGCATCTTCCTGGCTTTGCTACCTTGAAGGAAACTGAACTAACAAAGACTTGAGCATAAGAAACCACTGTCGGTGTCATTGTAAAACCAAAGGACATTAGGTCATTTCCAGGAAAGTGGGCACATCCAACAAATCTCATTGAAATTTCTCCGTGTGAAACCGAACATTATCACTTCTTGAGTTGTAACTTTCAGTACAGTCTTTTTTTTTTTTTTAAGTTATCTTTATAGACCTCAGGAAACCAAAATGCTTCCCATATAGATAGCTCATGTTTATATTCTTAATTTGGTGCAATTGTAAACATTTGTCAGTTTCTTTTACTTGCTACAAAAGATAGAGAAATTTTAAATAAGAAAGCAAGGAGCAAAGGGAATCAGGCAAATCATTGCTGCCCTATTATGGGAGAAATAAAGTTGGCAGATTCCAAACTGAATCTTGCAACAAAGCACAGGAGATATTTTACACTCTTCAGTGTTTGAAAGGCTTTTTAAACTTTTTTTGTAATCCAGTTGACTGTAATAGCAGTACTACTTAATTTGCATTTCTGCCTCTTAAATTCAGAAGATTGCAAAAAGCATGAAAATAAAGGACAGTGTCCCCTGAAAGGATAAATGCCTTTTACTCTTTTGCTCTATATTGTACTGTATCAGAATTGTATTAATGGCCTCCTATGGGGTGTTACACCTAACAATTTTATTTTCCACTTTTACAATATCATTTTGGAGATAGAGAAGGATGGCAGCAATAAGAAACTATACTTTCCTTAAACATTTTTTTCAATACCTTTAAAAATGTAATAAGGTTCAACTTTCCATGTCAAACCCCCAAAAATAATTGGGAAAAGAATGTTGATGGTTTTTCCTGGACTTTTATATTCTTAATCTTGAATAGTCATCACCTTTGAAAAGCTCTAAAACATGGAAAGCTCTCTGAAAAACATCTGGCTTGTTATTAAATTAGGTATAATTTATGAACAAAAATAATACAAAGCTACTTCCTTTTTATTTTTTTAAGATAAAGCAAAAGTTGTTGTTTTTTCCGGGAACTGAAATTGATGCTTTTGCCTAAATGGTCATCACATTTGTAGGTTTGAAGTTGTTTTACTGCTTTAGCAGCTGTGTGGCAAGTTTTCTAGCAGACAATGGTGATGGGAGGGGGCTCAGTTGCATCTGGTTTCTCTTTGTGGAATGCCTGAAAAGTTGATATTCAGTGGTTTTCTTGAGAAAGCATTTCATGTGTAGAAAAGAAACTTTTTTAGTACCTAAATTAGCTTGCTGTGATTCAGATGCATACGTTTTTGTTTTCTTGGCTTAAAAAGAAAGAAAAAAAAAAAGAAGAAAGAAGAGTAAAGAAAACCCTAAAACCACATAGCAGAGATAACCCTTTGACCTCCGGCTCTGGGGGAAGATTTACAGTACTTGCAGAGCCTCACTTCACATGCCTGCCTGAAAAGAACCCCAAATAAAGTAAGGCCCCTGTGGAGATGGAGAAAATAAGCAGGATAAGGAAGTTCCATTATTTCAAGCGGCTATGTTTTTTACTAGTCTATAAAGTGAAATACCAATTGTGATGTGTTTCTAGTCTTAAGTTTGTGTCACTTTAAGTCTGGGGTCTGATGTTAGAGTAGTTAGTCAGAATGCCCTGGGCAAAGCATCCTTCTCTGTCTCCTTCTTAGCAAACATCCCTTCCAGCCAGCTCTCTCAAATTAAATGTCCACGTGAAATACCTTTTCTTTAGGGAAAGCAAAACAACAGAAATTAAAAACAAAAACAGGTCTCTATCAAAATACCAATTGTTTATCTCTTTATATGTCAAGTCAAGTTTTTCTTCAGATACAAAATATGAAAAGTACATGAGAACAAAATTAGGTTCATATTTGTCTTCCGAAGAAGACTTTTTAATTTGGTTCCAAATGACAATTCAGATTAAGACATCTGAAGAAGCTTTACAATTTAATGATGTTCACATCTATACTGATAATATTTATTTAACTAATAGCTTTACATTGAATATTTAGCTTTATGAAAATCTCTCCTAAAATATCTCAGTATTCTCTACAGCACTTTGTATTTACATTTTGAAGTTTATTAAATTGATTTCACTGTTTTATTCTCTGCTTCCTTTCTACATGAGCTGATAAAACCTCATTAAAATGATAGCAAATAAAAGCAGTGTTTCCTTGGTATCAGGAAGGTACTCATAGTTATTGATCAGCTCTTGATTGTTGAATAGGCCAGAACTTTCAATTGGTATTTTTATGAATGAAGGAAAAACTTCAGTAAATTCTTTATTTTCCTAGTTTTAAGAATCTGTAAGAATAATAAAATGCTTGACATGACTTACAAACAACAATTTTCTAACATAAGGGAAAACCTTTTTGTAGGAAATTAAATCAATACTGTCCATTAATCACAGTGCATGTCAACTCTCAAACCACTCTGGAAGTTTCTGGTGAATGTAAAGAACCTTTAGATGTGTGAGGTCCTTAAAGATCTAAGTAGGTTAAAAAAAGAGGACTTTTTTTTAAAATGCCACATTAGCACATGAAAGCAACTTCAAGGAGGACAGAAGAAAAGCATTTGCTGTATTGCACTAATTATACTTGTGAGTCATGCTTTGTTTTTTGTTTTAAGGCTTGTTCTTTAAAAACTTAGTTAATGCAAATGAAGTTTTAAGCTTTGTACTAAATACTCCATGGGGTTGAAGGAGCTGCAAGACAGGCCATTTATTGCCAGAGGAAAATATTTTTTTATATTAGCCTTTAAAAATATTTGGTATGTTTGTTTTACAATGTACATAACAGGACAGTCACACAGGTACATGTTATCTATAATAATAAAAGCATAATATGCTAATTAGACCAGATGTCCTTGCTGGTGACCTTCCAGACGAAGCCTGGGCTGCGAGGGAAGCCCGGGTCCCGAGTGCCAGAGGGAAGCCGGTGCCAGCAGCCTACTCTTGCACGAATTTCGTGCATCGGGCCTCTACTAAGTAAATAAAGGTATATGTGCTGAGTATGCAGGCTAGACAAACTTTATTAATAGAGGGTGAAATAAAACAGTTTGGACACCACTATTCTAAAATAGAGACTTGGGTATTTCTAACTATGGCAGTTATGAAGCTTTACAGTCCAGAAAAGGAAATGAACATTAATCAGATCATCTCATAAATTATAATTACAAACTTTAATAAGTGCTGGCATGGAAAATCGGGAGTTATAAGGCCATGTTATAGGGGACACTTTATAGTTTAAAGGTAGGGGATCAGCGTAGGATTCTCTGAGAAACTGATGTTGAATTAGCCAAGATCGCTGACTCCATTGGCACTCACCTTGGTTTGTCCTAGAATATGGAGCAGTTGCCTCAGCTGAAGGTTAAAATGACATCAACTTTCTCAGCCTCCCAGGATGTTAACAATAACTTTTGAAACCTGTGCAGACAGTAGGCAGCACATTTGGCATGATTATTCATCTTCCCTGGTAGATTGTGTCAATGCATCTAGCTAGTCATTATTTCAAATTTACATATCTTCTGCTTCCTTCTAAGAAAGATTTGGACTAACAATACAGAAACACAAAATTCAACAAAATATAAAACAAATAGGTGGTATAAGGCCCAATGTTGGTAAGGGTTTAGGATTTAAGAACACTCATGCCGATAGAGTTTAAATTGATACACAACTTTACTAGGGATAATTGGGCAACACCCCAAGGGGAGGCAGGGCAGCTGTAATATGCATACTCCTTTACCTAGAAATTCCATTATAGACACCTATCGTGAGAAAATAATAAGGAACGTGCACAAGCATTTAACCATAAGGATGTTCACTGTAGTGTACAGAGTCATTCGTAATTTTGAAAAACTGGAGAAAACCCAAAAACTCAACTACAGAGGTTTAGTAAAATAAACTTTGGTAATCCATACAATTTGAATAAATGTGGACATTGAAAGGAATGTTTTAGAAGAATATTAAATAACATGAATAGTTGTTCGCAGTATGTTAAGTGAGAAAAAGCAGGCTATGCCCCAACCAGGTGGCTCAGTTGATTGGAGCATATGTTTCTCTCTCACATCCCTGTTTCTCACTCTCTCCCTTCCTCTCTGTCTAAATTCATTAAACATATCCTCGGGTGAGAATTAAAATAAAAGGAAAAAAGATTATAAAATACAAAAAATACTGAGTAGGTGTGCAAATGGATAGGGAAGGGCATGAAAACCACAACAACAACATACAACCCAATGTTCACAGTGCTTATCTCTGGGTGCTGGTATTAAGGATATTTTATTTTATTTGTCTACGTTTTACAAATTTTCTATAATAAACATATATTCTATCATAATGAGAAGAAACAGTAAAGTATTTTTAATTGGATATGCCTAAATGAAGAAGTTGGTTCAAAGAAAAAGATGGGAAAGTCAATGAAACTAGGATTATGGATTCTTTGTTGTAGAAGGTTCTGTACAATTGCTTAGGAACGCCTAGCTGTTCACTTCCTTGCAGCCAGGGAAAACTACAAACATTGTTAGCTATGGGGCACAGGACAGTTTAATTATTAGAAGAAGATTGTAATATAATAATTAAATTCTTGAAATACAGTACCTCCAGAAAAATTCTATATGTTCAAATTGTTGGAGATTCTCTGTGAATCTATGTACTGAAAATCCATACTAATTTATGCTTGACAACGACTTAAGATAATAAGGAAAGAAGATTCCTATGGTTTCTAGGGTCATTTAACAAGTTACAGGGTTTTGGATGACCTAGAGATATTAGTGGAGGAAAGAATTAAAATAGTTTTTGAACTTTCACCTTCCTCCATCTGGATGGCCAAGTATGATGATTTTTAGTGTTTCCTTTTCTTGAACACCCTCCATCCTACTCTTTTCATAAAATGACCTTTGGTTTCAGAATAGAAATTGTGGCAGATGGGCCTTAATTTTGACCCTACAGAACCATAGAAGCTACAAATGAGGAATGATTTTATTGTGATTATGCTCATGGTTAAAACAACAGCGCTTTTAAAATAACAGTGAATATAAGAAACTTTAATTCTTCTGTTGAATATTTTATCAGGAAATCCTTTTGGTTTCACTCTATGTACTCACATTATTTGAGATGCCCTATCACATGTGTGAAAAACCATTTTAAGATATTTTTAATACTTTCCAGTACCCCAATGATCATCAGTGTCTTTCAATACCTGAAAGATTTAAGGTTTATATAGAATTTGAATAGATTGTAGCCAATTAACATGGCAACGACCTGCACCCTGCAGCTACTTGTATCAAAAAACTCCCAGAATTCTCTTATCTGCTAACACTAAAATTGATTTCAGAGTGACACATTCAGCAGAGTTTCAATAAATTCTGGTAACATGGTGCTTCTTGTGCGTTCTAAAGAGGCATAAATAAATACCACAATCATGCTTTACTTCTGTGATTGATGAAGCCAATATTTCATCAGCTTGCGTTTCCCACTTGAGGAGAAATTTAAGATTGGCTTCAAGCTGTCTACCTGCACCTTTCCCATCTCGCAAGCATGCTTTTCACTGCTGAGGACCGAGATTTGGAGGAATGGTTATCAGACCACAGATGTTTTTGCAATGAAACTGTGCACCTCTGACCAAGTCGCCGTGGTTCAGGAGATGATAGATGGTATTTTCATGTTGCCTCACAAAAGGGTCAAAATGGCATGGTGAGCCCATGACAGTGAGATGGAGAAATGTTAGTCCTGGAAGGAAATTTATTTCATGGCTTCAGGGGAAGTTTGGCTGTCATGAATAGGCTCTCTCTGTCAGTCTATAAAAATATTGTTTGTAAGGCAATGATGTATGTCAGACAGACAGTATTAGCAGACAGAGCAGCTACTTAAACAAATGCTAAGCCAAGTACAGTAGCATAAGTCAAGTATTTTGGGTGCTTTTAGGGTAAGGATTGCTCTTGATAGGAATATCAACATAGCCAAAGGAATTTATTTCACTTTCTTAAGTAAACAACATTTGTAAATTCTATAGCCTCTTTATTGTCCTAGGAGACTGTACCACCCACCTCCATTCTAACACTTATTTGTATTATAATTATAAATTCTTAAAATCAGAAATCGCTTCATTTTATTCACTTTTAATTCATTCAGGAACATATGTGTGGACCACACTCAGTACTGTTCACATGAAGCCATCATACATGTTTAGGACAGTGAAGGCCGCTCTCTTTTGGAGTCTCCCTTTCTTCCCCCCACCCTCAAGGAGATAGCGGTGCCCACTCTCACTCGGCATGATTCCATTCGCTGATGGTGTTAGGGGAAGACTCAGCGGCAGTGTTCACTCATCTTATGGGTGGACCAGCGAGGGGCCTTTCTTCCCTGGGGATTCACAAAGGGAAAGAATTGTCACAGGAAAAACCAAAAACCGTTTGTGGGGGCCTCCAGTATCGCTTTCAGATTTGTTATTCAGTGTTTGAAATTAAATCAGATTCATTCATGACAGTGTTCAAGTAGACATCTTCAACCCCAGGTATTTTTGTGCCCAGAAAGCCTCAAGTAATGCATTTGTCAAAAATGAAAAATAGTTTTTAAAAGAAGTCCTAAAAGCCTGATAAATATATAGAAATGTAATCTCATGGTTAAAAGAGAAATAACATGATCAGAATACTACTGAACATGATGCGATTGGGAAAGCTTTATGCTTCCGGATTTTATAAAACAATCCATTTAGCAGATGTTAAAATAGAGATTATCAATAGGGCATACTTATTTTGGCAACTGACTCACATGTCACTTACAAAGAAAGTTCATCTAAATTATCCTAAACTTAGTAGGAGAGGGGATGTTTTTACTGGGAGTGAGAGAGGTTGTTTGTCTTAAGGCCCTTCAGGGGGGCAGAACAAAAGGGACTGAGCCATTTCAGGTTTAGACAAATAACCCTACCATGAGCTTTCTGAGAGAGTTGCTGTGCAGAAAACAGGGAAAATTGGGCGGAAGAGGGATTGCCCACTCCATCTGCCATTCTGTCTATTTTACACTCAAATAGTCTACATTATCACAGAACAAATTTATAACATGTTGCCATAGTGATCATTAACAATACTGCCTTAAAAAGTTGTAAGGCAAATAGTAAAAAATGCTTATGATTCACAACCCCTTACAAAAATTCAATTTCTAAACAAAAGGAGAATGAATTTTCATCTAAGTTTAAGTAAAATTTACATTCTTTCAGCTAAAAAAAAAAAACAACCCTCTGTATTTAAGTCAGCATGTGAGTACATTCATGTAAGGCATAATTATTTTAACCATGATGGATTAACTTTTTTCATTCTAACATTAGTCTGATGATACAAGACAAAGAATCCCCTTTTAGGAAAGACCTGCTCCCCCAATCTTATTACTGTTTAGGGGGGAGAAACAGCAGGTCTTCCAACATTTGGATAACTTGAAGGCAGGTGACGTTTAAGTGTGACTTGTGTTTTTGGTACTGTGCTTTAAACACAGCCTTTTAAAGCAGAGTGTTTCGCTCCGCTTGCCTTTCCCACCCATCCCCCTCAGCATTTTTCCTGCTCCTCTGCCGCTGGACCAGACTTGGGCTGGCCCCAGATTTGTGTCAGAGGCCATGACCCAGGTGTCACAGCAGTCCTCACTGCCGGTCTCTCCTCTGAGTCATTATATGGGGGTATTGTGTTAGGGGGACCGACTTGGGGGCAGTGCAGTCACCCTGGCTAGCCCGGACCAAGGAGCTCTTCAGTTGGACTGCAGGGGAACAATAGGCCTGAAAAGACTCACACAAAACCTTGTGGCACAAAAGATTTTATTAAAAATGGACATTTGGCCAGAGACACTAGGTAGCATCCTTCAGCATTTCATATTCTCACTTACTCTGAGCATGCCTCACTGGAACATTTTCAGACTTCACGGATGGTGACCTTATAACAGCAAATTTTCAGGTTGCTCCTTACCTTTGCATGTGTACTCTAATTTATTAACTGTTTTTAATGCTGTGAAACTATAATGTGACACTAATAAAAGCAAAGCTTTTCTGTAGCAGTATTTTAAGTAAATAATTCAAAGTAGTGCATAGTAATTTTTAAAGTAATGCTTTGCATTTTCTTAAGACATTGTATTAAGCCCCTCCAGCATGTTCCTTGTCTGTGTACTAAGCAAGTGGCAGGGACTGACCTAAAGTAGGTGGGACTGCTTTATCTTCTTTTGGTCCTGGGCGGATTGGTTTTGCCACCACCTGAGAAGTTTCCGTAGCAGGATGGAAAATAGAGCTTAAGAAGTCGTCCCCAGATTTGAATTTTAGAAATATCAAAGATGGAGTGACTCCTGAGGGGTAAAGGTTTCTCATGGTCCTGACCTCAGTTTCCTCTTAATTGTACCTCCCCTGACCTGTCCACTCTGGCCTGGCTCTTTTCAAGGCCTCTGGAGCCTCACCAACAAGCAGCAGCTGGAGGAGACAAAGGCCTGCTGTTCATGACTCCAGTATTGTCTCTTATTATTATTGGTCCACAGCTAAACACTTTGCAAAAAAATGTTTTCTACTATGCGTTTTCCAGAAAATCAAACGTCTAGATATGTTAGTATTACAACAAAGAAGTCATAAAATTGGAATTGATGCCCATCAGTTTTACTGTCTGAGTTCATTTCCAATCAGAGAACATTTGGTCTTCATAGTGTTGCGGGGGAGGTTTGGAGTTGGGGTGTGGGTACTTCCTACTAAATGAGCCTATTAGTTTTACCTTGTACAGCTTGAAGTGTAAGGGCAGAACAATGATCAAAATCTGATAAGACTGGAATTCTTAAATGTTTTCTCCTTAAAATAAAATTAATTTATTCCGTAATGTTTACATCTTTGATTATTCTGACTGCTCTACTGTGTATTTGATTACCTTTCCATGTACATTAGTATCACCCGCTTATTCAGGGCCTACAACCTGGCATCTTTCAATCATAGCCTAAAACCTGGTAGCGCGCCAAAAAAGGGGTTCATATCACAAAGCCACTCGGCAGGAGAGGATGCCATTCTTTAGTATTATTCTCTTAATTTACACATGTTCTAACATGTTGTGATACTTGTTTTTCAAACGTTAGTGATTATATGGCCCTGATTTATAAAATAGGCCTAGAAACATAGAATTGGAGCTGAAGGCCAAGAAAAATAAGTTAAAAAAAACTACTACTCTTATATTGTAGACGATATAATTGATACTCACAAGGATGGTTTTGAAGCATCAAAAACATTTCAGTTAATTCCAGCATTCTAAAGAACCAGGGAAGTTTAAAATACATTTTTTGGATATTTTACAGTGTGGGGCAAAAGTAGGATTACAGTTGTTGGTGTGGAAAATAATTTAATAACTAATTAATTATATGAGAATAAACTGTATTTAGCATACAACCCTAAACCTACTTTTGCTCCACCCTGTATATAGAAAAATGATCCTTAAAGGAAAGCTAGTTTAGTTATGTAGCAGTATCCTTATCTATAAAATAAAAATAATCATATTTTATAGGGTTGTAATAAGGATTATTTAAGATAGTGCATATAAAGTACATACTAGCTGTTGGCATATAAAAGATAATACATTTTCCCCAACTACTTTATTAACAAAGAAATTCATATTTATTGTAGAACACATGGAAATACAGGAAGCAACATAACTAAAACTTCTAGCAGATAGAGATAGAGACCACTGTTAACGTCTAGGTACATATCAGAAGATAATTCATTTTCATTCCCCTTTATAGCTCTTTCTCAGTGACCCAGAACCTCCTTGCCCCTCCATGTTTTCCGCCTCCCCCAGCCCTGCTAATGAATTTACTCTGTTAAAGGACCTAGATACCAGATGTCATTCTTACCCTTGGTGATTTCTCTGCTATATTGGACATTGTCAACCAATCTCCTTCTCTTGGCTTCCGTGGGATTTTAACCTCCCTGGGTCTCCTCATGACTCTTTAAGACCACTTCCCCTCTCAGCTCCAGGTTTGGAGTCCCTGCTGTCCTTTCCCTCCCTTGGCACCCCTCCTCCATGGGTGACTGCTGAGTGTGCCTCTCCATCCTAACTGCTGGCTCCATGCAGCACTTTTTTTGTTGTTGTTAATCCTCAGCCAAGAAGATTTTTTCCATTGGTTTTAAGAGAGAGAGGGAATGAGGGAGAGGGAGAGAGAGAGAAAGAGAGAGAGAGAGACGCATTGATGTGAAATACATTGGTCAGCTGCCTCCCCCACATGTCCCAAACAGGGCCAGGGATTGAACCTGCAACCCAGGTACATGCCCTTGATCGGAATTGGGGAACCCATGACCCTTCTGTGGGCCGGCCGACACTCTAACCACTTAGCACACTGGCCACGGTAATGCAGCCTTTTTAATCACCCGCTAGTCAGCCCCACTTGAATGTTCTCCTGGCACCTCTGACTCAACAGGCATTGGCTCTCCCAAGCATATCCTCTTCCAGTTCTGCTGGTAACTTGGGAGCTTCCTTCTCATCAATCCCTTCTCTCCACAGTTCCATTTAGTCGGCTGTCTTCTAAATGTATGTAATATAATCTGCAGTGCCTAGCCTGACTCTCAGAACTCTCTGTGATCTGCCCCCAGTCTAACTTTTCTATGTGACCTTCACTCCTGTACCCTTTAGGGAACTCTTCCCTGTTACTCATCCCTGATCCAGGTGTTCCTGGCCCTGAGCCTTTGCTTATACTCTTCTCTTGGCCTCGATCTCTTCTTTTCCATGCTTGCCATAAGGTCAAATTCTGCTCTAATGCACTTCTTTGAAGCCCTGCTCAACCCCCAAACTAATAATCATTCCCTCTTTTTTTAATTCCCTTGGGGATATATATATATATATGTGTGTGTGTGTGTGTGTGTGTGTGTGTGTGTGTGTGTGTGTAAATTTCTGAGAGGAAAGGAGAGGGGGAGAGAGAGAAACTTCAATGATGGGAGAGAATCATTGATCGGCTGCCTCCTGCACACCTCCTACTAGGGATCAAACCTGCAACCCAGGCATGTGCCTTGACCAGGAATCGAACTGTGACCTCTTGGTTCACAGGTCTATGCTCAACCACTGAGTCACACTGGCTGGGCTCCCTTGGAGTTTTAGCAAATCTCGTCCCATCTTGCATGGTACTTATTTGTACCTTTGTCCTCACTTCCCCAATACATTGTTACCTAAACAAACTCGAGAACAACTGGTACATTTCAACTTCCTAATCTTAAAGATGAGGAAACAGTTCTAGGAGAGGCCCAATTTGCAGCCACATGCTACTAAACCCAAGATTAAAATCCAAAGCCCCTCATTCGCAAACCACTGCCCTCCTCTACACTTACGTACTTAGTACCAGTTGCTAGACGTTTTTTCTAAGCACTTTACAAATACAAATTCGTTTAGTTCCCATTGAATAGATGAGGAAACTCAATTCAAACCTAGGTAGTCTGGTTCCAGAGTCTATGCTTGAATCACTGCACCAGCCTATCCTTCTATGTGAGAGGGAGCCGGGATTAGGAGTCATGGGATGCTAAGCGTATTTTACATCATCACTATTGATATTTATATCAGCGTATTGTTTTTTATCAGTATGTCATTATTAATGATGTTGTTATACATGGACACTCCTTTCATCAGATTGTGAATTTATTTCCTCTTCCCAACAGCCTTATTATATTCATTTTATAGGTAATTTTAACCAAGGTACACAGAGAGAAAATAACTTCCCCAAGTTGCACAGTAATGACCAGGCTAGAATTGTAATCCAGGAAGTCTGGGTCTGACAGCTCAGCCCTCAATCACTGTGCTAGACTGTCTCTTTGCTTCTTAGTAACACTGACTCATTGGAAGTCAGAATTCTTACCTGTTTGTCTCAGCATCCTCCTTTGTAAAGGTCCGGACAAAAACGCTACCTAGCTCACAGGGTTTTTTAAGTTCATTTCACAAACACTGAGCCAAGGGAGCCTTCTCCCTTTTCACTGCTTTGCATTTCATGAAGTCTTTCATTTAAAGAAATTTAAGCAATAGCTGTATTGCATGTGGACCTGTTTTGAACTGTTCATCAGTTTCAGCTGGTGTATGAATAGCTCCCACCTTCGCAGCTAAGTGAGTGGGGCCATCACACCCTTCAGAGAGGTACACAGATGCCACCTCGTGGATGGAGAGCAGAAACACAAGTTATTTGTGTAAAACACTGGAAGCTGTGGGGTTTTTGTTGTCTTGTGGTCTTTAGGAACAAGTTGCAATGAAAAATGGGGATGTTTACTAACAGAGTTTTTAGTAGGTTACCTAATATTTTAAAAATGCAGCTAATATACTTTTATTGTTGAGTCATAAAATTTTAGAATGGAATTAGGTTCTTGAAACGCATCTTTAAAAAATATTGGCATTACAGGGAGTCTCATTTTCTTGATCTGTTCTGAGTTGTAGTTGCTGAGAATAATAAAAACCTAATTGTTAAAACTGGATATAATTAACAGTGAATTAATTTGTTGTTTCCATCTGCTTGCTGCTTCTAATGCTAGTCCTCAAACTCTTCCATATTTCCCATTTATGAAATGATTCTTTCATTAGGGAAGAAACCTATTAAGATTTTCCAAAGCATTTATCATCAGGTTGTTTCTTTGTTAGCAGATGAGGAATTATTGGATTAATATGGAAGATGTGGGTGAAGGTGGATTTGACACTGAGAGGATTATACACCATGTGACATGGTCGCTCAAACAGCAAGCTCTTAGTGGGCATAAACAAACAGCACGTTGTCATACGTGTATGTCAGACGCTTGAGTGCCTTGCCTGCTCCATGCACTAGGGAACATTAATGAGGACAGGGAGTAGTTAGAACTCAGCTTCAGTGTGTGCTCATTGTTAATTTGCTGATAGTCTGGATTCTAGACCCTGTGTGTCTGAACAAACATGTTTGCTATTCATTTGACTTCGCAAAGACTATTCCCAAATTTAAGTGCACCATATTTTTGGAAGCACTTTCTATGTTCTCCCAGGCAGCTTTACTCACATAATAACAACACTAATATTGTGTGTACTAATTATAGGCACTGTAAAAAGTACTTAATAGGCATGATTTAATTTAATACTTTGAAAATCCCTCTAAGGGATTATATCTGTTTTCCAAAGGCAAATAAATGAGGTTAAGGAAACTTAAGAAACTTGTTCAAGGTTATGCAGTTAGTAAATAACACAGAGTATTCATTTACCAGTCTGTCTCCTTTGGAAGATTGAAATTAAAAGCAAGGGCTATGTCTTTCTAATCCTTGAGTCTTTCATACAGTGCCTGATTTTTGTTGTTGTTAATTCTCAGCGGAGGATATTTTTTCCATTGATTTTTCGAGAGAGTAGAAGGGAGGGGGAGAGACACAGAGAGAGAAACATTGATGAGAGAGAGACACATCAATTGGTTGCCTCCCACATGCGTCCCAACCAGGGCTGGGGACCGTGCCTGCAACCGGAGTAGAAGTACTTGCCTGGAATCAAACCCAAGACCTTTTAGTCCTCGGGCCGACGCTCTTATCCACTGAGCCAAACTGGCGAGGGTCAGTCCCTGGTTTTTAGGAGTCACCTGATAATTGTTTATTTATACCTTGAACTCTTTCTTGGAAGGCAGCTATGCTCACCACTATACCACCAACGCCAACTTGAACTCTTTCTTGACCAACCAGACTTCTGGTTCAGATTCCTTCCTATATGAAACAAACTTAAGAAGAAGAGCTAGTGGTGACAGTGAATCAGAAAGCACAGAAGTGAGGCAAGTCCTGCAGCCAGTGGAGTAAAGATAAAGTGTAGAGCTATTCCAATGCTTCAAGAAGGAGATCCTCATAGTTTGGCCAAAGGTTGACTGCCTAATAAAGAAAGTTAATTTGGCTGGGACCACGATTTTGTTAGCTTAAGCTGACACTCCATAGTTAGGAATGAAAACATTTAGAGTCCGATTTCTGTTAAATTAATTTGAACTTTCTTTCTTGACCCTTCATCTTTATATATTGCTAAACCTTTAAGCAACTTTAACCATAGATCCAAACGCTATGTGAGCTATCAGCGCTGGGATCGTTAAGAGTTAGCCCTGTTGAGGAGTGATTTTAATACCCCTTATTTTAAGTTTTGAAGAATCTGGGACCAAGTTTCTCCTCTCTGTCTCTTCCTCCTCCTTCCCTCGCTTAGCTTTGAGAAGGCCTGTATTGTTCTTTGTGGCTGCTCTTCCTGACTCTGCTGTTTTCCCCCTAAACCACATAGCCCAACTCTGCTGAGTCTTCATAACCAAGCACCACATATGTGGTGTGGTGACACTTAACTCAAGAAGAGCTTGTAACAGACCGTGGGAACGGGTTCCTGTGGCTCTGCAGGGTTGATCCTGGGTCTCTGCTTTGTCCCCCATGTATTAGAGAGTCTTTGCAGAACTGCAGAGTTTAATGATTAGTGCTACTTAAGCTGAGGCACATTGTGTGTGCATTTAACTGTCTTTAATATATTGTTCCTAAGCTAGTTTTTTTACTCTATGAGACCATTAATTTGTTAACTGTATAGCTGTTCTCTGTTTTCTTTCTTAGTTAATGAGTCTTACGCCTGATAATGCTCATCTCAACATTATTTGAGGGCCCTGGCCCCTGAGTCCCCTCTTCAATTTACAGACAGTACATGAAATCAAATTTTTAACAAAGTGGTGAACCAGAATAAGCCAGGTTGTGCCTGGGTCTCTGGAGTAACAAACCAAAATGACATAATGACTAGATTTTGAGATTGGAGTCATATGCTTTAAAACCTAACAGAAGCACATGGCAAATGCATGTGGCCCACTGCTCAGCTTGCCCAACCTGCACTTTTTATTTTTCAAAACAAGAATCTTTGTAGAGCATGAAGAAGGGATCCATGTGAACAAATGTGAGTGGGTTTTCCCTCCAAATTATGTTTTCCACATAGTATGCCCTATTTACTTTTCCCCACTAAAATCATTACCAAAATTATCCTGGTTCTCGTCTTCCCTTTTGTGTGTGGATAGAAACGAATCGGGGGCACCTCCACGTGCTCCATTCGCCTGCGCGTTGGTTTACGTTTTCCTGACCTCCTGTAAGTGAGCAGGGGGAGCAGCCCAGCACTGGAGAGGGCTCTGATGGGCCACTCGGACGAGTTCCAGATGGGCATCCGGGTGTGCTCCTCCTCACAGTGCTCATTGGGGTCTGTGCTGAGTGGGAAATAGCCAGGTGGTGAGGGTCTTAAGGGAGCACCTCTGTCTCTCATCTCTGCTTCTGCCTGACCATTAAAAAAATAGGTTAATTCTGGGTTTTAAATTTAGTGTAAGCAGTTCATTTTTTAAAGAGGAAGAAGGGAAAACTTGAAGAATCCATTTTAGGGTTAAAAAAATATTCCAGAGAAGTATTCCTGAAGTGTTGATAGATTGCACCGTAGAAAAAGGAGTAATCTCTCCAGCTGCCCTCATAAACCCTTATCAAAATCAGCTTTCTATGAGGGAGGCTGTATCCGTGTCCAGCTCGCTGAGGCTGTGAGCTACTTTGGGTAATTCTGTCTCATCCTTCCCTTTCTGTATCTGCTGTCTTCCTGACATAAGACCTCACTCACACTCAGGAAGCTTCCCTGAAGATACTCTTCTGAGCACAGACAGAATGAAGAAATGTTTCGAAGATGGCACTGTGACTTTATAAAGAACTAGGTTGCAAAGAGCCTGTTGAATTCCATTTGTACCCGTTCAGAGGGAGTATTTGTAAAACTGAACTCGGGATTCAGCTGACTGGTGAGTTCAGCAACATGGTAGGAGGAAAGAAAGAAAAACGCAGCCCTGGCTGATGTGGCTAAGTGGTGAGAGCACTTGCCCACACAGCAAAGGATCACTGGTTTGATCCCCTGTCAAGGGCATGTACCTGGGTTGCAGGTTAGATCCTCAGCCCAGGTTGGGGTGCCTGCAGGAGGCAACCTATTGATGCTCACACTCACTGATCTTTCTCTCCCTCCCTCCCTCCCTTCCTCCTTTCAACTGTCTCTAAAAATCATTGTGAAAAAATACCCTCAGGGGAGGATTAACAACAACAGAAAGAAAAAAAGCAGATTCAAATTAAGTAGCCTTTAATACGAACCGAAATCTTGTGGATCTTAGAATTTCAGTGCCAAATGTTCATTTGAGTGATGAAATCCAAGTATGTTTCTATGTTCTCCAGTAATCATTTTATAAAATATTTGAAAATATTTCCATTTTGAAAGTCATTATAAGGAGACAAACCTGCAGTGGCAGGGCCCATGTATTTGTACTTAAAGGCCCTGTACTGTTATATCCACAAGGTCTTGGTTCAACTTTGTATGACATTAGACACACTACTTAATACATTTTTACCACAGTTTTTAATAAATGGGAATAACATATCTCACAGGGTTTTGTGATACTTAAGATAATGTATATGAGAAACATTTCCTATAGTCAGAAGTTATTAATCTTCCTACTTTTTTATCTAGAAAGAACAGAAATTTTCTAAGTTGTATAAATTTTTTGTGTTTTTAATTTTATCAAAACAAATAGAAATAAATATTTTTATTTTAGGAAAAACCTTTAAATGGAACTTAATATTAAATGTTAGAATATGTTAATCAATTTCTAAAACATTTATACAAACTTTTAAATTACCTAGAAGAATTTAATAAACTTCACATTTGATTTTTTTATTTTTTTTAATGTTTGAATTCACTCTAGAATTATCTTTTTTTAAATTCTAAATCCTTTTCCACATTGGCTATATCTATTAAAGATTACTGTTTTTCTGCTTCTGGGTACTATACCAAAAGGCAATGAAATCTGTATCTTTTAAAAGATATATATATATATATATATATATAGTGATTTCAGAAAGGAAGGGAGAGAGAGAGAGAAACATCAGTGATGAGAGAGAATTATTGATATGCTGCCTCCTGCATGTCCCACACTGGGGATCCATCCTGCAAACGTGGGCACATACCCTGACCAGGAATCTAACTGTGACCTTCTGGCTCATAGGTCAATCATCAACCACTGAGCTGCAGGCTAATCTGAAATCTGTATCTTGAAGAGATATTGACACCCCATATGTTCATTGCAGCATTATTCACAATAGACAAGACATGGAAACAACCTAAATGTCTGTCAACTGGTGAATGGATAAAGAAAATGCGCGCGCGCGCGCACACACACACACACACACACACACACACACAGACTACATATAGGAATATTATTGAACCTTAAAAAGAATGAAATCTTGCTTTTTGCAATTAACCTAGAGAACATTATGCTAAGTAATTCAAACACAGAAAGACAATTACTGTGTGATCTCACTTACATATGGGATCTAATATAGTTGAACTTACAGAAACAGAGTAGAAAGATGGGTACCAGGGTTGGAAGGTGAAGGAAATGGGATGAGATAATCAAAGGATACAAAGTTTCAGTTACAAAAAAAAATTTTTTTGAGATCTAATTTATAGCATAGGGACTATAATTATAAATATTCTATTGTCTACTTAAAATTTGCTAAGAGTGTAGGTATTAAGTGTTTTCCCCACATATACATGAGATGATGGATGTTAATTAGCTTGATTACAGTGATTATTTCACAGTGTATATGTGTATTGAACATCAAACTGTACACCTTAAAGTATATGACTTTTATTTGTCAACTATACCTCCATAAAGCTAGGGGAAAAAAGACATTTCTGAATAATATTTATTTTTACCGTAAGCAAGCATTCTGTAGTTATAAATGGTTATACTTAAATTTATTTATATAATTAAACTTCTTGTATATTTTCTAAAGTATATCATTTAAATGTTATAATCATTTATTTCTCAGAAGCCAGATTTTTTTTTTTTTTTAATATGCATGGGATGGACTTTGGTTTTCAGATTGTGATAGTTAATGAATACCAGTAGAGGGAGCTCCAACTCATCTTTCTTAGGGAATTTAGCTCTCAACTTGAAAATGTATGTTTGTGAAAAGGTCATGCTTAGAAATAAATAACACATGGTTCTAAAGATTTTCAAACGTGCTAAAGGATGACAGTTGTCATTCTACTTAGCCTTAAGGGGGAAAACATCAGACTTTGATTTTCATGCTTTTAATAAACTTACCGTCAAATAACTAAATAAAAATGCCTGTATAGTGTAACTTTCTATAAGTGATTCATCACCCAAACGACATCTTTTAAATCTATCTCAGTTGAGGAGGAGGAGGAAGAGTAGTGTTAGTAATGTTATTGTTTGAAGTGAAGCTAAGCAAAGTAAAATTTAAAATAATTGGTAGATAGTCACAAAAGTAATGGCATACTAAGGTGAATTGCTGAGTCATCGTATAGGATAGGGAGAGAGAAAATTTCATTTTACTTAGAACTGGTATTCATTCAGAAGATTTAAAAACCAAAATGTAGAAAGACTCTAGAACCTTTGTTTGCATCTAGATGGCTAGACCTAATTATTAACCTGTTGGTTTCTTCATAGACCCCAGAAGAAAATACCACGTGAGGCTGCTGGCTTACAACAACATAGAAGATGGTTATCAGGCAGACCAGACAGTCAGCACCCCAGGATGTGTGTGTAAGTAAGAGTTACGGTAGCTGGTTTCACTGTGTATGGCTCACGCCTTCTCCTCCTCTGACTTGAAGTGTCAGTCTCGTTACTACTTGGAAGCCTTCATATCTTCCGTGGGATCACTTCATATCCTCCGTGGCGCCTAAGATAGTACCTTGAACAAGTACCTGCTCAGTAAATATTTAAGTGATCTGTATCTAATTATAAGAGCCTGTTTTACTTTTGCATGCAAAGGACTGTAAGAAATTTAACTGGGAAAAATTACCCTGAATACCTACATATACTGAACTTCCGTTTATCTGCTCCAACCTTGAGGCTAATTATTTCCTTCCAGTTACTGTTCGGTTTTATTGCTACTAAGAGCTGTTTGATTTTATTGCTACTAAAGTGGGTGTCTGTCGAGTTTTAAGTCCACTGCTGGCTTTCTGAATGCCTTTGGCTGGTAGCTTGACTTCTCCATGCTTCTGTTTTACAATCGAAGTACTGATAATATTTGATTCCTCATCTAACTCCTGGAAGAGTTGGTCAGATTTGAGTAATAGACCACTACAAACCTCTCGAGGAAGAAAGACCTAAAAAGGCAACTTACTGGGTGGGGTGTTAACGATGTTACCATTTACCACTTCCTACCATCAATGTTATGCCCTGAGGTGAATTAACATTGTCTTTTTCAATAGCTGTTCGTGATCGCATGGTTCCTCCTCCACCACCACCCCACCATCTCTATGCAAAGGCTAACACCTCATCTTCCATCTTCCTGCACTGGAGGAGGCCTGCATTCACCACGGCACAAATAATTAACTACACCATTCGCTGTAACCCTGTTGGCCTGCAGAATGCTTCTTTGGTTCTATACCTTCAAACGTATGTAGCTTCTGTTAATGGTTGTTTTCTTTGCTCCCGTCCTCATTCATACTTCCTGCCATCTTGGGCTAGCTTGAGCTTCAGCTGTGAGCATTTGTCTCGGGACTTATCTGACTTATTAAAATGCCTGAGGATTGTGCACCTTTACCATATTCAGTTCTGAAACTGCATTTTTTTACATTTACTCTCTGGAAATGATTTTTGTTTGTTTGTTTCCCCAGTCTCATGCAAAAAGATTAGGCAAGAAGCTATTTTTCCTTTACTTTCATAAGGCGAAAGAAAAGCATGTTGAAAAGAAAAACAAAAGATCATCTTCATGTTGGCATCAAAAAATAAAGCTAGTTATTCTGTTTTCTAGGTTATAGATAAAAAGATGCCTATCACTATAACTTTAAAGTATACTTTGACTTCCAACATTTCAGAGGAAATCCCTTTGTATTAGGATACTTGTAGGCAACTTGTATGGCAATTTATAGGCTTATTTTTATAGGATAATACCAAATGTGGTATATAATAGTTAAATCAAATTGCTCTTTGAGTGTAAAAAAAATGTTAGTATGCTCTCCCTACCTGTATTGATTGGCAGCACTGGCAGTCTTTGAGAAACAGTGTGCTAACGGCATTAACTTCATTGCTCATTATCATAGATCAGAAACTCACATGTTGGTTCAAGGTCTAGAGCCAAACACCAAATATGAATTTGCTGTCCGATTGCATGTGGATCAGCTTTCCAGTCCCTGGAGCCCTGTCGTCTACCATTCTACACTCCCAGAAGGTAAAGAAGGAAGCTCCCTTGTGGGTTTATCTAAATGTGCAAAAAAATGTGTGAAAAATATGTTTGTCACTTTGAAGAGGATGCTCCCCTGGTTGTTACCTACCAATTGATATGGATGTATTTGTTTTGTTTTTTAACCTTTATTAAATTTAATTTTCCCCTCTCAGCATATGTATTCCACAAGTGAATGGGCTTGAATCAAGTGTGCTGTTCAAGGCTGCACTGAAATAATTTTAAATGTGAATAAGTGAATAATGTATGTGTTAGGAGCCCACTATATCAATATGTACGTAGCTCGATACTGTGCTCAGTGCATAGATATGATAACCTGATTGAGCAACAATTCTATAGCTTACCTGTCATTCTAGCTAAGATGTTTTATGTCTCCAAAACCTGCATTCCTTTTCTCTAGATTGAGGTTGAAGGACTAGATGATCTGTGAGGGCCCCTATTTTAATTATGCCAAAAGAAAGCAAAGGGCATTTATTTCAGTGAGCAAGGGTTTCTTTGCTATGGTCTTGACAATATTTTATATGCTATATAATGCCAAAAACCAGCTCTTCACACTTTTAGCTTATATTAAAAATGGGGTCAATTAAAATCCTAAGACTTCACTACTTTTTACAGATATAAATCATTAGTGTAAAGCCTTCCCTTTAGACTCATTGATGCACAATGTTTTGGGGGATAACTGAATGTTTCTAGTCTCAGAAGTATTTTCTTCAGTGGCTTCCTAGACCATTTGAATATATATCCTATACATTTAAATAAGAAATGTAGTTTAGATTCAGTCCTTGATGGAGTAAGACAATATCTAATGAGCAAGTGCTGCTGGTGGGACTATAAATATGTCAAGGGTGACAAAACATGTCAACAGCCCTAAACACGCTTACAACCTCTGACTTAGTAATTCCCCACCCAGCAACCTACTATCTTCTTTATATTTTTTAAATGTTTTGAACATTATAAAATAAAATTAGCTTTCAGAGGAAGACGAAAAATAGCATTGTACTAGTATCACTAATAATCGGTAAGAGCTGTGGTTTTCAGATGTTTTTTTTTTATAGTAGTTTCTAGTTTTTCAAACTTTTCCCTATGCCTGTCATTCTAGTAGCCAGGTGTGTGTGTGTGTGTGTGTGTGTGTGTGTGTGTGTGTGTGTGTGTGAGACCATTTCATCCTAGTAACACCAGATTTTCTGCACGTGTGCACAGCACCAGCAGGCCCGCCAGTTGGAGTAAAAGTGACCCTGATAGAGGATGACACTGCTCTGGTTTCTTGGAAACCCCCCGACGGCCCAGAGACGGTTGTGACACGCTATACTATCTTATATGCATCGAGGAAGGCCTGGATTGCGGGAGAGTGGCAGGTCCTGCACCGAGAAGGTAACTGTGAACGTAAATTGTACCAAAGAGAATGAAAAGCAAGGTTATTAATGATAAGGAAACAAGAGAAAGAGGGATCTAGAGTTTGTTTTGAATTTACGTTTATGGAGCAACAAATGATTAAGGATTTTGGTTTTACTCAGGGCATTGGGAAACCATCAGCATATTTGAAGCATGAGCATGTGATTCGCATCTCGGAGATCACTCTATTGTGAATAGAAGAGGTTAGGTTGAAGAGCAGGAGGCAATAATTAATACAAGAGACTAGGAAGCAATTGTAATGGTCCAGGAAAGAGATTATAAGTCTGGATCAGGGTGGGTAAGGCTTGGGAAAGGAGAGAATGGTTGAAAAACATGAAGGAGGTAAAATCAGCAGGACTTGGTAGCTTAAGGAGGAAGGGAGAGGGGCAAGAGAGGGAATACTGATATAGGTAATTACTAGATTTCTAGTAGTGGTGTATCTTGCACTGAAGTAGCAAACACTGAAAGAGGACCTGGTTTAAGGGTGAAGACTTTTGTACAGCTACTAAAATGGTCCACTTGCAAATAAATGAACCCATATGGATATTAGGGTCCACCGGCAAAAGCTGGTTAGGGCTTACAACGAACACTGGATTTAATGTTTTTCTTTTTATTTCTTTATTTCTTAATTGTAACATGTTTTTGTTTATTTCAGAGAGGAAGGGAGAGGGAGAGAGAGATAGAAACATCAATGATGAGAGAGACTCATAGATTGGCTGCCTCCTGCACGCCCCACACTGGGGATCGAGCCCGAAACCTGGCATGTGCTCTGACCGGGAATTGAGCCGTGACCTCCTGGTTCGTGCATGGGTCAGTGATCAACCATTGAGCAACACCAGCTGGGCTGAATTTAAGTTTTTTAACATCAATTATTTTTAGCTGAGTAATATTGAATTCTGAAACTCTTAACATTCTTACTGCATGCTTTTATCATTACATTCTTTTAAAACTTCTGAATCTTTCATTTGAACAAGTCCTACATGCCAGTTTTTAGGTGGACTACAGCATAAATAGTAAAACTTCATTATTTTGACATTTTCTTAATTCAGATGTGCATGCTGAGAAAAGAACAGCTTGCCAAGCAGTGAAAAGCTTAAGGATTTCAAGAAGAAACTTCGTTGAACCTCCACATATTCTAAACACTTCATAGCACTAGGCACTTCCGCATACATTTTACCTGTTAAGGGAATATTTACCCAATTAAGAGAATAAATTTCAAAGACAACTATGTGGATGTAATAAACTCTATGCAATTGTAAAATAAACAAATGATAAATTTAGCTGCAGTTTTGATAGTTGTATAATCATATTTTTCATTGAGCAGAAGCCCCACTAAGGAATGATTTCCTAGTCACTGAAGAGATGTGAAAGTAACACGTACTTGCTAGCAATACAGCTTTATATTTGTATCAGTTATTATCTGTTGCTACCTAACAAACCACTCTAAAACTTAGCCCCTTTACCTCCTCCCAGTTCTGTGAGTCAGCAGTTTGGACTGGGATCAGCTGGGCGGTTCTGTTGGTCTCTCCTCGGGTCACTCCTGAGGCTGTAAATCATCTCCAGTTTCAGTGTGGGCAGCTTAAAAGCAGCAAGAGCGAGTTCTAACACCAGGACAAGAGGGAGGAAGCCCATGTACAAAGCTTTGCACGCCTCTGCTTGCATCCCACTTGCTCATGTGCCCTGGGAAATCACGTAGGCAAGCCCAGAGTTAGTGAGGCAGAGCACTGCCCACAGGTGTGGATAGGTGGACGTATAATTGATTGGTGGGCTGTGACTCTTACAGTCTACCATAAATTCTTAAAATGTATAATTCACATTTACTTTATTATTTCCAAAAAGACTTACCAATACAACATTTAGCCAAATGACTAATCTGATTTAATAAGATATTTTATAAGTATTAGTAAAGAATTTGAATCACATGAGCACATACTTCTTTTAGCCCTTCATTTGTACCTGCCTAAAAAGAAACAACATTTTATTTTGGTAAAGGTGAAGGAAAAGATTGGGGGGGGGGGCAAAGAAGGAGAATATCAATATCTCTTTCCTATATGACTATTCATCTTCTATACATATTGTGTTTATGTATATTCACACATATAACTAACCACATATTTATTGCCAGGTGGAATAAGATTTTTTTTCATCAGTTAAAATATTTTTTAAATGTTCCTGATGACCATATGAAATTTGTGACTAAAATTGTACATGCTACAATGGTTGAACAGAAATGTGATGTGAAAGGATGCTTGTGTGTAATTTAAAAGATCAGAAATTAAAGCCTTTACACAGAACACACTAATTATTTTTAAATCTCTAAAAGGTGCCGTAGGAAATCATGCTCTACTACCACAGTTCCTGAACCCTGTTTCTCATAGCATGAGTTTCCCGAAATGGTAAAGGTACCCCTCTAAATAAATTTGAGAACCACCATATCTTATTAATTCCATATACTATTGGAGATTCACATTGGGAATTAAAGTTCTTTCCTAAAGGAATCCATTTCACTCAACATTGGCCAAATAAAATGGACTACTAATAGTAGGAACATCATTGATTGATCAAATGAATTCTTATTGAATGATTACTATGTGACAGGCTCTTTTCTAGGCATTGGTAATACCACAATGAACAAAACAATGTTTCTTCCCCAATGGAGTGTACATCTCAGGAAACACACAAGCAAATATAAAAATATTCAGGTAGTGCCATAAATGCTATAAAGAAAACTCCAATAAGGGGAAACGACAAAGTGATGGAGGTAGTAAGGTAAGTTCTTTTGGAAGAAATGACATCTGTAGATATCTGGGAGACGTGCAAAGGCCCTGAGACAGGTGGAAGGGGAGCATGAGCATACACACACCCACTCAGCTCATCTGCTTATAAAATTTAAATTAAATGAAAAGACGTTTAATTTCAGGCATGATTAGTTTCTGGCAAGCACTTTTACAAATTAAATGTAAAGTATTATGTGATAAGATGGAAGCTCAGTCTACTTATATGTCTATTTGTGAAGAAATTTAAATACTTTTCCTTCTAGCTAATTGCAACCTGTCACAATACATCTCTGTGTTTTAATTCACCTGCCTAGGAACTTGTAAGAGTGGAAAGGCTCTTCCTGATGCTAAATGTGGGTCCGTTTGTTTATTTAACAGTTGTGTGCTCAAGTAACTCACACTCTCTTCAGGCCAAGTTGAAACCATAGAATATAAAAACAAGCTGTTTTTGGCTGCTCACATTGCCACTCGGTTCAGCTGCCTCACACCATGTGATCTGCAGAGGTGGCCTCTGAATCATGTCCTCAGCGAAGATCACCCCGCATCTCACTTGCATAATGAAATAGACTCTTTCAAGTGCCTTAGAGTAGCCAGCTCTGGCCTGGAGGTGACTGCCACAAGCTATTGTAAGCTCTTTGAAGCCATTGTAAGGATGCTCTGAGTCAGGAAAAAATGAGATGAAGTCACAGTAAGAAAGTAAGGCTCGCTTGTGAATATCCACAAATGCAGATGGAACAACTTGCTGGTTGAATTTCTATTACACCTGCTTTCTTAACATTAGGATTAATTTCTAGGGTGAGAGTCCCTTTTGTAAGAAAAATACTTCAGTGAAGTGACAAGAACAGAAAGACACCTCAAGAAATACCAGTGCCACCCGGCCAGCGTGGCTCAGTGGTTGAGCATCAACCTATGAACCAAGAGGTCACAGTTCTATTCCTGGTCATATCACATGCCCAGGTTGCGGGCTTGATCTCCAGTGGGAGGCGTGCAAGAGGCAGCTGATTGATGATTCTCACCATTGATGTTTCTATCTCTCCCTCTCCCTTCCTATCTGAAATCAATAAAAAAAGAAAGAAAGAAAGAAAGAAAGAAAGAAAGAAAGAAAGAAAGAAAGAAAGAAAGAAAGAAAGAAAGAAATAGCAGTGCCCATATAGAAACCCTTCTCAGCAGTCATGCCAACAGAGAAAATACGTTCTGATACCAAATGTCATATGTAAATTCAAATGAAGGTTACTTTTAGAGAGAAGTAGATGGTAGGCAGATTGGTGGTAGTAATTTTGATAGTTAATTTGAGGTCTTAGTCTTCAGTACTCCGTGATTCTTACATAATTTTGGCATTTTATTTCCTATTTACATTCAAGAACTCTTAATGATTAGGAAGATGAAAAATATTTTCAGACTTTCAAAACTAATTGTGTTGGCCCTAGCCAGTTTGGCTCAGTGGATAGAGCATCGGCCTGCAGACTGAAGGGTCCCAGGTTCCATTCCGGTCAAGAGCATGTACCTCAGTTGCAGGCTCCTCCCCGTCCCAGGCCCTGGTTGGGGAGCCTGCAGGAGGCAACCAATCAATTTCTCTGTTTTTCCCTCTCTCTTCCACTCTCTCTAAAAATCAATGGAAAAAAATATATCCTTGGGTAAGGATTAAAATTAAATAAATAAATTAAATAACTAAAACACAAACACTTATAAAAAAAACTAATTGTGTTGTTTCTAACTTAAGAGGTAAGGTCAAGTGACCCTCTTTGGTGCATGCCCATCCCAATCTCCTTTTCAAGTGAATTTTCTTTTTCCGAAACTCTAAGGCCATGGTCGGCAAACTGCGGCTCGCAAGCCACATGCGGCTCTTTGGCCCCTTGAGTGTGGCTCTTCCACAAAATACCATGTGCGGGCGCGCACGTACAGTGTGATTGAAACTTCGTGGCCCATGCGCAGAAGTCGGTTTTCGGCCTGGGCGAGTCTGTTTTGAAGAAGTGGCGTTAGAAGAAGTGGGGGGTGTTGGACGCGGCACAGGCGGCCACGGGATACACAGCAGGGAGAGGCGCGTGCGCGATTCATGCAGGAGTTGAGTGAGCCAGGCAGTCAGCAGTCTAATTGTGCAGTGGTTAGTGCTAGTCGCGTCCGCAAATTGCGCGCGGGTGACAAAAGTACCTACTCGAAGCATAAAGTTACCTGCATTTTTCCAACTAGCTGCAAATCCTACCGGTATTTTTGTCATCAATTTAAGAATTGTAATTCTTTTGTGTTGGTGGCTTTATTATTATAAAATAAAACATTTTTTAGGTGCCCTGTTTGAGATGGCTACAAAGAAGAAGCAAAGGAAAACGGAAGACGAAAACCGTGAATTTAAAGTTGAATTTAAAGTTGAATGTACCTACCTATATAGTTTAAGTTTAAAAAATTTGGCTCTCAAAAGAAATTTCAATTGTTGTACTGTTGATATTTGGCTCTGTTGACTAATGAGTTTGCCAACCACTGTCCTAAACCCTTCCTTGTTTCACTGTCCCCAACTTTAATAAAGGTACTCTCAAAAAATAAAAAATTAAAAGAGTAAGGTCAAGATCATCTTTCACAGCAGTTATCATAAGTAGTTTAAACATTTCTAAAAGATGAAAAAGGCTCACATTGGATTTTTAAAAACTAATTACAATTGTTGAATCTGAGTTCTTTATACCATTCTCTCTCTACCTATGTTTGAAACATTCTATAATAAGATGTTATTAATGCCGTTTGTATCCAGACCTATAGAAAGAGTAAAACATTATATATACGTAAAAACATTTTATAAAGTTTACTTAATTTGTCACTGCTGTATTTTTTTAATAGGGGCAATAACCATGGCTTTGTTGGAAAACCTAGTGGCAGGAAATGTGTACATTGTCAAGATATCGGCATCCAATGAGGTGGGGGAAGGACCCTTTTCAAATTCTGTGGAGCTGGCAGTGCTTCCAAAGGAAACTTCTGAGTCAAATCAGAGGCCCAAGCGTTTAGATTCTGCTGATGCCAAAGGTCTGTATACGTCACAATCGCTGATTTTTCTTAAGAGAAGAACGTGCAGATCTGTTTCTCAGCTCCCTGCACTTTATCTCCCGCCTGCAATGGCCATGTCCGGAAGCCTACACGCAGTTTCTCGGCTTGTGGCCAGGGAGGGTCTGAGGCTGTGGAGCACACCGGTGTGGCTCTTCTCTGCACACCTAGAAGCAGAAGACAAACTTACTCAGAATTAGCTGCAGTTTTCAGACCACTATGTCCCAGTTGGTTCTCTTCCCAGCTGTTCCACCACCAGGACAGATGAGCCACACCACCCTGACCTCATGGGAGTAGCTTCCTGGGAGGTTTCGTGGAAATAAACAGCAGTGGTGGTGTGGTGTTCAAGCTCAGAAGAGCAGGGTTTCCATTAAGAATTTTCACCACGAAACACAGCCTTTCCAGAGAGAAAGTTATTTCTCTCAAGAAAAATGATGGGGAAAAATACCTTGAGAAATCTACCCTCTCCTCCTCCCTCTCCTCCTCCCTGGTGAAGTGGGCCTGTGTGTTGGGGAGGGGAGGAGGGGGCGGGGGCAACTTTATATGGCAGAGGGGGGAGTCGAAGAGAGAGAGAGAGAGAGAGAGAGAGACAGAGAGAGAGAGAGAATGAATGAGAAAGAAACACACCCAGGGAAGGAGAGAAAGGAAAAAGGAGAGGGCAGTCAGATTTAAGCCCAGGAAGCAGGTAGTCACAGTAGCTACCCTGTTATCAGGGGAAAGAGTAAGGCTCATATTCACACCTCAGATGCCTCACTGCTCCAAGTGTCACAGCACCAGCAGCATGAGTGTCACCCAGGAGCTTATAAAACACACGCAAAATCGCAGCCCCCACTCCAGAAGTAGTGAGTCAGAATCTGCGTTTTAACATATCCCCTCGGGAAGCATATACACCTTAGAGTTTGAGAAGCAACTGCAGAGCAAATACGTAAATGGAAAGCTAAGCTAATACAGCTATGCTTTTAAGATAATATGACATGAGCACTATCCTTTGGTCCATCAAGGAACAACTGTGCATTATAAATGATAAACTGATGTTCATGTTTGATATAACAATACAATATCTAGAACTCATATTTAGAATCCTCACTATGGGAAGATAACCCAATCTTTCTGAGATCGCTGATAAAAGTATAATATGTGTCTTTTCTTAGACACAGAAGTGTCAAAGGTTTTTATGAGAGGAAGGGAAATTATAGAAAAGCAAATACCTGTCAGAATTATGATAAATGGAATCATGGATTTTTAAAATTGATTCTAAGCAAATGTGTTTCCCCTTCTAGTTTATTCAGGCTATTACCATCTGGACCAGAAATCCATGACTGGCATTGCTGTAGGTGTTGGCATAGCTTTGACCTGCATCCTCATCTGTGTTCTCATCTTGATATACCGAAGTAAAGCCAGGTGTGTTTCCATTGCTAGAGATGTTGAGGTGGTTAAAATAACATTTAAATTACAGTAACCACAAGAAGCAAATTGAAACCAAATGCCTTTTAGAGTAATTGGGATTTTCCACTTTAAAATAAATACATTATTACTTGAGTTCTCTTAGAGCTATAGAGATATATGCACTTTGGAAGATCACTTTCTTGCCATTTGAAAAATGCACTATGTCAATAAAATAGTCCTAATGAATTACCTAGTTTCTTTATATCCTTGGTGGTTGGTTTTTTTAAGTAAAATTTTATTTTATTTTTTTGGTTAATACTCACCTGAGAATATTTTTAATTGATTTTTAGAGAGAGTGGAAGGGAGGGAGGGGGGTGAGAGAGAAAGAAACATCAATGTGCGAGAGACATGCCCTGATCCAGGCTGGGTTTGGGCTTGCAACCCAGGTACATGCCCTTTACCACGAATCAAATCCTGACCCTTTGGTCCGAGGGCCAACACTCTGGCCACAGAGCCAAACCGGCAAGGGCTATATCCTTAATATTTTGAGAAACACAAAGTATATTCTTTAGTTTTAAAAAAATGTTGAGTTCAGTTCAGAGTAGCTTCCCTGTTCTGTTCATTAAACTCTGGGACATCAAAACACAGGCTAAGGGAGATGACTGGATAGAAAGTATTGCTCTATTCCAAGCATGTCAAATTCAAAGGCTAACATGGGACAAATAAATAAGGTTTAAGTTTATACGGGCCACAAAAAAACAAAAGCTTCAATTTTCATAGAAACATAGGTTTATTTCTATAGAGACATGCTGAATACAAAGGGCTGAAATAAATGAGTCATCGTTAACATAAAATAATATAACATTTTAATAAAAATTAATATTTTTTCTTGAACATTAACTTAACAGACACTGAATAACTGCACAGATTAATAAGCATAACGCAAATAAACCTATTTTTCTTGTTCTCCAAAAGCGAAATATTTCCTGTTGCACACACCAAACAAGTCAGTCCAAGACAATGATGTGGCAGTTAGCTGCTAAAATATTCGCTGCTTGTATTAGTGGAGAGAAAGGGTGCGCCTACGCATAAGGCGCGTAAGGGAAATGAATGCAACACGATTATAGTAATCAGTCATTAGCGAACCTTGCAGTTATTAATAATTATGTATAACAGGATATTGTAAAAATTAAGTTATGAAATTTTTATTAAAACTTTTCTTACATACCGTTATATTGGCTGGGCTGCAAAAATATTCATTGTGGGTCGCATGTGGCCCACGGGCTGCGAGTTTGACATGCTTGCCCTATTCATTTACCTCCCAGCCTACAAAAATGCTTGCTCAGACCTAAATATATCAGCAGATTAAAGATGTCCAAAAGGGAAGTGGTTCTGAAGAGACTGAAAACTAATGAGCTTGGATTCGCAGACAAGATTAAACTCATTCAGTTTTTTTTTTTTTTTTTTTTTTTTTTTTTTTTTTTTTTTTTATATTTTTTTTTTTTTTTTTTTTTTTTATTTTTTATTATTTTTTTTTAATTAAATCTTTATTGTTCAGATTATTACATTTGTTGCTCTTTTTTTCCCCCCATAACTCCCCTCCTCCCAGTTCCCGCCCCACCCTCCGCCCTCACTCCCCACCCATTGTCCTCATCCATAGGTGCACGATTTTTTTCCAGTCTCTTCCCGCATCTCCCACACCCCTTTCCCCCCCAGGAATAGTCAGTCCATTCCCTTTCTATGTCCCTGATTCTATTATAATCAACAGTTCATTCTGTTCATCAGATTATTTATTCACTTGATTCTTAGATTCACTTGTTGATAGACGCATATTTGTTGTTCATAATTTGTATCTTTACCTTTTTCTTCCTCTTCCTCTTCTTAAAGGATACCTTTCAGCATTTCATATAATCCTGGTTTGGTGGTGATGAACTCCTTTAGCTTTTCCTTATCTGTGAAGCTCTTTATCTGACCTTCAATTCTGAATGATAGCTTTGCTGGATAAAGTAATCTTGGTTGTAGGTTCTTGGTATTCATCACTTTGAATATTTCTTGCCACTCCCTTCTGGCCTGCAAAGTTTCTGTTGAGAAATCAGCTGACAGTCGTATGGGTATTCCCTTGTAGGTAACTGAGTTTCTTTCTCTTGCTGTTTTTAAGATTCTCTCTTTATCTTTTGCTCTTGGCATTTTAATGATGATGTGTCTTGGTGTGGTCCTCTTTGGATTCCTTTTGTTTGGGGTTCTCCGCGCTTCTTGGACCTGTAAGTCCATTTCTTTCACCAGGTGGGGGAAGTTTTCTGTCATTATTTCTTCAAATAGGTTTTCAATATCTTGGTCTCTCTCATCTTCTGGCACCCCTATAATTCTGATGTTGGTACGCTTGAAGCTGTCCCAGAGGCTCCTTACACTATCCTCGCATTTTTGGATTCTTTTTTCATTTTGCTTTTCCGGTTGGGTGTTTTTTGCTTCCTCGCATTTCAAATCATTGACTTGATTCTTGCGCTCCTCTGGTCTGCTGTCGGGAGTCTGTATAATATTCGTTATTTCAGTCCGTTTATGCTTAATTTCTAGTTGGTTCCCCAATATAAGATCGAGGGTCTCATTAGATTTCTTGAGGATCTCACTACATTTATCGGCGGCTTCTAGACAGTTCTTAAGAGACCTTAAAAGTGTGGTTCTGAACTCTATATCTTCCATTGACAATTTTGTCCTGTTTCTTTGTCTCCGCATTTTGTTATGCTTCCTTGGTGCACCACCTCATTCAGTTTTTTTTAAGTTTGGGGTCTGTTGGGTTATTTGCGATACAGTGACAATGAGTCATTTTTGTGCATGGCTGCTTTCCAGAGACATAAAAATAAAAAAGTGACACAAACTGATAAATCTGCTGATAAGAGGATGCCTTACTCCCTGGAATGTTTTCACATTTAAGTAGCCTGAGAAGCTTGAGTCACTGAGAGCTCCTCCTGCACCACCACAGAACAGATGGTTGGGTCTCTCTGGACATGGATGAAAACAAACGTAATAACTACGGATTGATTTTCTGTGAACTCTGTCAGGCAATCTCATCTGTAATTTGCCTTCAGCTAAATTCTCAGCATTCAGTGAACTTGTCTGTTTCTAACCTTTTATATATTTTGGCTTTTGCTTTAATTTACTTTCTTAAGGTCCTTTTGTAAATTAAAAAAAACAGCAAAGCCAAATACATATCATTTTTAGGTAATGTGCCTCACTACGCCCTCCATCTGCCTAGTTGGTTCAGAGCTGACTCTGTATGTGTTTGGTACTTGACTAGGAAAACATATTAATGAGGAGTTAGTGCTAATGTATTTTTGTATATTGATTTGACTTAGTCTTACGGTCCGGGTTTCTCACTTTAAGAATATTTTTATAAAAACCTTTATGCATCGTCTTTTAGTGATGCCTAAATCTTGCAGAAGTGCTACTGTAAATTTGCCATCATTAATTGGCAAGTGAAATGTGATGTTAGTGTGACAGTCTGTAGACCTGAAAGAGAACATGTAAATTAAAAACTGTAATTTATGCATAAATTGTAAATAATCAACAATAATAAAACATAGTAGTTTGTAACTATTAAGGCTTTTATTAGGGGTGTGTTAAAAGTATACGTAACCAGATATTGGGACAAAAAGAAGTAAAGAAGCTTTCTTAAGTCATAAACATTTTCAGCAGTGAGTTAGAGTTAAAATCTCATACTCAGTTCTTAAAGATATTTGAGAAGCAAACATTAAAGAACTTTATTGTGTGCAAAGTTGTGATTATAGGCCAAATTTGGTACATTTGCCTGTATCTCCTATGAAATTAGAGTTCCTTTCCTTGCAATATTCCAGGAAGTCATCTGCTTCCAAGATGGCACAGAATGGAACTCAACCATTATCCCGAACCAGTGCCTCACTAGCCGGTGGAAATGAAGTAGGAAAGAACCTGGAAGGGGCTGTAGAAAATGAAGACTCCTTAATACCAATGAAGATGCCCACCAGCTTCATTGATGCAAAGGTACTGCAAGCTAGGGAACCGATGTGCTGCGTGCGTAATCCTTCCCTCCATTCATCTTCTCTTTATGTGTAAAATTTACTTAGCAAAAAATTGCATGTCAAATGTATTACACCAATACTCCACTTAATGAAATGTGAAGCAGTTTTACCCAGATCCTTCCTTACACCAAATATTTGGAGAGAAGAACATAGGGATGCATAAAAGAATTAAAGATGAAAGAGATGTAGAAAAAAAGAGAAGGTAGCATAAATTCAATTAGATGGGATTATATGAAGCTAAGATGTCTTCAATAAGGACACCATGATCATTAATCTCTATTTACGATAAATTGAATTGCCTTGTATTTACTGGGTGGACAATTTTTTACTAATTGTGTACTTAGGTTGGTAGAATGTCATTGGGGGATGTTACTTTATGTCCTTTCCACTATCTGTAATAATAGTACAGTGATAAGCATTATGAATAGCAACTGAAATTATTTTTAGTCGCATTGCAACATTAAATAGTGTATAGTGTACATTATTATAATAGCTCTCATAGCCAATGTGCTATAAACCAGGTGTCAGTAAACTACAGCTAAGCCCAGGCCAGTCCATGGCCTGTTGTTTTGTTTGTTTGTTGTAATCCTCACCCTAGGACACTTTCCCATTGATATTTAGAGAGTGGAAGGGTGGGGGAGAAACAGAGAGAAAGAGAGAAACATTGATGCGAAGGCAACCAATCAATGTGTCTCTCTCACATCGATGTTTCTCTCCTCTCTCTCTTCTCTCCCCCTTCCCCTCTTTTAAGGATAAACCTAATATCTTTTTGATCACTAACAACTACTCTGAATTTGTTGTATGCTGCTATGTAAAAGAAGAAATAGTAATATCTGTGATCGTTTTCTCTTAACATTTAAAAATTTGGGGCATTACTTGTGATAAACTGAAATATATAATACTTTATTTTCCCCTTTATTTATCCAGGGAGGAACTGACCTGATAATTAATAGCTATGGTCCTATAATTAAAAACAACTCTAAGAAAAAATGGCGTTTTTTCCAAGGTTCTAAGAAGATAAAAGTTGAGCAGGTAACCCACCTAAATGAGAAAAATCTTTGGCAACCCATGGTGTATGAAATGGTAGTTAAAAAGAGAGGAAAATGTAAATGAATGCTTTCGTTTTCACGTTCTTTCTGTGTGTCCTTTTATTAATTTGGGGCACGACTCCATGGAAAAGTCGTGGGGAGTGATCACTGAAATGACAGTTGGAATAGTAATTAGAACTGTGGTTTCCAGTGGGGAGTGGAGGGCAGTGGAGAAAGGGATGGGGCAGGCGTTTGCATCCAAATCACTGAGGACGCCTTTGACACTTCACTTACCCCAGTAATTCTGATGTGCCCCCCTGTCCTCAGTGGGGAGCCGCCGACCTAGACAGTCCCTTCATGATGATGACCTTTCACCCAGGTATTCCAACAGTTTGCTATCTCAGAATAGATAGAATATGTAACAACGGACTTACTATTTTCCAGGAGCATTCCATCATCACTGATGGTGTTTTATGTATTTTTGCCTAGCCTCAAAGAAGATTTACTCAATCGGTCTGCTTTTACCAGCCAGGCACAACTGTGTTAATTAGTGATGAAGACTCCCCCAGCTCCCCAGGTCAGACAACCAGCTTCTCAAGACCATTTGGTGTTGCAGCCGATACTGAACATTCAGCCAATAGTGAAGGCAGCCACGAGACCGGGGATTCTGGAAGGTTCTCTCACGAGTCCAATGATGAGATACACCTGTCTTCGGTTATAAGTACCACACCCCTGACCTCTGATTCCCTCGCTGGCAATGATTCAGGTGGGAATCTCTCCACAAGGAAGTGTCCAGACCCTGCAGTGGCATCAGATGCTGAGCAAACTACCTCTTCAGTTCTGCAGCCACCATCTGCCGTGCTAAGCTTTGATAAAAATGATTTCCCAATCTAGGCAGCCAAGTTCAGGTATTCTCACCTTTAATTCTGTTCGAAGGACAATGAACAGGGAGCCAAAGCCTTTTGTGAAAATCTTGATGTCTTATTGGGTATTTCAGCTTTTTTTTTGAATGTGTTTTCTTTTGTTTTTAAACTCGCGTATTTTGAATGTTTCATTGTCAGCAATGTGAAAAGACAGTCAAGATATTTGACTGGATTATAAAAATATATCACTGGAGCAAAGGGAAGACTTTTGAAAGCCCCTTTGCTAGCTATCTACCTCAGTTTGCCAGATGGCAGACTTAGAAGACAACCTTGTTACCTCATTTGTTGTGCTAGTTTATCTCAGCTACATAACCAATGATACTTCCTAGTAGCATTTTGTTTTCATTGCTGTATGTGTATGTAATGTGTGTGATCGAAGGAGTCATATAGGTAGATGAGTAAGAATGTTTATCTGAAGCTCTGATTTAAAAAAAAACAAAACTGGCATCTGCATGATCTTTATAATTTAACACCTCTCACTGTCAAACTGTGAAACCACTGAGAAGAGAAAAAGTGGGACTGTTGATTTTAGTGAGTGACCAAGACAAAAAGGTGCTTCTCTTGAGAATAGAACTATTTGGTAGCTTCTAGAGAAGACTATTGCTTCAAGGGCCTTTATGCTTCAGACATTAGTCTGAGTGCTTTACCTGCTGTATCCCAACCCTCAGCCTGCCTAGAGCTGTGCCTTTTCTACCTCCCCCTTTGCCTGACAGTTGGCCAAAGGCTGAACTGTCTAGTTTGCAAAGCATCCTCAACATTTCCAGACTTAATAGCAAAACTCCATGCAGAAAACAGATTTTTAAAGAGAATGGGTAGGGTTTTATTTTGCTTTAAGAAATTTCATAAAATGTTAAAAATGAAGATAAATGCAACAATAGACAGTAAAGTGAACGTGAGGTTATCGTGGTAACAGTGCCTTCCATTATGTATTATGAAAGTCTTCGCCTTATATCTTTTTAATATTCATGAGGTTGTTCAGGACAAGAGTACAGAAAGTTGCCTTAAGACTGTCTTGGGTTTCATCAGGAACTATTTTGATGTACAGTATCTTATCAGAGCATTTTGGCTTGTTATCCTGCAGGTTTTATTTAGGGATAAGTATTCAGAGCTCTCCGCCTTACTTGTCTTTGCATGAATTCTTAAGAGAATTTGGTACTTTTTATGTAATCTTCCTTCAGTGTCAATGCTGTGAATGAGGAATGCTAACTTCGGGCGTGAGTTAATCCTCTTGCTGGTTTGAAATCAGCAAAACTGTTTACTCAGCCACATAGAATAGGCCTTCTCTCAGTCATGAGATAGTTACCTACTAGGTGCCATCAGTGGGAAAGGATACAGTGGTGTGTGGAGAGGGGCCCATATCCCTTTAAAAGTATTTTTTCAAATCATCTGGAACTGACTTTTGAGCCTCACTTTAGAAGGAATCTTGATGCGTTTCCCCTTGAAACCTTTGGTTTGTAAAGGGGGAATTATATTAAATAATGTTCTAAAAATCAAAATAATATTACTGGGTAATAGCCCACCTCTAGCATCTCCCATCCCAATATCTGATGATGCACATTTTTAAATTGTTTTTTCTCTAGTTTTGTGCCAAACTGGATGTGTTCAGAAGCAGACCAACATTAAGTGCCAGCAGCCACTTCTGAACTAAATTCAAAGTCCCCATTTAGCTTTCTAAGTATGGGCTTTATGACAAAACAACAACAACAAAAGCAGAGCTTTAGGTGAACACTCTGAGGCAAGGAAAGATGCTGCTCCTGCCTGTGTAGCTCCTGTTTTATACTACCTCCTTTTAAAGTTATTCTAGTGTTATTTTTTTTCCTGTACTCAGGGAACATTTTGTTGCTTTTGAGCTGCCTCATGGAAGCATGGGCAAATTGACAGGGTATGGTGCTTTTTGGTTCGTAAGTAGAAGTATGTGGGGCCTCCTTTTCTCAGTATCTAATATTAAAGAGTACAATGAGTTCGTGCTACTTTTTAAAACTTTCATTAAAAGATAAACAAAACCTAAAGCTGAAACATCATTCATCATGGTTATGGAAGATGTGTCTAGGGCTGTATGAATTTGAATCATTTTAAAAACCTAGAAAGATGCTGAAGTCGAGGAAAGTACTTTGTTTTGTTTTTTTTTATTAATAGGCCCATAGATATTGTAGATCCTTTAGGCTATAACTATTTGCTAATTATTTACCAGTACATTTCTTAGTTTGTCACCTTTTCATTTTGGTTCTATACAATTTTTTTTTCACAATAATCCTGTTACCAAAGAATTTTCAGTATAGAGTGAAATTTTAACTATAATTTCCCCCACAGATTGAATTAACTAGAAACATCTATAGTTAATGAAGCTTACACAAGTAGTTACTAACCCAAAATAAAGGGTTTACATTGATTGTTGTAGTTAAATAGACTAGTAAATTTAACTACCTTATTGTTACCAGAGCATTTAAAATAAGTTCTTTACCAGTTGAAAGTTCCAAAGAATTTCAAGTGTAGTTTTTTTTTTTCCTTCAGCAAGTAAATCTTCAACTATACAGTATTAAAGTATTTTTAAATTGTTGAAACTACTTGTTGGAGAGAAAAAAAATCTTTTCACCAAAGAGAAATATTTTGGTCTCATTGAATAAGATAGTGTACTGCAAAGACTTGTTTTTACTTGGCCAAAGCTAGCTTCTTTGAAGCCTTAAGTATGAAATTGTAACTAATATGTGAAGGTTCTCACTTATCTCTCATAGTGGTGTTACCTCATGGTATTTCACTCCAAAGGGGCTAATATGCAAATGGTAACTATTTTCATTTCCAACGACTTATTTGCCGTAAGTACTGATTGATGCATGTCATTTTTATGCCAAATATTACAAGATACTGCTCATCAGTATTTTCATACCAAAGACCATTAAAATATATAGATTAGCCTGTAAGTAAGTAAAGATGAGCAGATTTGAAATAAATTTATTTAGAGGCTGATAGGGAATCTAGCTTTAGTAGCAAAATATATCAAAGGGCTAAGTTTACATAATTAAAAGCAATACTGTTATATTGGTATTTATCAGTGTTTTTATTCAAGTACTTTTTATCAGCAAAAAATTTTTTTTAAAAAACCAAAGATATTTAAAGGTAATCCCACAGACAGGCAAATTTAGTTGTACATTAAAACTGTTGTTTCTTGTTTTATGTCAAACAAACCTCTCTCTCCAGAACCCAGGTCTGTATACAAATGGCAAACACATAGGAACTTTCCATTAAATCTGCTGATTCAGCCACAGGATGTTTTTGCCAAATGGTGTGATGTTTTCCTAAGCACCTTGAGTGTGAGATGTCAACAGAACCGCAGCAGGCTTCCCCACTGCAGACATTATGGTGGCAGCCCCTGAACTAGCATGTACAGTCTTCCTCCTGAGTAAAGCATTCCCTAGTGAATTCAGAAGGCTTAGGGCAGTCCCGTAATGGTAGAGACGTCCTCCTCTCTGGAGAGCACTGGGACATAATAGGCAAACAAATCACATCACTGTTTTAGTGGAATACCCTTTGATTGATGTGCTCTTTAAAGTTGTCCATAAACTGAAATAGTTTAATTACATCCAGGGAGCCCTGTTTTTCAAATTCTAGTGGAACCTTGGGTGAAACAACAATCTTTTTTATGAAATCTGAAGTTTTATATTCTGATTGGCCTAAATGTAAGGATACAGCTTTACCCACTAAGTGGCTTTAAAAAGTCAGCTTTAGCACACCAGGGAAATTAGATCCTCAGTGAAATGTCTTCTGTTTGCCTTTGCTTCCAACAAGAGCAGTGCCAACACTGGGAACAATGACAGTGATTTGCATTCGTTTGTCTTGGCCTTGTTGAGGACTTCTGCCAGAAACTTGCTCATGTTGACTGCTCAGGATCATTGTTCAGGTCCATATGAAGACACCTTTGGAAACAATTCACACCAAAAGTAGAATTGAAAGCTTTTTTTTTTCCTCAGAAAAATGTGAGAATATCCAGATGTGGCTCCACTTCAGCAGTGTCTGCAGAGATTTACGTTTGTATTTAATTGAATGTAAATTTTGAATACTGAATGTAAAAACAACGGCCCAACTGTTTTTGAAAGAGTCATGATCTTTCTGTCTCAACATGTATTTTGTAGACTGTTTCTGACAGTTTGCCACGGGTCTCTGGTCAAATGGCTTTGGCTTAATTAATGGAATAATTTTTGTGGGCTGTAGAGTAGAGGGTTCTGGAGATCACCCTCCACAACCAGTTGTCTGTGAGTTTCACTGATGTTTAGAAGAACATATACATGGAATTCTGTGTTTAATTGATTTATGCTCAGGATATAAGATCACAGGCTAATGCAATGTGTATGTTTACAGGCTTTCCTCTTCTCGGGCCTTTGCAAGTGTTTAAGATTAACATGACAGTCTTACATTTTTACCTAACAGATACTGGAAGTTTACCTGACAGATATTGTATTTTTTTTCCTTATTGCTGCTACAACAAATTACCACAAACTTAGTGGCCTTAAAACAACACACATTTATTTTCTAACTGGGACAGAATCAAGGTCTGTTTCCTTGCCTTTTCTAGCTTTCAGAAGCGGTGGACCCCTCCCTCCATCCTCAGAGCCAGCAAGGTAGCATCTCTCTGAACCTGCTTTCATTATCATCTCTCTTTTCTGACCCCAACCGGGAAAGGCTCTTCAATTTTCAGGACTCATGTGATTAGATTGAGCCCACCTGGGTAATCCAGGGCGATCTCCTCATCTCAAAATCCTTAATTTCATCACATCTCCAGGTAACATGTTCAGAGTCCAGGGATTTGAGCATGGACTTCTGGAGGTGGCCATTATTTTCCCTTCCACAGGTACATTACTCCTATGGAATTCTGATTCCCGTAAAAGGTCTATAGTACCGCAGAAATGAGAAGTCTGAAGTCATGTGCCCCTTGGACATCTTCAGAATTTTAAAACTATGAAAACCTTGTCTTGTAACCCATCAAATGTATATGTTAAACTTTCTCTCTAAATCACTTTTTAAACTTCTTGAATATTTGCTTCATAAAGTAGCACCTCAGTTCTGTGAGTTTAACAGAAAGTTTCCTAAATGTTTGGCTCTTAGAGTTGAACTTTCTCCTTTTCTCTTCCTAGGGACTTTCATAGGGCCTCTGAGTAGATAAACAGGACCATGCTCAATCAAGTTCATTCTTCATTTTCTTTTAAAAGCATATTAGCAACAGGAAACCTTTCTTCCTTTTAAATTGAGTTTATTTCTTCAGTTTCACCAGCCCCTGACTATTTGGTTTTCAGTTTGGTAACTCCTCAATTTTCCATCCATTTCAGCAAGTGCCTCCACTTACCTTCTCAACATGAATAATGTGCTGCATCCAGCACGGGCAGGTTCGGTGAGCCTGAGGCGGGGTGGTGAACGATTAAAGAAGCCAGGCAAGAGAATACAGCTGGGGCTCGGTGGGACGCTGCTTCTCTGGTGGAGAGACAGCGCTACAGCCTGCAAGATGAGTCTTTATTTAATAGTCAGAGCACACAAAGCAAATCAAGGGTAGTGGTCAACATGTTTACAATGTTCTTGTGAGTTTCACCTCATTTTAGCAGCACTTGCTGCACCTCCCGAAGCCCATTAGCTACCTAGGAAGGAGCAAGGAAGGACTATAACAGTGATGGCAAACCTATGACAGGCGTGTCAGAGGTGACATGCGAACTCATTTTTTGGTTGATTTTTCTTCGTTAAATGGCATTTAAATATATAAAATAAATATCAAAAATATAAGTCTTTGTTTTACTATGGTTGCAAATATCAAAAAATTTCTACATGTGACACGGCACCAGAGTTAAGTTAAGGTTTTTCAAAATGCTGACACGCTGAGCTCAAAAGGTTCACCATCACTGGACTATAAGGTCAAGCTTAATTGTGATAAGAAGGCTCTGTCCTCCAAGCTGGGACTTGTTTGTGGCCCTGCCACAGGTCAGTCCGAGGCTTAACCCTATAGCTGCTCCCTACAGAATAACTCCTAGGAAATTTTATCGTTTTTGTCATCTTGTTTGATTCCAATTGTCCCTTTTCCTAAAAAATTTCGATTCCATAACTCTAATTTATCTTAATTCCTAGGTCATTTCAAGTCCAGTCTTTTTGTTTTGAAGGCTAGTTTCTAATTCCACTTTAATTTTCATCATTTCTTCAGCAAAAGAGATGAAGCTATCTCCATCATGGGGTAACAACCATTATAATATTCTGAGGAAGGATAAGAACGCTGGTCATTTTTCAGCTGCATCTAACTCTAGCCTCTAGAAATGGATCATACCATTTACTGAGCATATGCAGCATGCTTTATCCCTCTAAACTGCTATGTTCTGCAAGTGGCTTAGTCGAGATAGAAATCCAAGTTGGTCCAACTCCCAGATTTATAGGTTTCTACTATGATGCATTTTCTCAACTAAGAAACCATATTTCATTACCCAGGCTCATAGCGCCTTCCAGTGTATCAACACCACCTGTCCACATAGTAATAGCCAACCAACTGAGAGAAGTCTGTCTTAATTACATCCATTTATTCACAGGAAGAATTTAGGAGGCTGAGGTGTAACTCACCCTTGTCATCTCCTCACCTCCTACTTTCCTCCTTTGAAATCTTCAATTTCTGCCCTGGGTGGTGTGGCTCAGTTGGTTGGAGTGTCGTTCCACACACGCAGGGAAAGTTTGCTGACTTGATTCCAGGTCAGAGCACATGCTCAGGTTTCGGGCTCCCTCTCCCTTCCTCTCTCTCTGAAAACCAACTTTAAAAAATATTTAAGAAAAACAAACACAAAAAACGTTCAATTTCTCTTAGCCAAAATTGTGTCTGCGAACTGATGCTGTGCCTAGAGTTGCATGAACAATAAGGTTGACATGGTTTCTGGAGTCCTTATCTATTCAAGCATTTCTTTATTAGACTACGTGTTCAGAAGCCTTTGCAATTTTTCTTTAGTCCCCTGTATCCAAGTAGGAATTTATTAATTGGAAAAAGTATGTAACCAGTCATCCTTCCTTGCTAGATCTGAAGCAATAGTTTTTATATGAGAGCAACATAATTAATTATTCATACTGATTTAGGAGGGAGCAAAGTGGAGGGAGAAGCCTATGGTAGAACAAGCATAAGGTGAGTCAGTGGAGCACCTAAATTCTAATCCTTGACAATTTGGAGACTTGTTTGGTAGGGAAGTTCTTAACCTATTTCTGTTCCTCTTATATTCATGAAATGAGGATAATTTGTTGTGCAGAATGAAGAATAGTACTTTGAAAACTTAGAAAGAAAATTCGAGTGTAAGTAATTATAATCTGAAAGTCATCCCTCTGAGACTGTGAAACATAACTGATTTTTTCCTTTACACTTCAGCCTGTCCGATTACATTTTGCCTCTGCTAAAATTTAAAATGTTTGCATTTCCCGTATATGAACCCAAAAAAACTAACAGAAGAAAGTGGTTGGTAAAAGACATAGAATGGGATTTAAACACTTATCTGTAATGTAAGAAAATTTACAAGAGGAAACGGGAATTTACAGTACTTTTGAGATTTCTGAACATGAAATCATTTTACACCAAGTTAAATCTTTCATTTTTAAAATATCTTGGCTTTTAAAGATTTAAAGACCCAGATATCCCCAGAGGGGTAGATTGTTGAGGAGAAAGTGCATTTTTAGGATTCTTTTCTAACAGATCTACTTTTTTATGGTTATGGAACATTTTAACATTTCTTTAAACTCCTTGGAATAAGTTTTATGTAGGGCAACACCTACTGGCACCTATTCTCGTTTTCTCAAGGCTACCTTTAAGGGTTAATGAGAGGAATTTTATAATTATCTTTTTTTAAAGAAAGGAAATACTTTTCATTCTTCTTGCATCATCTAGTATATCCCCACCCCACCCAATGTCACTGTTAATGCATGAGATTCTGAACACATTTACAGATTTATTCATTTATATCTTGTAATGATATTAGACACAGTTCTAACTTATAGACTTTATCTTTAAAAATTTGTTATAGAAGTTTATTTTCTATGGAACTGCCTTTAGAAACAACAACAAAAATATTTTTTAAATTTACCTAAAATAATCTCCTTCCTGTTGCTACATTTTTTGTTTATCTATTTTGTTTGCAAATGAGGGATAATAATTAGCAGCTTGAGCCTGATACAGGTATTTGCAAAGCCTGAAAACACACACATTGCCTTAGCCTGTCAGTAGAAGACGTATATTAAGTTTGTCTGTTTTGTTGTTGTTGGACAAAATTTCATGTTTGTGTATGCGTGATTCTATTTTTTTCAAAGATGTGAATTAAATGAAAGTGTGGGAGTCAGTTATATTATTTCATATTATGGGTGATCTGGATCCTTTCACTCTTTATACAATATTCTTGTAAGGGCAGCATTTGCAGACTTGCTAATGGACTCTAGAGCTGAACTATTTTAATTTTATACTTGACTCAGGGGATCAGCTTTGTGAACTCCATTGCAGGAAGAAAGCTCATGTTTGCCTTGATTTTGAATGTACCTTTTTAATGTCTTCTTAAAACATATTTTGTTTAATAATGTGGGTTTGTTTTCTTTTTCTAGCATCATAGTAAATATTGCCTAGTATTTTCCCCTTCCCTAGGGTAGTGTGTATACTATCCTACAGGTCATGCCAAAAATGAATAAAAATTTAAATGCCAAAATGTTTATGAAACTGCTGTCTAAATACTGATTGATTGCACAGTTTAAATAAAAATTTCCTTAGTTAAAAAAGAAAAATCCATGTTTTTCTTTTACTCTTTAGTTTTCTTTGGGGGAATGGAGAATGAAAAATTTCAATGTACAGAATAGTGGCTTTTATATCCTAGGATGAGATGATTTATAATTTTATAGGGCCCACTCCAAGCAGCAGGAATGGAGCCTATTTAAGGTAAGAATTGTTTTCATCTGGCATTTACTGAATAGCAGCAAGAAAATAACAATTTTCCTATTCCAGTAGATGGTTGCTTACTTCAGGACCTAAACAGTAGGCAGCATAAAAACTATGGACTCATCCATAGACATAGTCCTAATTCAGGTAAGAATTTTTGTTTTTAGTATTATTTTTAAATGGTTAAGATAATATTTAAAAAATTAAAATAACAGATAAAATATGACCCAAACAAGCTTTTTTAAATAATTCTTAATTTAAAAAAAAAATTCACCCTAGCCAGGTATCTCAGTGGTTAGAGTGTCGGCCCATAGAACAAAGAATCTCAGGTTTGATTCCTGGTCAAGGGCACGTACCCCAGTTGCAGGCACAATCCCTTGCCCCAACTGGTTGAGGCACATATGGGAGGAAACCAATTAATGTGTCTTTCACATTGATGTTTCTCTCTCCCTGTCTCTCCCCTCCCTTCCACCCTCTAAAAATCAATGGAAAAGAAAATATCCTCAGGTGAGGATTAACAAACAAATGACAAAACAAACAAAAAAAACCCTCAATTTTGGGCATGAAAGGGAAACTGAAATTTTGAACAGTAACTACTTGAAATGACAAGGTGTGGACTATGGAGCATATAAAAGAAAGAATTGAAACATAAAAAAATAAACTACATATTTTTTAAAGAACAAGTATACTAAAAAAGTGAATAAAATTTCCAGAAATAAAAATATACAGCCATTGAATTTTTGAAAATCTGTTAAATCACATACAAATACACTAAAAAAAAAAGTTCTAAAACTAAAAGGTAGGTATAAGGAAATTATTCAGAGATCAACAGATAGAAATATATAAATAAAAGTAAATAGAGATTATTCAAAATACATCTGACAGCCATTCTAAAATGAAAGACTAAAGGGAATGAAGGATAAGCAATATTCAAAGAGAAAACGACTAAATTTATGAAATCCTCAGATTCAGAAAGCAGGAACCTCAATATAGAAAAACACAAATACACTAAGACATTTTTAGTAAAACTGCAGAACATCAAAGACAAAGAGAACAACTAAAAGACAGGAAAAGAGATTATATAGATTGCACTAGGAAGATTGTTCAGTGACAACAAAGGAAGCAAGAAGATGATGGGATAACATTTTCAAAACATCACAAAGGAAAATTACAATATGGAGTTCTATACCTAGATAAACTATCATTTAAATGTTAGGGTTGAATAAACATAACTGTAGATAAAGATTGAAATAATTTACCACTCACACCCCAGCTAAATGAACAATAAAGGGTGTACTTTAAGAAGAAGTAAATATGGGTCACAAGGATGATAGGAGCAAGAAGCAATGATGAGCAAAAAATAAAGTCAAAAAGACAATGAGATACCATTCTATATCCACGAGGATGACTATAATAAAAAAGACAATAACAAATGTTGGCAAGGTTGTAGAGAAATTAGAACCCTTATACATTACTGCTGGAAATGTAAAATGGTGCAGCCACTGTGGAAAATTGTTTAACAGTTCCTCATTATCACTTGACCCAGCATCTCACTTCTAGGTATATCCAAGAGAAATGAAAACACAGACATATCCATAGCAGCATACAATAGCATCTAAAATAAAATATCTAAGCATAAATTTAACCAAAGAGGTGAAAGACATATACTGAAGACTACAAAACATTGCTAAAAGAAATTGTACATCTAAATAAATGGAAACATATCCCATGTTAAAGATGTCAATATTATCCAAAGTGATCTTCAAATTCAAGGCAATCCTTATCAAAATTCCAACAGCCTTTCTTAACAGAAATGGGAAAGGCAATCCTCAAATTCATGTGGAATTGCAGGGGCCCCAAGTGGCCAAAATAATCTTGAAAGTCATAGGACTTACATGTCCCAATGTCAAAACTTACTACAAAGCTATAGTAATCAAAAGAGTGTGGTGCCCGGCTGGTGTTGCTCAGTGGTTTAAGGTCAACCCATAAATCAGGAGGTCACAGTTCTATCCCCAGTCAAGGTACATGCCTGGGATGTGCAGGAAGCAGCCAATCAATAATTTTCATTCATCATTGATGTTTCTATCTCCCCTTCTCTGTTCCTCTCTCTAAAATCAATAAAAACATTTTTAAAAACAAACAAAAAACAGTGTGGCAATAGCCTAACAACCAATGACATATAGACCAATGAAAGAGAATTGAGAGCCCAGGAATAAATTCATATATCCATGGAAAATTGATTTTTTTTTTAAATATATTTTATTGATTTTTTACAGAGAGGAAGGGAGAGAAATAGAGAGTTAGAAACATCAATGAGAGAGAAATATCGATCAGCTGCCTCCTGCACATCTCCTACTGGGGATATGCCCGCAACCCAGGCACATGCCCTTGACCGGAATCGAACCCGGGACCCTTCAGTCCGCAGGCTGACGCTCTATCCACTGAGCCAAACTGGTTTCGGCGGAAAATTGATTTTTGATGGGGGTGTAAAGTCCATTCAATAGGGGAAAGAACAATCTCTTCAATAAATATTGCTGAGGCAACTGGGTTTCCACATGCAAAAGAATAGAGTTAGGATCCTACCTCACTACATATACAAAAATTAACTCAAAATGGATCAATAATCTATACTAATAATAGAGGAATATGCAAAATGTCCAGGACTCTGTCACAGTAACAGTAACAACTGAACAGCAGGCTGGCAGGTTGTGTGGGGCGACAAGGCTGGCAGGGGGCTTAGTGAGGGATGATTGAACGACTAAACAACAGGCTGCATGGGTGACCAGGCCGGCAGTGGGGTTAGTGAGGGACGACCAAATGACTGAACAGGCTGCATGGAGCAACCAGGCTGGCAGAGGGGGCAGTTGGGGGCGACCAAGCCGGCGGGGGGGGGGGGGGGGCAGTTGGGGACAACCAGGCCAGCAGGGGGAATAGTTGGGGGCAACCAGGCCAGCAAGGGGGGTGGGCAGTTAGGGGCAATCAGGCCGGCAGGCAGAGGCGGTTAGGGGTGATCAGGCTGGCAGGAGAAGCAGGTAGGAGCCAGCAGTCCCAGATTGTGAGAGGGATGTCCGACTGCCAGTTTAGGCCTGATCTCCGGGATAGGGCCTAAACCCGCAGTTGGACATCCCCCGAGGGGTCCCGGATTGGAGAGGGTGTAAGGCTGGGCAGAGGGGACCCTCCCGTGCATGAATTTCATGCACCAGACCTCTAGTCTAAATTTAAAAGCTAAAACCATAACTCTTAGAAGAAAACATGGGTGTAAATCTTCATGACCTTAAATCAGGGGTGGGCAAACTTTTTGACTCGAGGGTCACAATGGGTTCTTAAACTGGACCGGAGGGCCGGAACAAAAGCATGGATGGAGTGTTTGTGTGAACTAATATAAATTCAAAGTAAATATCATTACATAAAAGGGTACGGTCTTTTTTTTTTTTTTTTAGTTTTATTCATTTCAAACGGGCCGGATCCAGCCCGCGGGCCGTAGTTTGCCCACGGCTGCCTTAAATGCAGCAATGAATTCTTAGATATGTCCAAAAGCACAAACAACAACAACAAAAAGGGACTTCAACAAAATTAAAAACTCATGTTTGTCAAAGGACATTATTAAGAAATTGAAAAGAACTTACAGAATGGGGAAGATATTTGCAAGTCATATATCTGATGGTTTAATATCCAGAACATATCTTAAAAATCACATATCTGATAATAGCTTAATACCCAGGATATATAAAGAACTTCTAAACTCAAGACAAAGACCAACAACCCAATTTAAAGATGGGCAAAGGAGTTGAACTGACATTTCTCCAATGAAGTATACAAATGGCCAACAAGCACATGAAAAAATGTTCAATATCTTTAGTCATTGAGAAAATGCAAATCAAAACCACAATGAGATACTACTTCACACCTGCTAGGATGGCTATTATAAAAATAAACAATGTTTAAGGAAAATAAATATTGTTAAGGATCTGGAGAAATTGGAGTCTTCATACATTTGATAGTGGGAACATAAAATGGTCCGGCCACTGTGGAAAACAGTTTGGGTTCCTCAAAAAGCTAAACATAATTACTATATGGGCCAGCCATTCCACTGCTAGGTATATGCCCAAAAGAACGAAAACAAGAACTGAAACAGATGCTTGTACAGTAGTGTTCATTTGCAGCATTATTCACAGTAACCAAAAGTTGGAAACAATCCAAGTGCCCATCAACAGATGACTGGAGAAACAAAATGTGGTATATACCCCTACAATGGAATATTATTCAGTCATAAAAAGGAATTAAATTCTGACACATATTCAACATGGATGAACCTTGAAAACATTATGGGAAGTGAAAAGAGCCAGTCACAAATGACCATATTTATGTGAAATGAAATGCCCAGAGTAGATGATCTATAGAGACAAAAAGTAGATTAGTAGTGGCCAGGGGCTGGGGAGTTTGGGGGGTAGAGGAGGCAATTGGAAGTGACTATTAACCAGTACAGGATTTCCTTTTGGGGAGATAAAAAATGTTCTGAAATTAGATAATGGTGATCATTGCACAGCTCAGTGAATATACTAAAGTATAATAAAAAAAAAAAAAAAAATGAATAGACTACACACTTAATTTTACACATTAAAATAGTGAATTTTGCCCAGGCCAGGTGGCTCAGTTGGTTAGAGTATTGTCCCGTACACCAAACGGTTTCGGGTTCAATTCTGGTCAGGGCACATACCTAGGTTTTGGATTGGATCCCGGGTCAGGGCACTTACAGGAGGCTACAGATGATGTTTCTCTCTCACATCAATGTTTCTCTTTCTCTCCCTCTCGCTCTAAAATCAATAAAAACATATCCTCAGGTGAGGATTAAAAAAAAAAAGAAAAGAAAAAAAGAAGCTGATGAAATCTATTCTTCAGTGGTCTTTGTTTTCAAAAAATTATGAATTTTATGATAAGTAAATTATATCTCCATAAAAATATGAATGTACAAAAAATGGGGGGACTCAAAGAAAAATTACTGCACAAAGTTGTCATTATCTTGCCTCCCCTTTCCTTCTCTAGCCCTCCAAACACACATACAAACCAAAAAGCTTCAAAATTGGCACCTATTCTTCTAAAATAGATTTCATAAAATGCCAACTGTTTAATATTTACATTTTGTTGTTTTAACACCAAGATTTGTCAGATTTCTTAGGTAGTCCCGCCTTGCTGTGTTTCATTCACAAATACACACATATCTTGCTCATTCCCACATGCTCCCAAAAAGTTCTCAAACACCCACAGTGTTGCAGTCTGCCTATGTTGGCAGTATTTATGCTGGAAAAAAAAAAAAAATCTGCCTTTGCTATAAGAAACAGAAGAAAACAAGGCAAAAATCCCACTTTACTTTGCCGTATTGATTTTATCATCTGTCATATAAGAAGTATGTGACTCAAGATATCTATAGAATCAAAGATCAAAGAGGTACTGGAGGCACCTCACTTAACCATGAATATTTTTTAAGCAAGCTGCCCCAGGAGAGAGATACCAGGGACCTTTATAGTTTTACACACACACACACACACACACACACACACACACACACACTAGTGGCCCGGTGCACAAAATTCACACAAGGGGTGGGGGGGCGGATGTCCCTCAGCCTGGCCTGCACCCTCTCCAATCTGGGACTCCTAAACTGCCAGTTTAGGCCTGATCCCTCTCACAATCCGGGACCGCTGGCTCCTAACCACTCACCTGCCTGCCTACCTGATCACCCCTAACCACTCTACATGCTGGCCTGCTCGCCCCCAAGTGCCCCCCTGCCAGCCTGATCACCCCCGACTGCCCTCCCCTTCTGGTCTGATCGCCCCTAACTGCCTCTGCTTCGGCTCTGCCACCATGGCTTTGTCTGGATATACTAATATACTAATATATATTAGTATACTAGAGGCCTGGTGCACGAATGTGTGCATGGGTGGGGTCCTGCCAGCCTGCCTCAATTGGGGCTGATCGGGCTGGGCGGGACAGGGGGAGGGGCCGCCAGTGGTTGGCCAGTGGTCCCCGCCCCCTTGTTGAACTCCCGGTAGAAGGGCAATTTGCATATTAGCCTTTTATTATATAGGATATATACTCAAGTCTTTGGCTATTGATTGCAAGGGGTATTCAAGTTCATATGACAAACAGTGACCAAGATGGAGAGAGCTACAGAGACATTTGTTCCTTTTCTTGAGTTGCAAGCCTCCTTGATATATTAAAGAATTACAAATGTTCTATTAATCATTTTCTTTGTTATTTTTCAATAATAGTTATACACTAGAAATATTTATAAAATAAGTCTTAAATGTATTAATGTAAACTTTTTATGAATTCAATTTGGCTATAGGAATCTATTGCTTAGCAGAGTATCTTAAATATGAGTGGTTAACATATCTACACTAATAAAAGAGAAAAATGGTAATTGGCGTACGGCGCTACCGTTTTCATTGGCTAATCAGGGCTATATGCAAATTAACTGCCAACTAAGATTGGCAGTTAACTGCCAACAAGATGGCGGTTAACTGCCAACAAGATGGCGATTAATTTGCATATGTAGGCACAATGCAGGGAGGCAAAAGGGAAAGCAGGAAGAAGCCCCCTGCCACTGACAGTGATCAGAAACCCAGGGGGGAGCTAAGAGCTCCCCAGCCATGATCGGAGAATCAGGCACCTTTGCCGCCCTGGCCAGTGATAGCAGGAAGTAGGGGTGGAGCCAGCGATGGGAGCTGGGCACGGTCGAAGCTGGCAGTCCCAGGAGCTAGGGGTCCCTTGCCTGGGCCTAAAGTGGAGCTCACGATCGCGGGGCCGCTGCAGCTGTGGGTCCCCGCTGCCCTGGCCGAAGGCAGGGCGGAGCCTGCAACCGCGGGGAGCTGGGGGGGCGGAGCCGGGGATTGGGGGGATATGATGGTCCCCTTGCCCACGCCTGAAGCCTGGGTCAGAGGCATCAGGCTTGGGCGGGGGGTGGAGCAAGCGATCAGAGGGAGATGGGGGTCCCCTGCCCAGGCATGATTCCTGGGCCAGAGGCCTCAGGCCTGGGCGGGGGTCAGAGCCAGTGATCGGGGGGAGATGGGGGTCCCCTGTCCAAGCCTGACATCTCTGGCGGAGGCGTCAGGCCTGGGCAAGGGGCTGATCAGGCGATCGGAGGGTGATTGGGGTCTACGCCTTTGGCCGAAGCATCAGGCCTGGGTAAGGGGCAGAGCCAGCAATCGGAGGGGTCTGGGTGTCCCCTGCCCAGGCCTGATGCCTGAGCCAGAGGCATCAGGCCTGGGCTGGGGGCAGAACCAGTGATGGGGGGAAATGAGGGTCCCCTGCCCAGTCCTGACACCTCTGTCAGAGGCGTCAGGCCTGGGCAAGGGGCCAATCCTGCGATTGGAGGGTGATGGGGGTCAACACCTGAGGGCTCCCAGTATGTGAGAGGGGGCAGGCTGGGCTGAGGGACACTCCCCCCCCCACCCACCCAGTGCACGAATTTCGTGCACTGGGCCCCTAGTCTTAAATAATAGATAGACAAAATTAATATCAAGGCTTTTAACTGAATTATTTGCAAGTATATAGTTCATTCACACATTCAAACAATATTTATTGATATGTGCCAGATAGTAATAAGCAAAAGCCAACACAGCCCTTACTTATGAATTTGAGAGTCTGGAGGTGAAGACAAAATTTAATCAGATATTCACAGAAATTAATATGTCATTTCAAACAGAGAAGTGATAAAGGAAAGTAATATTTAAAAAAATAACCAGAATCTGCAGGAGAGGGAGAATGAGGAGATATATACTTGAGTCAAGAATGAAAGGTAAACTTTGAGTTAATTGCACTAGACATAGAAAGAAGAGAATTCCTGGAAGAAGAAATAGCATTTTCAAGCCCTCTGGCAAGAGAATAATTATTAGAGATGAAATTCTTAAAAGGTCACTGAGCATAAAGAGCAAGGGGAGTTGTGCAGGATGAGATTGGAGAAATCAGTGGAAATCATATTGTATCATCTTATAGTCTATGTTTTTAAAATTATAGCACTGGAAAGCCATTGAAGAGTTTTATGTAAAGTGATGACAGGATGAGATTTGTGTTTTAAAAAGAGTACTCTGCACTCTGGAAAAAGTTTGGCAGTTTCTTTCAAACTAAAAATGGATTTACCATATGACCTAGCAATTGCATTCTTGGGCATTTATCCCAGAAAAATGAAGACTTATTTTCACACAGGAACTAGAACATGAATGTTCATAATGGCTTTATTCATAATAGCCCAAAAGTAGAAACTACCCTTATAGTCTTTCAATCAGTGAATATTTTAACAAGCAGTGGTACATTCATACCATGAAATACTACTAAGTAGTAAAAAGGAGCAAAATATTGGCACACACAGTAGCTTAGATAAAATTCAAGGAAATTGTTATGTGATAAAGAATCTCAAAAGAATGCATGCATGATTTCATTTTGTAACCTTCATGAAATCACATAATTATAAAAATGCAAAGTAGATTAGTGGCTGCCACTGATGGAATCAGGAAAGTGGATGGGTACGGCTGTCTACAATAATAAAAGCATAATATGCTAATTAGACTGGAAATCCTTCTGGACAAAGCTGGGCTGTGAGGGAAGCCCAGGTCCCAGGTGCCAGAGTGAAGCCGGTGCCGGCAGCCGAGGGAAGGAAGGCCTACTTTTACACGAATTTCATGCATCAGGCCTCTAGTAAAAAAATAACAGAAGGGAGTCCTGCTATCGGGGAATCTTGTGATTCTTCAGTTGAATATCTTCATATCTTGATTGTCATGGTGGTTATACAAGTTTACATATGGATTACATTGCATAGTATAACAGGTAAATGCTGAATAAACTCTATGATTTGTACCAATGTTGATTGCTTGGTTTTGATATTGTACTATAGTTGTACACCGTGCTCACACTGAGGGAAGCTTGGAGGAAGAATTCACAGAACTTTCCTATACATTTGTTTGCAACCTTTTGTGAATCTATACTTTTTTTTAAGAGCACTGAGGCTACAGAATGGGAAATGGATTGAACAGAGGTTAAAGTGGATGTGGGGAAAACTATTCGGTGATTTTTGTACTACTAGAAGCCTGGTGCACAAAATACATGCACAGGGGGGGTCCATCAGCCTGGCCTGCACTCTCTCTAATCCGGGACCCCTCGGGGGATGTCCGACTGCCTCTCGCAATCCAGGACTGCTGGCTCCTAACCGCTCACCTGCCTGCCTGCCTGATTTCCCCTAACCACCTCTGCCTGCCTTCCTGATCACCTCTAACTGCTCCCCTACTGGCCTGTTCACCCCTAACTGCTCCCCTGCTGACCTGATTGCCCCCAACCACCTCTGCCTCGCCCCACACCTGGGACCCAGGCTTCCCTCACTCTGGCTGGCTGCAGGCACCCAGGACCCTGGCCAGCTTCACCTGGGAAGGCCGCAGCTGCAGGGGACTGTGGGTGGGCGGCTTCATCCGGGCCGCAGCTGCAGGCACCTGGGACCACAGGGTGGGCAGCTTGTCCCTCTCCAGGGCCGCAGCTTGGCTGGTCCCCATTCCTCTCTCACAAGTTCATTTGTGCCTGGCTGGTCCCCATTCCCCTCTCCCCAGTGTTGAGTGTCTGAGCTATTAATGGTGTGAGGGCATGAGGGCGTAAGGGCGTGATGACCATTTGCATATTAGCTCTTTATTATATAGGATTTGAGAAAAGAGATAAATGATCATGGCTAGACTTGGGTGGTGGCTGTGGTGATAGAGAATGAATATATCTGAGAAATATACAGGAGGTAAAATATATAGACTCTGGTGAGTATATTATGTCATGGAATAGAAGAGGTTAAAGAGAATGAGTTCAAAGGGTATTTTTCAGTAAAACCTTGCCCCATATTTCATAACCTAGAAAATAAATACGGGAGAAAAAACCAAGATGGCGGCATAGGTAAACACCGGAGTTAGCTGCCTCGAACAACCACTTCACAAATACAAGTAAAAGACGGAACGGACATCACCCAGAACCACGGGAAAGCTGGCTGAGGGGAAATTCTTCAACTAGAAGGAAAGAGAACAGCATATGAGACTCAGAGGAGGTGCAGTGCGGAAAATACAAAGGTGAGGAGGTATGCGCGGAGCGGGCTGGTAGCTGAGGGTGTGGTTGTCCGTTTTCAATCGGGAGGGAGTCTCAGATTCTGAGCTCCAGTTCTGGGCGAGTCTCTAAGGACCCAGGTTCAAACGGGAGAAGCAGGGCTGTCTAGCATCGGTCGGAACGCGAGGGCAGCTTTCTCTCCGAGGTACTTGCAGCAGTTGCTGGGACTCTGTGAGGCAGAGCCTCTGGGGACGGGACTGAGAGCAGCCATAACTGCTCCCTCCGCCCGCCCTGCTTGATCCCGTGCGACCCACCCCGCCCAAGCCCTGCGCAGAGCCATTTGCCGGATAGCCTCAGGCAAAGGCTAGATTAGCACCTCCCTAGAGGACAGAAGTTTTCCCTCTGCAGACACAGCTGATTCTCACAACCAGTTGGCCTGGAGGTCAAATCCCCCTCGTATTAACTACAACAATCAAGGCTTAACTACAACAAGACTGCGCACAAAGACCACTAGGGGGTGCACCAAGAAAGCATAAAAAATGCGGAGACAAACAGGACAAAACTGTCAATGGAGGATATTGAGTTCAGAACCACACTTTTAAGGTCTCTCAAGAACTGTCTAGAAGCCGCCGATAAAGTTACTGACATCCTCAAGAAATCTAATGAGACCCTCAATGTTATGATAAAGAACCAACTAGAAATTAAGCATGCACGGACTGAAATAACGAATATTATACAGACTCCCAACAGCAGACCAGAGGAGCGCAAGAATCAAGGCAAAGATTTTAAATGCGAAGAAACAAAAAATACCCAACCGAAAAAGAAAAAAGAACAAAGATTCCAAAAATATGAAGATAGTGTAAGGAGCCTCTGGGACAGCTTCAAGCGTACCAACATCAGAATTATACGGGTGCCAGAAGATGAGAGAGACCAAGATATTGAAAACCTATTTGAAGAAATAATGACAGAAAACTTCCCCTAGCTGGTGAAAGAAATAGACTTACAAGTCCAGGAAGCGCAGAGAACCCCAAACAAAAGGAATCCAAAGAGGACCACACCAAGACACATCATAATTAAAATGCCAAGAGCAAAAGACAAAGAGAGAATCTTAAAAGCAGCAAGAGAAAGAAACTCAGTTACCTACAAGGGAATACCCATATGACTGTCAGCTGATTTCTCAACAGAAACTATGCAGGCCAGAAGGGAGTGGCAAGAAATATTCAAAGTGATGAATGCCAAGAACCTACAACCAAGATTACTTTACCCAGCAAAGCTATCATTCAGAATTGAAGGTCAGATAAAGAGCTTCACAGATAAGGAAAAGCTAAAGGAGTTCATCACCACCAAACCAGGATTATATGAAATGCTGAAAGGTATCCTTTAAGAAGAGGAAGAAGAAAAAGGTAAAGATACTAATTATGAACAACAAATATGCGTCTATCAACAAGTGAATCTAAGAATCAAGTGAAGAAATAATCTGATGAACAGAATGAACTGGTGATTATAATAGAATCAGGGACATAGAAAGGGAATGGACTCACTATTCTTGGTGGGGAAAGGGGTGTGGGAGATGCGGGAAGAGACTGGACAAAAATTGTGCACCTAGGGATGAGGACAGTGGGGGGATAAGGGCAGAGGGTGGGGTGGGAACTGGGTGGAGGGGAGCTATTGGGGGGTAAAAAAGAGGAACAAATGTAATAATCTGAACAATAAAGATTTACTAAAATTAAAAAAAAGAAAATAAATACACATTTAGGACAAGACAGAAAAAAAATCAGAAGGTACCATTTTATGACAAAGTTGCTGTTGCTATGAGGTCACTTAAGGGGTTTTGCTAGGCTAAAGTACATACTATCATTGTGTCAATAATCAATTTATTGCCTCTCAACCCCAATTTACCCTTTATTACCTACTCTGCAAAAATGGTGCTGTACCCTTTAAATATTTTTCCTTTGTCAGCCGGCATGATGTTATACTTTGTTAGTAGAGGGTGCTGGAGAGATATTGCAGGAGGAGGGGCTTTCTTCCTGTTCCAGGTGCTCCTATTGGTAGGCTCTTGCAGCATGCCTGGCTTCTTCAGGGTCCAGCTCCTGCAATGCTGGCAACTTATCCAGTGCCAGGACCCTGCAATGAAGCAGCAGGTAGGGACAGCAGCTTCCTCTGGCACTTCCCTCAGAGTGCACAGCTGTGCATACTCCAATCAGGTCTGGATTGCAGCCTGGAGAAGGGCCTATTCTTTGGGTGCTCTTAGTTTTATGGATCCTACTCATACCTGCTTTTCTCATGTTCTTTAGCATTCTCTTTACTCCTTAGTATCCAATCCCTCCATAGTCCAATTTCCTACTGTGGTTAATAATTCTTTGTATTAAATTTACCCTGTTTAGATTATGTGGCTTTTGTGTCTGGATTGAATCCTGACTCATACAAGCATCTCCCAGAGTTTGCTGTTGTGATTCCCTCAGCTTTGAGCTTTTGATCATCCATCTACATTTGTCAACAAGGGGATGCTGGATGTGGCTGACCAACATATAGAGGTTGCTAAGCTGACCACAGTTTCAATTATTATATCATGAAAGTATTCAAACCATGGTTGCAAACTTCCAAACACCTAGAATCTGGTTTCATTTTGATTTCTATTCAATTTAAAACAAATTTATGATTTTTTTCAATGTTTGAAAATATAACTTATTTTAAATATAACTATTAGAGTCTTTATGCTTAAATGCTCCACTATGCTATCTCACAATATAAACAGGTAAAATTTGAGATGTAAAATATTAAAAGCAAAGACTATAAAATGCTTCACAATATAAGAAATCCAGAGGTTAAGTAGATTCCAGGCCAAGGATGTCTAATGTTGATCATTTCTCCCTTTTCTTGATTGTCCTAACACTCCTTTTTTTTTTTTTTTTTTTTCCCCTGCCTTCTCAATTTCCTTTACAGGCTCCTCTATCTCTGTCCACACTTTACAATGTCAATGTTTCCCTGGATTCTGTTCTTGGCTCTCATTTATCATCGATCCTGGGTGAGTTTATACATCCTTAGGTCATGTCTCCTTCATTGGTAGCTGTAGCCTAGTCCTGTTCCCTGAGCTCCAACTTCCTTTATGTGACCCAAGTTCTAGTCTAGGGGTCAGCAGATTACAGCCTGTGGGCCAAATTGAACACACTGCTGCCTTTTATATATAAAGTTTTATTGGAACTCAACCACACCCACTTGTTTACATGTTGTCTATGGTTGCTTTCCTAATACAATGGCAGAGTGAAGTAATTGTGATAGAGAACATATGGCCTGTGAAACCTACGATATTATCTGGCCCTCCACCGAGTAGGTTTACAGAACCAGTTCTTGCCTAAGTTGTGCCTACTATTGAGTTTTAGGTATGACTGAGCTTGTATTTTTAAATAGTGGGGTAGGCCTACCAATAACAGATTTACCTGTGTATGAAAAAAGGAATAAAGATGTAGATTAACTCTGGGATTCACAACCAAGTCCCATAGATAAAGACTACAACAGCAAGGTGAAGAAGTATTTTGTTAGGAATTCTGTCATGCTGGGGACATAAGGAGTCTAGTGCACAATGCTCATTGCTGTAGAATTACCTAGAGAGCATTTAAAGACAGATTTCAGACCTCATTCCCAGAGATTCTGATTCAGTACATCTGGGGAGGGGCTTGGAAATCTGAAACTTTAGAATGCACTCCAGGTAGTTTGGCTGTGTAGCAAGCAAGTTGTCAGGATTTGGAAGTCAAATTGATTGAAAAATCCATTAACCAAGTAAGATAGTCTTTTTATTCTCGATGAATCATTAAAAAGAGGCCAATTCATTTCTCTTGATTTACATAATTCTGAGTTTCTAGCTTTAAGGGAATGACAATAAAGAATTCAAAATCTCTCAGCAATGATTTCTCTCAACCCCTCTCCCTAAGGATTATGTCATAAAAACCTCTGTTTCCACATTGACTGATGTTTTCAAAGTGCTTTCACATCTTCTCTCAACAATCCTGCGAGATAGAGCGTAAGATTCAATGTGCTTGATCAGACTGAGCATTTGCTTGGGCTTTCCCACCCTTCCCAAACCCGGTCCATCAGTCTGCCCAGGGCCACTTCCATCCTGTTTATTCATGCCTCCATTCAACAAGATTCCTTTCAACACTTGCCAGCAATTACTCGTTAGTTACCAGAAGATACGGCAGTGAAATGGACAAAATGCCTGCATGGAGTTTGCATTCTAGTTGTGGGCAGCCTTCTCCTAGGTGTGCCTCCTGTAGGAAAAACGCCCCCAGCCTCGACCTTCTCATGGGGAATTTCCCCCCAAACCTTATCACGGGAAGGGTCACATCTGCACCCTGGCCACGCCGTACCCTGGCCCGCGAAGCCCATTCTGCCGCTGCTTCGCGTTCACCTCTGTTCACATCTGTTCCCTCCGAGGTCGTGGGTGCAGATGACCGAGTGAGTGGTCTTGTCTCCTGAAGGATGCGACGCCTGTTTGGGATTCGTTCTAAGCCCTCATATGGGTCATGAGTGCTTTTCCGTGATTCTAGCGTCAAAACGAACCCAGCGCCTCGCCCGGTGGAAGATTCGAGCCTGCGCTCACAGATTCTCTGTAGTAGGACAGAGAAGAGATACAGTAGGATAGTGAAAAGATAACAAACGGGGGAACCGTTTCGTAAAAGCAAGCCGAAGAATGTCAGAGCTGGAAGAGACCTCAGAGGCGGAACTCCGCCGCCCGTGAGATCGGAAATCCGAGGCCCAGAGAGGTTGTCCGAGCTGCCCGAGGCCACACAGCCCAACGAGCGGGCGGAACCGGGACCAAAGCCCAAACCTGTCCTCGCGTCCCAGTCAGCTCCGCCCGCACACCGCGGCCACCCCGTCTTCCTCTTACTGATCCCGCATCGCTCTTTCTTAGAGAGTCAAGTTGTTAAAACTTAAAGTCGAGGCAATCCCACGAACAGGTGTCCAGGCCACGGACACGGAGTCGGGGGACCTGGGTGTCCCAGGCTCCTACTTGCAAAGTTTGTCCGGACCGTTCGTCCCTTTCAGATCCCCGCTCGCGCGGCCGCGGTGCCGGCGGCGGCCTCCGGCGAACTTGGGAGATGCCCTCGCCTCGCGGGCACCGGGGCCGGGGCCGGGGCCGGGGCGCGCGGGCCGCCGGGCGGGCGTCCTCGGGCCTGGCGGGCGGCGGGCGGCCCCTCGGCGCGCGCGGCTCGCCCCGGCGACCAGGGCCGCGGGCCCGCGAAGCCCGGCGCGGAGCGAGAGGCGCGCGCGGGCCGTGGGGGCTGGGCCGAGGCGGAGCGCGAGGCGGCGGCGGGCGGCGCGGTGGGACCCGGCGGCGGCCCCCGCCCCCCGAGGTCCGTCCCCGCGCGGGGCTGGGAGCGCGGGGCGGGGAAGCCGCGGCCGCGCCACGTCCGTCGCCCGCCCCACAGCGGGTCTGGCAGGCGGCTCGGCGCCGGGGGCTTTTGTGTCTGCGACTCGGGAGCGGCGCGAGCGCGGACCTCCTCCTCAGAGGGCGCTGTGAGTGCCGCCAGGGCCCGGCCGCCCGCCCGCCCGCCTCCCTGTCAGCGGTTCCTCCGGCGGCGGCGGCGGCGCTCTCGCCCGCACGTGCCGGCCCCGGGCGGGGGGCCGCCCCCAGGCCGAGCTCCCCGCAGCCCCCGCGGAGCCCCGCCGGCCCCCGCACGCCGCCCCGCCGCCCCGAGGCCTCGTCCTCCTCCCAAACTTTGCAAAGTCGGCCCGCGTCCCCGCCGCCCTCGGCCGCGCCTGGGCTCGGAGGCTCGCCTCGCCGCCGCCGCAGCGGCCCCGCGAGGAGGAGGAGGGGCCGCCGCCGCCGCATCAAAGAGACCGAATTCCCGCGGCCTGGGGGGGAGTCATGCTTCGCGGTCTGTAATGTCAGCGGAACAGGAGAAGGATCCCATTTCGCTGAAGAGAGTTCGAGGTAAACCGAGACGGGCGCCGGGTGGAGGGGGTCCGGGGAGCGGGGGGCGCGAGGGCCCGCGCGCCCGGCCGCGGGGAGGCCACCCGGCTCGGGCCGGGCCTAACTCCGCGCAGCCCGCGTCCCGCCTGCGCCCGGGGCCGGGGCCGAGGCCGAGCTTGCGGTGGAGGCGCGCGCTGCCCCCGGCGCCCGCTCGCCCCCTCGACACCCGCGCCGAGCCCTCGCCTCCCCGACTTTGTGCCGGGAGGCAGTTGTAGGCGCGCCCGGCATCCCTTCGCCCCCCCCCCCTCCCCGCTCCTCTTCCTCCTCTCATTCGCAAGACGTAGCACAATAGGAACCTCAGAGGGCGAGAAAGAAACACACACTAACCCCCCACCCCCGAACGAGGCCCACCCCCCAAAAAAGTAAGTTGGGCTGCACGCGAGTTGACGTTCTGCCAGAAGGTGCACCGGCCTCCGCGTCTCACCAGCCCCCTCCCCGCCCTCCAGCAGACAACAAACAGCGCATTCCCCCGGGCTTAGGAGGAGAACCTGTCCGTGCAAAGGGCACGTTCTCGGTTGGCTTGCGGATAAGACCCGAATCACCCCAGATCGGTCTCATGCATGATCGGTTTGCTTCTTCCTTGCACACGTTAGTTAGGCATTTTGCTGCTGCCTGACTATCTAAGAAAAAATCAGAGGGAACGATGCACCAGACAAAAGGCGATGCGTGTAAGTTGCCAGACCCCAGGTGCTGTCTGGACGTTTGGAGGATAGCCACCAGCTCTTATTTGCAGCCCTTAATAGGGTGAAGGTTGAAAACCCCCCCAACATGGGTGTCCTACCGTTTGTTCATTGAGCAAATATTTGTTGAACATCTGTGCGCGCGCGCGCGAGGCACGGGTCTTGGCCCTGAGATGGGACAGTGAACAAAGCGAGAGGCAGTCGTCTCCCAGCAGAAGTCCCCACTCTGGTAAACAAACAAGCGGTGCAGAAGGTCAGGGGCAGGTGCTGTGGCGAAAAGCAGAGCAGGGAAGGTGGCGAGGGCATGCTGAGGGGTGCGGGGGTGGCAGTCCCGTGCAGGTGTGAGAGAGCGCTCCGGGAGCTTGCTGTTTGCGCAGAGACCCAGAGGAGGTGATGGAGCAGAGCCAGGTGAGGATGTGCGGGAGGAACTGCATATGTCTGGGCAGAAGGAACGGCGAGTGCAAAGGCCCCCCGGTCTGGAATGTGCCTGGTGAACTCAAGAAACAGCAACGAAGCGATTGAGCTGGCGCTGAGTGAGCAAAGGGAGAGGAGGAGCTGAGCTTGGGGATGAGGTGATTGTGTATTGGGGGGCCTGGGGGCCCTTCAAAAGATTTGGGCTTTTATTCTGGCAGGAACTGGGCGTTTTGAGCAGAAGAGGGACAGATCTGACATATTGACAGGGTTTCCCTGGCTGCCCCTGTGGAGAAGAGACTGCAGAGAACAGGTGGCAGCAGGGAGGCTAGTTAGGAGATGATTGCAATAATCCTTTCATCCAAACACGATCGAGTGCTTTATACATCAGTGAGTAGGCAGGTACATTTCCAATTGACTTAAGTGATGTAGAGATCAAGGACCATGGCCATTCATCTATGTTCTTGTTCCAGGTGACTAGAGATTAAATGCATGGAACTGGCTTTTGACACAGTAACAAGGTGGTATTCAAAAACCATCCACTCAAATATTTAGATAGAGCTTGATTTTCTTAGCCATTTAAGCAAACACACAATTTAGAGCAGAATATTGTGTTTAAAGGCTTATTATCAGCACAGTCTTTCATTTGGTGACCGTTTTTTCTGTTTCAGCTCTCTTTTCTGTTTGTAGTTGCGAGTTGCCAAAGCCTTTAAGGAATAGGCCTTTCTGAGATGCAATGATTCCTCTGATCTTTTTGCCGTATCATTTTTCCTATTATTATAAATTATTTTAGGGTTGAAGGAAAAGGAAGAGAGCTATCAAGTTTATATCTTTGAACTCAATTATCAGTCTTAATCAAATGTAATTTTAAATAAAGTGGATATATATTTTATTGTGGATCAGGAGCACAGACCAATCTTCATTTTGTTCCAGCTGCTTGCTACTTTTAAGTTTGATGCCTTAACTGTTGGGAGTTGGCTCAGGTGTACCAGAATAAAAGGCAAAGTATTCTTTAAAATAAAAAGTCAATGTAAAAGTGGGTTTTTTAAAATAGCAAGTCATTTTGTAATAATTAGAACATTAATTTTTAAAAACATTTTTGGATTATTTTATAGTCCATTAAAGGTACCAGAGTATCTACATGAGCTCTCCTGTAGCACAGTTCTATTGAACTTCACTATCCTGGAATTTTTGGTTATAATTTGTGTCATTAGATTTCATGCAGGATGTGGTGTGTACAGAGCATGAACTCTTGAACAATCCTCCTCAAACTTTCCCATCTACTCCTATATACAGACAGACTTTTTAATAGTTATATATTTACTCCATGTGTATTGTAAAAATAAGTCAACAAATTTCCTGCTTAGGATAAGGCTAAGATATTATAGGTGTAATTCAGATATGGCAAAATTATGATGTGAATGACTAAGGACTTTACAGTAGTATACTCTGCAGACCAAACGCATCATAATCCTATGGGATGCTTATTAAAAATGCACATTCCTGGACCCACAGAATCATGATTCCTGGGGGATTTTTCTCCATCTTTAACAAGATCCCCAGTGTTCCTTATGCATACTAAAGTTTGAGAGCTGCTGCTGGTAGACCTAGATTGCTAAAGTGAGTGGACCAGAGGAAGCTGATTTGTGGTCTTCTAAACTTGTCCCAATATTTTAATATTAGATTCAGAATTGCTCTTAAATGGCAATGTATCTTACTCCTACTGTTTTCAGGTCTTACCACTCCCAGACCCTCAACACTTGATTGTAAAACACATCCATGAGGATGGGTACAATAGCTTGATTGTCTTTCTATTTCTCCCCTAATTGCTTTGTGAATGAATGAGTGAGTACATGAAGTAATTCATTCATATCTTTTTGTTGGGGTCCAACCCCAGCAGGTTCAGGGGTTCCCAAAGGTGTGGACGAAGTCGGTGAAGAAGGAATGACACGGAGACAGCGTTCAGTTGTTCAGCAGCCTAGCCAGGTTCTAGCCAGGATCTCCAGCCAGGTTCTTTGTTTTATTGTCTTGTTACATCTGTATTTATACCAGTTGATTTTAATCCTGTCAATTTCTATTCCAAAGGTTAGGGTGTTTCTTAACTCCATTCCAGGGAGTAAAGATTATTTAGCGTAAGCGTGATTGTTCATAGTTAAAGTGATTAACTACCCGCCTGGCACTTAGTTAAGGGGTTTTATTCCCTCCCTAACTTCAGGGAAAAATCCCTACCTGGGGAAAGGGATTTCTCAGAGAGGTGACCTTGGTTAAAACACATAGCGCCAAGAAGGGGAGCAAACATATTAAGAACAGTATGCCATATACGCCAGGTCCCTTGAAACATATGCTGTGCAGATGTTTCTTCCCTGCAGCGACTGTGTCAAGCAGCAAGGATGGACTGCCTTCCGGCATCTTTTTTTTCATTCATATCTTTATCTTTTTGATTGTCCATAACCCTTTATACTACTTGTTTTTTTTCCTCTTAGAATGTTACCTATCATACTTATTTTAACCAACACTCCCATTCTCCATTGTTTTTAAAACTCTTAGGTGTCAATCTGATGACAGTATTCATTTGATTATTCAACAAATATTTATTGAGTACTCATAGTGCCAGACAGTGGGAATATATTGATTAAGAAGACATAACACTTGTTTTTAAGACATTTTTAATCCAATCCAGGATAATGGCAAATAATCACACATTTATAAACAGCATGCTAAGTACTGTGGCCATCTACAGGAAATAAAAGTACATATAATCTGTCTTTAAAGAAACCATGAAAGACCTCCTGGAAAAGAGTTCTAAGAAGCAGTGGGTAAAACTATATACAAGTGTAAAACTACATGTAAGTGCCCTAGCTGGTGTGGCTCGGTTGGTTGAGTATCGTCCCATGCATGAAAGGTTGCTGACTTGATTCCCCAGTCCAGGCACATGTGGGTTTGATTGATCCCCGGCCAGATCTCTCTCTCTCTCTCTCTCCCTCCTTCCCTCCTTCCCTCTCTCTCCCTCCCTCCTTCCCCTCCTCCCTCCCCCCTCCATCCACTCTCTTAAAAAAAAAGTCAATAAAAACATTTAAAAAACTATATAGGAGCAATAAAAAGAGCATGAGGGATGAGAAAGAGGTATAAGAAATCAGTGATGATTTTGAGGCACTTTGGGGAGAAAAACCACATTTTGAAGTAGTGAAGTTAGTGGTGCAGATGTGACTTTAAAAAGTTTGGTGGTATGCCCGACTGGTGTGGCTCAGTGGTTGTGTGTTGACCTATGAACCAGAAGGTCATGGTTTGATTCCTGTCAGGGCATATGCATGGGTTACGGGTTTGATCCCCAGTGAGGGGCGTGTAGGAGGCAGCCGATCAATCATTTGCTCTCATCTTTGATGTTTCTGTCTCTCTCTCCCTATCCTTCCTCTCTAAAATCAATAAAAATATATCCTATCTAATAATAGACAAAGATTGAAATTGACCGTACCTTCGCTATGCCTCCCATTGGCTAATCAGCGAGATATGCAAATTAACCACCAACAAAGATGGAGGTTAATTTGCATACATAGGCGCGAAGCGATGGAGGGAAGACTGAAGGCGGCTCCAGCCGGAGCAGTGAGGGCTGTGAAGGTGGCTCCGGCCGGAGCGGCACTGGTTTTCCTCCAGCACCCGGGACCCAGGCCTATTGCATGAATCTTTTTGTGCAACAGGCCTCTAGCAAATATATAAAAAAAGAAGCTTGGTGGTAGACAGAAAGACATAGCCAATAGCGTGGAAAGATAGAATCAAGAGAAAGTTTGTATGGGTCTCTTTATTTTTTCTCCCTTGTAAAAAGGTTTAAACGTATTTGTAGACTTAACAGAAGAATTTGATGTAGAGGGAGAGGAGAGAAACTAAAAAAGCAACAGAAAAAGAGAGTAATTTCTTAATAAAGCATTCAATACATGTTTTTTAATATCTACCATGTGCCAGCTAGGCACTCACTGTTCTGGAAACAGATGAAACAGATAAGGCTTCTATTCTCATAAATTAGGTCTCTGCAGATGAGAGAAGGGGAATAGCATCAAGAATGCAAATGAAGAGTTAGTTTTGGATAAAAAAGAGAATGGAGGAAGAAAGACAGAAATTTAAAGATGGAGGAAAAAGACAAATTTAAAGACGAAGAAGGAAGCTGAGACATTCATTTCAGTTGAAATGCTTTTAACCAGAGTTAGAAATTACATTGGAAAGGTAAGGATATATTTTAGAATGGGATAATAAGACGAAAATGTCATAAAAGTGCTAAAAAGTAGACTTTACTAAAAATGTAGACTATATAGGTGTATGGAAGATTTGGATTAAGATTGGAGAAGAAGCATAATTTATGTAGTCACAGAATTAAGGGGTCGAGAAGGTGAGAGAATGTCTAAGGACAGTTTTTTTTTTTGTACTTTTGTTGTTTTGTTTTTTAATTGGTACATGTAAGGGGTAGGCAGATTAGTAGGAAAGTGAGTTTGGTTTTCAACACATTGAGTGAAAATCCCCCTGGGATGTTCCAGGGTACACAACAGATATAATGGTTTGGAACAGAGGCAGGTGATCAGAGTCAGAAATAGGAATCTGGAAGTTATCAGTAAGCAGGTGAATGCTAATTAATGCCTTGGGAGTAGATGAGCTCACTCAAGAGAGTGAAAAGTGAGAAGAGAAAAGACACTTTGGAAACACAAACAGTTAGGAGACGAAAGAGGAAAGAGGACCCTGCGGAGTAGACTGTGACAGAGTGACTAGAGAGTTAGAGGAGAAACACCATAAAGAATGGTCTCACAGATATACATAAGGACGAGTGGATTTATAAGAGGTTAATGAATTTTGTTTCTAAGCTATTGAATGAAAGGTATCTATCTGTGAGATATCTAGTTTGCTTTTTCTCCCATAATCCCTATCATTTATCCAGTGAACCAAACTCATCCCTCACTCCCCTCCCAATAGTGTTCCAAAGTTCTAAAATATATGCCCCTTAATATGTGTGGTTTTTTTAAAAGTATATTTTTATTGATTTCAGAGAGGAAGGGAGAAGGAGAGATAGAAACATGGATCAGCTACCTCCTGCACGCCCCACACTGGGGATTAAGCTCGCAACTCAGGTGTATGCTCTGACCAGGAATCAAACGGTGACCTCCTGGTTCATAGGTCGACGCTCAACCACTGAGCCATGATTGCCAGGCAGCCCCTTAATATGTTTTGAACCCATCATCTCCTGGACCTTTCCATCACCACTTTAATTCAAATTTTATCTCTTTGGTTATTATGGTAATTCTCTCACTGGATTCCTTGCCTCCCATTTTGTCCCTGTTAATCCATTTTCCACATTGCTACTGATGGTGATAAATGACTACCATCTGCTAAGTACTTACCAAACAGTTTGCTAAGTGGTTTAAATAGATCATCTTTTATCCTCTCAATAACGCTGTGAGTTAGATGTTATTATCATTCTAGGTTTACAGTTGAGGCACTAATGCTCAGAGAGATTAAGTAATATATGGTTCAGTAACATATTCAAGCTTACCCAGCTAGTAAGTGGCAAAGCTAGAACTTAAATTCTAAAACCCAAAGTCTTAGTCACTATGTTCCAGTGCCATAGTGCTCCCCAACACAGTTCAGTCATGTTAATCTTTTTGTAAAATTCTTCAGTGGTTCCCATTGCTTTTAGGATAAAAATCCAACCTTCTTATATTGGCCCTTTTTCATTTGGCCCAGGCCTACTGCTTAGTCCACCATCCTTCATGTTCTGTGAAGTGTTCTCCCTTGTCTCATATGCTCCAGGACTGAAATATTCATATTTCTTCTCTAGACATATCAGGGTCTCTCTTGCCTATAAATCTTTCTTGGCACATCCTGTTAAGGCATGCCCTCTTTTTCCCCCACCTTTGGTAAGACACTCATCTTCAAAGCATCAGCTCAGTTGAAACCTGCAAGGGTATCTTCTCCCTCAGTCAGGACTAGTTGGGAGTACCTTATGTTCCTTCAACATCTTGTGCTCATCTTCATCATAGTATTTATCATGTTAAATTTAAGACTTTCAATAAAAAAGAAAAAAAATTTTCCTCTAGATTATGAGATGCTTACAGGATGAATTACTACATTTATTTCTATCCTTACAGAAGCTTAACAAGTGTTTTTGAGATCTAATTTGATGAATGTTAACAAAGAGGTTTTGGTAACCAGGTAATGTGGTCTTCCTTGTTTGCTGTCACCAGAAGTGTGGAAGAGTTACCTCTTGGGAAGATTACACAGTTCTCTCTTCTAGCACTCTTATTCCAGGCAACTCAAGATGTCTAAGTCATCTTTTTGTTTGTTTTTTGTTTGTATGTTTGGTTAATCCTCACCTGAGGATATTTTTCCATTAATCTTTTAGAGAGAGTAGAAGAGAGAGGGAAAGACAGAAACATCGATGTGAGAGAAACACATCGATTGGTTGACTCCTGCACACTTCCTGACCAGGGCCCCAGACAGGCTGGAGAGGAGCCTGCCACCAAGGTACGTGCTCTTGATAGGAATCAAACCTGGGACCCTTTGGTCTGCAGGCCAATGCTCCATCCACTGAGTCAACCAGCTAGGGCTCTAAGTCATCTTTATTATCAAGGTGAGCTGTAAGGTATGGTGAAGAGTGATTTTAGATCTTCTTGTTCCCAGTCTCTATGGACATGCTAATAGTAATATTGAGAAACAGTACAGCATTTTGACTCTGTAGCCTGACTGCCAGGGTTCTTATTCCAGGTCTGCTATATACTAGCTGTGCCGTCCTTGACAAGTGACTTAATCTCTCTGTGCATCAGTTTCCTCAGCTACAAAGTGAGAATAATACTTATTCCATGGAGTTGTTTGAAGGATTAAACAGATGAATATATATATATAAAGCACTACTGACAACAGTGGTACATTATAAGTTATCTGTAAGTGTTTACTTTTTTTTATCCTCACCCAAGGACATGTTTAGAGAGAGGAATGGGGAGATAGAGAAAGAGAATAAGGGTGAGAGGGTGAGAGAGAGAAACATCGATGTAAGAGAAAAACATAGATCAACTGCCTCCTATACACGTGCTGACCGGATATGGAACCCACAACCTAGGCATGTGCACTAATGGGGAATTGAACTGGCAACCTTTTGGTGCATAGGACAGCGCTCAACCAATTGAGCCACAATGACAGGGCCATGTAAGTCTTTACTTTTAAAATCAGGAATAGGAAGTTTAAAATATAGTAAGTAATGTGATCAACATTCACTTTTAAGTATATTGAATCAATTAATGAATAACTAAATGACCTACAGCATATTCTTTCTCATTTTTATTGGGAGTACGTATGGAGTGAAAAGCAATGAAGGTTTTCTTCTCTTAGGGAGTAAGCAGTGAACAAAAATATATTATAAAAACAGAAACTTCTCAGATTTGACAGTTTTGCTGAGAAAACAAATACAAACTGTTTATTACATGATTTTTGTGACTATTTGCAGCTTTGTCCTCCATAATTTCTGAAGTTTATTTTGTTTAAAAATTTAGCTGTCATTGTTAATACAATAAGTTTATTATTAGAGATATTATTGTATAGAGTCAGCTTACAAATAGATACCATCCACTCACTTTTATAAGCTTAAACTTTAAGCCAGTAATACAAAGATCACTAGTTTGAGGAGACAGCTGGCACAGGAATTATGTGTATTTGAAATCCTAAATAGCTGATGTTGAGTGCTTTCTGAATTTAATATTTATTAAGTACACAGATGGACCTAGGTGCTGAGCATCAAAAGAGGACACTTTCTGCCTTGCATTCTAAAAAGGATACAAATTCCGTCAAGCATTTGGCAATGCTTGATGACTGAAACAAAAAGTCATCAAGCATTGCCAAATGGTTGACAGGATTTGTATAATACTATATTCACATATTCATAATATTTTCATTCCATGGTAGAGACAAGCATTACAGAAGTATGTGTTTCGGGTCAAGACAAAGCTATTAGCTAAGATGTTCACATCCATAGTGTAAATGATAGAATGACTTGACATTATATCCCAAATTTCTGTGCCATTATGAAAAACTGATATTTGAATGTCCAGTGAGTGTGTTGACACTGCTGAATAGTAGGTGTTTTAATAGGATGTTAAATACTATAGAAACTGGAGTGAAGTGAGCTTATGGTATAGCTTTGTCTAAAGAAAAGCAACTGAGAATTAGTATTTGACTGCCCACTGTGTGCCAGGCAGTGTGTTAGGCACTTAGTTCATTCAGGCTGTTATACCAGTAACAGAACTAGAGACTCTGTGCACGAAATTCGTGCACAGATAGGATCCCTAGGCCTGGCCAGTGATCAGGGCCAATCAGGGCCTTCCGGCTGCTGGCCAGGGCCTTCCTTCATTCCACACAGCCCCCTGGTGGTCAGCGCATGTCATAGCGAGCAATTGGACTCCCGGTCAAATTCCAGAGGGGACACTTTGTATATTACCCTTTTATATATATAGATATTATAGACTGGGTGGTTTATAAACAACAGACATTGTATTTATCACAATTCTGGAGGCTAGGAAGTCCAAGATCAAGGTGCCAGCAGATTTGGTGTCTGGTGAGGATCCACTTCCTGGTTCATAGATGGCACCTTCTCCCTGTGTCCTAACATGGGCAAGGGGTCATTTAATCAGAATAAGATACATACTTAAACCAATCCATACATGTATTAGAATATGTACTTATTTGGAATGATGATAAAGTAGGTTTGTTTAAAGGAAAATATTAATTATAAAATAACTTTATAATTAATATTTAGGTTGAGTGTAATCCTGTGCACTGAGAAGTCTCGGGTTTGATTCCAGGTCAGGGCACATGCCCAGGTAGTGGGATCCATCCCTAGTAAGGAGCATGTTGATTGCTGTTTTCTTTTTCTGCCTCTCCCATCCTCTCTCTTGGAAAAAAAAATCAATAAAAACATTTTAAAAAATAAAAATAAAACAATACAGTCACGGTACTTATGAGAAGTTAGTATCACAAACCATTATTATAAGTAAAGTTAAAAATGAAAATTTAAAATATATAAAAGACATGCTGCTATCTATAATACAGAGTAATGCTTTCATTCCCTTTGAAGGACTTGGGGGCCAAAATAGATTGAGTCTTCTCCACCTTCCCCACCCTAAATATGTTTTTATTATTATTAATTTTAGAGAGCAAGGAAGAGAGATACAGAGAAAGAAATATCCATTTGAGGGAGAAACATCTATTGCCTTTCATACTCAACGGTCCAAGCAACTGAGCTACCTGGCCAGGGCAGGACTGAGTCTTTAAAAGGAGGAATAAAGCCCTAGTTGTGTTGGTTTAGTTAGCGTGTTGGCCCAGGGACTGACTAAAGGGTTTCAGGTTTGATTCTGGTCAAGGGCATGTACCTCAGTTTCAGGTTCAATCCCTGGCCCTGGTTGGGGCACATGTAGGAGGCAACCAATCAATGTGTCTCTCTTACATTTATGTTTGTCTCTCTCTACTCTCTCTCTCTCTCTAAAAAGTCAATGAAAAAATATCCTTGCATGAGGAATAACAAAAAATAAATAAAAGGAGGAATAAAGATATTATAATTAGACCTAAGAAAATAAAAGGCATAAAGTAAATAATCCACAGTTTATAAAAAAAAACACAAAAATAAAAATTTATTTTATACCTAGAAATGATTTCATTTAAAATATCTTTTAATTTGTGGAATCTTTAGATGGGAAATAATTACTTCATTTAATAGAGTAGACTCTTCTATAAGACTATGAGAAGAAATACAATTTCAGCTTCCAGCTCTGCATAAGTCTGAAGGGTGAAAAGAGAGGTTAAGAGTATTATTTTGCTTACTTGAGATTGATTGTCATAATGTATGATGATAATATGTAGACAGATAAAAGAGGCTTCTTGTTCCATTCTGACATACTTTCCCACTCTGTTCCCCATGTGCATTCAGAGGGCAGTAGGCAGGTAGGAGTGAGGAGATGAGATGAAGAAATTTAATTATCTAATCTAATAAAAGAGAAACATGCAAATTGACCATAACTTCACTATGCCCCAAGCCACAACCACCAGCCAATCAGAGCAACTATATGCAAATTAACCCAACCAAGATGGCGGCTGGCAGCCACGGAGCTGGAGCAAGCAGGAGGCTTGGTTGCCCCGGCGATGGAGGAAGCCACACTTCCCGCCTGCCTGGACAGCTGCGGCCTCCGCTAAAGGCAACAAAGTTTCAATTACAGAAGATAAATAAATCCCAGATACCTGCTTCCAGCCAGTCTCCACTGGGGATTTGGGTGACTGGGGGCCGTGGCCAGCCTGCAAACAGCCTTCAGCCCCTCACCCAGGCTGGCCACACCCTCATGGGGGGAGGGTCCCCACTGGGGGCCTTGGTCAGCCTGAAAACAGCCATCAGCCCCTCCCTCAGACTGGCCATGCACTCCAGCAGGACCCCCCACCGTGAAGGGGATGTGGCCAGCCTGAAAACGGCCCTTAGCCCCTCACCCAGGCTGGCCAAGCACCCCAGCGGGGACCCCCACCCTGATCTGATACACCCTTCAGGGCAAACCAGCAGGCCCCCACCCATGCCTCAGACTTCTATCCTACATAATAAAAGGGCAATATGCAAATTGACCATAACAGCAGAACGACTGGGAATGACTGGTCACTATGACACACACTGGCCACCAGGGGGCAGACGCTCAATGCAGGAGCTGCCCCCTGGTGGTCAGTGCGCTCCCACAGGGGGAGCTCCGCTCAGCCACAAGCCAGGCTGCCAGCTGCCAGTACAGCGGTGGTGGTGGGAGCCTCTCCTGCCTCCTCAGCAGTGCTAAGGATGTCCGACTGCAGCTTAGGCCTGCTCCCCACTGGCAAGTGGACATCCCTTGAGGGCTCCTGGTCTGCCAGAGGGATGTCTGACTGCCTGCTTAGGCCCAATCCCCCAGGGAGCAGGCCTAAGCTAGCAGGTGGACATCCCCCGAGGGGTCCAAGACTGCGAGAGGGCACAGGCCAGGCTGAGGACCCCCCACCCCCCACTGAGTGCACAAATTTTTGTGCACCGGGCCTCTAGTCTATACTAATAAAAGAGTAATATGCTAATTAGACTGGGTCTACCAGACATCTTCCAGACATCCGACTTCCTTCTGGACAAAGTCACGGTGGCAGGGGCCGAGGCAGAGGTGGTTAGGGGCGATCAGGCCAGCAGGGGAGCAGTTAGGGGGCAGCCAGGTTGGCAGGGGGTCAGTTAGGGGGCTACCACGCCGGCAGGGGACCAGTTAGGGGGTGATCAGTTAGGTCGGCAAGCAGAGGCAGTTAGGAGCAATCAAGCAGGCAGACAGAGTGGTTAGGGGCAGTCAGGCAGGTGGGCATGTAAGTAGTTAGGAGATAGCAGTCCCAGATTGTGAGAGGGATGTCTGATTGCCGGTTTAGGCCCCATCCCACAGGAGCCTAAACCGGCAGTTGGACATCCCCCGAGGGGTCCCGCATTGGAGAGGGTGCAGGCCCAGCTGAGGCCCCCCCCCGGTGCCCAAATTTCGTGCACCGGGCCTCTAGTCTATCCTATCTAATAAAAGAGAAACATGGTAATTAGCGTACAACCGCTACCCTTCCCATTGGCTAAACAGAGCGATATGCAAATTAACTGCCAGCCAAGATGGCGGCCGGCAGCCAGGCAGCTGGAAGCGAACATGAGGCTTGCTTGCTTCAGTGACGGAGGACTCCAGTGTTCCCTGCCTGCCGCTGCCGGCCTCTGAGCTGCAACTCTAAGCAACTATGTTACAAATATAGAAGCTAAACAAAACCCCAGAAACCTGCTTTAGTCGCTGGGCTTCAGCCAGCAGGATCGCAACATTGTTTCAAATACAGAAGGTAAACAAAGGCCAGAAACGTGCTTTCAGCAGTGGAGGCCTAAGAGCTGGAGCCAAGCCTCAGAGTTAAAGCTGGCGCAGAATAAAAAGAAAAGAAAAAAAGGAGCGGTTGGGAACTTCAGTCAACCACCAGCCTGAAAACAGCCCTCAGCCCCTCACCTGGACTGGCCAGGCACCCCAGTGGGGACCCCCACCCTGAAGGGTGTGTGACCAGCTGCAAACAGCCATCAGCCCCTCACCCAGGCTGGCCAGGCACCCCAGTGGGGACCCTCACCCTGATCCAGGACACCCTTCAGGGCAAACCAGCCAGCCCCCACCCGTGCACCAGGCCTCTATCCTATATAGTAAAAGGGTAATATGCCTCCCAGCACTGGGATCAGCGGAGCTGAGAGGCCTCCCGGCACCAGGATCAGTGGAGCCACGAGGCCTCTTGGCACCGGGATCAGCGTGACGGGGCAGCGCCCAAACCCCCTGATCGCCCTGCGGCTCTGTGTGTGACAGGGGGCGGGGCCGCAACCTCCCTATCGGCCCTGCTCTGTTCGTGACAGGGGAAGGCACTCCAACCCCCTGATCAGCCCTGCTCTGTGCCTGATAGGGGGGAGCTCCCCAACCCCCTGATCGCCCTGCAGCTCTGTGTGTGACAGGGTGCGGCGCCCCAACCCCCTGATTGGCCCTGCTCTGTGTGTGATAGGGTGCGGCACCCCAACCCCTCCCCCCACAGGCCCTGCTCTGTGTGTGACGGGGTAGAGCCATAACCTCCCCATCGGCCCTGCCCTGAGTGTGAGAGTGGCGGTGCCCCAACCCCCTGATCGGCCCTGCTCTGTGTGTGATAGGGGGGAGCTCCCCAACCCCCTGATCGACCCTGCTCTGTGCGTGACAGGGTACGGACCCCAAGCCCCCTGATGGGCCCTGCTCTGTGAGTGACAGGGGGGAGCACCCCAACCCCCTGATTAGCCCTGCTCTGTGCGTGATGGTATGGCGCTGCAACCTGCCCATTGACCCTGCCTTGAGTGTGACGGGGCGGTGCCCCAACCCCCCAATCGGCCCTACCCTGAGCGTGACTGAGGGTGGCATGGCAACTTCCCGATCCGCCCTGCTCTGTGCATGACAGGGGCGGTGCCCCAACTCCCCTATCAGCCCTGCTCTGAGCCCGACCAGGGGCTGCACCTAGGGATTGGGCCTGCCCTAAGCCACCCGGGAGCAGGCCTAAGCCAGCAGGTCGTTATCTCCCGAGGGGTCCCAGACTGTGAGAGGGCACAGGCCGGGCTGAGGGACCCCCTCCCCACCAAGTGCACAAATTTTTGTGCACCGGGCCTCTAGTCTACACTAATAAAAGAGAAAAATGGTAATTGGCGTACAACGCTACCCTTTTCATTGGCTAATCAGGGCTATATGCAAATTAACTGCCAACTAAGATTGGCAGTTAACTGCCAACTAAGATTGGCAGTTAACTGCCAACAAGATGGCGGTTAATTTGCATATGTAGGCACAATGCAGGGAGGCGAAAGGGAAAGCAGGAAGAAGCCCCCTGCCACTGACAGTGATCGGAAACCCAGGGGGGAGCTAAGAGCTGGGGGGCAGGGCAAAGGCGGCCCTGGGGCTGCCTTTGCCCTGCCCCCCATCCATGATCGGAGAATCAGGTGCTTTTGCCACCCTGGCCAGTGATAGCAGGAAGTAGGGGTGGAGCCAGCGATGGGAGCTGGGCACGGTCGAAGCTGGCAGTCCCAGGAGCTAGGGGTCCCTTGCCTGGGCCTAAAGCGGAGCCCACAATTGCGGGGCCGCTGCAGCTGCGGGTCCCCGCTGCCTGGGCCGGACGCCCAGGCCAGAGGCGTTAGGCCTGGGCAGGGGCGGAGCCTGCAACCGCGGGGAGCTGGGGGTCCCCTGCCCAGGCCTGATGTCTGGGCCAGAGGCATCAGGCCTGGGTGGGGGGCGGAGCCGGGGATTGGGGGGATATGATGGTCCCCTTGCCCACGCCTGAAGCCTGGGTCAGAGGCATCAGGCTTGGGCGGGGGGTGGAGCAAGCGATCAGAGGGAGATGGGGGTCCCCTGCCCAGGCATGATTCCTGGGCCAGAGGCCTCAGGCCTGGGCGGGGGTCAGAGCCAGTGATCGGGGGGAGATGGGGGTCCCCTGTCCAAGCCTGACATCTCTGGCGGAGGCGTCAGGCCTGGGCAAGGGGCCGATCCTGCGATTGGAGGGTGATGGGGGTCAACGCCTGAGGGCTCCCAGTATGTGAGAGGGGGCAGGCTGGGCTGAGGGACATTCCCCCCCACACACACACACCCAGTGCACGAATTTCATGCACCGGGCCCCTAGTATATATATAAAAGCCTAAGCAACTGTCTGACCAACTGTTCAACTGGTAGCTATGACATGCACTGACCACCAGGGGGCAGATGCTCAAAGCACAGGCATGGAAATGTGGAACAGACTGATGAATCTCAGAGGGAATGGGGGAAGGGGGAGGACAGGTAGAAATTAACCAAAGATCTTATATGCATACTAGAGGCCTGGTGCCAGTGGGGTCTCTCGACCTGGCCTGTGGAGATCGGCCCAAAACCGACTCTCCAACATCCCTTGAGGGGTCCCAGATTGTGAGAGGGTGCAGGCCAGGCCGAGGGACTCCACTGGTACACAAATCCATGCACAGGGCCTCTAGTTAACACATTGTTTGCGGGTAGTTTTTATCGCGCGCTAACAGGTGGCACGGGCAATTTTTGCTAATTTTTTGCGCAAATGGCAACATTCAGTAAAATTACGATAACTTTAGTTGTTACCCGCATTCTACTGCTAGTCTATGAAAAATGTATTAATACGTGTCCTGCATTCTACTACCAGTCAACATAAAACGTATAAGTAAAACGCATAAATACATTTCCCGCATACAATGTATTAATAAATAAAAGGATCAGAGTAGCCAGTGTTACAATAAGCTTTAGCAGTTCCCCTTTTCTTGGTTCTGTGCCCCACAACTCTCTACTTCAGGCTGAATTGTAATTGTTTACCTTGCAAAGTTAGCACCAGCAGGTATATAGAGCAGACAGGGAGAAAGGCTTTGGTACCAAAAGTTAGGGTAACCTAAATAACTGGTTCTATAACCACTACTTTCCCTTCCTTGGATTCTGGCCTTTCACTTCATTTTTAAAGAGTGAGAATTATAGAAATTCTTGGTAGTCTATGTTCTAATTAGCCCTGATGAATATGAATCTGATCTATCATCACTGATTATGTCATGGAGAAGAACCACCAGTATTACAGATAGCAGCAGGAAGGACGTAGGTGAGGCCAAGAGTCCGAGCCATTGGAAGTGTTAGCCGGTTCCCAACTTAACAGTAGTTTGACTTTCAATTTTTCAGCTTCATGATGCTGTGAAAGCATTATGAAACCATAATTTGAATTTTGATTTTTGATCTTTTTCTGGGCTATCAATTTTGATCTTTTCATGATGCTGGGCAGTGGCAGTGGCCACAGCTCCCAGTCAGCCAGGTGATCATCAAGGTATAGTCTATAGTGTAGCATGTTTCCAGTGTGGCTAGGCTAAGCTGTGATGTTCGGCAGCATAGATGTATTAAATGCATTTTGACTTACGTTATTTTCAACTTATAATGGATTTATCGGAACATAACCCCACTGTAGTTTGAGGAGCATCTGTGTCATTAGTTATTTGGATGAACAGTTAAATGGGGAACAGAGACCAGTGGAAACTTGAAGATTTGTTTCATGGGGGGAAATGTTAGACTCTTAATAAAAAATTAATACCATAAAACTCAATTTTTAAAAAAGAATTTTAGGTGGTTTTGTTTGCAGATGACTTGAAAATAATGAATTTATTTAAATGATTCCAAATGCAGAGTTTTGCCTTAGAATAAGTACAAGAAATTATTACGTTTTTGGAAAGTAAACAGAGATGGTAGGTACTAACCAATAAGAGTACATTTTGTTCATCTTAAATTACATTGCATTTTAATTATAAAAGTGTAATTATTCAGTAGTCTTAATAATGCTGTGTATGATAATTTATATATTCTACATTAGAGATCAGAGACTAATCTATCTATATCTATATCTCTATCTCTATATCTATATCTATATCTATATCTATATCTATATCATCTATATCTATATCTATAAAAGGCTAATATGCAAAGTGTCTCCTTGGGAGTTCGACCGGGAAACTGGGAGTTTGATCACTAGCTATGACGTGTGCTGACCATCAGGGGGCAGCGTGGAACGAAGAAAGGCCCCGGGTGGCAGCCGGCAGCCAGCAGCCAGGGAAGGAAGGCCCTGATTGGCAGGCGGAAGGCCCTGATCGGCCCTGATCGCTGGCCAGGCCTAGGGACCCTACCTGTGCACAAATTTCATGCACCAGGCCTCTAGTTTATTAATAATTGTTTTTATTTTAAGAATTACCTTTATCTACTTGTACTTTTATTAGAATGAAATACCCATGACACATGTTAGGAAAGACAGGACTTTGATGTTTGATACTTTTGTTTATGTAACCACTTTATTATTTGACCTCTAAAACCATTGGTAATTCTTTTTCCATACCAGAATCTCAGAATTTCTAGGTATTCAGATTCAAGAACAACACATTTCTCTATTCAGTATGTCAGTGTTCTGTTAAGGAAATCTACATACAAATTGTTAATGTGAAATCATTAGTTCATTTTACACAGGCTACTGAATAGTTTTAACTTGGTAGTAGTTTTAGTCATTCCTAAACCATTTTTTTTTTAGTTAATCCTCACCCGAGGGTATTTTTCCTTTGATTTTTAGAGAGAATGGAAGGGAGGAGGAGAGATAGAGAGAAACATTGATGTGAGAGAGACACATTGATTGGTTCCTCCCGCACATGCCCCGACTAGGGCTGAGGATCAAGCCTGCAACTAAGGTAGGTGCCCCTGACCAGAATCAAACCCAGGACCCTTCAGACAGCGGGCTGACGGTCTATCCATTGAGCCAAACTGGCTAGGGCTTAAACCATTTTTAATAAATGACCTTGAGGGCCAGACTGGGTCTCACTATTAGTTGTTTACTTAGCACCTACTTAAATAATATAATCCACATAAAATTAGAATAAAAAGATAGGCATTCCTTTAGTTTGACCCGGAAGTTTTCATTTTTGCCTTTTGTGAGCCATTGAGGAAGACTAGTTTCATAGAGGTTGATAAACCTAGTTTTACTCAAGCAACCAAAGGGAAAATAAATAAATTGGATTTCATCAAAATTAGAAACTTATGTGCATCAAAGGATAAGTGAAAAGAGAACTCACAGAATGGAAGGAAATATTTCAAATCATATCTAATAAGAGTGTAGTATCCAGAATATATGAACAATTCTTACAACTTAACAAAAGAGACAACCTAAACACACACACACACACACACACACACACACACGCACACACACCAACCTAACTAAAAAATAGGCAAGGAACTTGAATAGACATTTCTTCAGTGAAGATATGTATGGTCAATAAGTACATGAAAAGTTGCTTAACATCAGTAATTATGGAAGTGCAAATTAAAACCACAATGAGATATTACTTCAAAAAAGAGAAAGTAAATGTTGGAGAGGATGTGAAGAAATTGGAACCCTCTTCTTGTAGGAACATAAAATGGTGCAACCCCTATGGAAAACAGTTAAACAGTTCCTCAAAAAGTTAAACATAGAGCCCTGGCTGGTATAGCTCAGTTGATTGAACATCATCCCATGTATCGAAAGCTCACTGGCTTGATTCTCGGTCAGGGCACATGCCTGGGTTGTCGACTCAATTCCCCAGTAGGGGGCATGCAGGAGGCAGCCGATAGATCAGTGTTTCTCTCTCACATCAGTGTTTCTCTCTTTCTCTCCCTTTCCTTTCTCTCTCTCAAATCAATTCTAAAAAACAATGTGGTCTATCCATACAATGGAATATTATTCATCCATAAAAAGGAATGAAATACTAATGACTAAGTACTATTGAAAGATATCAAACACAAAAAGCCACATACTAGCCTGGATAGAGGAAGATGGCGGCGGTATAGGCAGACGCGTCCCAGGTCGTGTCCCTGAGCAAATGGAGTGAGCAGCTGAAACTAGTAACATCCACCCCGAATTGGCGAAATTCCTCAGCTGGCGAGACAGTTTACAGCCGGGAAGAGCAGAACTCCCCTGGAAAGGTAAAAAAACCAGGGATTTGGGCAGGAAAGTTTGCCAGACCTCTGAGCCCAGAGAGTCGGAGGGAGACCGCGTGGCAGACAGCCGCGTCCCTTGGGACAGGCACAGCCCCTAAAAGGGGAAAGGAGAACCGCGGGATTCCTGGCGCTACTGGGGGAATTGAGAGCTCGGTCTGTGATCACAGAGGACTGAGCCTAAAGGGGGCAGCCTGAAGAGCTGATCAGACCATGCAGTCCCTGTAAGAGAAGAAGCTTACAGAAACCAAGCCTTCCCCGTTTCTGCGGCCGGCGTTTGTTTGTTTGTTTTCACTGAACCCTGTTCATGGGACATTTCGGATACAGACACTCACCTGTGCTGAAGAGAGGGAGAGTGTGCGGAGGAGTGGAATCTGGGGAGAGACTGAGGAGAGAAGGGGGGCCGGGAGAGGTGGCAGCGAATTGAGTGCTGAGACACCCCTGAGCCCACGTCTGAGGCAGCCATTCTCTCCGGAGAGTGAGACTCCTCCCCCCAGCCCCCAGGCAAGGAGCACAGCCACACCCAGATTCCACCCTGTAGGAGATCAAGGATTAAAATAACCTGATCAGTCCCTGGGAGTTAACAGGGTCTGGCCTATAGAGGGATTTTCAATCCCAGCAACAACACAGCACTGGTAACTCTTACGCAGCCAGCTCTGGGCAGTGAACTTCCACTGGACAGAGAGGCCCTGTAGCCTCAGAGGCCAACCCCAGAACACTGCCACCCAGAGGCTGACCCACAAACTGACTCTTTGCTAAACACAAAATAAGGCAGTCTGGGAAACAAATGCGGCTTGCTTTAAAATAAGGACTGTGGTTTACAACACAGAGGAACAGTGTATCGCAGGGAAACTCAACACTCTCCTGAATACCTGGCAGGTCTAAGGCGAGCCACACTGAAGAATAGAAGAACCGAAGGACCTTCACTACTGCAATATTTTTTTTTTCTTTTTTCACCTTTTAACTAAGAAACCAATTTTTTTCTTTTTTTTTTGTTTTTTTTTTTCTTTTCCTCTTCTTCTTTTTTTTTTTTCTTCTTTTTTCCATCACCTGATTTAACCTTTTAATTACTACCTTCTTATTTTTAACCAGTATTATTACTGCTACCATTTTACCATTTTTTTTTTAAAGTGCCATTTTATTTTCTCTTTATTTTATTTTGGGATTAGTGTTCTCCATTCTATTTTCATCGTTATATTATTGGTTGTTTCTAGTTTGCATTTATCTCCAGGGAGCTGTTGCTGGAATTTGTTGGGATTAATGGCTGTTCTATAGGAGCATTCTCCTCATATAAAAAGTCTCTTCCCCTCTTCCACTTCATTCTCTCTTTTCGCTCTTTTTTTTTCTTTTCCTTTCTTTTCTCGCTTTTACTTTCCCCCCTCCTTTTTCCCACTTTCATTTTTGCACTCCTTTTTTTGGTCCCTAATTTTCTTTTCTTTTTTCTCTTTTCTCTTCCTTCTTCCTTATCCCCTAATTCTCTTAATTCAGGTGGTCACCTTTATTTGGGGTTATTAATATCGTGAATATATTTGTGTATAGTGCCTGGTACGTGGTGCCTTGTTGTGTTGTATTTTGTGCCTTTAAATCAACACAGCAGATCCAAGCAACAGCAACCTCCTGAGCACCACACCCTCTGCTGAGGAACAGCAGCTGTACGTGAAACCTCGCCCCATCAGCCAGAAGAGCCACCACAGCTGTGAACAGCACCCACCAGAGGAGTTGCTGCCAACTGAAGAGCAGCTGCTACCGCAACCGCCCGAAGAGGAACCGCAGACCAAGGAGTCACTGCCACCAGGGGAGCAGCCACTGAACGACTCAACGTCTAGATATGTCAGTGAGATCAAACATGGGTAGACAAAGAAACCCCCAAAGGAAAGAGAAGGAGGACTCTCCAGAAAAGCAGCTAAGTAATACAGAGGCATGCAACATGACAGAAAAAGAATTCAGAATAAGGGTCCTAGAGTGCATAAACCGGATGGAGGAAAAAATCGACAACCTCAGCAAGAAGCAAGAAGAAACAGATGAAAAAATCGATAACATATGGAAGAAGCTAGAAGAAACAGATGAAAAAATCGATAACATATGGAAGAAGCTAGAAGAAACAGATGAAAAAATCAACAACTTAAGTAAGACCCAAGAAGATATGAAGAGTGATATAGCTGCAATGAAAAACTCCATTGAAAGTATCAACAGTAGACTAGGAGAAGCGGAGGACCGAATTAGTGATTTAGAAGACAAGGAAGCAAAACACACCCAAAATGTACTGCAATTGGAGAAAAAAATGAAAAGACAGGAGGAGAGCCTAAGGGAGCTTTGGGACAACATGAAACGAAACAACATACGAATAATAGGGGTACCAGAACAACAGAAGGATGAACAAGGATTAGAAAACCTATTAGAAGAAATAATATCAGAAAACTTCCCTGAGGTGGGGAAGAAAAAAGTCACACAAGCCCAGAGAGTCCCAAACAAGGTGAACCCAAAAAGACCCACACCAAGACACATCATAATTACCATGGCAAATGTTCAGGACAAAGAGAGAATCTTACAGGCTGCAAGAGAGAGACGGAAAGTTACATACAAGGGATCTCCCATTAGATTGTCAAATGATTTCTCAACAGAAACACATCAGGCCAGAAAAGAATGGACGGAAATTTACAAAGTGATGCAAAGCAAAGGACTGAATCCAAGAATACTCTATCCAGCAAGGCTATCATTCAAACTTGAAGGGGAAATAAGAAGCTTCACAGACAAAAAAAGGCTAAGGGAGTTTATCACCACCAAGCCAGCAATGCAAGAAATGCTAAAGGGACTGGTATAAAAATAAGAAATAAAAAGCTCAGAAAGAAAACAGCCACACAAAAACAGAAATGCCTACAAACAAGTACCTTTCAATAATAACTTTAAACGTAAACGGACTAAATGCTCCAAACAAAAGACATCGAGTGGCTGAATGGATAAAAAAACATGACCCATACATCTGCTGTCTACAAGAAACCCACCTCATTAGAAGGGACTCACACAGACTGAAAGTGAAGGGATGGAAAAATATCTTTCAGGCAAATGGAAAGGAAAAGAAAGCTGGGGTAGCAATACTTATATCGGACAAAATAGACCTCAAAGTGAAGGCCATAACAAGAGATAAGGAAGGCCACTTCATAATACTAAAGGGATCAATACAACAAGAAGATATAACCCTGGTAAACATATATGCACCCAATGCAGGAGCACCCAAATTCATAAAAAAACTCCTGGAAGATATCAAAGGAGAGATCGACAACAATACAATCATTGTAGGGGACTTTAATACACCACTGACAGCACTGGATAAGTCTTCTAGACAAATAATCAGCAAAGATACAGCAATCCTAAATGACTCACTAGATCAGATGGACTTAATAGACATCTTCAGAACACTTCACCCGAAAGCCAGGGAATATACATTCTACTCAAATGCTCATAGGACATATTCAAAAATAGACCATATATTGGGTCACAAGCAAAGTATCCCCAAATTCAAGAAAATTGAAATCATAAAAAGCGTCTTCGCAGACCACGATGGCATAATATTAGAAATAAACTACAATAAAAACAACCCAAAATACTCAAACACCTGGAAGCTGAATAGCATGCTATTAAATATTGATTGGGTTACCAATGAAATCAAAGAAGAAATTCAAAACATCCTGGAAACTAATGACAATGAAAACACAACAATCCAAAACCTATGGGACACAATGAAAGCAGTCCTGAGAGGGAAGTTTATAGCTCTACAGGCCTATCTCAAAAAACAAGAAAAAATGGTAGTAAATCATCTAACTCTACAACTCAAAGAATTAGAAAGAGAGCAACAAGAAAACCCCAGAGTGAGCAGAAGGAAGGAGATAATAAAGATTAGAGCAGAAATAAATGACATAGAGACCAAAAAAACAATACAGAAAATCAATGAAACCAAGAGCTGGTTCTTTGAAAGGATAAACAAGATTGACAAACCTCTAGCCAGGCTCACCAAGAAGCAAAGAGAGAGGACCCAAATAAACAAAATCAGAAACGATAGAGGCGAAATAACAACAGACCCCACAGAAATACAAATGATTGTTAAAAAATACTATGGACAGCTCTACTCCAACAAACTAGACAACCTGGAGGAAATGGACAAATTCCTAGAAAAATACAACATTCCAAAACTCAATCAGGAAGAATCTAAAAATCTCAACAGGCCAATAACTATGGAAGAAATTGAAGCAGTCATCAAAAAGCTTCCAGCAAACAAAAGCCCAGGACCAGACGGCTTCACAGGGGAGTTTTACCAAACATTCAAGGAAGAACTAAAACCTATCCTCCTCAGACTACTACAAAAAATTCAAGAGGAAGGAACACTTCCAAGCTCATTCTATGAAGCCAGCATCACCCTAATACCAAAACCAGGTAAAGACAACACAATGAAAGAGAATTACAGGCCAATATCCCTCATGAACATAGATGCCAAAATCCTCAACAAAATCTTAGCAAATCGGATCCAGCAGTACATCAGAAAGATCATACACCATGACCAAGTAGGATTTATCCCAGGGATGCAAGGATGGTACAATATCCGCAAATCAATAAACGTGATACATCACATAAACAAATTGAAAGAAAAAAACCACATGGTCATATCAATTGATGCAGAAAAAGCATTTGACAAAATTCAACACCCATTTTTGATAAAAGCTCTCAGCAAGGTGGGAGTAGAAGGATCATACCTCAACATAATAAAAGCCATATATGACAGGCCCACAGCCAACATCATACTCAATGGACAAAAACTAACACCATTTCCCCTAAGAACAGGAACAAGACAGGGATGCCCCCTCTCACCACTCCTGTTCAACATAGTACTGGAAGTGTTAGCCATTGCAATTCGGCAAGAAGAAGAAATAAAAGGCATTCAAATTGGAAAAGAGGAAGTAAAACTGTCCTTATTTGCAGACGACATGATATTATACATACAAAACCCTAGAGACTCCATCAAAAAGCTACTGGACTTAATACATGAATTTGGCAATGTAGCAGGATACAAAATTAACCCCAAGAAATCCGAGGCATTTCTATACACCAATAGTGAACTTTCAGAAAAAGAGATTATAAAAACAATCCCGTTTACCATCGCACCAAAAAAATTAAGCTACCTAGGAATAAACTTAACTAAAGAGGTAAAAGACCTCTACTCAGAAAACTACAGGACGTTAAAAAAAGAGATAGAGGAAGACATAAACAGATGGAAGAACATACCGTGTTCATGGATTGGTAGAATCAACATCATTAAAATGTCCATACTACCCAAAGCAATCTATAAATTCAACGCACTTCCCATTAAAATACCAACGGCATACTTCAGAGATCTAGAACGAACTCTCCAAAAATTCATCTGGAATAAAAAAAGACCTCGAATAGCTGCAGCAATCCTGAAAAAGACCAAAGTAGGTGGGATCTCAATACCAGATATCAAGATGTATTACAAAGCCACTGTTCTCAAAACTGCCTGGTACTGGCACAAGAATAGGCATATAGATCAATGGAATAGAATAGAGAGCCCAGAAATCGGCCCGAACCAATATGCTCAATTAATATTTGACAAAGGAGGCAAGAACATACAATGGAGCCAAGATAGTCTCTTCAATAAATGGTGCTGGGAAAATTGGACAGATATATGCAAGAAAATGAAACTAGACCACCAACTTACACCATACACAAAAATAAACTCAAAATGGATAAAGGACTTAAATGTACGACAGGAAACTATAAAAATTCTAGAAGAATCCAAAGGCAACAAAATCTCAGACATATGCCGAAGCAATTTCTTCACTGATACAGCTCCTAGGGCACTTGAAACTAAAGAGAAAATGAACAAATGGGACTACATCAAAATAAAAAGCTTCTGTACAGCAAAAGAAACCATCAACAAAACAACGAGAAAACCCACTGTGTGGGAAAACATATTTGCCAATGTCATATCCGATAAGGGCCTAATCTCCAAAATTTATAGGGAACTCATACAACTTAACAAAAGGAAGATAAACAATCCAATCAAAAAATGGGCAAAGGACCTAAATAGACACCTTTCAAAAGAGGACATTCAGAAAGCCAAGAGACATATGAAAACATGCTCAAAGTCACTAATCATCCGAGAGATGCAAATCAAAACAACAATGAGGTACCATCTCACACCTGTCAGACTGGCTATCATCAACAAATCAACAAACGACAAGTGCTGGAGAGGATGTGGAGAAAAAGGAACACTTGTGCACTGCTGGTGGGAATGCAGACTGGTGCAGCCACTATGGAAGACAGTATGGAGTTTCCTTAAAAAACTGAAAATGGAACTCCCATTTGACCCTGTGATCCCACTTCTAGGAATATATCCCAAGAAACCAGAAACACCAATCAGAAAGGATATATGCACCCCTATGTTCATAGCAGCACAATTCACCATAGCTAAGATCTGGAAACAGCCTAAGTGCCCATCAGTAGATGAATGGATTAGAAAACTGTGGTACATCTACACGATGGAATACTATGCTGCTCTAAAAAGGAAGGAACTCTTACCATTTGCAACGTCATGGATGGAACTGGAGAGCATTATGCTAAGTGAAATAAGCCAGTCAATGAAGGAAAAATACCACATGATCTCACTCATTCATGGATAATAGAGACCATTATAAACTTTTGAACAATAATAGATACAGAGGCAGAGCTGCCTCAAACAGATTGTCAAACTGCAGCAGGAAGGCCGGGGAGGGTTGCGGGGCAGGAGGTAGGGGGGTAAGAGATCAACTAAAGGACTTGTATGCATGCATAGAAGCATAACCAGTGGACATAAGACATTGGGGGATAGGGGAGGCTAGGGGACTGTCTAGGGCGGGGGGATAAAATGGACACATATGTAATACCCTTTGTAATACTTTAAGCAATAAAAAAAAAAAAAAGCCACATACTAGCCTGGCTGGCGTGGCTCGGTGATTAGAGTGTATTCCTGAGCACTGAAGGCTTGCGGATTCAATTCCTGGTCAAGGGCACATACCTGGATTGTAGGTTAGATCCCTGGCCCTGGTCAGGGCGAGTGTGGTAGGCAACAGGTTGGTTGTCTCTCTCAAATCCATGCTTTTTTCAATTTCTCTCCTCTCCTCCATCTCTCCCCTTCCTTCCTTACACTCTCTCTGAAAAATCAATGGGGAAAAATATCCTTGAGTGAAGATTTAAAAAATGTTTTTAAATTTAAAAAAGCAAAATGTGATGTACTGTATGATTCCATTTATATTAAATGTCCAGAATAGGCAAATTCATAAAGATAGAAAGTACATTAGTGATTTACCAGGGACGGAGGGTTGGGGAGTGAGTGCCATGGGTATGGGGTGATGATAATGTTCTGGAATTAAGTAGTGATGATGACTAAACAACCTAGGAGCATGCTCAAAAACCACTGGGTTGTACACAAAAGCGAAAGGAAATAAAACCTTAGCTTTATATTTCAGTGCCGCTTTTGGCTGATGGTATCATCCTTCACATTCCAATTCTTTTTTTAAATGGGGATGAGTTAGCTACCGCTTAGCTTTGTTATGGAGACTAAGTGAAAGATATAGTTACAAATAAACTTCTAAGTTAAGATTCTACTTTGCAGAATATCTTTTTAATTCCAAGCCAAATGAACCAAAATAGTGTGTCTTTTTTTTAAAACACACACACACACACACACACACACACACACACACACACACACACACAGAAAAACACAGCAAAAATGTTCAGTAACAGCAGCCACCAAGGGAGATAGCACAGTACAATACGTAAATCTAGAACAGGGTGAATGCACTGTCTTAAGCTTCTATGACAATCCCTGCCCCTTGGAAGCTGGTAGTGATTTACAGAATTTTGAGAATTTTCACTAATAACCCCAAGTCTGCAGGGAAGCAAATTAAATCAGTATTTTTATTTTCTCCTTTGAGTAAGAAAAAAAAAAGGAGTGAAATAGAAAACGTTAAGAAAAAAAATAAAGTCCCGGCTGTCTCTAACAGAAGTCTCCAGGGACACATACACACTGAATCAGGGATCAGGGCACACAAGGGATTTCCCCCATGCAAATGTATTGTTGTACCCCGCAATTAAGTAGATGTGCATTTAACAAAACCTCAGAATTATTCCAAAGAAATACAACAGGTTTATCTTACTAATATAGGCAAGCATTCTAAAGACCTTATTAGCATATTCGGTCATATAAAAATGATAGCATTTATATAAAAATGAATAAGTTGGGTTTATTTAAGGAATGCCAGGGGCTGTGTGAAACATTAAGACAGTTTAAAGGGGAAAAAAATCATGATTATCTCAATAGATGCAGCATACCACCTAGACCAGTGGTTCTCAACCTTGGCTGCACATTAGAATCACCTGGGAATCTTTTTAAAATCCTGATTTCTGGGCCTCATCCTCTGGAAATTCTGTTTCTTCGTTACTAAAGTTGTGGCCCCACCCAATAACAAAGAAATAGAATTTCCAGAGGATGAGCCCCAGAAATCAGGATTTTAAAAAGATTCTTCCCCCCCAAAAAAATAAAATAAAATAAAATAAAAATAAAAAAATAAAAAGATTCCCAGGTGATTCTCATGTGCAGCCAAGGTTGAGAACCACTGACCTAGACCAAGCAAACAATCTTACATGTGAATAAAGGGGAGTCAAAAGTCACCCATGTTAAATCGGAGCAGATAAAAGGTTTGGGCAAAGTTGCAAGATAAAATAAAAGCATGATAACTACGTAAATATGCTATGGCAAATGAACTAACAAAAACAAAGAAGACAAAAAGAAGCAGCATGAAGAAGAAGAAGAACCCATAACCTACTGACTAGGAACTACCTCACATGTACTTCGAGTGGTAAAACTTAATAAAACAAGCTCAAAGACAAGATTATGATACAACAAAATGAGATGAAAGGTAAATTGTGGACCTAAGGAAACAAATTGAGGCCCAAAATAACATATTTTCAGAACAAATAAATTAGAAATAGGGAACAGAATAGAGTTAGCAATTAAATTACATAATAGAAAAGCTATCTTCAGATAATCAGAATACAGATGAAAAAGACAAAGAGAGTGAAATCAGAAGAGCTAACTAATAAATATGGAGCTAAAATTTCTCTAGTACAATAATGAGTGCCCCTGAAATACACTCAACAAATGCAGCAGGAAAAGTATTCAAAGATATGATAAAAGCAAACTTACCCGAAATGAAGATCTGACTAGAAATAGAAAATATCCTGCTAACGGGGGCGGGGAGACAGAGAATAAGATGGGATTTTATATTGTTCTCAACTTTCAAAGCAGGAAGTCAATCAATGCTATCTAAAATTGAAAAAAAAAGCCATAATTTCTTCCACTTAGTGCATTTCTTAATGTCTTTTCTTATCCTTAGGGGATTCTTTTGCAAAATTTCTCTTTTAGTGAAGAAATATTTAGCATATTCTTCAGTTTTATCTTATTTCTTTTATTAAATTATAATTCAATGCTTTCATTTTAACAATAGCATCCTATTTTTGTAATGGTATTGCTTTTACTCTACGCAAAAGGAAAAGTTGGTAGGTAGATAGTAAGCTAGGTGTCTGGAGTGATGTTAACTTAGTAGTAACGATAGTTTCTGGTTGGTGATAATTGATATATGTGTCAGAATCTAGTCAAGAGACGAAACCAATTGTTTTTAACAGAATATATTTAATATAAAGTATTGCTAAGAGATACTAAACTGAAGTGGTAAAATGGGATACAAAAATTTTCTCAGAAATATCCACTGGGGGAAGCAGCTAACATTTCTAAGGCTATGGGACAAAGGAAAGAGGTTGGGATTACTAAAATATATAAACACACAGGAAGGAACTAAAATTTATGGAACTAAAATTCAGATCTCTGAGAAGGGGCTGCTATTAATGCCTCTGGGCATGGAGCATGGATCCTTTGGGCCTGAGACTCAGAACCTGGTGCTGGTGTCTGAGGAGGGCACAACAAGGCTATTTGGGATAATCAGTGATATATAAAACAATATTATTTTGTTCTAGATCGCTAGCCAGAATAGGCAATACCTTTCCACCTAGAATTCTTCCTCTGTGTCTCTCAGTAGGGGTTTTAAAAAGTTTTTATTCATACTGATCTTATGCATTTTTAAAATTTTTAAACTAGTTTAGTTTTATTCCTATAAATGAAAACTCTATTTTATCTTTGTATATAAGAAAGCTCTTGATGTTCAGTTATTAATATAACATCCAGAAACCTTGCTAAATTTTATTGTCTGTCATAGGTTTCACCTATGTTATTTAAGCTTCTCTAAATGGCTGCTTTTATTTTGTTATATGGAAAACTATCTCCAACACACTGTCTCTTTATTGACAAGTACCATTTGGACTACTCTTATAAAGATATCATTACTGGTCTCCTGATTCTACCCCTGTCTCATCACCAATTTATTCTTAACACAGCTGCTAGTGTAATCTTTTAAAAAACATAAATCATATCACTTTCCTGCTCAAAATCCTTAAATGGTCAACCATTGTTCTTCAAATACAATCCAAAGTTCTTATCATAAGCTATAAGGTTCTTAGTCTGCTTGAGCTGCCATAACAAAATACCGTAGACTGGTGGCTTAAACAACATAAATTTATTTTCTTATAGTCTGGAAGCTGGGAAGTCCAAGATTAAAGTGCCAGCCAGTTCAGTTCCTGCTGAGTGCTCTCTTCTTGGCTTGCAGTTGCCCACCTTCTTGCTGTATCTTCACATGGCTTGTCCTTGGTGTGTGCACCTGGGGGGATGACCTAATGTAACCCTAAGTACCTTCCAAAGGCTCCACCTCCAAAAACTACACATTTGGTCAGGGCTTCAACATATAAATTAGGGGGGATGGGGGCAGACATTCAGTCCATAACAATCTAAAATGATCTGGTCCCTGCCTATCTCTTCAAGAGGTATTCTCCATTATCCCTTAAAACACCTCTTACAAGTTTTTCAAACACATAAAGCTCCTTTCTACTTAATAATTTTTACACATGCTGTTCTGTCTGCCTAGAGACTCTTCCTTCTGCTCTTCACATGAAAGATTTTTATACTTTAGGTCTCAGTTTAAATAGCCCTTTCACAGAATCCACATATATGATCAGGTCTTCTCTATTACCTGTCAATTCATTGGATTTATTTACTAACCTATTACAATTGTGTATTTGTATATGTGTATACATAATTGTATTCTTTTATCTACTTTTGTATATGTTTGGAATTCTCCATAATGTTTTTTTTTAATGGGAAAATTTTCATTGATAAACTTTTTTTACTCTCTTAAATTCAGTTAAGGTTTTGCCTTGGTATACCATAATTACAATTCTAGAAATGATTTGTATATAAAGACATTTATACATGGATTTTCATTCCAGAAAAGCAAAGATTTGGAAACAACCCAGATATTAGTGGGGGAGGGACCAGTTTAATGAATTATGGTATAAAATCATACTATGAAATATCCAGGTATTAGAGAATGGAGCAGTTCTATATGTAATAAGAAAACAGGTATAGTTCATTGTGTATAGCGTGCATACCATCATTTGTGTCCATATGTAACCAAAAAGATACAGGAGTGGCCCTAGCCAGTTTGTCTCAGTGGATAGAGCAGCAACTTATGAACTAGGACAGTGATGACGAACCTATGACACGCGTGTCAGAGGTGACACGCAAACTCATTTTTTGGGTTGATTTTTCTTTGTTAAATGGCATTTAAATATATAAAATAAATATCAAAAATATAAGTCTTTGTTTTACTATGGTTGCAAATATCAAAAAATTTCTATATGTGACACGGCACCAGAGTTAAGTTAGGGTTTTTCAAAATGCTGACATGCCGAGCTCAAAAGGTTCACCATCACTGAAGTAGGAGGTCATGGTTTGATTCCTGGTCAGGGCACATGTCTGGGTTGTGGGGTCAATCCTAGTAGGGGCTGTGCAGGAGGCAGCCGATCAATGATTCTCTCTCATCATTGATGTTTTTATCTCTCTCTCTCCCTCTTCCTTCCTCTCTGAAATAAATAAAAATGTGGGTTTTTTTTTAAAGATACAGGGGTGGGCAAGAGGAGGTTTATAATTGTTCGTATGGAAAAAGATATGCAGGTTATGATTATTACAATAGCTTTATTAACTCAAAAGAATGTTACAGTTAACCTACCCCTATATTATACTGGAATTTATCTGGATTATCTTTCCAAAGATTGACCAGAATCTAGTAATAGTGGTTACCTCAGGGACAGGGAATCAGATGACTGAAGATTTAAAGTCAGGACGGACACTTTCTTTTTCACTGAAAGAGTAACAAAAATACTATGGAGGTAGAGTGAATGACTGTTTCAGGCTGGAATTATGGGGAAGACTTTTCAAAGAACAAAGATAATAAAAATTTAGTATTGCTTTTATCTAACAAAAGTAGAAACTATGTAAATAGGTAATTATAATAGACTAGAGGCTTGGTGCATGAATCTTTGCACAGGTGGGGTCTGGCCAGCCCCACCCCCAATTGGGATGTGGGGAGTGATCAAGGGTGGGGTGATGGGCGGGGGGTGGGGGGAGGTATCACCAGCAGTTGGTTGGCCAGCCCCTCCCCCTGGTTGAACTCCTGGCTGAACTCCCCTTCGAACGCCTGGTTGAGGGGACAATTTGCATATTAGCCTTTTATTATATAGGATATTGCTATGATGTATATAAAATGATTTCACATACAAATGGAAATATTATCTAGATTTTATTTCTTTTTAGGTGGTGATAGTGGACTGGATGGGTTAGGAGGACCAGGTGTACAACTAGGAAGCCCAGATAAGAAAAAAAGGAAGACAAATACACAGGTAAATTGACATTTTCTTATAATTGCAGCTTTTCTTCACTGATATGATCAGGCTGTTGAGGTAAATTGAAATTTGGTCATGGGGCCCTGGCTAGGTTGCTCAGTTGGTTAGAGCATCGTCCTGGTCTACCTAGGTTGCAGGTGCAATCCCTGGTCAGGGCACATACATGAAGCAATGAATGCATGAATGGATGGAACAACAAATACATGTTTTTTTCTCTCTCTCAAATCAGGTTTTTATAAAGTTTAAAGAAGAAAAAATTAAATTTGGTCATGGTTTTTGTTTTCTATCTTCATTCAGAAACTAATAGTGAATTCTGCAATGAATTTTTTTTTTCTCTGCAGCTAATGGCTATTGCAGAATTATAGGCCTAGAGAGTGTATATTGCAAGCGGGAAATGTAGACAGAAAAATTAAAATGCTTATTCTTAAGTCTAATTTTAAAGATATAGATGTCCATAGTTCTATTGCAAGACATATATGGAGACAAGTTTAACCTGAAGTAACAATGTTCAACTATTATAATAATTCAGTAGCATGTGTGTATCATGAAGTAATCATGGTGGAGATATCTTTTGTCTATAACCTGTGGTTGTAATAAGCAATCAAGGCTTTGCAGGGTTTATTCTCTATAAATTTGAAGCATTATTTTTATGATAAAGATTGTGAATAAGGATAATGTATGTACAGATGACTTTTTTCTATTTTGGCCACCATCTTTTAACCTTGTAGTGTGACTAAATCTGGTACTTTATTTTTCTATTCTGCAGCCTAGAGCTTTGGGGATAAGTTAATAGCTATTTCTTAAAGTTTAAGCTAGAAAAACATTTAGATCCTGTTTATTATTTAATTTTATGGTTATTTAGGGGTATAAGAAGTATTTTTAGTTAAAATTTTAAGGGAAAGATTCTAGAGCAGTGATGGCGAACCTATGACAACTGTGTCAGAGGTGACGCGCGAACTCATTTTTTGGGTTGATTTTTCTTTGTTAAATGGCATTTAAATATATAAAATAAATATCAAAAATATACATCTTTGTTTTACTATGGTTGCAAATATCAAAAAATTTCTATATATGACACGGCACCAGAGTTAAGTTAGGGTTTTTCAAAATGCTGACATGCCGAGCTCAAAAGGTTCGCCATCACTGTCCTAGAGTTATAAGCAAGTATGTTAAATGAAAATTATGGTAATGAATCTTCTTTTAAAATTTAAATACTTTTGGAGTTTGAAGTAACAATGGATTCATGCTCAGAAAAGCATTATTTCCTTTTCTAAATGAAAGAAGCCTATACATTTTATTATTAAATATAATTACATATAAATATTTGGAATTTACAAGTGAAGAATTAAATATTCATAACACTGTAAGCGAAACTTTACCAAAACTAAGTTCATAAGTGTTAAGATTTTATAACAGGATGATTTTAATGACTGCTTTGATCAAAAACATGTATTTTACTTAACATTCTCATTTTAGGGGCCTTCTTTTCCTCCATTGTCTGAGTATGCTCCGCCACCGAATCCAAACTCTGACCATCTAGTGGCTGCTAATCCATTTGATGACAACTATAATACTATTTCCTATAAACCACTACCTTCATCAAATCCATATCTTGGCCCTGGGTATCCTGGTTTTGGAGGCTACAGCACATTCAGAATGCCACCTCACGTTCCTCCAAGAATGTCTTCCCCATACTGTGCTCCTTACTCGCTCAGGAATCAACCACACCCATTTCCTCAGAATCCTCTGGGCCTGGGTTTTAATCGACCTCACGCTTTTAACTTTGGGCCACATGATAATTCAAATTTTGGAAATCCATCTTATAATAATGCACTAAGTCAGAATGTTAATATGCCTAATCAACATTTTAGACAAAATCCTGCTGAAAACTTCAACCAGATTCCTCCACAGAATGCTGGCCAAGTATCTAATCCTGACTTGGCATCTAACTTTATTCCTGGAAATAATTCAAATTTTGCTTCTCCATTAGAATCTAATCATTCTTTTATTCCTCCCCCAAATACTTTTGGTCAAGCAAAAGCGCCACCCCCAAAACAAGATTTTAATCAAGGATCAACCAAAAGCACTAATCAAAATTCCTCTGCTCAACCACCTCACTTAAATATGGATGACACGGTGAATCAGAGTAATATTGAATTAAAAAATGTTAATCGAAACAATGCAGTAAATCAAGAGAATAGCCGTTCAAGTAGCGCTGAAGCTACAAACAACAGCCATGCGAATGGGACACAGAATAAGCCACGACAACCTAGAGGTGCAACAGACACATGCACCACTGAAAAAAGCAATAAATCCTCTCTTCACCCAAGCCGTCGTGGTCATTCTTCTTCCGACCCAGTGTATCCTTGTGGAATTTGTACGAATGAAGTGAATGATGATCAGGATGCCATCTTATGTGAAGCCTCCTGTCAGAAATGGTTTCATCGGATCTGCACTGGAATGACTGAAACAGCTTATGGCCTGCTAACTGCAGAAGCATCAGCAGTGTGGGGCTGTGATACCTGCATGGCTGATAAAGATGTCCAGTTAATGCGCACTAGAGAAACGTTTGGCCCACCTGCAGTGGGCAGTGATGCTTAATCACAGGCATTAACTAAAGTGGGTTTTTTTTCCCTGTGTGTTACAGAGGTTCATTGACACACGATTTTAATGTTTTACAATATTTTTTTTAAATGCACATGCAAAAAAGATGATTTACCTTTTAGTTTTTATTAATATTCCACTTCATTACTAGTGCAAATTTTGTATTATCTAAGTTTGCTATCTAGGATAATATATATGGGGGTGCTTTAGAAAGTATTTTACAAATAAATGTTAGTTGTTGTTAATCATAAAAGCCTCTTGAAGCTTCAAAATAATATGTAGCAAATGTAGGCAAGTTTTGACTTAAAAGTTAGAACCAGTGAAAAGTGAACATTTCAATGCTGAACTTTGGTGATATCACATTAAACATTTAGTTCAAAAATATTTTTGAGGATCCATTTAACGTGGTGTTTTAAAAATATATTTTTATTTATTTCAGAGAGGGAGAAAGATAGAAACATCAATGATGAGAAAGAATCATTGATCAGCTGCTTACTGCATGCCCCCTGCTAGGGATCGAGCCCACAACCTGGGCATGTGCCCTGACCAGGAATCGAACTAGTTCATAGGTCGATGCTCAACCACTGAGCCACACCAGCCGGGCATCCATGTAATGTGTTTTCAGAAAAAATAATATGTGTAGCTATATTATGGAAGAAAGCATACATTTAATGGATGTTTTTAAAAATAATAGCATATGACACCTGATTCCTCCCTAACTAGAGTTCTTGAAACTAGTGACTTTCATGTTTCAAGTCAGTCTGTTCAGGATATGTTTGTACAGATATGAGACATATGTTAGCATATAGAAGATGCTCAGTAAGTATTTGTGGATTAACTTGTAGATTGTACCACATGAAACTGCTATTATTCGATCACTTGAAAATTGACTTCAGTTACTAGAGTTGATATAATGTTTGTTTTTAGTTGTGGCATTTAGAATTGTAACAGTATTATGCTTTCCTCTCTTTCATTTTTTTTAATTACTGGTTGTTACTGTTTTCCAGAGAAATAAATAATATGGTATCCTCAGGAGAATTGTGAATACTTTTTAACACATGATTTCAAACTGAGACATATTGCAAATAAAAGTGGTAGAAACATAAATTTGGCATTAGAGCACTTTGCTGGCGGAAGACATATTCATTGATTATTTGAAAAATCTTGTTCTGGGGATCTGAATTCAGAATGGTGCCTCAAGGGAGATCAAAATCCATTTTAAGCAAAGCTCAATTAAGAGCCACGGTGAAAGCTAATTTACAAACAACAAGTCCTTGCAAGAGACAGTTTTTGCTATGACGTGGGAAAGTGTAAAATGGACCTGAGAGTATCTTCTTGAAAGATGATACAGAATGGAGACAGTTGGAGGTCTACTCATTAAGATTCAGCAGAAACCCAGTTTGGAGTGGAACATAACCTGTGACCAGAAAAAGGAAACAAGGATACTGTGACAGTTCATAGTAATTTATACAATGGTTGGGTGTTGGTGAAGCTCCCAAACTTGCGTCATCACCAAGAAAATTCTGAAGACCATATGGTGACGTGAAAGGAATACTGAATTACTACTATTTAAACCCTGGTGAAATGACAGCAGCAGCCTATTGCCAAGAAATTAATTTTAGGCCTGAAAAATCTGATTTTAAAATGATCCTGTGGTTAATAAACATGAACCCACACTTTTATGTGACAGCACTTGACCTCATGTGTCAAAAGCTACTAAAGCAAAGTTAGCTGAATTGGGCTATTCTATCACATCCATCTTAGTCACCAGGCCTTTATACAATGAATTACCATCGTTTTCATCATTTGGAGCTTTTTCTAAGAAATAACATATTTTCCAATTGAGAAGAAGTAATTGGAGAATTTGGACATTTTAAACAGCCTAACAAATGGTGACTTTTATAAAAATGAAATGTTTAATATCCTATTAGAAGAAAATTATTAATTCTCATGGTGCATATTTTGATTGAATAAAATTTATTTTTATATACAGTATTTAAATTTTGACCTATAAAAACAGCAGTTTCATATGGTACAAGGTAATGTAAGTTTTTCTCCATTTACCTGTGACTAGTTAGAAGTGAATACAAAATATTTTCAGTAGTTGTAAAATAACCTATCTTTACAGTTTTAGGAAATGAAATAGACTCTAATAATAGGTACTACTTTGTGTGAAAACTTTACCAGTTGAAACAGTCAAGTTGAAATGCAGTATTTTTGGCTGACTCTGAGATTTGATGTGTTCAGTAGCATACTTGAAGATCCCTGTGTGCTTACACTGTAGCTTTTGTTAGAGATAGAAATTTTTCTAAATATTTAAGGACTTAATTATGTTGTTCTTGAAATCCTAGTGAGTGCTGATTTTAAGACATGATGCACTGCATGCTATATGCTCAGTACTAGCATCAGGTCATGATTTTCTTTATGACTGAATGCAGTTAGATAGATATTTATAGAACCTTCCAATGTTTGCAGGAATTAACACTTACATGGTAGTACTTGAGTTGTGCTCATTGCTAAAACTGATTATGCAGTCTTAACCCTCTGTTGCTTACAGTTTCAATAGTTAGTTGTTTTGTAAAAATGAAACCACCACTCCCTAGTTAGCCAAAAGGTACTTGATTTGTAATGCAATTATTTCATTATCCATTTCCAAGTAGTTGTCTTTAAAATCTTATAAGTGGATTTTTCTTCAGGTATTTAGGTCTCCAGAGTACCTTATTTAAATAAGGATCTGTAATTATTAAAAAGAAAAACCAGTGGTTGATTCTGACAGTGAATCATAGGCAAACTATAATCATAGCTGATGAATGTTTTCATGTATTTGCATTAATTTTCTTATGAGTTCTACCTTTGTCTCTGCACAATACTAAGTCAAAAATTATCTAGATACTTTTTGGTAGGAAAAGTGATGAACTATAAGAATGGCCAGATAGTAATTTGTCCAATTTGACCCAAAGAAGGCTGTTACACAACTTGGTGTGGCTTTTTTAGGACAAGCGATGAGCTGCCCTAAACATTTAAAAATATTCAGTGGCAGAAAGAAATGTACATAGGTGAAATATTCTTCCTGTAGCATTGCACATTTTTGTTGTAATTATTTTCCTTCACTTAAAGGCCTCATTACCATCACACACGCGCACATGCACACGCACATGCGAGCACATGCGGGCAGGAAATCTTGGAAGTTCTCCTACATTCTTGTTTGCCAAAGTTCAACCTGGCTAACCAGCAACAGTTAGGCTCTCCCCCCAAGGCTAGGTTACTGATAGAAAGTTCTAAAGCATCATCAGTTCCTTTCTGATAATTTGCTTTGTTAATTTCACTAGCCTTCCTGTGCACTTGCTTCTAGATGCTACTGGACTAATACTGAAACAGCTTAGCTTATAAAAGAAAAATAATTCTTCAGATAGAGTGCTTAGAATTTAGATTTGTGATCAGTGCTTTCCTTTTGTGTGAAATATTTTAGAGTATTGCTATTATGATTCTTGTTATCCAAATTAGGAGTTTATATGCATATAACTGAAGATTTTCTTGTAATAGTGCTTATTCATAAATTAACACAATATAAAGAAATCCAATTTTGGGGTGTTTTGGGATTTTATTTGTTTTGTTTTCTTTTTTAGACTCTGACTAGTGATAGGAGAAAAAACTCAGTAGTATGGGTCACCATTAAATCTGCCAGCTTTAGTCATCCAAATAAGTATTAGGAGTCTTTATCCAATATTCTTTCCAACTTGTTCATCTTAAACAAATTAAGAGTGCTAGTACTTATTGTCCAATGTACTATAGTGATTGTATTTAGTTGTAAAAAAATATATAAACAATGAAAAGGGAGCTCTAATTAGTTTTTGGGGTTTTTGCAGTGCATAGAGGTCTCAGATGCATGAACATTTAGGCTATTTTAGATTTTTTTAATTAAAAATTTTAAAAGTATTGAGGCTCCCAAAGTTTATTTGAAAATAGTGGTTTAGAACTCTCTATAAGATAATTAGATTCTTAGGGAAGCTCGTAAAGGCTTATTAAAGCATGATGTAGTTAACCAGTAGTATCATGCTGCGCACTCAGCTTCTTTAGGGAACCAATCGGTATAGGTGGGAAAAAGAAGCAGAGGTCTTTCCTTTTTCCTGATGTGATTCAGGAAGGTTAAGGTCTTTGATGTGTTTCCCAGTTGTCCTCTTACTATCCTACACTCTCTGGGATGCGATAGAAGCCACCTTGCCTTTTCCCTTCCTGGATGCTCTGTGCTTCAGAATTTCGTATCTTTCCTCCAATCAGAATTCCCATTTCTTTGTGTGGCTGTGCTTGACTAGATTTTAAGGGAAAGGTGTTCTCCCAGGATGTGTGAATGAAGATCATGAAGAAAGTGGAATTAAATTTCTTTTTTTTTCTAAGGGTGTTTATTCGGAATAAATTTTTATCTAATATCAAAGATTTCAAACAAAATGATCACATTTCAGGCACCATAGAAAGCAGTATTTTTGTCGAATTGGTGATACTTTCTTGAGAATATTTCCCAATTTCCTTTAGATTGTTGGGATTTAAAAAGTTTCCTTTCTTCTACTTCTCTGAACTCAGAGGTTTTCTTCCCATTTGTAAATATTAGAATGTCACCTTTTTCTGTATTCCATTTAACCAACAGAGCAGTATGGAAGTCACACCTGCATTTTTCTGACTCTTGGTACAGTGATGGGAGTTTAGAGGCACCCTTTGAGTAAAGAGGCTAGGGATGGCATTAACATCTCCCAAGACAAGTCGTCTTAAGGGAAATGAAGGGAAGAAAGTGGCTATCTATATGCCAGACATTAATACATCAGAAACTGCCTGTATTTCATTGAAAATTTTTCATCAATCCCAATGGATAAGTTTCATCTTTGTCATAGTTTGTCAAATTACTTGCAATTATATTAAAATGTATTCTAAATACCTGTACTTTCTTGTTCTGTAGATGAGGTAGATGATGTTGCCTGTTAGTTAAAATATCTTATAAAAGAAAGTCCTGCTTCTTATCATGATGTATGTGACTTAAATGACTGTTTCATATTAAAACTATTTCTTCCTTATGTACTGTTTACATATACCTCTTTTTGGGATATTAGTTCAGTACTTTTATACAAATCTGAGTGTGTTCCACATTGGTGACATGTATTTTTGCAGTAATTTTTTGTTTTGTTCATAGAGCATCTAAAGTAACACATGCACTAGTGCTGTGGTCTGTTGCAAAATTACTGTAATTCAAATTGGAAAATAAAATGTTTCCAGACTTTGTCCAACATTTATTCCTATGGCAAAGGAAATTACTATGTAATACTATTTCTTATGCTGTTATGTTTAAGCTACTCTATGAAGTATGTGAAACATCAATATTTATGGAATAGATGGCCTGATATCTTTGAAATAGGAGAGATAAAATTTGATATTAGCAACTCATAACACTCATAATACAATAAATACTTCTTAAAATTTTTATCTTACTTTTACAGTTATAACTTATTAAAGAGTTGACAGTGCATATTAGGATATTTTCACCCCATACCATTAAAATTATATACTAGTCTGTGAACTGAATCTGATATCTTTCAACCAAAAGATATATCATTCACTCCACCATAACCAACATACTAACCTAATACTAATCTTTATTTATTAAGAAACTGTAGGCATACCTCAGAGATATTGCAAATCCCATTCCAGACCATACAATAAAGTGAATGTCACACTGAAGTGACTCAGGCAAATTTTTTTTGTTTCCCAGTACATATAAAAGTTATGTTGACACTATACTGTAGTCTACGGAGTGTGCAATAACGTCTGAAAAACAATGTACATACTTCAATTAAAAATGCTTTATTGTTTTAAAAATGCTATCGTCTGAGCCTATTGGGAAAATGGTGCCAATAGACTGGCTCAACACTGAGTTGCCACAAACCTTCAATTTGTAAAAATATGCAGTATCTATAAGGCAATAAAACAAAGCACAATAAAAGGAGGTATGCCTGTGTTACCATGAAACTCCTCTAATTTACTTAGAATTTGTATCCATTGATACAAGGACTTTTGATTGGTGTTTACTTTGGACTATCTAATGAAAAGATTTGTTAGTAGGAGTCAAAATTTTAAAGAAAAATGTTTAATTTTGAAAAATGTTTAAGCTTTTTAGGTGTATTTCTTTATGAATATTAGTTTACAAGTACTTTTGTCATGCAAACAAGTACCCAAACGAATTACAATAGGTAATACTTGGCCAATGCAAATACGTATATTTGAAATTATATGCTTGAAAGAAAAAGAATGCTTGTGAGTGCTTAAACTGCATATCTTTAAAATATTCAAATTTTAAAACTTTTATCCATTCAAACTATCCTGAATTAATAAGTTTTTACTATGTCAGTGATGTATATAGCAAGATAAATGTCTACCTATGCTATGTTATGATATCTCTATACATCATTTTTTTGGCATGATTGTTGTGGTATATTTTGTACATTTTATTGTCAAGTATTGCTAATATTGACATAGCAATAAATCTGATTCAGTTCTTAGTATTTTTTTAAATGCCAGATGCCATACTGTATAATTCCATTATATTTTACTTGAATACCCAGTGCTTTCATGGGTCTATTTTTTGTGTTAAAAGTTTAGCATTGCATGTTAGGAATTTTTTTTCTGGTGTTTTCACATGGGTCTGTTTATATTTAAAACATAGGTTTAAAGAAGTATTAGTATTAAGTGATTCATGAATTGCTTTGTGGAAAAATTTAAACTATGAAGTGACTAGGTTATTCGCATATTGTTTATTTTCTTTATGAGGTTAATGTATAGGCTACAGTTTTCGGATAAATAAAATTGGCTTGGTAACTGATAGAATATAGCAGTTAATGGATAGTTTGAGTGTCTAAGGGCTTCCAAGTATTAAACCAAATAATTCTCAAATCTCAATTACTTTTTAATAATTACTATAAATAGTGGTAAGCCAACTCGTCCTTTTTCTTTTAAAGATACTTAACCCTTACAATTTCCTCCTTCTGATCTCTTTTTCTTCTTAAACACCATGCAAGAATTTAAAATTGGAGTTTAATTCATCTTCTACATTGTAGGGTTTTTTTGTGTGTGTATTTTATTGTTTAAAGTATTACATGTGTCTCCTTTTTTCCCCCACCAACCCCTCCCTGGCCACTCCCACCCCCCAGGACAATCCCCCACTGCCCCAGTGTCCCTGTCCATTGGTTATGCTTATATGCATGCATACAAGTCCTTTGGTTGATCTCTTACTCCCCCCCCCCCCCCCCACTCCTCCCTCCACTGCCTTCCCTCTGAGGTCTGTTCTGTTTGGTGTTTCTCTGTCTCTGGCTCTATTTTTGTTCATCTGTTTATGTTTACATTGTAGTTTTTTATTCTGTAGATTAGTAAGGTAAGTAGAGGTTTTACTCTCAAAAGAGCTCACGTTATTGTTGGTCATTCTTTTCAGGGATCATGCTAAATGTCATTTGTGCATTGTATAAAGAATGTTATTTATCCAGTACTTAGACCTATTAGTAGAAATTATGTATGGCAGGCTTTCTTGAACAATATGTATTGTAAGTTTGTTTCTTACAGTGTTATGCTTCAGATTCTTTAAATAAAGCTAGTTTTTAAAGAAAAATAACTTTTTTAATTGCTTAATTTTCATCAGACAAGTAAACGTAACAATTTTTGCTTTAGGTGGGAAATATCTCAAGAAACATTAAGCAGAACAATAACCTACAATTTTCCAGGAATTTAATTTTATACCAAGGAACAAAACAATATGTTTGGGCAGGCCTTTCTATACACATACCCACCCCCACCCCCTGCCACACTGCTTATATATAACATTGAGTCCTGAGATTCCTTAAGAAAATGTGAACATAACACATCTCTATTTTAACAAATTAGGACTGAAGTTTTGTTAATAGAAAATTAATTGGAGAGGAGTTCCACAATCTCAGCAGCTTAGTAACTATCCCTGAAGCAGAGACACCATTGTAGCAATACTAAGAATAGACGTGCTTGAATGACAAAATTAGGCTGTCAAAAGACCTTCAAAGTTTGTTGAAGCAACCATCAAGTGCCTTGAGTCTCACATGAAAAGAGACTACATAAAATGTGAAAGTGCCAATTGATACAACTTGGCTTTAGGGGTATAGAAGTGCCAATAAGATAAAATTACATCAAGATAAAATTGGACTGCATTGAAGTTCTATTTACACATATGGAAGGAAAAAAATCAATAAAAATGTGTGTATCTTATCTGCTGTCGGAGAGAGAAAAAAATGTACAGAGACTTCTGATCAAATAACATTGTGAATTGACGCTCCAAGGCATCTATAATTTAAACTAAAATTGGGCTCAAAACCAACATAAGTATATCCAAGGACAAGAAGTATAGGAAGAAGGCAAAACCCATGCAGAAGTAGCAACCTGCATGACTCTGGGTCCAGACAGAAATTTGCAGTAAGAAGTTCTAATCTGGCAGGGTAATGAGGTCTTAAAAGTGCTACTACATTACAAAACTGATGATATACAGTAATGTAACACCGAAAAGGAAATGTATAGCATTAGACAGTTTTTAAGTCTAAAATACAATGAGCTAAGAATTTATCTCAAGAGGATAAAAGATCCTAAGGAAAGTAGAGGAAGGGAAAAAATAGGAAATAAAATATAAAACAAACACTGGACAGGAATAATAAAGCCACAAATCTGGTGATTTGTAAATCACCAAAGAATTGAAACAGTTAATTAGCATATTACACTTGGTTGAATTGGGGCCCCTAGGACACAAGTTGAAGGCAACTTAAAACTGCTAGAAAGAATAGGATGAACCCAGAAGAAAGAAAGAAAACTAAATGAAAGGCAAAAACCCACTGTTAATAAAAATTTCAAAACATACGAAGAAACCTGATGATGAGAAAAACAGCCAACCAACATCTTTTAAATTACTGGTGCAGCCACTATGGAAGACAGTATGGAGTTTCCTTAAAAAACTGAAAATGGAACTCCCATTTGACCCTGTGATCCCACTTCTAGGAATATATCCCAAGAAACCAGAAACACCAATCAGAAAGGATATATGCACCCCTATGTTCATAGCAGCACAATTCACCATAGCTAAGATCTGGAAACAGCCTAAGTGCCCATCAGTAGATGAATGGATTAGAAAACTGTGGTACATCTACACGATGGAATACTATGCTGCTCTAAAAAGGAAGGAACTCTTACCATTTGCAACGTCATGGATGGAACTGGAGAGCATTATGCTAAGTGAAATAAGCCAGTCAATGAAGGAAAAATACCACATGATCTCACTCATTCATGGATAATAGAGACCATTATAAACTTTTGAACAATAATAGATACAGAGGCAGAGCTGCCTCAAACAGATTGTCAAACTGCAGCAGGAAGGCCGGGGAGGGTTGCGGGGCAGGAGGTAGGGGGGTACATCTAAAATTTCAATCCACTCAAGAGGAAAATAACAAAAATAGCCTGAAAAAGACTTTAAGTATGTTTCAGGATCCTGAAAGGTAAACTAGAGAGTAAAAATAAACATTATGAAACTTAACAAGTATGCATTCATTTAACATTTATTGAATTTGTTTAATGTATCAGGCACTGTACTAGATGCTGTAGCAGTAAATCAAACAACCACCACTCCAGATTTTTATTGTAAAGACACAAAATAAGTAAACTCTTAAAGTATGTTAGGGAATTCATGTAATGAAGAAATAAAAAAAAGGGGGGGGGTTAATGGGAATAAGGGCTGCTGGGGCTGGTAGGGCAAAAGACAAAGCTCATATTTTTTATTATCTTTCTTTTTTTTTTAATATATATATTTTATTGACTTTTTACAGAGAGGAAGGGAGAGAGATAGAGAGTTAGAAACATAGATGAGAGAGAAACATCGATCAGCCGCCTCCTGCACACTCCCCACTGGGGATGTGCCCGCAACCCAGGTACATGCCCTTGACCGGAATCGAACCTGGGACCCTTCAGTCCGCAGGCTGACGCTCTATCCACCGAGCCAAACCGGCTAGGGCTTTTATTATCTTTCATAGATACATTACATCCCTTGTGTTTTTATATAGTGGGAGAATCTAGACTTTGAATTTTATATATTGCCCTGGCTGGGTAGCTCAGTTGGTTAGAGCATCGTCCTGATACCCCAAGGTTTCAGGTTCAGTCTTTGGTCAGCACACATACAATCAGCAATGAATGAATGCATAAAGTGTGACAACAAAGTGATGTTTCTCTCTCCCCTTCTCTCTCTCTCTAAAATAAATAAATTAAACTTTATATAATAGGAATACATAAACCTTGTCTTTTAAAGACACAGGAGAGTTTGAAATAAAATGGTAAAAGTAGGAATAGAACGGAAGGGTGGGAGGAAAAGCCACAAAAAATAACATGAAAAAAGAAAATATGGATTGATTCATAGATTTTTGCACTTAGGGGGACAAGGGAAAAGAAGTCTAAGGTGGCCCCAGTGTTGAAAGTTACAGAACCTTGAGATGATGACCCACTGACATATTTGAGAAAGGTAGTGAGGGGGTGGCCTGTTTGGGGAAAAAGATGATGTTTTTTTTCTCCCCAAGTCTATTGCTTCTAAACGTTCCTCAAGGAATTTTTCAAGACCTTTGAAATCTGTGTTAAGCCTCCAAAAGTAAAAAGTTTAAAATCCAAAGCTTTAGATGGCTAATTAAAAAATTTTAGTCAATTTTCCTTAATTAGGTAACAAGTGCCTCATTTTCATGTAAATTCGATGTTTTTAACATCAGAGCCCAGTAATACTAGTCTATAAACCGGACCCACAGAAAGCAGCCCAGGGAATGAAGAGATCAGGATCTCCCTTGAGGTTCTGCCGCTGATCTCGGTGGCAATGGGGTAAGTGGTGCATAGATCTAGGATTCCAGAATGTCCTATGACTACATATATGATCCCTGCATTTCCTCCTAGCGCTGCAGTTCTAGTCTCCCGCCTTAAGCAATAGTAAATGTATCCCTGTGAATTCAACTTATCCTGCGGTTGAGCTGCAGCCACGCATTTGTCAGGTGAGTCATGGGATCATGTCTCCCCAGTTCTCAAACCTGGATCGAAACCCACTTTACATGCTTTTGGTGGCCTGGCAGTGGATAGGATTTGAAGGACTCCAATCCTACAGGTAAGAGCCTCGACCAGGAAATGTCCAAAACATGGAACACCAAAGGGTGCCACCTCTCACAGCCTCCATCAGGACACACCAAAGGCCGGAGCTGCCAGGCGCGCGGGCCTCGCACCTGCTTCTTGCGGGTCACGCTTTCCACCCCGTAAGCCCACGCTTTTTTATTTCACTTTCAGGCCAGAAGCTCTTTTCCTGCCTAAGCGGGTGTGGGCCCAAGTCTTCGGAGATTCGCTCGGACTTCAGGGAAGGAATGAGACCCTAAGAAGTGGTCTACGGACCCCGCCAGGACGCCCAGGCAGCCGGGAGGGGAGCGCGCCGGGGTCGCAGGGGCGCGCCCGGGCCACGCTGGGAACTCTGGGCGCCTTGGCCCCGCCTGACCCGGAAGGGCTTGCGCGTGGTAACCCCGGCTTCCCTAGCAACCGAGCCTCCGTGCGAGTCCCAACCTGCTGCTGCGGCCTCTCGCTGGGTCCGCCTCCCGGGATGCCCCTGCAGGTCAGCGAGTACAGCTGGCAGCAGACGGAGACTGCGGTCTTCCTCTCCCTGCCCCTCCGGGGCGTCTGCGTCAGGGACGCGGACGTGTTCTGCACGGAAAACTACCTGAAGGTAGGAGCGCGAGCGCGCCCGCCGGCGCCCGGGGGTGTGCCCCGAGGCTCCGCGAGTGCGCCCCTGTGCGCGCGCATCGGGCGCATCCTTGCACATGGCCTCCCTAAAAGTTAGTACCATTGAAACCAGCAACGAAGGAATTCCACTCAGGTAACACCAGATGCTATCGAGTCAGAGATTATTTTTATGCACAGCTTCCAACATATGCCTGGCGAATCTTTCACGACCTGGAATAAATTTATAGCATTTACTTAAAAAAATGATTGTGTCCCTAACTGGTATGGCTCAGTGGATAGAGCGTCGGCCTGCGAACTGAAGGGTCCCAGGTTCCATTCCAGTCAAGGGCAAGTACCTTGGTTGCGGGCACATTCCCAGTAGGGGGCGAGCAGGAGGCAGCTGAGAGATGTTTCTCTCTCATCAATGTTCCTAACTCTCTATCTAACCCTCTCCTTCTCTGTAAAAAAAATCAATAAAATATTTTTAAAAAGAAAAAACGATTGTGGTCTCTATCACCTATTTCTTAACGGCTGTGTTTTTAATTTGTGGAACTAAATTAACTTTCCTCCCCTTCTGAATAGGTCAACTTTGCTCCATTTTTATTTGAGGTGTTTCTCTATGCTCCCATTGACGATGAGAGCAGCAAAGCCAAGATTGGGAATGATACTATTGTTTTCACCTTACATAAAAAAGAAGCCGTCATGTGGGAGGCCCTTTCTGTGTCAGGTGGTAAGTTCTTTATTGAAAGATGTTTTTATATTTTATACCTTTGAAAAAAGTTGTCTTTTTGAAACAAGTCTGTTGCTCTTCTAGAAAAAAAATAGGCACACGATCATGATTTGAATGAGATAGTGCTTCAGCTGCCACTTAAATAACCTAAAAATTGAATGATTCAAAACTTAGAGCACATTAATAATTACTCTTGCTCTGGCCTATTTTGCTCAGTGGTTAGAGCGTCGGCCTGCAGACTGAAGGGTCCCGGGTGGATTCCCGGTCAAGGGCAGGGACCTCGGTGGCAGGCTCGGTAGGGTCCTGGTGTGTGTGGGAGGCAACCAGTCCATGTGTCTCTCCCCCTCCCTTCCATTCTCTCTCTCAAAAAAAAAATCAATGGAAAAAATGTCCTCCAGTGAGGATTAACCACAAAATAATAATAATGATAATAAAACAATAACTCTTAAGCAGAAAATGTGGGCTTGCATATTCAGTGGATAAGGCCTTCTGGATATGACCTTTAGTGAGCACTTATTTTGTACCAGGCATTAACACATCTGCTAATCCTCATAACAACCTATCACTTGGGTACACCCCACTGCCCGCCTCTTTTTAAGGCTGCTGTGGCACTGAGGGTTTAGTAATTGACAAAGGTCACTCAACTAGTAAGTGTCAGGTTGACTACACCTATTTATTGACCCTGAAATGTGAATTTAATTTTATATGTCACAAAATATTATTATTAAATAACAGGGGTTTTTTCCCAACTATTTAAAAATGTAAAAGTTATTCTTTGCTTTTGTGTTGTAGAGAAACAGACAGCAGGTTGGATTTGGCCATAGTTTGCCAACCTCAGATATAAACTAGTCAAAACAGTCATAAAATTAATTTACATAACAGATAATGAACATTGACTTTTACTTCAGAAATCAGATTACAATTTAGTGAAATTATTTCTTTAACAAACTTTTTTTTACATGAAGTATTGTGGAACTCCAGTGTAAAGCCTATTTTCTTCATTATTCAAAACATATTTGTTTCATTTTTTCCTTCTTGATACACTTTTCATTTCTTTTAGATGTGGAACATTTTATTTGAAAAGTTGATGTTCTTTTCATTATTTCTGCTCCTGTAGCTGATCCAATTGTCTTCCCCCTGACACTAAGCAGGAGCAGAGTTGAGGAGAGGCTCCAGACCTAATTCTAGCCCTAAGTTCCAGCCAAGACCTTGCATGAATAAAAATTACATACCTTTTACTTACCTCTAACTGAAACTTAAAATTCCCTTCAATTGTGAATGTAGATAACAAACAGCAGCACTATCAACAAAAATCACAAATATGTTCATATCACAGGTACCTGTCTTTTATACTCATTGCTTTGAAGTTATAGCATTAGACTTGTTGCTATATATTATTTAATGCATTAATAAAGAAGCATGCAATAGTATATCAGATGTATTTTTTAATATTTGTAAATGTTTTAATGTAATTATCTTTCTTTGTAATCCTGTGTTTTCTATTTCATACATTTAAAAACATTATGGCCCGTCCGGCATGGCTCAGTGGTTGAACATCGACCTATGAACCAGGACGTCATGGTTTGATTCCTGGTCAGGGCACATGCCCGGGTTGGGGGCTCAATCCCCAGTGTGTGGTGTGCAGGAGGCAGCTGATCAATGATTCTCTCATCATTGATGTTTCTATCTCTCCTTCTCCATTCCTCTCTGAAATCAATAAAAATATATATTTTTTAAAAAATATTATGAGGGGTCTATAAGGCTTTACTTGTAACTATTCTGCCAAAGGATCTGCCTCACCAAAAAGGTTAGGAACCCCTGCCTAGGACCTGTTTCATCCCCGCTCCTCCCTCCACTCTACTCTCCCCCAGGTCACCCTTTCCCCTCAAGTTTCTTCTGTTTTTTTGCCCCTCAAAGTCTAGCTAGCTCCTTTCCTGATCCCACTTCCCCTAAGGTAAGTTACCCCCTCCCTAATGGGTTGCAGCCTGTGTGTAAAACTCATAAAAATAATTGTGAATGGTAAAATTCTATGTATAACAAGTCGTGTTATTTTATAATTTTTCCTAGGGCTGACTCTGTACTCATCATATGTGTAAATTACCTTTTATGTTTGTAAAGGTGATTGATCATATCAGATAGTCTCAACTCATTTGTTTTCTAGACCTCATAGTGCTGATTTATTGTGATCAGGTTTATAAGCAAATAGCTTTCTCAACAGAGAGGAGGATATATGTGTTTCTCCTCAGCTTGTCTCCTCCCTCTACCTTTCCTTCTCCCTCTCTGATCCCCTCTCATTCTGCTATCCTTTCCCTCTTATGCCTCTCTGTTCCCTCTCTCTCCCTCCCCACCCCCCTCATTTCCCCTTTTATTACCCCCCTCCGTTATTCCTCCTCTCATTCAAATTCTCCCCTACCCCCTTATTCTGTAGTAATTACTATACAGTTACTCGCTTACATTTTAATGTTAGCTTCTTGGCCAGTTTAATATTAAAAACATTTTCACTTCTCCATGTGAAGTGGGGTCCAAAAAATATATCATCCCGAGTCATAATCTTAAGCATTTCTTTCCTAAATAAAACAAATTTATCAGAATCCCAATTTAGTGATATTCCTTATGTTTTAGTTGACAAAGAGACGATGCAAAAAATAAGAGAAAAATCTATTTTAAAAGTACAAGAAAGAGCAAAAGAAGCTACAGAAGCAAAAGCTGCAGCAAGGCGGGAAGATCAAAAATATGCACTAAATGTCATGATGAAGGTAAGTTGCAAGTAGAAAAGTCCTCTTATTAAAGAGATGATAATAGACATGTAAGGATAAGTAGTCCTAACCACTATACTTCCTCACCTCTTGGTTCATACGTTGGTCATTGGACTTACTAATAACTAAGTTATATAAGTTATCTACTGCTTACATGTGTTCCTGAAAATATTTATGAAAGTTGAGGGTATAAATGTTGAATAAAATAGATTTACTTGTTTCAGTGAGAATTTTCTATTTCCAGGGGAGTCAGAAGTGATAAGGTTTCATGGTGTATTTTACCTCTTTCTTAATCTTGGGTTAATGAACACACTAATTTAAAGCAAGAAAAACACTAAATATTGACAAATTAACATCTTTTTAACTGTTGAGGATTTCAAGTTAAAGCTTCAATCAGCAATATTTTTTTGAGATATAATTCACACACCATACAATTCACCCATTTAAAGTTTACAACTCATTGGTTTTTAGTATGTTTAGAGTTGTGCAGCCATCATCACAATCAATTTTAGAACATTTTCGTCACCCCAAAAAGAAACCCCAGTCTAGCCAGTTTGGCTTAGTGGTCAGAGAGTCTGCCTGTGGACTGAAGGGACTTGGGTTCGATTCTGGTCAAGGGCGTGTACCTCTTTTGCAGGCTCTGTTGATCCCCAGCACTGGTTGGGGTATATGGGGGAGGCAACCAATCAGTGTCTCTCACACATCAATGTTTCTCTCTCTGTATCTGTCTCTAACCCTCTCTTCCACTCTCTGGAAAAATCAATGGAAAAAATATCCTTGGGTGAGGATTAACATACATACATACATACATACATAAGTATTTTTTAGTAACTTGCATAGACTTTAATTGTGGAACCAATCTAGTCTCCCTTGGATATACAGCTGCTGATGTCTATGCTAAGGTTTTTAGTTCATAATTTTTAGACTAGCTTCCTTAGAGGGTCTTCCCTTTGTCTGTATAGCTTAGTTGTTAGCTAATGATTTGGGCAGAGGTGGTAAAGGCTCCACCCTTTGCCAATTGATGTATGTGTAGGTTTGAGAATACCTTTCAAGTTGGAGCCAGTTCTCATGCCTCCTTGGCTTCATTTTATGCCAGTTTTCCTCAGGTCTTCCCCATAAATACGTAGCTTTCTGTTTAGCCAGGGTTGTATGGTGAGTTTATCACAGATTTTCTGTAGCTCTCTCATTTATATGATCTTTATGTGAATTTTCTGTCTAGTCAGGCACTTACCCTAACCAGGAACACAACCTCAGACCTCAACTGCAAATTTTCCCTGTTTATTCATTCCCAACCAAGTCTACTGCTTTTATCCACCAAAGGCACAGGGTTTGGCTGCCCCACCCTGAAGTGGGTCCACCCTTTTGGCCAACAAAGCTTCTTTTTTTAAGTTTTATTTTATTGTTGTTGTTGCTAGCTTCATGTTGTTAACTGCTAGTCTTGTTATTCTAGCTGGAAGTTGGTGGTTGAGAGCAACCTCAGGCAGGAGAGCACTGTCTCCCACTGTTCTTACCTGTAACTTCTGCAGTTTTCCAAAATAAACACTTCTCAATTTGCAGGCTGTCTTTGGTTAACTTCCAGTGCCTTGAAATGGTTGTTTTTGATAGATTTGTCCAGTTTTATACTTGACTAGAGGCCTGGTGCACAAAATTTGTGCACTTGCGGGGGGGAGTCCCTCAGCCCAGCCTGTGCCCTCTTGCAGTCCAGGAGCCCTTGGGGGATGTCTGACTGCTGACTTAGAACCGCTCCCTGCCTAAGCCGGCAGTTGGACATTCTTAGTGCTGTCACGGAGGTGGAGAGGCTCCTGCCACTGCCGCTGCGCTTGTCAGTCGTGAGCCTGGCTTCTGGCTGAGCAGCACTCCCCCTGTGGGAGCACACTGACCACCAGGGGGAAGCTCCTGCATTGAGCATCTGCTCCCTAGTGGTCAGTGTGCATTATAGCGACCGGTCGTTCCGCCGTTTGGTCTGTTTGCCTTTTATTATATAGGATATTTGTAGGTGGGAACTGCCAGCCTCTTCATGCCTCTATAAAACTGGAACATTTTCTTTTGCGAATGAATTTTACATTTATCAGAAGTCTAAGAAGTCCTCTTGGTATTTTGATTAGATTTATGTTGACTTTAGAGATTCATTTGCCATTTACATATTTACAATAATGAGATTTCCCTCCAGGAACATGGCATTTATTTTCCATTTCTTCAGACTTACTTTATATCCCTAGCAAAATTATTTAACACACATGAGACTTGCTCATCTATATATATAAAAAGCTAATATGCAAAATGTCCCCTCGGGAGTTTGACCAGGAGACCGGGAGTTTAATCACTCGCTATGACGTGTGTTGACCACCAGGGGGCGGCGCAGAACATGGCAGGTGGCCAGTGGTGGCAGCGGCGGTACGCTGAGGGAGCAAGGGAAGGAGGTGGCAGGAGGCAGGGGAACCATTCCGTGGCAGCACGTAGGCGGTAAGGGAAGGAGGAGGCAGAGAGGCAGGGAGGTGGGGGGAACCGTGCAGTGGTGGCACATGGGTGGGCAGCAAGGGAAGGAGGAGGCAAGGAGGTGAGGAACCTGATCGGCCCTGATCGCTGGCCATTCCTAGGGACCCTACCTGTGCATGAATTTCATGCACCAGACCTCTAGTATTTCATAAAGCTTATTCTTAGCCTTTTTAAAGCTTTTCTGGCAGTTACTAATGAATGATTTTTCCACTATATTTTTCTTATTGTTTATTGCCAGTTTGTAAGTAAGTTTGTTTTTATGAGTTTGTATGAGTTGATCTTGTAAGTGAATGCCTTGCTGAACTTACTTTCTGGTTGCAATAGTTTGTCAGTTTGTTATTTTGGTTCTTTTAGGTAATCTATCATATTATTTGCAACTAATGACAGTTCTATCTCCTTATAATCCATATTTATATTTCTTACTTTAAAAATTCTATTGTATAGGTTACCTCTAGGAAAATAGTAGGCATACTGGCCTTAGTGACGTTGCTACTAGTATTTCCAATGCTTCTTCATGAAATTGGGCATTGTATGGGTTCTTTTAGCAAACTAAATTTTTTCTGTTGTTTCAGGTATCAACTGATATTTTGTCATGTACTGAGGTCATGTTGTTTTTCCCTTTAGATTTCTTAGTATCATAAATAAGAAACACCCTATTTGATCAAGATGTATTATTTAATACTTTCTTCAGATTAGTGTGCTAATATTTTATTTATGGATTTTTGCATATAGTTTATAAGTAACATCTATAATAATAAAAACATAATATACAAATTGACCTGACGGCTGAACAGTAGAGCAACTGACCCCACGACCTTCCGGACGAAGCCGGGGTTGCGAGGCCCGAGGCAGCCTCCGGGGTTCCAGCAGCCGGGGCTGCAAAGGCCTACTCTTGCACGAATTTTGTCCATGAGGCCTCTAATTGGTTTATAAAGAATATTGCCTTGATAAACCATTCATTCTAAATTAAAAGAAATACAGACTTTCTCTTCAGGAATTACTCATCCATCTCCTATTAGTTAAAGTTGCTGTCTGTAGTAAGCTAATATCCCATACTTTATGGCATCCTTTTTTGAGCAATACAAAGAACTTAAAATTCAGTTTCTTCATGTATGATGATTGTTTTTCTAGCCTTTTGAGTTTTTCTGTTACTAAACATTCCTCCTTTATGTGGTATATACCCCATATTATTATTTTTTTTAAAGAAGAGAACTTCAGGGATTGTTTAACATCTTTCTTTGTTTCTCTTTGATGTAGATAGCCTCTCTGTTCCTTTTATCGTAGCTTTATGGTATTACCTTCCTCAGGTTTTTCTCTTCTTTCTAGTTTCTTCTGTCACATGCTCTGTGAAGCCTTTCTTGGTCCCCCCTCTTCCCCTTGACTCCCTCAAGAGTTATACAATTTTTGTTTTTGTTTTTAAGTTAGCTTATTACAAATTAAATCACATATGTATAAATATCCCTTAACTACATATTGGCTACAATAACAGAACTTTCCTGTTTCTTTTGATTACAAGAATAGTCTCCTTTTTGGTAATTAAGACTGTCTTAGCAGTTTTTAAAACTTCAAAATTCAGTCCACTTGCAGAGATTATGAAGAGTGAGGGTGTTCTGACTTTTCACAGACTTTTCCCTTGTTCCATGTGTTGGGGAAGAAAGGAAGAAAGGCAAACATATTATTATACTGGGTGACGTTGTCATCTTCTCCTTTTAGGTGGTGGCTGCCTCTGGCTAACACTGACTGGTGATCATGCCCTGTTGTGAGGCACCAAAAGCTGGCTCATGGTTACATGCAGATTCTTCCTGGCCCAACCTATTGGCAGCTCTTTGAACACGTAGTAATTAGCATCTTTTGTGCTTAGTTTAGGCCCGAGGTGCAATTCTGGGACTACAGGAAACTCCTGTTCAGTAATCTGTGAAATGTATTTTAAAGTCCGTGCTACACAGTTCAATAGGAAAATAGCCAATCTTCCAAAAGAGGGTTACAGAGCACTTCTTCAGGATAGTTTTCAAGCTAGTAAGTTATTTCTATGTCTTAAAATAATGTAGCTTCTAGGAAACTTGGTCCCAGCTTGTCATTCTTTTGCTGTGCCAGATGTATTATTTAAATGTATATTAATTTAAATGTAAATTAATGAAACATAAAATTAAAAATCACTTTTTGTTTGGTCTTTTT